>NC_139321.1:38814000-39521000 GCF_056507025.1 Lutjanus erythropterus | reverse complement strand
TTGACAGAATAGAACTCATCGCCAACACTGTATCCAGCTTCCTTATATATCCAAGATGTAGGGGGGTTAAGGTCAGACCTATATTTAGGCTGTTATATGTGCATCAATGTGATAATATTAGTTTGTATAATGTTTTTTTCTATTTTAAAATTACAAATTACATTTTCCACTGCCACTATTTTGCATTTGTATTATGATAAATTCGATAAGCAAGTTTTTGTAATTTGTAACAAGATGCTTTTTGATGTATTTATGGCCATCTCTGTATGTTACAAGGTTTTCAATAAATTAATTTCACTTTTGAAAACAGTTACAAGTGAGAGTAGCAAGTATAAGAGAGATGCACAAAAGTAGGCTAAAATAGAAATAAAGTAGTATTAGCAATTACGTTAAAAGACAATATGATGAGATGAGATGTAAAAAAAAAAATGATATATCGCACCAGATAATGAATATACAAAAACACAATATTCAATGTAATATTTACATTGTAATAATGGAAAGTAATATTTCACATGATAGTGAAAGTAATACTGCACATACTTAAAAGAAATATTCCACATGATATTAAAACATGACATAAATGGTAATAGAAAAATAATATTGCACATGAACATGTGTTGTGTTGTGGTGCAGGTAAATAATGCAACAATGTCTTTTCTCCAGTGATCATATCATGTAACCTGTTTATTTCAATTATAAATATTTGTGGGGTATTCGGCTCTGTTTTGGTCTTGGTGAGGATTTGGTCATAGATAATTCAGAATTAATTTCACTGGAATTATTAATAATTCACATTTTGCATGGTTGAGTATTAATCTAATAGCTGTGCAACCAACACTTTGCTACCTGTCTCCTCTGCATGTGTCTGTTTCTTTTTATTTCTTCATGGAGCACATACTTTGCATTTTAAGACATCATACTGAATTTCATAAGGCCAGGCTGGATTGATTTATTTTGGCTCACATTACTCATCCCTCATAATAAGCCTTCAGGATCTAGTGTCAAAGCAGCAGGCTAATAAGTGAAGGCTGTTGATAGCGCCACACTTGCCGTTCACCTTTGCCTCCGAAGGTGTCAAACTGTCAGTAAGAAACTCAGCAGGCCTCGGGAGTTTACTGCAACATGTGGCATGAGCGACATAAACAAATCCATTTCCCTGTGAAGAAAAATGGTGGCACTCGCAGAAGACCTCTGGAAGACGGTGCACATTCTCGTAGCTGTGATGTGTCACAGCATAAACAAACGCCCTGTTCCTCTCCCACTCAGGTCTCTATTTACAGCTGTTTCTGTCCGTACAGTAAGTGAGATATACCCGTGAGGCAACCGGGGTGCTGTCTTAAGCCCGTGAAAATGTGCTGCAAGAGATAAATTCCAAAATGTCAGAGGAGCTGTCAGTGTGAAAGAATACACTGGTCATTACCACCTTCAGATCTATCTCGCATGCAAACTCCCCCTCCCCTCTGAGCAGAACCCCTGCTGAGGATGAGCCAGACTTTCCCACAGTGAAGAACTGACTTGTATGCAGTCTTCAGGCCAAGGTTTTCCTGTTTCCTCCATATTTCCTCCATATGAGTACACTTTTCTCATGAAGATCTGACAATATGCTTAAATCTGCACATTGCCATCAGAGGTGGGAGTAATACTGGTTTTACCTCAAATTAGAGTGTATATGCAGGTTTTTTAAATGCTGGAAAATGTCCTAAAAGCTGGCGATTGACCATTTTCCAACCACCAGTAGACCTGTTTGCCTTTCTCTTACTTTTTTTCTGATGTGCACCAAGACACAACTCATGTGTGTGCAGAACAGCAGAGAGAAAGAGAAAAGTGTCTGTGTGTGTTCAGCTCTCCGTACTTTTGTAACTTCTAACTGAATCTCTGTGGTTTGAAGTTCAGTTTCTTTCCTGTGTCTGTTTTTTGTTTTTTTTTGACACATATCTGCCCTACTTTAATATTTTTAGCTACACTTTCACCTGTATAGGAATTGTGTTAAGTTACCACTGATTGAAATGCAACATTTTGCTGCTTCATAATCAAAGCTGGGGTGGCACGGTGGTGCAGTGGTTAGCACTGCTGCCTCACAGAGGATCCCCTGGCTCACTGGCGCAGGGCCTTTCTGTGCAGAGTTTGCATGTTCTCCCCGTGTCTGCGTGGGTTCTCTCTGGGTTCTCCAGCTTCCTCCCACAGTCCAAAGACATGCATGCTAGGTTAATTGGTGACACTAAATTGCCCGTAGGTGTGAATGTGAGTGTGAGTGGTTGTCTGTTTCTATGTGTCAGCCCTGTGATGAACTGGAGACTTATCCAGGGTGAACCCCGCCTCTCACCCAATGTCAACTGGGACTCCAGACCCCCGCGACCCTTACGGAATAAGTGGTTACAGAAAATGAATGAATGAATGAATAATCAAAGCTTTTAGGTAAAGTAATGGCAGAATTTTAATGGAAAGAATTTATAGGAAGTAAAATGTTTACACACCATTCAGCCACTTGACTAAATATAAGAGATTCACGTTCACCTTCAAAATGCAAAATAGTGTAATTAGTGTAGTGATGTATGCCTTTGCTCCTATATAAAAACAAACAAACAAATTAATAAAATCAAAAATTGAAAACCAGTATATCAGAATAATCCACAGACATTGTTGTGAACAGTTTCATGTAGGAACTACTTTCTGTCTGTAGTACAGTAGAATCTACTGGAATTTACAGTTCCTTTTATGACACATATTGTATCAAATTATTAAAAAAACAGTGTCTTTTTTCAAAAATGATGGACCAGTTACTCAAGGTAATCCACAGAACAGTGTTGTGCAAATATACACTTAAAAAGAGCTCAAAGTTCAGTTCACACAGATTAAAATGAACGAGTTCATGCTGATAGTTCACAATTTTGAATTTTGAACTAAGTTCCCAGTCCCAAAAATGAACTAGTTCACATTAATTTTACATAAATTTCTTCCATTTTTTTCATTTCTTCCATGTTTTCTTTAATGATGTCATACAAAACAGCGCATGATAGTCATGTTTTCTTTATTAACTAATAATAACAATTTAAGAAAGTGTAATAATTTAGATGGCCAGGATTACTTATATCTATAGTTATTAACAACATTTTAAAAAATGTGAGAACATTTTACACTACAACAGAAAGTAAACTTGAACACCAACATATTGTTGAAATTTCCAACAGGGAACTCAAAATTCTGACTTTCCGGTTCAAATTGAATGCACCACAATGGACAAGAACTGCGCTGAGATGAAGAAGGAGAGAAGACAGAGGAGAGAAGCATATATAACATGGATCTATGTCTGTTTCTCACTTTAACACAGACTCAAGTCTGTGCTAGTTATTTTTTATATCATGTCAACATTTTAGATTTGCATACTCCCCCTCTCTGAGCTGCAATCACACTTCTTTTAATCAGCTGATGATGTGAGTGCTGTTATCTTCCTCAGCAGCTCGCTCCATGCATCCAAAAATATGAGTTTGTTCAATGAACACCGCTCTTGCAGCACACTCAAGCACAACACTGCCATAGACCTTGAGAACAGTTTCATGTAGGAACTACTTTCTTGCTATTAGAAAGTACTTCCATAGACTCTAAGTAGTTCCTTTAGAGTCTACTGCAGATTGAAAGTAGTTCCTACTAGAAATTGCTCACAACAAGGTCTAGAATATTTTTAGTAACTGGGTCATGATTTCTGGAAAGCAACATTGCTTGATTTCAAATATATTTTTGGCACTTTGAGCATCACAGGACTGTTGTTATCTAGTTCCATTATATTGGAAAGAAGACAGAAACAGGCGATCTGTCCAAAACTCTGCACCTCACACCAAAACATTATAGATAGATAAATAGCACTAAATGCCAGAAGAAATATGTATTTTTGATTTTCAGGTCAATGGTTCCTTTAAGACAAGAAATGCAGTGAATATTACTATAGTGTGCTTTGTGTTGTATCATTCTTCAAAACCTATTCTGTCACCAATACTTCTGCCAGTGGAAACATTTTCAATAATGCGATCTATGATGTCAAAGCAGGCTCCTCATCACTATGTTAAAACCTACATCGGTATGGTTCGAAAAGAACTTGCCTCAGCTGTCAGATGTCCTTATTAAGGCTGTCTAATAAGCCCAGGTTACAAGATGGTTCTGAGAAGTAAGTGATATCCGCAGAGCGGCCCACACATACAATAAGCAGAGAGCCTTAGTGTGGATTTCATACTCAGGGCTGAGCATACTCTAAGCCTATTTTTGTTGTCCTGATCTCAGACAACCCTGGACCCTATCCAGAATGGTTAAAGTAATATCCAGCGGTAATGCTGCCCCGTCCTGTCGTCTCCACCGGGACTTGCAGGCTGAGGGGCCTGGGTTCAAGAGTGACGGGGCAATACCAGTTACAAATTCCAGAAAACCTTGTCTAAACTCAATTTCTGTGAGATCTAAGTGTGAGGAGAAAGCATGACATTTTTGTGATGCCCTTCACTTGTCTTTTCAGTCTTGCTCAACCAGAGGAGGAATGTGTTCTCCTTTTATAGCCCCCCCCCCTCTCAACACAAGATACAAAATACTCCACGCTCCCAAAGTCCTCAGTTAAACTGGATACCCGATTAAGACCTGTGACGGCTTCAACTCAAACGAGGTTGCGGCCACAAACAGTCATGATGGGGCATTCTGTACACAAAGGAGGCCACGTTTTGTCGTTCTTAGCTGCTATCCTGTGAATTTACGGCCACCGGAGCCTCTATTTTCCCCCCTCTCCCGTGGAGATAAGGGGTGTTTTTCTTCTGAAAATCTGTGGGGGGTTGGGTGTAGTTAAAGGACACACTCAGCTGCTAGATTAACTCATCAACGCCGCATTGCAGGGTGTCAACAGAAATGTTTCACACACAAGACCGACAAGGAATGAATACCATTTGGAGGTCACAAGTGGCAACCCCTCAGTCCTTCAGGCCTTTTAAATGTTAGTGTCTGCCTTTCAAGAGCAAGGATGTAACCTCTAAACCTTTGAGAGGAAAAGAGATACGTGTTGGACATCACTGCCTTCATGTCAGTTTCTACTGCAGATTATGACTTGGACTGATGGAGCTCATGAGATTTATACCAGATAAATCACTGCAGATAAATTGTTTGTTGTCATTTTGTAGCTACAAATATAAGTTACATATTTAAACCTCTGATGTCATTCACATAAGTAAATATTTAGTCATAAATTAATCAGACATAGTAAAGACAGTCACATGCACAGACATTCTTAGAAATAAGGGTTCCAAAAGGGTTCTTCCGGAAGGGTCTAATGGGAACCGTTGACTTGTGAAGAAAGGATTCCTCAAGCGTTCTTAATGAGACTAAGGATTTCTCTAGAATAGAAAAGGATTACCATAAAACCCGTGAAGTGGGTTCTAAATAGGGGTGTCCTGATCCGATATTGATATCGGATATCAGCCAAAAAACGAGTATCGGATTTTATCGGACTGCATCTAAAATCTCCGATATAAGCGCTCCGATAAGCAGTCCATGTTCTGCTCCAGCACTTCTATCCATAGCTGACTATTGTTCTCTGTTTGAGTAACATCACTTGATCCAGCCTTTTCTAACATTCCACACTACAAAATTAGTAATAAAAGTATGTATGATTCGTGCTGATATTGGACACGGATCGATATTGGTATCGGCCAGTACTCAAGGCTGCAATATCGGTATCGGAAGTGAAAAAGTTGTATCGGTACATCCCTAGTTCTAAATGAAACCCTTGGTATATTAAAGGGTCCCCAGTAGAACCCCCTAGATGGGCTTTAGATATAACCCTTGGAATATAATGGGCTTCTCAAGAGCCCTAGAACCCCTGGGGTGGGTTCTAAATAAAACCCTTGGAATACACAAAATTTCACAGTAGAACCCTGTGGTTGGATTCTAGATAAAGCCCTTGGAATATGAAAGGGTTCACAGTAGAGTCACTGGGTGAGTTCCAGATAAAATATAAAGGAGTACTTGAACCCACTGGGTGGATTCTCGACATAAACCTGTGGAGTATAAAATGGTTCTCCCCCTAAGTGGGTTCTAAATAAAATGCATGGAATATAAGAGGGTTCGCAGTTGAGCACCCTGGGTGGGTTCTTCTTAAAGCCCTTGGAATATAAAAGCGTTCTTGGTAGAATCTCCCTGATGGGTAGATTAAACCCTTTGAATAAAAAGGGGTTCTTGGTTGATCCCCATGACTGGGTTCTTCTTGGCACCCTTACAACTCCCAGACAAGATTCTCTGTGGAACTATTACAGCATAGAAGGCTTTTCTGTGGAACCTCTCATACTGGGTTTGGGGTGAAATCTTTCAGATATGGTTCTAGATGTAACCCTTTACATTGGGTTATTGGTGGAATTCTCTGATGGGCCTCCAAATGGAACCTTTTTAAAAGGTTCTACCAGTAACCATAAAGGGTTTTCCTATGGGAACAAGCTGAAGAACCCTTTATGGTTCTAGTTAGGTCCTTTATTTCTAAGAGTGCACCTTGAAGAAGACATCTCCAAATAAAATGTCAGCAAAATCTTGTATACCCAGATTCAAATCAACATTTCCTGAAAAGAAAAACATTTATATCCAGCGTAACAAATCTGTTCTGTTCATGTTCAGACCAAAAAGAGATACAAGCAGTGTGAAAGTGGTTCTCATTTTCCATGTCTCAAAATACACAACACTATGACAAGCTTAATAAACAATCCTGAAATACAACTACAGAAGGTACAGTTTCTTGTTTCAGCACCAGAAACATGACTCAAGTGTCTTTTAGTAACTGTGTCCTCCTCCTTAGCTTCTTTACAGAGCATATTTTCAGGGAACCAAAAGACAACTGACAACCGGAGACCTGGGATCATCTTCAAAAGAAAGACGTATGTCTGTGGCATGCTGTCTTTTAGCTGCTTGAGCAATGCCATGCCTTGTAGTTTGAGTCATCTAAACTCCTTGTGTAATGGCTTCCAAATTTAGATTATGGTGCAAGTTTCAAACAAAGTTCCAAATTTGTTTAGACGCTTAATTTGTCCTAAGCAGTCAAAGGTCTTGAAAAGGACAGACAAAAATTGCAGGATCTAGAAATGGGTCGCTCAGTTGTTGACTCAGACAGTGACCGACTGGGAGCTGGCCAGGTTCCTCACCCCTCTACAAGTACAGTGGATTGTGAGGCCTTTGCACTTGGCGGGTAGCAAAGCTTTGATAGCTGCTCAGGGAAAGTCATTGTTTTCCCTCTAAAGCTGCTGTGCACCAGGGCGGTCTGGTTGCCATGTTGTGCCTGTTTGCTTTAGATTTGAGAAAGATCAAGCCACGTGGCCTTCGTTAAGCTGTGTCCCAGTGGGCATCTGCTGCCCTCTGGAACGTGATAGATAATTCAAGTACCACAGAGAACTCCTTTTATGTATTGCTTTGTCATTGAAATGAAGATTCTGAGACATGTAGTCAGTGCTGTCATAGGAGTCCAAGTCATCCCAAGAAGCTGAAGTCGAAAATAATTAAGTCTCATCTGAGACCAGTTGCCCAGTCCTCAAATGTCCATCTAAGGATGCTGAAGTAAAAAACAGTTGCATAAAGTCACTCTAAGGATTTCCTTAGCAAGTAATAGGGTTTTTCTTTACAACATCCTAAGTATTTAGCAACTTTAGCTACTCAAGAATTACAATATGTGTTTCTAGAAGGTCAGTTTTCCTTAGAAAATTTTAAGGGACCCATCAAAGTCTCTTAAAAGTGGAATCATTTGTGAAACAGAAGAAAATGGCTGAATATGTGCAACTTGTTAGAAATTATAAATCTGACATTATAACTAGCAAATTTGCTTTCGTATTTTAGCTTTGGAACCCATCCGTTTTCATCAGTGTTTCTTCTTTCTTGCTGTCATTTTCATATTTCTTCAATACTTCATCATTGATTCATTTCACAGCAGAATTCACATTAATTTTGTCAGTTACTTCTTGTCAGATTTCCTTGTGTGTATTTGTTCTTGCTGCTTACTTTGGATTATGTTCTTGTGCTGTCTGTGTTCTTCAAGAACAGCATTCTCATCTTTTGTCTTTGTTTTCCATTTTGGAGAAGCTAGCTAACACATATTAACTAAATGTGTTAGTTATGCTAGCTAACAACTGACAGTAATGCTGTCTGGTAAAAATTAAAGAATGCTGAGTGAAGGGTAACCATGATAACTGGAATTACCATGTGCTGTATGATGATGAAATACTGTGAAAGCCTTAGTTTTAACACTTAGACCAGACAATCTAAGAGGCTTTATGCAACACTCCTAAGTGGACCCCTCAGTTTAGGGAAATATTTTGCTGAAGTGACAAACTTGAAACGCCATCCATCCACCCCACGCACCTACAATGCTCCTTATACTTCTGTCATACTCCTGTCAACAATACAGAAATATGAATCAGAATAAGCTGCTTGCATATTTGACCAACATGCACATTTTTCTGGTGAGGATGGGCTTATTGCAAATTTGAACCGAATTTCAAGTAAATCAACAAAGTACTGTTGTTATGCAATTATTAAGAGTTGGTTCATCAAGATAAGCAGTAGGTGATGCCAGTTTAATTCTCCAGTCAGGAAAACATCTTCCATTAAGGGCAGTAATTCTATAAAAAGTTTTTGTGAAATTTAGTCTTTTTTTTTCAAATTTTGCCTATTCCATCAACATCTTCTTATGTGGTACTTACAAATATGCATTAAAAACAATAATGGAAACATGGCTGATCATTTCTCAACCTGAAACATGGGTAAAAGAACTCCCTCTGCCTGGAACCTTCTGCAGTTCAGTCTGAAGTTTCAGATTGACATCAGTCTTGAATTACAATCAAAGCTGCAGAAATTGGATGATTTCTCTACTGGCTGCTGCTGTCGGTTGCTGTTATTGTACTGGTGGAGTAAGTTATTGCTTTAGATCCTGCTGGTGCTTTTGTTTCTGACCTCCAACAGTTAGGCAAACTTCATACCTTGGTCAGCTTTATCCTTATCGATATCTCAAATGCGCTAATGTTAGCAAAACACCTGCTAACTAGCTAGCTAATGATTGATGTAGCTGTAGCTAGCTAGACAGTTAGCATTTTGCTTACATTAGCGGACTAAGCGAAATTAAGATGTGAATATATGTCACTTTTACAGCAGTGTCTTTTAACAATCAAAGTTTGTTTTGTTGACATAAATGAGTACAGGAAACAGATTGGGAGAAAGACTGAGGTCTCAAGCATGTTCAACTGTCAGTGGAGCACAGAGCAAAAAGAGGCGGGACTTAGAATGGGCCAGATGTGTTTTTTAATGATGAGAAATGTTCTTAATTACTCTATGTTAACATTTCTGTCATTGTAATTTTGTGACATATTTTATACCTGTCCTGTGCTATTCATCATCTTATTGTTTTTCCTTTTTATCTTGGCCAGTGAAATCAAAACCTTTTTTTTTTATCTTGGTGATACTTTCCTGGTTATATAAAGCAGTATAAGAACTACAGTCTATGTAAGTGCTTGTATTGAACCCTTTCTAAGCCAGCTAATCAATACTGAGGATTTTTACTGTTCATGATGCACAATGATCACCAAAATACTTTGCAGTTGTAAAGGGGGAAACAAAGGTAAATAATGTGCAAAAATACCCTTTAATAATACAAAAATAATCAAGTTTCTGATAGGCTGACAGACTTTACATCAAGATCCAAAATTCACTACAGCAAATATTCACCACACACATCCAGCTCTGGAATGAGTTCAGACTCTTTGCTCAGTGGATCCACAGCTGAAGGGGAATCAGCTCAAAGCTCAGATGTTTCTGTCATTCCTTTCTGTCAATGGGTGACGCCATGACAGCGTCTTCAGCGTTGGGTTCCGGGTGCTGTTTGCCATCCGCAGGGCGTGGGAGGTTAAGGGGCGAATGGCAGCGTTGGCCCTGTCAGCCCCTCAAGCTCATCAGGTCCCAGGGGCTGGCGCCAGGCTAGCCCCGCTAGCAGCCGGGCAAAAAATAACCCTGCTGCAGTTGTTGGGCAGGGGAGAGTGACGGGGAGAACATGTCACACCGGGGGATCGGGTTTCAGCGGCTGTCATCAGAGAGCAGTCATTACTTCTGGGCTAATTATCTCAGGCCACGTGTAAACAAACAACCTGCCAGTGTGAAGACTACATTGTGTTCACAGCTCCAGGCTTTGGTTCTGTCCCCGTTACTTGTTTGATGTTGACAGTGATTCTGAGGTTGTGCTTCAGTCTCAAAGGCCAGTTCAGTTTAGAGGTCTGAGAGGAGAAAAATACAGTAAACTGTGGGTTGAAAGGGACTAAATGTACTTCGCACTCTCTTGTGCACACCTTTATTTTGTAATTTTGAAAATTCTAGAGAATATCCTCGAGGTTGACCATATTGATGTGAACATAACCCTGACTATAATGTATAAAATAAAATTAATTGAAATAAAACACAATTAAATGTATAACTTGAATTAAATGTCAGAAAAGAATAACTTCTTCAACAATATTCCTCTATTGGCAAGCACAGCAGCAGAACTGATTAGCAAGTTATTAAGTGACATTAATGATCAGTTATACAACATAAGTTTTGTGGCATGTAACAATAAGACAGACAAAACCAACAATGCTCATGTGGTCATTTTTATCAGGGGTAGTAATGGCCAATTCAAAGTTACAGAAGACTGCCTCAGATTGTGTCCAGTGCACAACTAACTTTTTTTGGCCAAGTATGATGAAAAATGTTAGTAATGGAAACAAAAAGAACTTGAATGTTGAAGTGCCCCCATATTAGATGACAATATCATCAGTTGCCTCAAGACAATTCGAGTTTGAGGTCTCTGCTATAATGTAAAACATTTCTCCTTTAAAAAGAGTAAAAAATACTAGACATATAGATTATGTTAGATTGTTTACTAAAATTATCCCTAGAGTTTCCAACAATGGTCAAACCCAGAGAAATCTGTAGTTTATTCAAGGTATCGGTGTGTTTCCTGGTGTCACTAGTTGCTATAACTTCTGGGAAAACATCAGAGAGTGAGGAAGGTAGTCGTCAAACTTGGGCTGCAACTAACAATTATTTTCATATTTTCATTAATTATTTTCTTGATTAATGGATTAATAGTTGTGCGGTCCATAAAATGTCAGAAAATTGTGAAAAATGTCAGTCAGTGTTTTCCAAACCAAAATGTGACGTCCTCAGATGTCTTGTTTTGTCCACGACCCAAAGATATTCAGTTTACTGTCAGAGAGGAATAAAGAAACCAGGAAATATTCACATTTAAGAAGCTGGAGAATTTTGGATAATTTTAACTTTTGTTTTTTAAAAAATACTTGAACCGATGACTTGATTAGTAGAATAGTTGATGATTAATTTTATAATTGATTAATAATCAATATTTGATAAATGGTTGCAGCTGAAATGTTATGCATTCCATCTGCAATCCAATCATCATGATCCCACACTGCTTCACAATGTCATCAAACTACATCTTTTATTATTTTAATGACGAAGACCCTTAGTGTCAGAACTTAAAGGGATAGTTCATCCAAAAATGGTGACCAGTTTTCAAACGTAAAAAAACAGATAAAAACATAAAATGCCTCCATACTGCTCATCTGGTGTAATCCAAGTCTCCTAAAGCCCCAACATGCCAAACTGATAAAATGCTATTTACACCATGTTTTTAGCCTTAATCTTCACTGTAGATTCGTAGCTTGGAGCCACATTCATATGCACATGCACACTCTCTGAACTGTGTGTGTGTGGTATGATGGTGTGCAAACAGCATGTCAGGACTTTAGGAGACTTGAATTATGCCAGACAAGCAGTCTAGAGGCATTTTATATTGTTTTTTCCAGTAGTTTTTTTTGTTTGAAAACTGGTCACCATTAACTTCCATTGTTTGGGAGATTCTGCAACACTGCAAAACTCCAGAAGTGTTTTGTGCACTAAAAAAACTAAATCGGCCCTTAATTAGGCCCTCATTAGTGAGTAGATAATGACTAAATTTTCACTTTTGGGTGAACTATCCCTTTAAATACTGTGTTTAAAACATGTTACAGCATGGAATATCATGCATCAGATTTCAAATTACATTTTGTTTGGCACTGAATCAAAGAATTACATTTAACACACTGTCTTTGTCATCCAAATTTATGAACTTATGTGTTTTAGCTACGGACTAAAAGTTTGTCTTTTTATTTAAAGGTAAAGATTAGTGATGTGCATGCTTAGTCGATTATATGATTAAATGTCGCCATCCTTGCTAGTTGCAACAGATATACTAGTCATTTAAACTATTTATCATCATTTCATTCAATGCCAGTTAACTGTTGCCTCCAAAATGTTATGCAGCCGCCCACCACGGGGCTGCAGCTCCATCAGACAGCAGCCCCTCTCGCTGTACGTTGTATGCCCTGATCACCCAGGCAACCCTGGATTTTTATATCAGCAAAGTTGGACAGATGACAGTTTGTTTAAAATCAGCATGGTTTGGCAGTTTTTTAATCTAGAAAATGGAAATAATGTTGAACGTAGACTGTGACAGAGTAAACTGATATATAATCACTCGACTGGTGCAACATATGTGCACATTAAGCACAGACACGAACATTAACCTGCAAGCAGAGCAGCAGCTGCTGCTGCTAGCACTGCTAACATTAGCACACTGTTTGTCAGGCTGGCAGGTAACATCAGCTCTGGGTCATTCACCCTCTGGCACTGTGATCCTCTTCAGTGTGAAAAGGTGAAGCATTTATTAAGTTGTTGTCATGTTTTGTGCATTAATGTGTAAGGCTTGTATTGCACAGCGCAAAGTAGCGCACATTTCAGCGGCATTTAAAGTACGATTTGGCGATTGTTGACTGTGTTTAACAGCTTCAAATGGCTCTTAATACACACATTTTTTTTCTTTTTAAGATTGTAAATTAATAAATACTGTTTTCTTAATGTTAGACTAGTCAACTAGTAAATTTGCATTTAATTGACAGGGAAATTAGTTGCCAGGAACATCCCTAGTAAAGATAAAGATCAACTTGTGATATATACAGTTATACAGAGTGAAATTACACAGTTGGATTCATTTGTTGAATTTAACCCATCCTGGCAAACTCCAAACAGTAAAGCCAGGCAAACTGGGATTCAAACCCCTGACATTCTTGCTCTGCCCCTCTGAGTACTTCTCATTAAAACGTTTTGGCAGGTTTTCAATTATTGTGCATTTGAAAAGTATGGTGAATGTTATTCTTAAATGTGGCAAGTTTATCTTCAAAAATACATCCAATGTGGATAAGTCTTTAAAATATATAGTGCATGACATGTAAAACAAGTGTGTAATATATTCAGTGTTAGTCTTGTAGGTGTAACAAAATGACCTGATCAAGGGGAACTGCAGTTGGACAAAAAATACTTGGATAATACAAATAATCATTATATTTCAGCTGTGTTTGACTGCCATCCGTCATGATTTTATTTCATCAACTGGACTCTGACAGGATCCATGAATGCACCCTCTGACTGAAAACTCAATCCAGCACAGCCCAGCACCCGGTCTCACATTCCTCAGCCTTCATGGCACGTTTACGGTTCAGGCTCATGTTTCTATCACACGCTTGCCATACCATACCTGTGTACTGCGCCCACAGCCGGAGAACAGTTGCGCGTGACCCATGGTAAAGTTGTCTTCATCTCCTCAGGCTTGAGTTGTGCCTTAAACAGCAGTTGCAATGGAATAAGCTTAATGATTTTAGTGGAGGAGACATTAGGCTGGTTATTTAAAGGTCCAGTGTGTATGAAATGTGGTGATTTATTGGCAGACAATAGCAGAAATGGAATATAATATTCATGAGTATGTTTTCATCAGTGTGTAGTCACCTGAAAGTAAGACTTGTTTTGTTTTGGTTACCTTAGAATGAGCCCTGTTTATCTAGAGAGGGCACATGTTCCACAATGTTGCACTGCCATGTTTCTACAGTGGCCCAGAATGGACAAACCAAGCTGTGGCTGTAGATACAGCGAGTTTGGCAGCTTCTGTAGGTTCTCCTCAGTGCAAGGATCGGCAGAGCAAAACAAGGTGTTTGCAATCCCAGGTGTTGAAGGACCAGTGTGTCAGTAAATCTGACACACTGGTCCTTCAACACCTGGGATACATACTGGTCCTGATCTTAAATGATATAATTAGTTAACTGGATACTCTAAGTTATGGAACGTGCACAGTATCTTTTTTTGCATAATTTTAAGAGGAAGTAAGCAGCTTATTTTGTGACCCCAACACTCCTTTTGAGGTTGTAGCATCCAGCAGCAGGTTTCATTTTCAAAAGTAATTTTCCTGATTTCTCAGATGTCTACAGTCACCCTAAAATTATAAAATGTTTGCCAAAAAAAAACCAAAAAGGACCTTTTAAACCCACTGTTTCCATACCAGATTTTTCAGTGACATCACTACAGCCATGGCTTTGCTCCTTTGCTTGTCTCTTCTTCACTGTATGAGCTGCACACTGTGTCCTCTTGTATCTATATCTGTTCAACCAACAAAATGATCTGTCTCTGTATTTGGATAGGAGAGAAGAAGTGGGCGTGGTTTGTACCAGGAATTGCATTAAATCAGTTATTTTGTTTTATTTTCTAACCTGATATTCATTGGCAGTGCAATACTTGTGCCGAAACAGCATCAACATGATTTAATATTGGCGTATAATTAGTTATGAAATATATTTTCACATCCTCATACTAACCTTTTCATCTTTTTAGTTTTTAGTTTATAGTTTTAGCCAAACTAAGTTTTATGAACTGTCTGAAGCCACCACCACCTCCCCTTTAAGTGGGGGACATCGAGATATTGGAAATTGAAAAAAGAAAAAGAAGGTTTTATAAGTTGAAAGTTTTGCATGTTTTGCATTGAAAATACAGTCAATATCACATTAAATCAGTTAAGGCAGATGCAGCCTTTTTTAAAAACTGCCGAGGTAATAATAGAGTTGACTTTTTCAGAATAACAATGAGCAACTTCAGATGAATGAAATATCTATTTCCATTGCATTATTTGTGCTATTCTGAACAATGTACTGCATTTGGGTGCATCCCTACAGTGTGCAATGTATGTTTATCAAAACCCCCTTTTAACAAGTAACCCTGCTGAATAAACAAACAATAACAAACAAACAAACAAACAAACAAACAAAACACCTATTTGATTTTATCCAAAGGCTTGCATTACTTGGAAGCCTGCTTAGTAATGTACATCATGTAACAATAATGTAATTTACTGTATTGTTACATTGACGATGCTTTGTACATAGTTGCAGTCAAAGTTGATGGACAGTGTAGCCCAGATGTTGAACTTTTTATGTGAACATGTTGACCATATTATCATCACCATCTTGTTGCAGCTTTTCACAGTCAACCTGACAGAATTATGTGCTGGGCGTATACATGTATCTGTATATATATATATTTGTTTTGTTTTCTATTTTTATCCTGTTCCATTCTGAATTTAATTAAGTATCCATATACATGCTGTATTTTGTGTATTTTTTTTGTACAACCCTGTGTTGTATGATGATAATAAATGCCCTTGAATCATTGAATGCTTAAGTCACTGGCTGCACTTATTAAATTATGCAAAATTAAAAAAAAGGTGAATTCCTTTAATGTGTCACATTTAGCTGCCAGCTAATAGAAGACATTCACTCATTAGATCGTTTTTTTTTTTTCTTTAAATTAAAAACTTTAAACCTGTAAAAAGCCCCTCATGTCACAGACCTATTGGTACAACATTTCAAATAAAAGCAGTACAGTAAGCAGTGGATGTGGTGCACAGTTCATGACTGATTTAGTCAAACATACAGCTGATTGTCACCGTTGCACAGGTTTGAGATATTATTGAATAAAGTGTGGCGTAATGGAGATGCAAAATGACATTAAGCTCCTGCTTGCACGCTGTCACTTATGTCCTTCTGGTGGTTGGTGGCTTGTCAGGTCTAACTGTGCATTATTAATTGCCCTTTTGTACCCACCTGTGTTCTGAGTGACCAAGAGTTTGTTCTTAAATATTTATATATGCATCCTAAACCGAATTACCTCATCCCAGAGACATAGCTAAAGACCTCATTTGCATGCTGGGGCCTTTTTGAAGGGCGTGAGTCAACAGCAGACATTACTGCACCACTCTGTCAAGCAAGTGACTGACATTTCTAATGGAACATGAGCGCTTCGCTGAATATGGATTTAGCCGTGCCATTAGCCCGGGGTACTTTGATGACCACGAGAAATGTGATAGGCAATTAATATTTGGGAACAAGTTCGCTCATCCCCACCAATCCCTATTAAGGGGCTGGTGATCCCCCCATTTGCTAATTGAGTTAGCTGCATCAGTCCGGATTCGAACTTGAGAAGTGTCACAAATCAGACTCTGTTTATCTACCATTATGTCGAAGCGAGAGGCTTAGTTTTACGATATAATTATACCTCGCAAGACAGTGACCCTAGCCAACCTTATTTTGTAATGCAGAGCACTTTGGCAGAGTGGATACTGGGCAGATTTCACTGAGCTTTGTCTGCTGTTTTTTTTCCTGCCTCAACCCCTGTCTAATTGGAGCATGAAATCTCTGCACAACAAGAATACTGAGAGAAGTTCGATTAAAATTCCTTCTTTCCTCCAGATGGCATTGTCAGTGTGAAGGCACTGAATATCCATGAGGGTGTTGCTTCACCCAGCCTTTCTTTCTTTCAATCTAAGAAGAGGCAGCTTGACATTTGACGACAATGACCCAACAAGGAGGACAAAAGTGAGAGGTCAAAAAACTCCTCAGTGGAAACGCAATCCATTTTGTTGTGGCCCTGAATGCGGTTTGATCGACACTATCCACTTGCAGTGCAGGCCTCCCCGTGCCCTCGCCAAAGACATTTGCAACTGGTGTCAAGGCCCTATAAATCATCCTGTATCAAAGAGGCCATGTAACGCTTTCTACATTTCAACATATGTGGAATCAGAACGCGTCTGTCATCGATGTGAGCCACTCTCGGAGAAAAAGGTTTTTTGGAGGCCTTTCCCACTGTAATGCGGACCATATGTGCTATTGATTTGGGAGGTTTTACCTGCCACAGAGGGATACTCCCGAAATGAGGTGAGGCAGACACTGTCATACCTCTTCAATAGTAAAGGATTATGCCTGTAAACTAAAATCAACAAGGTGGATAACTACCAAGGCAGAGCAAAAAGGCTAGACTTGAAACCTTAGCTTTAGATGTGAAGTGTTTTCCCTTTAAATAGCCTCTAAACACACAGCGATGTGGTTCATTTGCATCAAACGAGACAAACTCCCGACCACGCCGGCCGGTGCCAGGATGAGCCTATTCATCTTAATATTATAAATGGCTCTCACTGTCATCCAAGGTTTTAAGTTCCCAAAGCAACTGATCCTGGTCTTGTACTGGCCATATATCTCCCTTTGAAAGCCAACTCTTCCATCTCCTGCTGCTTTGTATTTAAGTTTGGCCCTCTATCTTTGGTTTAACCTGCTTTCTCAATGACCATCATAACTTTAGTCAAGCGAGGAGGTTTCCCTGTTTCTTGAATAATTTAGGGATCTCCATTTGTGGTCTCAGAGGTTGAGGATAAATGAGACTGTAAATCAAATGATGAATGTTCACTGATTTGGTCCCTGTGTTTTGACCAAACTTGTTTCTAAATTTAGAGTTGCTTTCACAGAATTACTCCTCACTATTGCTAAATAAAAACATCTAACATGGTGCCTGTTTTTCTGCACGGATTGAAGTTGGGGGATCATAACATGCACTCTTTTTATGGTGCTTGTACCATAGATAATACCGGTTTTTCACTTAGTTGTATTATCTGAACATGTGGCATTGCTATTGATAACTGTTGAGAAGCCTTTTTGGGATTGTTGCAGCCTAAAATGCCCGATTTTGCAGCTGCTTTTCTAAAAAAAAAACTATGATGCATGTTGCAATCGTTTTAGGCATTTTTGTTATAAATTTGTTGGAGCAAGTGAAAATTGCAAAAAAGGTTGTGATTTTTTTTGCATACTTCATTAAAAATTAAAAGAAACTTGTTCCAGGTGAATTAAAACCACATTGGATTCTGAATGTAGTAAGTAATCCTACCAGAAAGCCTCAGGATAACAAAAAATCTGCCAAAATATGCTTATTTGTAAATGAGGTATTCCATAAATAAGCAATATCTTTTTACAGGAATTACAACATATAGAAGTGCACAGAGCATTGATAAATATCAGTGATAATGACAAACCTTGTGTTCTTTTTAGTACCTGTCACCAAACAAAAATACAAAAAAAACACTGAGTTGGTTCATTTAGATGTAGCTGTATAATGAGAGGCTACGATGATTGGTCATATTTGCAGAAAAGTTGTGGTGAATGGACGAAACTCCAAGGGAATTCACTGGGATTGTGTTGCTGCAATTACCGTGTCCTGGAGGGACAGATTGATGACCAAAGACAGTACTCACAGTATAACTCATTGATACAGATTGTAGGAAGTTCTACATTCTTTGAAATAGGCCTACGTTTTCTTCAAAGTTTAGAAATCAGTAGAGTTATAAATTATTGCTTACTGTAAAAGAAATGTGTGTGTTTTATTTCAGCTGGTTATGGATTATGGGACTCTCCAACGTTAATCAAACTGCTACTATTATTTATTCATTTCAATTCCAAAGCTTTTTTAAAGACTCAGATTTGTGAATTACGGCATTCAAAGTTCTGTTATTTCTGTATAGCACACAGTTGCTATAAAGAATAAACTGTTGCTATGGATGCAGGTCTGATCATAGACTCTAGAGGGGCAATAAAATCATTTTTAAATTAACTAAATCATTTTCAAACTAAGATTTTGTGTCAAATTATTGTTTTTTTGGGGAGGGGGGGTTAAAGTACGTAACCGTGTAATAAGCCATGTAATGTACAGTGAGCAGGTCATTATTGTGAAATAAACCTTAACTCAAGGGAAAATAAAAGATCCCCTCTCGTAGGGGTTCTGCACTACCCTGTAGGTTTATTTTTCAATAATGACCCACTCACTGTACATTATCACTTATATAATTGTAATGTTTATTTTAACAAGGTAGGTTAGCAGCATACATGCTCTAGCAGCACCCTGTTTGTTACAATGAATGAAACAAAATAATACAGACAAAACACACAGGGCAGTTTTTCTTAGATCAGTTCTAGTGTTATATCAGCATGGATTACATATAAGATTGTAATTTACCAACAAGGACTTTGCAGATAAATGAACACAAGTGGTTAGTACATTTCTCAGAGAGGGAAAGTCAACCAACTTCATCGTACAGATACAGCAGTGAGTGTTCACGGGGCCTCACAGTGTAGGGAACCACATGTTGATATATGATGACCCTGTGGTCAACGACTGAGAGGAAAACCGTTTCAACAGTCCTGTTTCAGCAGCTCAGAGGACAGCTGCTCCTGTTTCTGTACAACAGGTAAAGATTCACTCCCAGTTTATCACCTGTTTAATTACCACTGTCTCAGATAGACAGAGAGATAGATAGTTAGCTATAGTTAGTTAAATGAGCAACTGTCTGGTATGTATGTGAAGGAAAACTAAACAGTACTTCAAAGATGACAGAGCATAGTTTACTGGTTGGTTGCAGCTGCACTTTTCTATCTTTGTAAACAAGAATTTTAAAATGTAAATGGTAGTTGTCAGGACATAAAACCAATGATCTGTTGATCTTTACAAATCAAGGCTCTATAATGACAGCCATCATAGGCAATATGACACCATGGGTTTACAGAGAGCCATTTTTCATTTCTTCCTTTTTTGTTTTTCTACATTATCAGACTCTCTCTGATAAAACATATGACTGAAATTTTTAATTTATGACTAGTAGGTCCTACCAAGGAAACAGGCAGTGACTTCTCAGAGTGCAGAACTGAAGAAAAATTACTAAAGTTTTTTTGTTGTCGAGCCAAAATAGTTGCAGGCAGATAATTGGATATGTGTCAGTTTTACAGCTTTATATCAGGTTGTTTTTTCTACATATTAATCCTGACCTCTGATTTGACCTTTGACCTTATTTGGAAGTTCCTGTGTTCTGGGTCATACCAAAGCAAAAGGCACTAACTTCCATTTTATCTGAGCAGAATAATGACAAATATGATAAAATCCTCAGTCTGATAATGATGTCAAATGAAGTTACACTTTTTACTGTTATTCTTTACATTACTGTCATTATCATTATTTATTTACAACATTTATTATTATATTATGGTATGCTTGTGATGTTCCAAGTGACTTTTAAGATCAATTCAAGCATTTGAATCTACTGATATTTGTATCCTAATAAAATAAAGTTGATATTTTAATTGTAAAAGGCAATATGCTGCAACAGAAAAAAAATATTAAATACCATCAAACCTTTTCTGATAAAATTTGACACTGATTGCTTCATTTTAATGCATTTTAACACCTGGGTTCAGAGTTGTTGTAGTAGTGAGTCTGAGAGTTGACTCTGGGGTCTTATTTTAATATGTTTCTATACTGTTGTTATATATAGTAGTGTAATGCACATAGTTGACATATTTCTTCATTTTCTTGCAGATATTTTACATGTTAGAATACAGTAACTGAAGTTATGGTGGTTTGCTTTGGTTTCTTGGTGGCTATTTGCAGTTACTTAAATTTCGACCCCCTATTTTCTTCAAAATAAAACACATTTGAGAGAAAATATTTGTTCAAATGACAGAGGATGTCTTTAATATCACAAAAAAAGATTATAACTCATTTTTGGCAAACAGTGAAGTTACTGCTTTTTTCCTCTGTAGGTCAGTAATGGCAGTAATACTTCCCCTGCTCTTGGTGTCGAAACAACACGACAACATTTCTGACGGCACACACGTCCATGTTTAACCTTGCTGTCCGTCAGGGGAGGTGATACCTGCTGGGAGGGAGGGATCACCCTCGCCATTAGCAAATACTCGCCACATTCTGGAGCCGCTGCATGCCGATTACAAAGCTCAACTATTCTGGGAAGCCTTCACCTCGCTGCCACCCTCTTCCCTTCACAAACTGAGGCTGACTTAACATTCCTGGCTCAGTGTATTGTGTAACAGAGAGGAACATGTAATCAGGTCATAAAACCGGGACTTGTGTGTGCTCCTGATACAGCAATTAACACTTCAGATTAACTGTTGGGCACATTTGAATGTCATTTTGAAACATTTCTATCCACAATAACATCCCTTCTCAGAATTAGTTTATAAAAATATACATGCAGTTCTCTATCTGGGATTCTCAACATCATGTGCTTCTAGGTTTGGCTTTGTATCTGTCACAGTGATCCATGTTTTAAAGTGATATGAACCAGACATCAAAGTCCAAAGTGATGCAGTATAACCCAAAGATAAATCCAACAAATGACTTTTGCTGCACTCAATCTGGTTGTGATCAAATGAACACAGCTCTGTAGGAGAAGCCGCCGCTTCCTTTGGTTCCTGGTAAAGAAATCTGCAGCAGCCGCAGCGGTCCGATATCGAGAAGTGGAAAAAGAGGTATTTCGAAACGATCTATGTCATCCTTACAGCTGCTGTGTTGTCTTGAATTACCTTGATGCAGCGTTTCCAAAGAACAGATTGGATTTCCCTCGCCGTAGTTTTCATCCAGATTTTTCCACAAATGCAGGCAAAAGATTTATTCACAATTTGTCTTTCTGATAGCTGATTTCTTTCATGACAAACCCTGTAGAGTCCGGGAGACAGATTACGGTATGTAATAAGTGAAATTAAAGTGGTGGTAGTTTGAAGGGGTTAGTTTTGAAATAGGTATTAATTTCACATATGGGCATTGGTACAGGGCCTGGCATGGTTTATGGACAAGTGTTAGAGTTTTTCTTACAGAAAGGATCACTTCAAAGGACTTGGCAAGAGACGAGGCTGAACTTTTAGCTGAAGGTGAGAGCTGCAGATCTTTACTGCTGAAACAGTCGTAAAAACCTCGACACGGAGAAGCTTTGTCATCTGAATCGAAGCTGGATGGTGTAAATCTCTTATTGATGCTTTTCAAAAGTTACAAATTTGAGCCAAACTGAACTCCTCGACGTAGCAAAATCAGATTTAAGTATAGAAAATGTACATTTTAAGTGTCTTTTCATTAAGTTTACTTTCTCCAATGTGTCTGACTTGAAACATCTGCTTCCCCTGTCAATCTTATTACATTATTATTTACAACCAAGAGCATGATATGGTTGTGTGGCTAAAACCAGTCAAGTATCATCATAGCTGTTGCCCTATTTTGTGTCAGTTAAGTAAGTGGAGCCTGTGTCTTCATGGCATGGTGCAAATTCCTGAGATTAATGTAAATGATAAGGAATCTGCAACTCTCCGGATTCTGAGATCCTCGGGATTAAAGGTTCAAGTTCCAGCCGACGCTGGAAACGGATGACTCACTGTCCGGCCTGGACGGCTATCGGGTGTCCCGTCTCCTCCCAGTTAAGAAAGTGTGGAAGAGTAAAAACTCTCTCAGCATGGGCTAAAGCTCGACGGGAAATGGCAGCTTTCCACTTGGGCTTGAGAACTGTGAAGATCTGTGAGGAAAGACATCAGGGCCATTCTACAAAAAACATGGTGGAAGTGCTGTTACTTTTTCAGTCACCAAAATCCTTTAAATTCACTTAATAATCACATTAATTATGTTTAGTAAATAAAGAATGTCCTTGCAAAGATAAAATAAGGTTTATTCATCTGATGATGATCACTGTTGCAGTTAATTTAGAAATAAAGTTTAAGGAATTGTCTTGTCTCTTAATATTAAATAAACAGACTTGGGGAAAAACAGACCACATGTAACAGGATTATCTATTCTAGATATAAAAAAGGAGACTGTATTTCATTACAATTACAGATTTAAAAAAAGATGTAATCGGATTACACATGCCTTTACTAAAAGTGGAGATTATTAGTAGGATTACAGTTTTAAAATAAAGGATGGTATATTACCATGCACAGTGCACACACAGCTGCAGCAATTCATTATTATGGACTCCAGTGAAAAAATGCTTCTTCATTGGGTGAAAATCTTGCAATTGTTGTCAAATCAATCAATCAATCAATACATTGCACACAACAAAGGAGCAAACAGCTGGTTAAATTACTAATAAACCTAACAACAAACATAAACCACTTACTGCAACAATTCATCTGTTATTAATTGACTATTAAACTAACCTGCATCTATTTTGATAATCAAATTTGTTTTAGTCATTTTTTAGTTAAAAAGAAGAACTCAGCTTCTTTAATGTGAATATTTTCTGGTTTCTTTACTCCTCTCTGACAGTAAACTGAATATTTTTCAGTTGTGGATAAAACAAAACATTTGAGGATGTCATCTTGGACTTTGGGAAACATTTTATGGTTGACAGATTAATCGAGAATGAAAATAGTCATTACAGGATAGCCTTGAAAAATAGGTTCAAACATGACGTATAACATGGACAAAACAAGACATTTGATGATGTCATCTTGAGCTTTGATCAACATGTTTAACAACTTTCTGTCATTTTATGGGCCAAATAACTAATCGATTAATCGAGAAAATCACTGACCACTTATTCTGTGATAAAAATAATCATTAGTTGCAGTCCTAAAACACCATATTAGGCTAACCCTTTTCACCATATTTTATACTGAGCTAATCCAAAAATAATGGAAAGTAAGGAAGTTTCATCACTTTAATATTGTGATACTTTACGTTACTGACTACGTTTTTCACAGGTATTTAGTACGTGTATCAGAATACATTTTTAAAGTAACCCTCCTAACCCTGCAAATAAATATCAGTCACCCAGAAAGATGTCAGAGGCATTACTGTTGCACAAAACCCTAATTAACTTGAATTATTTTGAAGTATTTCATTGACCCTTTGAAGTTCGAAGTGGTTATTGGAGGACGTGCAGTGGACAAAGGCATATGGGAAGTCAGGTTTTGTTTGTTTTAAACGTCATGATTTATTTTAAAACTTTGCATGAAGCTTTTAAGTATGTCATTGGTACTTATAGCATAGTCACAGGAGTGAAATACTAAACAGAAAAAATTGATTTCCCCATATTGTCACTGGTGTTATAGTCCTCCTAATGGTAACACCGCTAATGTAACTGGTCTTATACTGCTTAACTGGTTTTACTCCATGTTTTTCAGTGATGTGATGTTAAAAATGTACTTTTTTTTTATGCTGATTGGTGGTGTAATCATCTTAAAGTTGGCATCGAACACTTTTTGTTTGAATATTCATCAGTTTTGTTGATTTGACAAACACAATTGATGGTACAGATCAAATAAATTTGCACAATAAAAAATGAAATATTTTTTTATTTTCTTGGTCTTATCATTCCACTAATCTGTTTTTAACGAAATATTCACCAGACACTTTCACATGAATTCATACTCCCTGAAACCCCTCAGATCAGTGCTGAACTGGGTGAAGTAGCTTTTAGCGTTTTTCCCCCAAATAATTTATTCATTACAAGAGGCACTGAAATTGGTCAGGTATGTGTCAATAGATCATTTTAAGTGTTTACTAGATGATATGATTACATGGTTGTTTATCTATACATAGACTATTTATTGTTTTTTAATTGACTTTTCCTACAGTTTATCATTTTTATTGTTGTCAGACTTGTTATTTATTTATCATGATTGTTTTTCCTGCTTTTATCACTGTATATCATTCTTGGCAGGAATTGTTTGCTAGGATTTTTCATAACATTATTTACATCTTATGTTGTTTACATTATGGGTAACACCAATGACAAATAAGCAGCACATTAATTATTTAATGAAATGTATAGAAATAAA
The DNA here is from genome assembly GCF_056507025.1 of Lutjanus erythropterus. Taxonomy (NCBI): domain Eukaryota; kingdom Metazoa; phylum Chordata; class Actinopteri; order Lutjaniformes; family Lutjanidae; genus Lutjanus; species Lutjanus erythropterus. Next base: position 39,496,161 of record NC_139321.1, on the reverse strand, counting down.
TTAAGCTGGACCTGTTGTGGATTCATCAAGTTGAGAAGTTAGTTATTGTTTTAAGTGAGTTTTAGGTATGAAAGAAGACAGAAATGTCCTCACAGTTCAGTCACCCAGATTCCACTGTTTCTGTAGAAGGATCCATAGCAGATAGTTTTTATTTTTTCATTAAAGCAACCTTCCTACAGTGATATTATGAGGGGGTTTTGTCTGACATCAAAATAACAAAGCAAAAATTTAAAAAGAAGACTAACGGACTATAAACACAAGCAGATGATACAAAGTCTACAAAGCTTGTGAGTTTGTGCAAATACAGCACAAACACACAGCTCAAAAAGGAAAGAAAAAAAATAAAACCGATGGAAAAACGACTAGAAGAGCAGAAGAAAAGTGTTGGGATGGAGTCCTTTCTCCTGGCAGTGTGATGACCTCCATCCTTCTCAAGGTTACTGTCCGTTTCATTAAAAGACACTTTCATTGATCCCTGTCCTTGGTCTGAGCCTCCCCTTCGGCCGTGTCTCCATTAACAAAGTTAACTCTCTTATACAGCGACCTCCTCCTACTCCTCTTGACCCGGGCAGACAGCTGTGCTTACCTTAGCATAAAGTGCCACAATAGGTCATCATTATCAAATTAATCAAAGCTGTCACAACACGGCACAGTGCTGCGGTCAAAACTCTGCGCTGTGCTTCAGAAACCACTTAGATCATGTAACACTTGAACGTGCAGCAAAAGAGGCGTGCAGACTTACAATATACACACACACACACACACACACACACACACACACGCGCAGATGTGGTTAAGAACTAGAAGGGATCAAAGAACGGTCTTGTGATAGCAAACATTTAAAGAGTGTTAAGGAATTACTGAGTTATTCAAGAGCTGAAGAATAGCAGTCTAATCAGATAAGTCAAAACTGCATATATAATACTGTATATCACTGTGGAAAATACTGGAAAAATAAACCAACTTCTGTATTATTTTCTATAACCCCGTTAATCTTCTGGAGTCAAATTGTGTGTCATTTTTGAGCAGTTGAGAATTTAAGAATGTGATTTGGGCAGGAGCAGAGGATGACAGTGTTATTGTTCATTATCACTGATCATGATTTCTTCATCAGGTGGTGTATTTTGAGACTAAATCAATCAAATCTAATTCAACTCAACAACAACACACTTGATCCAAAGTGCTTTACAGCACACACACAGGAAAACAGAACACGAGACGTAAGCAAGTTGTTCACTTTAACTCTCATCTGACCAACATATTAAACACACAAGGACAACCATCACAGCAAAATGTTAGCTTAGCCTATTTCCTGTAATTAATGTCCTCTAAAAAAATGAGAAAGTTACAGTTAATTTGCATATTGTACAAAACAAAAACATGTTAGCGTCGTCAACACAGCACATGAGCAGTTCCATGGCTGCTCCCCCCCAAATAGTCTGATACTTTAAATTAGGACCCATTGTAAACATGAACTCAATTAATAAATACTTCTATGTATTACAACTGCATGAGCAGAATTAGCTGCTTTTGACTGGGGTCCACCGGGATCCTATACATTTCTTTGTTTGTTTTTAAACAGAAGACAATGATATGAACACATTAGGCAAAAAATTGCCATTAATTTCAGCATTTTCTGCATCATCTCAAAGGGATAGTTCACCCAAAAATGAAAATTCAGTCATTATCTACTCACCTTCATGTCAATTGAAGGTCTTGTTTAGTTTTTTAGTCCATAAAACACTGCTGGAGTTTCACAGGAAAATAGTGTGGTAGAATCTCCCAAACAATGGAAGTGAATGGTGACCAGTTTTCAAACATAAAAAAACAACAGAATAAAAACATAAAATGCCTGCATACTGCTCATCTGGTGTAATCCAAGTCTCCTAAAGTTCCAACATGTCAAGATGGCTGAAAAAATGTTGTTTCCACCATGTTTTTAGTCTGAATCTTCACTGTAGATCCTTATCTTGGAGCCATGTTCACGTGCGCATGCACACTGTCTGAACTGTGTGTGTGTTGTCACGGTGTGCAAACGGCATGCTGGGACATTAGGAGACCTGGATTACACCAGACAAGCAGTATGGAGGCATTTTTGGTTCATTTTTCCAGTTGTTTCATATGTTTGAAAACTGGTCACCATTCACTTAGATTGTTTGGGAGATTCTGCTGTCATGAGGGTGAGTAGATAATTGCTGAATTTTCCTTCATGGATGAACCATCCCTTTAACTTGTTATCTTCTTATTTTGTTTTCTATTGCTGCTGATCTCTGGATGTTACCAAACATAATTTTGTTGTCTGTCTACAATGGCAATAAACTTTTAAAAACAAACAAACAAAATATGATTTCTTTATTTGTGTAACCAGATGTCCGATGCATAATGATCAGCCTTAGATTTGATGAGGGAAAAAACTTGCTGAAAGCAAAATTGTAGACACGCAATAATTGTTCGCATGACTTGTAAGCATGTTTTTCCACATTCAAGTTGGAACATAGTTACCCTCACAGGAACCTGAATGGATGGAGAACCATGGCTGTAAACTCATCTGACCAATCATGCAGCCACTGGCAAACCCTTGGACTTTTAGTTCTAATTAGGACAGGGCAACATATTGATATTTTATCAATACTGTGATGTAGATATATCTAGATAACATCATTGATTTTGGATATCTTTATATCATGATATGTTTTCTTTTTCCTGGTTTTAAAGGGATACCAGTAAAGTGGTGTCACTTTCTAAAGTTATGAGACTGTTCTAGCTGTTCTTATTTGTCTTTACATATTACTGATCATCATTGATCAAAAGGTTGTGTGAATGTTTTGTGAAAGCACCAATAGTCACCTCTACAGTATTGTTGAAATATTGATCAGTCCTTCCAGCATTTTGTGGGGTGTCTTTGGGATTGTTGCGGCCTAAAATGTGTAATTTCACGGCAGCTTTTCTAAAACGATTGTTGTTATTGCATTGTTTTTAGGCATTTTTTGCAATTAAATTGTGGGAGCAAGTGAAAATTGCAAAAGAAAGTTACATTGTTTTGTGTAATTCATTGAAAGTTCTATGCAACCTCACCAAAAAGGCTCATGGTTACAAAAAGTCAAACAAAATATACTTTATTTGTAGATGAAGAAGTGCACCCTGGGGTGTATTCAACAAAAAGGCAAAATCTTTTTTGGAGCTCAAGCTCAGTTAAAACAACAAGCACAAAATTATAAAATAAAAATGGATAGAGCATTGATAAATATCAATAACAATGACAAACTTTTGTGAAAAAATATATAAATGCAAAAAAAACAGTGAACAATAATAATAATAATAATAATAATAATAATAAAAGAAAACACTGAGTTGGTTCACTGAGTTGTACATGTAGGATGGGGACTTTGGGGAGCAAGAATGATTGGTCCAATTTGTGGAAAACGTCCTGGAAAGACTGATTGATACTGGGGTACTTGGTCAAAAATATTGTGATATCCGCTTCCATGTCACCCTAGTACAAACATCTGTCCAGAAACCTGAGCAGAACGCCTTTAGTCGCATCTATTTTAGTGTCAAACTGCTTTGTGTTCCTTGTGTTAATCCTTCCAGAGAGTGGAGACGTTTTTCTCTCAGTTTTCATGCAGATGTTGGTTGTGTTCAGTTCACTCATTTTGTGAGAAAAGGCTGAGATAACAAGAAGATAATTTCCACCTGCTGTTTAACAACTGAAGCTAGAACATGGCAGTACAAACACAATCTCCCCACCATTCCCACCCGTGCATGTGTGTATCTGTGTGTGTGTGTGTGTGTGTTCATGAGGAGGGGGGTGCGGGCGGCAACAAGGGAGACGTGCAACACCAAATTGCCAGATTGATTAACTTGTCTGTCAGGCTCTTCACTGTGACAATAAACTCTGTACCTCAGGGAGCTTATTGAGAGATGACATGTCTGAGACCCCTAGGCACACACACACACACACACACACAAAATGCTGACACACACACCAGCTAACCCACCCTCCCTCTCTTAGCTCTCATCTAGCCTCTTCCATTATAAAACACCTTTCCAAAGTGAGCCTGTCCTGAAGGCTGCAACCACCCCTCTCCCCTCCATGTCTCTCTCTCTCACACACACAAACACACACACACACACACACACACACACACACACACACACACACACACACACACACACACACACACACCCTATAATCCCTGGGGGTCTTCTGCTCTCTGCTATCCACACCGGGCTCCGTTTTATAAACCGATTCACCTCATAATTGAAAAGGAAACTGGAGGCCGTGTTTGGCCAGTTAATCCATTTAAGATCATTATGTGCATTGTCAATCGGCTTGACCCAGCTGCACAGAGGCTGGGACAATGAGGGGCTTAATCCAGGCCCCCCACTCCCTCCTCTGACGGGTCAGAGGGGTTAATGAATGATTATTTCTCACTTTGTAACACAACAGGATGCTGATTTAAAGGGCAAACCCACCCCCCAGCCCCCTGCTCTCTACCCTGAGCATCCTCAGTGGTACGGCTGGTGTGAGAGGTTCAAATCCCAGATCACACACACATTGATGATGCTGTTATATGAAGATTTATGAGTTTTAGTTTCCACCGGGGATTGTGAAGGGTGTTCATGGTAATATCTTGAGCGTAAAGGCATAAATGGTAACTGTGTTTGGTCTAATTACCAGTTTTTGCTATAAATGTAAAATGTGTGTGTTCAGTGTGAAGCATACGATTATATTTGTAAAGACAGACAGTATGGGGATACCAAGCTTTTTTAAATTTGTTATGTACTTGTACTTTTACCAATACCATTACCAGTACTGATCATTTCCGAAATGTGATTTTCCAAAATAATAGTCATTAAAACAACAACAGAAAAAAATGACATACACAAGCCATTAATTATACATTAATTACAAAAGGAAGAATGAATAGAATTAAATAAAAATGTTTGTCAATAAATATAAAGAAAAACATAAGATTATGAGAAAGTAAATGATTATCTTCCTTTTTATTCTGCCTTTCAGAGTGTTGTTTTTTAAGATAAATTTTATGTATCCCACACTGGACAAATTTACTTATAAGGCAAAAATATAATAATATAGATAATATAGAATATATAAATAATATAATATAAAAGAATGAAAATAGGACATGAATTGTACAGCATACTTGCACAAACATTGTAATGCTACACTCTTCCACCAAGTTTCGTGAAAATCAGGCCAGTAGATTTTATGTAATCGTCTTGAAAACAGACAAACCATGAAAATGTTAGGTAGCAGTTGCTCTAATGATTAAATACAACCAGCCAGTGATTCAGGCTCTGATGTGTAAACACCATGTTCCTGTATCGTCCCTCTGACATCCCAAACCTTTGTTTTCATATTTTGATCGACAGAATACAGACATACAGTACAAAAAAGTGCCAACAGCAAAGAAAATGGCTTGATTCAAATTAGTGCCTGACCAGAGCCAATGTGGGATACAAATTTCAGAGGGAGAAAATTCACAGATTACTGATATGGTGGCCAATATAGAGAACTTGTGAATAAAAATAGACCTTTTCTATGTGGATTGCGCACAGATTTTGCACCAAGACAACTATGTAAAGGTCCTCAGAAGGCAAACAACTATATTAAAGAATATTACATACTTTATTTATTTATTTTGTCAAACAATTTAACACACACATTGCCAACCAAATAAAAACTGAGACGATTAAGAATAGTAAAAAGAGCAGATTAAAAAAAGCTAATAAACATCAGTCCTGTTCAGTATCAGTCAATTGCTGAATATTTTAATACTGTCAGTTATTAGAAGCAGGTTGTATCTGTGACAGGCCATGTCAGGCCAATATCTAGCTGATGTATCGGCTGAGCAGTACATCGGTCAACTACTGCCTGTTTAAACAGGATGCTTCCTTCACATTATATATACAAATGCCGTTTGTCTTGATACTCCAGTGTTTTGATCAAATGCCAAACGATCCTTTATGAGTCATGACAACTTATAATAGGCAATGACAGACAAAACTAAAAAACACAGAGCTGTTCTGTATCCCGGTCCAGTGCTGCCATTTGTGCCACTGAGCTCAGTGACAGAAAATAATGTGACAGGAGAGAAATCGACCTCGGGCTATTGTTTTTTTTTGTTTTTTTTCAGAGCACCCGTTTGAAGTTGGAGGGCACTTCCTGCCCAGAGTCCTGAATGAACCATTTGTTTATGTCCTCTAGGTCTGTAAATCACTTAGCGCATCAAAGAGCTCCTTTCTGCCCCCATACAACAATAGCGGGTCATGCCAATGTGCAAACATGACAAGGATACAGAAGGAGAAAATGTCTTCCTTTCCTGAGTCGATGACAGTTGTTCCAAGATTTATGCAATGCTGACACTGACTGGAAATCATGAAAGGGGAAAGCCTGATTAATGTTGATTTAAAAAAAAAATAAGTAAAGTCTTCTGTCTGCTGAAGAAAGTTTTGTTTGAAACAAGTTAATTCATGCATCTGGTGAATTTAAACTAAGGCTGGTTCAGATTACTTTGAAATGACTGATTACTGAATACGAATTATACACATACAAATTAAGCTTTGTAAGTGGTAATGTATCCTAATCTAATCTGAATACTTTTGGATTACTTCAAAATCAAACACTGAAAATACTGACCCTCATACAAAAAAACTAGATGCAGCCACAGACATTTTAAGTTCTCCTAAAAACGATTAAAAAGTAAATAAAAGGTCTTTTTCTGTGGATCACTTGCTTTAGAAACTCTGCATGTCAGATATGGTTTTCTTGAGTTACAATTGGTTATTAGGACTGCGACTAACGTGTTAGTTTCAATATTGATTAATCTGTTGATCACTTTCTTGATTAATCAATTAGTTTGGTCCAGAAAATGGCATAAATTGTCAATTAGTGTTTCCCAAAGCCCAAGGTGACGCCCTCAAATGTCTTGTCATAAAGAGATTCAGTTTACTGTTACAGATGACTAAAGAAACCACAAAATATTCACATCTGAGAGGCTGAAATCAGAGTGTTTGGTATTTTCTCTAAAAAAAAAAAAAAAAGACATGAATTATCAAAATAGGTGGTGATTAATTTAATAATTGACACCTAATCCAGTAATTGACGAATCATTGCAGCTTTATTGGTTATCAGGAAAAGAAACCATATTTTAAAGATGTAATCAAGTGAATCTTAACAATGCAACTACAATCTAATTATGTTTTTTTCAAATGTAATCTAGGCTCAATTACAATTCTTTATTTTTGTAATCTGATGCATTTTCAACATGTTTTCCAACCAGAAATCCCAGATGAAGTACAAAACAAGGCTGCTATTAGGGCTGCTACTAACTTTATTATGTATATATTTTATTATCTTCATTGGTGATTAACCTGTCAATCATTTTCTTGATTAATGATTAATTAGTTAGGTCCATAAAATGGCGAAAAATGTCGATTAGTGTTTCTCAAAGCCCAAAGTGACGCCCTCAAATGTTACAAAGCGATTCAGTTTACTGTCACAGAAGAGTAAAACTGAAAGTGAAATCAGAGAATTCGGGTATTATATCTTAAAAAATGACTCAAAACAATTATCAGAATATTTGGTGATTAACTTAATTCACAACTAATCGATGAATCACCTAATATCGTGAAAAAAAACTTTTACTTAATCGCAATTACTTGTAATCTGTTACTACCCAACCCTAAATGCATTTTCAACATTTTTCCAACCAAAAATCCCAAATGAAATACAAAGCAAGGGTATTGTTAAGGCTACAATTTACAATTGTCTGTCAATTATTTTCTCAGTTAATCAATTAGTTGATCAGTTCCCCACAACCATAAGATATTTAGTTTACTGTCATAGAGGACTAAAGACAGCAGGAAATATTCACATTTTAGAAGCTGAAATCAGACATTTTTCTTAAAAAATGACTGAAAATTATTAGTTAAGTAATAGTTATCAATCTTTGAATCCTCTGTCTGTCTTTTCATGTAAAGCCTGCATGCTTCTTTATTTGATGTGTGTGCTTTTGCTAAGTTGTCATATCAATAAAAAATGAACCCTGTAAGTGATTTACATGCTACCTCTGGGCCAATAAAATAAAAGTTGTTCAGTTTTATTATTGCTGTTGCTGTTGCAGGGCCGAGCGTACCATTTATTTGACCTTGTAGTCTTTCAGAAGGAAGCCAGTGGCTCACACTCTCCGTCTGTAAACACACGGCGCTGAGTCACACTGTCGGAAAAGCGTCCAACTCATTTTCGCCAATTTCTCGGCCCTCAACACGTCACGCGAACCCAACACATCGCTGACGTCAAGGAGGGATTTACTCGCCTCCCCTGAATATTCTTTCACAGTGGCCGGGTCCCTGGTGTCTTGTAGGTCTAAAAGCCATGCGAACAGGAAACCGCAGAAGCAGACTACCAACAACCACCCCCCCTTTACTCCAAAAGCCCTAGAAGACTGTAGCGTGGTGAGACTCAAGGCCAGCAATGTGCCCACGGCCCATGTTCACATCCTCTCTGGAAGCGCTGCCTTTCCCCAGTCCCCTGCAATATTTCAAGGCGGAAAAAGCCCCAGTTATACGAGGGCTGGCAGACTATTGTGTGTGGCTGTGATTCATGTGAAGCTGTATGAACAGTTAAATAGTTAAAGGTGCAGCCAGAGCCGAGTATTCCCCCGAGGATCAGCTCAATGACCAGTAGCTGATACCTGGCTTCATTCTGGGAGGGATGCAAGTCAGGAGTAGACTTTCATGAAAAGGAAAAAGAATATGAATATAAAATAAACATTGGAAGAAATTGCTGTTAAGTATCCAATTTAGAAAAAAAAAGAGTTGAATTATTATTAAAGCAGTCATCTGTAATATATTTACTGTAATAAATCAGAAAATGACCATGATATGTCATCAGAAATTAAATAAACGTGAAGTTGAACTACTCACTTCTCTGACAACAGCACTACAGCTTTTGAAGTAACTTGCATTTTTGTTTGCCAATTTCACATTAATTATAGTTCAAATTAATGCCGAATGTACGCACAGAAAGCACCTCACTGTTTATGTTGTAAAAAATCATTAATAATCTTTTAGAGAAATTACATGTTTATAACAGTTAAACTGGTCAACTCCAGGGTGTGTATTTTCAGAGCAGTGGGCTTTTGTTTTCAGGATAACAGGCTTAATGTTACACTGACAGACAACTGACAGTTAGAAACAGCTGATCAACTTACAGTACAGAACTCATTGTCGCTTGTTATTGTCAAATTACAATGTTGCACTTGTCTTGTGCTCCTGTAGTGTTTCTGCAGCCTGCCTGAGCTTTGCCAAGTCTAAGGAGAAAGGAACAGGCTGAAACAACTTGCTTCAATCATAAATTGCATATAAAATAGGATTTCAACCTATTTAACATATTGTCAATGGCTCCAAGTCCAGTACTCATTTTTGGATGCACGATTTTTACATGTTGATCCTTTAATTGTACTGTCTTTTAACAAAAAGCCTATGAAACAATGGGTCCCTGGACACAGAGGCAGTTCCCCTGAGGGTTTGATTATACTCAAACGGATGTGTACACATAGAGCGGGCAAAATTACTGATACCTATTATTTCTGTTTATTACATGGCTTTGTTAAATACGTGATTGTCATTAGTCAATTACAACATTCTAACATGTTATTTCTGTGTGACTGACTGTTGCTATGGATGCAATTCTGATCATAAACTCTGGAGGAGCAATAAAATCATTTTTAAATTCATGTTTTCTATCAAATTATTGATTTGGTGTGTAAAGTGGGATAATGTACACTGAGCAGACCATTATTATGAAATAAACCCCATATGTAGTGGCCACATGGACAAGTCTGTGAGGTCACAACAAATTGGGGGTAGGCTACACCAGTCCACACAGAATCCACATGTACACTCTCTGATGTCAAAATTTACATCATACTGAACCCAGCAGACCCTCGTGGACACAAAAAGGATGATACTGGCTTGACTTGCAGCCAACAACACAACTAAATTCACCTGTACCTCAATAGGATTTTTCAGGGCACTTACACACAGTTAAAGGGCCCGTATTTCATGAAATACTCTGCCTCTCTGAATTTCTACAGATAAACTTTTTTAAAGCACTCATTTAAAAATGGCATGATGGTTTCATTCTTGTGACATCAGCTATTCCTACTGATTTTCAGTTGGAATTTTGAGGGACTGTTACTGACAGGAATAGCAAAGGCCTTTGACTGTGTGACAAAAAAAATGCAAAGTTAACAACAGGGGCTCCCAGAGCTCTTGGGCCCCTGGGTAATCTGCCCATTATTGTAGATATAAACTTGTTTGGTTGAACATTAAAACAGTCTGGAATAATTACACACATGAATACAAAAATATTAACTGGTACAAACTCTAGCAAGTAACTCAAGGATGCAGCTCTAATGAGTCTCAAAATGCTGTTATTGATTGGTGATTTATCCCAGATCAATGATTAGCCTCCAATTACCACAGATAATCATTAGTGTGCATTCACAGGTTAATATGCAACCTGTTCTCTTTTCTCATCCCAGCTTGTCAAACACCGATGTCTTTGTCCCACCTCTTGGAATCTAATACTGATGTACAAGGTACTCTTTAGATGCTTAAAAGCTTTTTAACACATGGATAAAGTTGTGAAACCGTTGCAGGTCTGTTAGGTTTGGACACAAAAGCTACTTGGTCTTTTCCCGAATGTAACCAAGTAGCAGTAGAAGTAGTATTTTTGTGTAGTATGTTATGTTACGTACATCACAAAACACAAGACAGAAGTCAAAAGACGCAATTCACCTGACGCATATATAATTATGTAGCATGAAATTTTAGTTTAAGTTTTGTCTCCAGTCCAGTCTCACACTGGACATGAACCTGGACATTTTGAGTGAGAGCCCCTTGTTTGTTTGACCCATCTACCATGTCTTCCAAATTCGGACTTTCTCTCTCTGTATCCTATATCGCCTGAGACAGACAAGTTTACAGTGAAGTAACTAGAAAACCTGGTGCGTCTTATATGTGCGCTAAAGGGTACTTTATGCTGCTTGTGGTATTTGGGATAGTCATGATGCAATTTCTACAGCTAGGGTCTCTGTCACATTAACACAATAACAAAAGGCGTACTTGTAAATGTCAGTATGTACCACTTCCAACAAGTCGGTGGAGTAGTTTTTCCTCTTCGATGGAGGCAGACACTCATCAATCCTTATTTCTTTTACTATGTAAAGATGCCAAAGACATAGCATGATTGTTCATCTGACTGTTCAAAGCATTTGGGCTGCTAACAGCTCAACAGTGAAATGGTTATTTATTTATTGTAAGTGTTAAAACTGCCAAATAGTTCAGAATTTGTTTTAACCCACATTCAGATTAGATTGATTGTTATCACCCAAAAAGGGGCGGAATCATGATGCAGAGACAAAGTACCTGGATGACCTGCTCTGATCTGTTGTTAAATAGCTTGGGATCATGGGAGTTGTTGTCTTCATTATTAAACAGCCACCACTGATGACAAAAATCTGACATGACTCAGACAGAAATCATGTTCACAGATGAGGTAATATTAAAGTTTTATTCATGTTACTTCCTTCCTCACTCTCTGACGTATCCTGTGTTTTCACATTACTATTATAACAAGTAGCGGCTTTAATTAGCGGCATTCTATTTTTGATAGACAGATTCTTTAATCAATTTTTTTTTTAAATATATAAATAACTCGTGCTTAGCCTGTTAGCTCATTGCTAATATATAATGGGAATTCCCATTGGCGTGCTAATGGATGATGTGCTGCTCTGGCTTCAGCACTCCACACTAAGCAGCTACAGAAGCCTCAAAGGGTCAAAACTCAAACTCAAAATTCACAATTTCAAAGTTCAGTTTCATGTGAAGGATGTTGATCTAAAGGCTGAAATTTGTGCTTAGTGCAGTTTTCTGTGGCTAATTTTGGCCCAACATCTTCTTTCATTTTTTGATTTCTTATGGCACCAGCTTGATGAACAGAAACAGCTAAAGTTTACTTTAAAAATATTTTTTTTTCAATTTTCATGTGGATTAAAGAAACAGTGCTGCTGAAATAAAGACTGAAGACTGAAAGACATATGAGAAATATGACTCATAATATGATTCAACATTTTCCCATGGTCTAGAGTTAAAAAAAAATGCAATAAACTGTAATATGCAGTACTTAATAATCAGAATACATATCAAATCAGCACCAGTGTGTATTGTGCCTGCCATAATAACTAAGTACACAACTCAACAAAATAGATAACATATGCTTAGCATTAGACATTTTAATGCAGAAATGTTGCATATTATTGTTTTAAACGCAACAATTAAATGTGGTACAATGTTGAACTGTTGTCTATAGTCAGACTGAGAATTCCACCACTGAAGCTAATTTCATCTCCAACACTTGACAGTTTAATCATCCTTTTAGTTACAACCTCCTCGTTCATTTACATAGATCATAAAATGCATGAGGAGATTAGATAATTCCTTACAGAACCTCCTCCATATTAATAGCAACATTCACAACATTATGGCACTTGCATTAATTTGTGTGGGCAATGACATTAGCCTCGATTGCCTTGCATTTCAGGCCAATTCGCTGGGGCAGTCGACCGGATCCACAAAACCCACCCTGCTCCTCCTCACCCCTCCCCTCGGCGACTAATGAAAAAGACATCAGCAGGCATCGAGAAGGTCGCCCGTCCCGTTCGCCGTGACCTCGTCGTGTCTCTTTTCTCCCTCTGACAGGTTTTGATGCGTCAGGGGTGGCTGGTTTCCCGGCCAGGCGGTGAGGATGAGCAGGACGGACCTTTCTCGCAGCATCACTTCACTCACAGCCTCAGGCGACAACGCTGCTTTCCTCCATCCTCCTCCCTCCCTACCTGCTACTCACCCTGCCTTCTTACTCCCTGCACCCTTGCCACTCAGTTACAATAACAGCAATAATAACCTTTATTTGTGAAATATATATTATAAAAATGCAATTATTAAATGTGGCAGATGAAATAACATGAGACAAGGAGACACAGAACAAATGCATGATCACAAAAAGCCCAGAGATGAGGCAAATAAGGTCGAAAAATTAGTATAACAGTCAAAATAATTAAGGTATAGGTAAGTCACTAGATACCAGTTGACACCAGCAAGTACCAGCAAGGAAGCTGAAGAATGTAGTGCTGTGGACAGGGTCAGCAGAAAAACCTACTGCAGCCATTTAAAAGTCCCATCTAAAAAAAATCAATATCAGTCTAAGTGTACACTATATTTAGAATATTTTTATGCTTTTACCTTGCAGCCTTTTCCAAAGGGAAACTACATTATGTAAGCCAAACTTCTTTTCTAAAAAGAATATTTGACCTTGTGCCCAGCAGTTGCTGATCTACAGCTGCCTCAATATGGTAGTTTGTTTGTGTTATTGTGTGTTTTTTGGTGAATCCAAACTATCCTTTTTAAAACACTGATGATACAAAATAACACAAACTAACTAACCGATCAAGGCAGGGGCAGACAAGCAACACCTCCCATGTTCTGCAAGGTAAAATTACGTTTTTTGCCAGTGGAGTTGGGCTGGTTTGGAGAGCGCAATATTCGACTTTTATAATGTTGGTTTCCCATTGGAAAAAGCTGTCTGAATGCAAGGTAAAGTGTTCAATATATTCTAAATATAGTGTACACTTAAAACTTTTTTTAGGGGACTAAAATGCTGCTGGAATTTTCTGCTGACCCTGTCCACAGCAATACATTGACGTATGTAAAAGAACGAGGAGGTTGTAAGTAAAATGACGATTAAACCATCAAGTCTTGGATATGAATTTAGTTCAGCACTGGAATCCTCAGTCTAGACTACAGATGAGAACAATGTTTCCCAAAATGTGGGCCACAGCCCACTGGTGTGCTGTGAAGGCCCTGGGATTTTAACACTGGAACCTTATCTTATAACTCATCATTCTTATGATAAGTCTTGTGTTGATCAGAGTTGTGATTAAAAGTGTGCATGGGCTGCATAAGATTTAAAGATTGCAAATTGGGCCCTGGCATTTTTAAGTTGAGCTGGACTACAACTGCAGTGTAGTCATTGTAATGTGGCACATTTTATTGTTGCATTTAAAGACAGGAAGTAGCAGTTGTTGGGTATAAACTATGTGCCTGAAAAAGACAATTGTGATTGTATACTACACAAACTCCTGCTGCTTCCCCAAACTTAGGGTGTGTCAACCACCATATGTCGGTAGTATCCTAATACTCTGACTTCAAATAATGCATACTGTCCCTTTAAGGTGCATTCAGATGTAGTTTCACATTTATTCCCACCAAACAGGCAATGTAACGTCTTTAGTCAGCTAGCTATAGCTAGCCTAAGTGCTCTCTCGCATTGTTCCAGACTCTCTTGCCTTTTCTTATTATCTCTGTATATTAAGAAAGCTTATTGCTAAATTTGACATTTTTAAACTTGCACAGATATGTCTCACTTAATTTGTGTTGCCCAGAGAAAATTTGCTGCATCTTTACGTGACTTAAGACGTGGTCACATCTCATCTAAAATTCACTTCATGTTCTGTCTGACTAAGACATCCCATACAGTCCGGCTTGTAAAGCGTTAACAGACTTGAGACGTAGCTTGGAGCTACACCCGTCACTGTCACATCCAGTGCTGAAGTCCATCACCTTCCTTGAAGAGCAAGGTGACAATGGCTCCCCGGGTCCCCACCAGGTGTTCCTGTGTCCCCTTAATGAAACACAAAGGGCAGCCGGTTGAGACGGAAACAGCCAAATTGAATCGGGGCCTCTGCTTTTGTGTGCTGCATTAACAACTCAATTAAATGCCAGCAAGCATCTGCTGCTATGCCAGTCTGGCATGAATACCTCGCTGACTCTATCGTTCTCTCGTTTTTCAGACTAAGAGGGGGCGAGACACAATAACAGAGAGACACAGAGAGAAAAAAAGAGGAGAAATAGGATAATGTGCAGGTACTCTAATCCTTCTCACTGACATTCTTATTAATCCCCAAGGTGAGACGTGCATTCAATGCAAAAATGTGCAGGTAGCGATAGAGATATATACTGTGTGTGCACATACACTGTGTAGATTTGTTTTGAATGAATATAACAGATGATAAGATAGAATCATCTAATGCACCTTTGAGTTTGACAAAAGTTAAAAATACATGCAGAAACACTTCATAATGAGAGAAAATTTAGAGCCTCTGTAAACTCAAATCCACAATCGCCTTCTAACCATGTAATGTAGGGTCTCATGTACAAAAAAGTAAGCATCTGAAAAGTACTCCAAATTACTTCTAATCCAAATTTGATCATTTAAGTACTGCGATTAGATGTGCTTCAACAGTTATTCCTAAAATGACGCAATTAATTCCACGATCTGATAAAAAAAAAATATCCTTGTGGGTTGGTAGGTTGTCTTGCAACAAAGTTCCTCTTCTCCTGCTAGCTTAATCTGCCTCTGAGTCTGAGCCAATTCAACAACAGGGAGCTGAAGCCCTCTATGCTCCTGTCACAGCCACAAGACTCCTTTAAAAAGAACAGTAATTTTACCTCATAGCACTGATAACACAATAACAAATCAGTCCCTCCAGTATTTCACAGGCTTTTTTTGTCATTGTTGCGACCTAAAATGCCTGATTCCATGACATTTATTCTACAAAATTGCAATGTATGTTGCAACATTTGAGGCGTTTTTTGCAGTGAAATTGCAGGAACATGTAAAAATTGCAAAAGAAAGTTGCGATTTTGTTGGTAGAATTTATTCACTCTAGCACTCTAGTAAGTAACCTTACCCAAAAGGCTCAGGATTACAAAAACTCTAACAAAATATGCTTTATTTGTAGAGGACATAAAATTATAAAATAAAAGTGTCAATAACAATGACAGACGTTATGTTCTTGATTAAAAAATATATAAAATAAAACAAAACTCAACAATGAGTTGTTCACTGAGACGTACATGTATGATGTTTGTGTGGAGGACTTGCGGGAAGCTTGGTCAAATTTAGTCAAAGAAAAGTTACGTAGTTTGGACAAAATTGCAAGGTCACACAGAACTGACAGGGACTGGTTGAATTTGCATGAATTGTTTTGATCGCAACATGACAACTTCCTGGAGGGACTGACAAATAAACTACCCAATCAAGGCTCAGCAAGATAAAGTTGCTGATTTAGTCCATGGAGTCTGGTGGCTTTGAAGAGAGCATGAATGGCAGCTTCAGTTTCCCTTTGGAAAAGGCTGTCAGACAGTAAAGTGATGAAAATATTCCAAATATGGTGTACACTTAAACTGATTGATTTTTTTTTTATGTGCCTAAAATACATTTTCTGCTGCCCCCATCTACAACAGTACACTGCTTAACTTTCTTGCTTGTACTGCTGTAGATGTCGATCAAAACATGATCTGCCATGCCTACACAGTTTTGAGAAATGGTTTAAACAGCTAAATATTCTGCTTTTTGAGCTAGGTTCTCTAATAGTTCTGAACATTTGTTTACATACATATTTGTGGATGCTTGGTGAGAAACTAAACTTTGATATTATGTATGCATTTTCACCATTTAAGGCCATATTTCCAGAGGCTTTTAAAAAATGTAAATTATTATTGATTGTGAAATAATATATATAATAATATAATAACAGAATTCTAAATCAATTACACAGTGTGCAAGTAACAAAAATGCAGTGTCAATTATATATCAAAGCCTGAAAGTATCAGGGTCAAATTATGGGCAATACAACACTGATTTCGCAGGACTAAGATCCTCATAACAGCAAGTATCCTGTAATCTGTTGTCAGGAACCATCTTTCACACACCCCTAAAGCAACATTAGAGGTATTAAAGCTTTGTATGTAACATGGCTGGAGGTTGTGGTGAGACAGAGCAAGGGGAACACGAGGGAGAGGAAGAGAGAAGAGAGGGGAGAGTGGGAGGAAGGAGAGACTGCTCATCCCAGTCTGGGAGTTCATCCATCATTGGAATCAGTGTGTGCTGTAATTACTGTGTCAAATAGATGGGATGATGCCTGGGAGGAACGTGCTGGTGTGTGTGTGTGTGTGCGTGTATGCATGCATGTGTGTTGTGCACTGAGGATGTCTGCATGTATTTGAGAGGTGTCCCATGGACACCTTATCTTCATAATCACCCCCCTCACACACACACACACACACACACACACACACATATACACACACACCAAACCACTCCCTCCTCCACTGTCATCTGTCATCCATAGCCGGCGCTGTCAACTGGCGCTGTCATGCATTGCCAACATCAGGCCGTCAGGAGAGGAAGTCTTAACTCTTTCGGCAGCGGAGCCCTTTGAGGATTTGGGAGGATGCAGCTATTTAAGGAATGCGCGGTAGAAAGAATGGATGAAGCGACTAGCGACTGAAACATGGGAAGCATGGATAATGTGGAGTATTGGCGGTGCTCACGGTTTTTCTACGGTTGTTTTTTGGTGCTCTTGATGTTCTCTGTGGCAGACATTACGTCACAATGTAGAGAATACTATATGTGGGTTTTTGAAAAGTTGGATAAAAATAATGCACAAAAATGTGCAGACTGAAAGCTAAACTAAAAATGGTTTTCAAGTTTTTTAGCAGCTTTTTAAAGGTCCAGTGTGTAATATTTTCCGTGATTTATAGGCAGAATATGTCAGAAATGAACATGAAATTTTGGGATAAATGGAACAGTAATCAAGATGAGGCTGCTTGTAATTTAGAGTTCCTGCTTGAAAGGTCTACAAATAAAAGAACCTCCATGGATCAAAAAGTAATGATGGGAGTAAAAATAAATGAATAAAATAAATAAATGGTTGAAATACTTAAAGTACTTAATACTAAAAGTACTGGATAAATGGTTAAAATATTTAGCTAAAGTACTGGATGAATGGTTGAAATATTTAGCCATAGTACCATAAACAGTTAAAAAAAAATGTGTTGAAGAAACAGTATTTGATTTCATTTAAGGCTCTGAAGCTACAGCTAAGTACAGAACTCACTCTAAAATATCTTTCTAATCCCAACAGATTAATCAATAGATTTTATGCTTGTATAAAAGCTATATACTTTAGTGTGGCTGCATTTTCCGTATTTGTTTCCATGTGTTTTCCTGTCTATTAAACTTATGGTTTTGAAAAATGCTTCTGTAAAAGTCTTAAATAAATGCATTTTCCCATCACAGAAGATAACTGATTAATTAAAAGCCTCAAACTCAGTCTCACTTTAAAAATCACCACTGAGGAAGAAGCTAATGCCAGCTAATAATGACTGCTGCACTCTCCATACCAAGCTCAGAGGGAATAAGAGGGTGGGTGGGAGCGGGGTGGGTGTACATCTTCCCTGTGCTTGTGTCCTGTCCTCTCGCTTGAGAAGTTATCTGAAAAATGGGGAACGTGTCCATGAGCCATATGGCTCGGCGAGAGCAGCGACGAGGAGAGCAGCGGAGCACGTAAAGAGGTGGAAATGGTGTTAGCTGCTTGGCTGCTCAATGTTGGCAATCAAAGTCCTGGTGAACCGGTGAAAGATGTAAGCGGCAGAGAGGATCATGAGTCTGGTCACTCTATTTGGCGACGTGACAGGTCCGTCCTGATGGCGCAGGAACAGTTTGATCCGTTAAGCGTGCAGACTTTCCAACTGATTTCCAATGAGGGAACTCAGTTGACCAGATGAGAAATATCCATTTTAACAAGTCATTTCCTCTTGTAGTGCCTTTTTCTGTTGAGACAAATGTTAACATTTGCCAGTAATATGAAACGATTGTCCTTGTTGAAAATACATTCTGAAAAAAGACAGAATATCTCCAAATCAAGTTAAACGTCCAGCATCCAAAGACAATTAAGTCATTTACATATAGAAAAATATTTACTTTGCATCAGTAAATAAAGTGAAAATAAAATAATAAAAAATCTTCATACTTGAACGTAGGGTTTTATGTCACGCACAAAAAACAAAAATGCAAAGAAATGCTAAACATATTTGTATAAAATGGGTGAATAAATAACAAATAACTAGAATTACCACCTCACAATTGTATGCCTCTGCCAACCAGGTTGTCAGACTCATTAATATGTATAATGAAGATTTTGAAGGAATTTAATAATAGATATGAAGTGTATTTCAGGCAAAAATCGAAGTTATCACAATATTGACATGTATAATTCCAACGAGAAACATGTTGTCTTCACTTCGAGAAACATAATTTTCATAAGCCAGTCTTGTTTCTGTTTAGTTGGAGGGCAGTTTATGTACTTGTAGCTCCTTTTCCTTTTTGAAAATATTCCCATAAAGCGACTGTTGTGGATCATGTAAACTGTGCCGCATCTCAACCTTGATAATTGGTCTCTCGTCCTCCATGCTGACTGCTTCAACGGCAGGAAACAGAAACTTCAAGGACTTAAGTGCTAATTTTGACCAGATAAAATATGTTGGAGGTGAAGCGGTCTGTGAAACTTTGGTGAAACAGAACCAGGGTGAGTGCTCTTTCAAAGCAGTGATGTGTCACTCGGCCTGTTCATTGACATATGCAGCAGATTTGGACATCATTATTCTGACTGGATGTATACTGCTTGTAAGCCATTGGTTGCTTGTTTCAAATGCTATCGCAGTGTCCACTATCTACGTTTTCAACATCCGAGTTGTAACCTACATGATGAAAAAGGCAAATTAATGCCTGGGATGCTAAATCTACTGATGTAAACAAGCTAACAGCTGCATCAGCACCATCATCCTCAGCTTAGCTCCACCTGAGAAGTTTGTGATTGGTTTAAAGAAATGCAAACAAGGCAGGGAGTTTTTTCCCATACAGCAGAATATCATTGTGTGGAGCTAGATCTTTCTCCAGTGCTGTGCTGTGGAGAAACACTAGGACATCTTCATCTACAAAACCGAAGCAACCAGCTGTTCGCCTGCTCGCTCATTCACATTGTTAGGAAGCAGTGTTTCACCCTCCATCTGCTCAAGTTTGCTCGCATGCTTCCATTTTGGTAGGTCCACTATCATAATAGAGTTGTTCATTATTATTATTATTTGTAATCAAACTCCATATACTGTCAGGCGCAAGGCCCCGTGTGGCTGCACACTTTGCACAGCACATGCAACAGTTCTTCTGTTTTATTTATCTGGTGCTGCTCTTTTGTGTTGGAACTGGTTGGAGGATTTATCTTTTAAATAACACATGAATGTAAGATACTGTGATGTTAGTTGTTGAAATAGGTCAAATAAAGCTACCTGCGCATGCAAACACATACTGTATGCTACCCCTGCATAATTTAGTCAGCCACTCCAGTCAAAAAAGACTGGACATGCCCTGCCTAAGTATAACACACATACTGTGCATGTTCAGTACATTTTTTAATGAACTTAAACCTTACTTAAAATATATAATGGATTCATCCAAACAGCAGGTTATTACACCTCATCAACAAACAAAGAAATCTCAAACAAGCAGGTAAACCAACAGCAGATGCCACACAGTGCTGCCATGTCCTTGAGCAAGGCAGTACTCCAGTGTGTTGAAACAGACTGTTGTGCTGCCAGTGAAACAGATTATAATTAATTATATGGATACAGTGTGACTTCAGTTCCTCACTCGTCTCTAATGTGTGAAAGCTGAACAGCTCCAGGCGCTGCAGAACCCCATAAACTCATAATGTTGGCAGAATGAATTGACAGCTCTCAGCTCGACTGTTGAGCCCTTGAAATCGGCACCGTCTCAACGCAACCTTCCCTTTTCCTTTTAATGGCAGCGCTGCTGCTCTCAGGGGCTATTAGGGAAATGTAACATTTGGTGCCATATGCTTGCAGGTTGTTTGGGAATAGCGATGCGGCCATATCATGACATGCTGTAGCTTACATTTTGCCAGTTAATTACCATCATGACATCAAAACTGGAAGCAAACTGCAGATGCCACACCGGTAAAAAGCTCTCAGGGAAAGACGGAGGGAGGGGAGGCTTCAGGGCGAGATCATTAAAAAAATGGAGTCTTCATCATCAAAGGTGAGGTGATTCTGACTGGTTGCAAATCATCTCACTTGTTTTAAGTTGGTGAATGTCATATCCATCATTAACTTGATAAATGAAACTTCATATGTGTTAGCTGTTAGTTAGCAGCTTATGGCTGACTGATTTCCTGAGAAGCTGAATGAAAGACACACTTTAAATAACTGAATTCAATAAAATGCTTTAGTCCTGGCATGTTTTTAGTGACATACATATAATTCAATGTAACTTTTTTTCTGAGAAAATGAAATGTCTCTATTATCCATATTGTAGAAAGAATACTACAAAACTTAATGTATTAGAACTTGAACCCTAAATGATTCTAAAAATTAAACTATGTATCATTCAAATAGAGCTCTTCAGGTTGACACTTACAGATTATTGTGGTCTGTTGACTTTTCAACCCCTTCTCACTCCCAACTCATCAAATACAGCAGCTTGGTCACAGGCAAAAGTCAGTAAAGTCAGTATTTATAGCCTAGATATGTAGTGTTCAGGTAGATTTTCAAAGTGAAGGCACCAAAACAACAAAGCTACTTGGTTACGTTTAGGGAAACATCATGGTTTTGGTTAAAATAATAATTCTTCAGTAAGTTTACATAAGTAACATAACTTATGCAATTACATAACATATTTAAGTTAGGTAGCATACATGTGACTGTCACACTGTATTTATGTAATGTACATACTGTAACTTACAGGACATAACTTGACTACTGCTGCAAAAGCTGTGGGTTCGACTCCCTCCTACAGTCCTTTGCTGCATGTCATTCCTGTCATATCCTTAGCTGTCCTATAAATAAAGGCATAGGCTGCTAGAGCTGCCACAATTAATCAATTGTTGATCAATTATTGAATCAATTGCCAACAATTTCAATTATCAGTTAATCATTTCGAGTCATATTTTCATCAAGAAATGTCCAAATTGTCCGCTTTAAGCTTATGAAGTGTGGGTATTTTCTGGTTTCTTTATTCTGTGACAGTAAACTGAATATTTTTTGGCTTGTGGACAAAATGAGACATTTGAGGACATCATCTTGGGATCTGGGAAATACTGATGAACATTTTTCATCATTTTCTGACATTTTGTGGACCAAACAACTGATCAATTAATCGACAAAATAATTGACAGATTAATCAACATTGAAAATAATCTTTCCCAGAGGATGTATAACTGACCTGTCCCCATAGCACCACAATGCTAGTCTTGCATAGCCAGACCTCTCTCCACAGCGCTGTTTGTAGTTTTTTAAACCAATCACAAAACGTTTTGGGCAGCGCTAAACCCAGGATACAGCGATAGTGCTGCTGCAAAATAGTATCGAGGGGGAACTTGAGCTCTGTCGTTAAAATGACAAGATCACAGGTAAACAGCTGTTAGTTTATATATGTTTGTACCATTTGCGTCCCAGGCCCTAATTTGCTGTTTTCAGCATGAAGATTGCATCTCGAAAGTTGTTCTTGTTTCCCAGGTACTTTGAGAATGCAGATAGAGGACGGCGCGATACTACAGCCAATGGCATTGCTTATACCTACAGTGTGTGTATCCAGTGAGTCAGACTACCATGATGCTGACATTTGTGGTTTTGAGTGAATTAGTAGTTAGTATGCTAGCTCAAAGGATTGCTCTGCCTAAGTACAGTCTCATAGTCTCACACAGCTGTTAGCATGGCTGTAGACTCTTAGTCTTGTTTAAAAATGTATAAATCCTTATTTAGAGAAATGGAGTGGACTGGACCATTATCACTAGCAATCATGCTGCTCATTGAATGATTCAGCACCTCATGGTTTTATGTGTCAAAGTGCCAATGCAGCATTTAATGACACAAAAATGTGGAGCTCCCATGATGCCACTGGAGTTGCCATGTGCAGATTTTCCAGAAAGTGATAATTTTTAAAACAATCAACATTAACACCAAAACACAAAAAAAACACAATTGGATGTAATAAGAGGTTTCACTTTGGCTCCAAACATATGTCAATGACATCTACTTTTCCACAGCCGAATGTCAACAATACAATGAAAATATATTTCAAAAATAGACCACAGAGCTGTGGTTGTTGTATGTGTAGCTCAGTGCATGTGTGCACACAGGGATATGTGTGTGTGTGTGTGTGTGTGTGTGTGTGTGTGTGTGTGTGTGTGTGTATGAGCATTTAATATCCCCTGCAATGAGGAAAGCCAAGCACGGTCCAAAAAGCCCAGGGGCTATTTATAGTGGGCAGCAGGCTGAGTGGCAGACTTCTCTTAATCAGCATGCTACTACGAGAGGTAATTTAAAGACGCCTCGCCGCTGACAAGAATTAAATTGTGTTTTGATTTTCTCATTAGCCTAATCTCAAGTGGGCCTCGTTATTGTGTAATTTTCCTGCCTTGACACGACATCTTGTTTTGGGCGATGACAGCCGTATGCCGCCGTTTTGGGGACAGGGGCAAGGGTGGCAGCGTCGGCGGGGGAGGTGGGGGTTGTTCCATGGTGACAGCTCGAAGTTATTTGGTTGGCTGTTCCTTCTGGTGCACCATCCACCCTCTACGCCACATACACACAGATACACACGCTGCAAACATTTCCAAGAGGAGGATAGTTGACGTTTGATGTCTGCAGGGGGTGTTGAGGAGGTCCAGACGTGTGTGTGTGTGTGTGTGTGTGTGTGTGTGTGTGTGTGTGTGTGTGTGTGTGTGTGTGTGTGTCTGTGTCTGTGTCTGTGTGTCCTCAGTTGGCGAACAGTGTGCAAATGAATCTTTCAATGTCACTTTGTGGTTGAAGGTTCATCATTTTAGCAGCCAAGATAATTCACTTGCCAATGTGTGTGTGTGTGTGTGTGTGTGTGTGTATCTGTAGTGCATGTAGGTTGATGTGAGGGGGAAGACCTGCAGTCTGCATCAGTCTGTTTCATCCGATTCATCACTACTAATTATTATTTGGAATGTTTGAGGTCAGTTTTCTTGGAGATTAATGATACAGTACAATTAGATCTTTTTTATATGAATAGGAATATAGGAATTTTCAATATTTTAACCATTAGAAACCACAAACCATTCCTGCTCAGGGGGGTCATTCACCACCTCCTGTTAGATTTCCTCTAGATCTCTTGCTACTTATCCATCCTACATGACATTTTTTTCTGCTATATTGCTGAAGCACATATTACCTGTGGAAAAAAAACACACACAGACATTGAAATAAGGAAGCGCTGGGTTTTGAGGGAACCTTCAGATGATCACTGCCTCGACCACCCAGACAGACCAGCAGGACCAAATTATCCAGGAGGGATGGGGAGAGAGCCAGAGCACGAGCCATGCTAACCCAGCTTGGATATAAAAACACCTTCTCTTCCCAACTCATCACATACTGACGAAATGTCACTGCTCCGTGGTGACTGATACTGAGGCAGGAGGTACCCGTTGACTGCTGTGTAATCAGAAAGCTGTTTTTAACATGTGGCGTTAAAGGCTCACAGGATGGTTAAGGTCAGCGATCTGCAACCTATACTGTACAATCAGAAGAACCATTTTTGGCCAAAAGAAGAAAGTTAAAAATCTGTCTGGAGACACAAGAATTAAATTCTCTCTTTTCCCTGAAGACAAACAAAAAGATTAGCCACTACCAAAATTTAGCAGAAAAGGCACAAAGCCTAGGTAGGGTGACACATTTTAGTTGACAAAATATATATATATATATATATATATATATATATATATATTTTCTTAATTTGGTGTACAGGCTACGTATTTTTACAGCTGGAGAATGTAAGAATGTTGAGACAACTCAAAAGTTCAAGGCAATGTACTGTAGTAGATTTTTGAGTTGAGTCCAACTCAAACTGTTTGACTGAAATAATCCTAACCAATAATCTTTAGTTGAGATGATTTAAGATTTTAGATAAACTGAAGTCTTTGAGTTTTAGAAATTAAAAAAAGGGTCATAGTGATTTCACTTCAATACATTTTTGGGGTTTTTAAAACTCAAAGATTTAAGTGTATCTAAAAAAAGAAAAGTAAATTATCTCACCAAAAGATTAGTAGTTGGTAGAAGTTTTTCCAAACTTAGCAATTTGAATTGGGCGCAAAACTCTCATGCAGTATGTTGCCTTGAAAGTTTGAGTTTTCCCAACTTTTTCATTTTTACAGTGTAGATATCCAACAATGATAAATGAAAGTTAAATTTCTTTCTTTCCATATTATTTTTTGCCAAAGCCACAGGGAGCCACTGGAGAGGAGCTAAAGAGCCACATTTTGCAGGTCCACAGTTTAGGTTTAAACCTTGTTTGAGGTGACTGTGACTATGAAAGTCACGTGTCACTGAAGCATCTCACAACACAAATTGATACTTAACTTAAAAGTTGGAGGTTATCAGAGCTTAAATATAGTTAGTGTTACGTGTACATTTTGACTACAATTAAAAAATTGATTAAGCCAAACTCAAACTCGAGGAAACTTAATTCTATAAATATGCCCAACCCAAGTTTTGAAAAAGTTTTACCAGTTAATAATATTTTGTTGAGAAAATTTTACATTTATTTTTTAAGCATCCAAATAAAGACAAATCAGGTTCATCGTTCACTGTGAACAATTTTTAAAACTGTTTTTTTTGGGGGGTGGTTTCTAAAACTCCAATTCTATCTAAAGAAGAAAAGTAAATTATCTCAACAATAGTTTAAAACTTTGTTTAGTTCATTTCAAAACTTTCAAAGTTTCAAAACTTTCCAAATTATTGAGAGTTTGATTCAAAACATGAAAATCTAGTGAAGGCAACTGGCTTAAAAATATGAGTTTTCTTTTTTCTTTTTCCTTTTTTTTTTTCCAGGACAGAACTGATTAATTTAAAGAATAAAAAAATAATTATTTCAGAGGTGAACTGATTAGATTTTGGTGGTCAAAGGTCACAGTGACCTCATGTCTGCCCTGTTCTCAAGAACATGACAGCAAAAGAAAGAAAGAAAGAAAGAAAGAAAACAAAAGCTCTTCAGCCTAAGCCAACTATTTATTTGATCCGATTCTTTTACTTTTACCTTTGTTGCATTTTAACATTTTACTCCTTAACATTATTTTTCTAAAATTCTTTGTTAGAAAGGTTAATAGCTCAATAAAAATGTCAGTGCTAGGTTAACCATTCCTTCTTTTTCTCTGTAAAATCTGTCATGGAATTTCTAGCTACATAGCAGCTATATTAAGAAAAAGGCAAAAGTTGATATTTACGGCCTTTGTTGGCATTTCTGTGTTTCTGAGTAATAAAGCATGAAAAGCAGAGTACAGCATGACACTGTGTGGACACGCTGGGATTAAAATATTGACAACAGACTGTGTTTTCTATCCCTCCTGGCCGTTTTTCATACAGTCTTGGCAGAAGTCTGGCAGAGGTGATAAATCACATCCTTTAGTATCCTGGATTCTTTTCTTGCCGCAGGTTTCTTGTCGCCAGTCTTTAGCAAGCCAAATGTGAAAGCTGTGACCTCGCCGTTGCCCTCTACACCTGTTGTGGTGAATCTCGCTGCTAGTCGAGGTATTAGGCAATGGCAGCACACAAAGACGACACTCAGGGAAAGATGGTGTGTTCTCTCAGGTAAAAAGAAGAAACTTTTTTTGTTTTTTTCTGTTCTGAAATAGGACATACTGTATAATGTGGTCCACCTTTTTTAAAAAGTTTTGTGAGGCATATTATAGGGTAGACTGGGGATAGTTGCAACAGAGAATGGTCTTATTACAGGAAGACAGAAGACACACTCAACATCTGCTGCTGCATTTCTAAAATAAAATGCAAAAAAAAGAAGATTTTGGAGGTATGAAAGTAATTTTTTTCATGTGAGTCATACTTTTGTTGGCTTCTAAGTGACATGGATAGCATTTGTCAAGGTCAATATCTGACTAACCAGCACACATCAAAACAGATGATACAACACTGTTTTTCAGCATGAAAAAGAAACTGTGTGGTTTATTAAAGGATGGTTCACAACATACATTCATATACCAGAAACTCATACAAATTTCTATTGCCTTCTTCAAGATACACAAGTCAATGTGAGGAAGATAAAACAATAATTTACACACTAGACTGTGACAATAATCAGCTGCAGTTTTGTAAAACAAATACATATTTGATAAAAGTGTGTTGCATTGCAAATTTTTCCTTTCTTCCTGTCTCATACTGAAATATAGAGACTCAACAACATCTGTAACACCTGCACCAGTGTTGGGCAGAATTATATTCCTGCATTATTATGACTTTACCCAATAATATGTAGTGTAAGAGATTACAATTTCCAAAACAGCAATAATATTATAATTTCTAATCCAAGTAACTCTGAGTTACTGAGTTACCTCTTGACCTCTGTAGGCTCTTCAGATGACGTGTAGGTGTGGCAGGTCAAGTCGCGTCAGCTTCTAGCCAAAAAACTAAACAAAAAATGGGAATGGCCAATCATTTTGAGTTTGTGTGGTTACTCTGTTTCCACCACAACCGACATCTGGACAGCAAACAACGAAAGTTTTCTGGGTGGCCACAACAAGGCTGCCAACAACAGACAAAAGCAATACAGTGACATCATGAGTAATGTAACTAATTTCTGTTGATACAAAGTCATAAGTAAGTCAGTCTTCCTGAGTAACTCTGATCTGCACATTGAGTCAAGGTAGGCCGATGTTCTATGCATAACCAGTCCATTCAGGATTTCACTGGCTCTTTTTGGGATTGTTGATTTCACAGCAGGTTTTTTTTTTTTTTTTTTTTTTACAGAATTGTACATACATACATGTGTAAGGTTTGCACGTGGGGTTGTTATGATTTGTGGAGCTCACAGGAAGCTACGATGATTGGTCAAATTTACAGAAAAGTTGCAGTGATTGGACAAAATGAAGGTTGTGCAGAATTCACAGGGATTGGTTGAAGTTAATTGTTGTGATTGTGATTACAACTTCCTATTAACAAAAGTTAATTAGTAAAATGTGACATGTTGCAACCGTCCCCAGGATTGGCATGAGTTGCATATGTCATATGCATTCGTTTTAAAAGGTTTTGGTAATTAGCAGACAGATGTAAGTTTAATATACAAGGATTTGCTTGGGTTCGTCCATGTTGTCTCTTAGGAAAGAAAAGAAAGACATTTTAAAAGTGTTGCGACTTTCCCCAGTTAACCAATGAGAGTTAACTGCAAACTGAATATCGATCCACTAATATCGTTTCCATCTGTTCACTGGATGTGTTTTTTAAGACTTTTCCGTCTCTGGAGATTCAAGTTCAGTTTTCTGCGTCTAGCAAGGAAGCTGTCAAAATAAAAGAGTGAAATATCCCCCTCCTGTTTTTCACACGTTCATACATCAAAGTCATGGGAGGAAGCCCAGTCTGAAGAGGTCATAACCATCTATACGATTTATCAAAGTGAACAATGGAGTGACTTCATCGAACCAACTGATGCCACATTTGCTGTCATCACCGCAGCCTCGGTTCCCACACCTCGGTGTAGAGAGAGAAAAGAAAAATGAGTCCTTTGACACATTTTACAGAAAAAGCGGGCCAGGTTTACAGGAGTCTCCATCCTTCTTTGAGCGTATCCTGTTTGGGTGCAGGAGGTCACGGACACTTTGACCCTTGTGAGCTCTCAGGGTTCCTGTCAAGGCTTCTGTTAGGAACTGAATGACAACGGTGGACATCCCTGCCTTGTGTCTCATTTTAAAGTCATCCCAGCCTCGCATTACAGCATCACTTGTCTTATTTTTAGCTTGTATGGGAAAGGACATCTCTGAAGCGCTACAATTAGTGCATACAGCAAGGACAAAACACTGAATTATAACCCCATTTATTACCAAAAGCTTTGGTTTCCTTAATTAATTTTCAAAACACACAACGTAAAGTAAAACTATCGCACAGTAAATTAACTGAAGCCTTCCATATGCACCGTTCTGTCCATTTCACAGTTTCCAAGTATCCCTCTCTCCTCTTGGTCTAACAGCTTCAATTTACATAAAAATGAGCCTGCCTTGTGTGAGAGTGATGCAACATCTGTGCTGATCAGAATTAATTGAAATCTGTAATGTTGTGCAGCAGTGCTAATTCGCTGTGTTACTAGCAGCATATAAAGAAGCATTATGCTATTTAGGGACGTCTATTCACTAAGCCTGATTGAGACATGAGCTAAACACTTCACTGTACTGCAGCAGTGATGGCTGCTTCCTTTGTTGGGTTTATAGTAATGATTACCACAAATAAACATGTATAAAATGCTTTTATATTAAACAGTTTTAGTCACATAGTATTTAGGAACATACAGACTCTCTAATATAGTCTGATTATTTTAGCCGATTTTTTTCATTCACCTTAAAAATCCATAAAGGTTTGAGTTAAAGAAACACTTAATCCTCATCTGACCCTCTAGACCCCATAACACACCAGAATGCTTGTTTTGCATTTCACTATCGTGTCATTTTAAAATCTTCCTCGGTGTATTCAAATATGGAAAAAGTCCTGAGCTGACTTATTCCATCACACCTCTTTACTGCAGTTTTAGTGATACTTGTTTTGTCTGGTGTTTTTAGAAATATGTTGAATCAAAGTTGGTCTAAAAAGCTACACATACCACATAGTTAAAGGTATAGTTCACCCAAAAGTGAAAATTCAGTCATTATCTACTCATCCTCATGCAGACTGAGGGTTAGAGTTTCACAGGAAAGCAGTTGTGCAGAATGAAAAAAAAGTCTTGAGCTTTTGTGGTGTAGATTCATCAGTGGTCATCAATAACCAGAGCTGGAAATCTGTGATTTCTTTCTGCTGTTAAACAGCAGAACCTCCCCAGCTCTCACTGCCTGACACAGTAGACTGGGTTGTGATTTTTCTCATGAGTTAAAACACTACTTACAAACACCGTTATGGAAAATGACAAAGACTTTGAGTTTTTTGTTTGAAGTCACATCACATAATCGCCATCAGTAAACAGGGGGACCTACTCGGACGCTGTTTTCCAGGGCGAAGGAGGAGGAGTCGGTAGGGAGAACTGGGCTGCGACTTTTCCACATAGAAATTCAACAACATCAGTGTGGCATCGCATCACATAAACACAATAGGGAGGACTGTGGTGTCGGGTCGATTGGACAACTATATCGTCTATTGGTGATGGCCCGAATCTATCACCAATCGCTAATTTGGGCCGATTTTTAAGACGATATTTGTCATTTTATTTTGCTAATGCAATATTCTGCAGTGTAAGCCTCTGTTCTGCACCGCGTTCTCAACCAGCGACGCAGAACACACCCACTCAGCTGACCATGAGTGCACTGAGCTGGGCAATGAGTGAGAGGAAAACAGCCTGCAGAGTTTGACTTCACACTTTTTTCATGCAGAGAATTAAGGATTTATTTTGACCATTTTCTTTCTGTTTTTAAGTTGTAGCTGTTTGCTTGGGTTGTGTAGGAAAATTCTCTTTCACAGTGTCATAATAATGACTTTTAGTTCATATATATAGTAGGGATGGGTCATGATTTTCAAATAGTCATTAAATTAAAAAAAAATCAGATAGTTAATGTGACTATCATTGTGTCTTTTAAAATCTATTTCCCTTGTTTGTTTCCCTTACTTTACTGGCACCTAGAAATAAAGTAATACTACCTGTTCTTGCTACCTGCCCAGGTAGTATTGCTAACAGACCCTGATGTATTTTATTTCAGAGTGACAGGCTGTTAATATTTACTTGCTCAAAAAAAGTCTGATCTTCAAATTGTTGAGTAGTGCCC
Source organism: Lutjanus erythropterus (assembly GCF_056507025.1). Classification (NCBI taxonomy): domain Eukaryota; kingdom Metazoa; phylum Chordata; class Actinopteri; order Lutjaniformes; family Lutjanidae; genus Lutjanus; species Lutjanus erythropterus. Next base: position 39,465,391 of record NC_139321.1, on the reverse strand, counting down.
AGTGAATATGGAATAACATTTTGGCTTGAAGTGTCTATCCTTAATGTATAGAAAGAATAACTGTTTTTAAATAACCATAGCCTAATTACAGTTTGAACATCTGTATTAATCTACATTTATAGAAAGAGCTAACAGTAGAAGAGTAACACTTACAACTTTCCATTTGTCTCATGATAAATAAGCTCCAGTTACAATCAGTCTTTACTCTGAACTCCTGTTATATATACAATGAGCCTGTTATCTGACACTGCCTATTGTACTCCGTCTTCGAGAACAGACTAACAGTGTCAGTGTTGGTGTTAATAATAGTTTACTTGCACAAGACAGTCAGACAGGCACTCATGGATCTTACATAATGAAAATAAACCTGTCTTCCTTTCTCAGCTGGATCGTGTGTGTGTGTGTGTGTGTGTGTGTGTGTGTGTGTGTGTGTGTGCAGTCTGCACAGGTTCACAGTTATTACATTAAAGTGTGCAAAATACAGCCTTGTTAATTTCACTGACTAAAATCTACTACAGCTGCATACAGAGAAATACAAAGTGGAGGGAACCACCTTTGGCTGAGCGTAAACACAGATGTTTGCTTGCAGAGAGCAAGTCTGGATTACCAACTGTCTCAGAAAGATTCAGTCTCCAGCTAAAATAACTAAAAGAATTATTTTTTTTGACATGCATCCTTTACAGTACAATATCAACTGAGCTGATAAGAAACCTGTTCTTGACTCCACTGAGCATTGAATCTGTGATGTGATTTTGTTCTCTCGTTAGAAGTAGAGCATTTTGTCAACCCGTTTTTGTTGACGTGTTCAGGTTGTTCCCTGTTATTTTTACTTGAATGATGTGTTTCTTTAATGGACACGTAGACTATGTAGTATTCTTTTTCTTTCTTTTCTCTTTTTTTTGTCTATTTTTACAATCCAAAGTTTGCACAGGGTGTTTAATTGTGTTTGATTTTGAAAAGTGCTCAATTGGTTCTGACTTTCTGCCCTGCTCTCTCTGCTCTGTGCATGCTTTCTTTTCTATTTTTTGCAACACTTAGCATGACTTTCACACTATTCTTAGTATTACCCACTGTCATTCTTGTTCTGCGATAGCAAGTTAGCCATAATAAATAGAGTCACGCTTTCAAAATAAACAATTTGGCTGGATTTTGGCACCAAAACTACTACTTAGTTCAAAATTGACTGCTGGTCTCACACGAAAACTGAACCCAGTGTCCCACATAAAAGTCCCACTTGACCCGCCCCTGCATTCTTCTCTACAAAGACTTTGATGCTTTTCATACCAATGTTAACCTTATTACTTTGAAATTAAAACTGACAATTTGTGTCCATGTACATGAACTGTTGTGACACTGGGCTGTTTGTACAATATTCCTTACTGATGAAAATAGAGATAAAGGACTAGGATAGGAGAAGACCTTAATGAATCTTTATCTTTTACCAACTTGGTTAGCCCTACCTGTGTATTAAAGACTTTTCCATACTGGCACCAACAGCATTTTGTGTTAAAAGTTGCACATGATACACAACACTGCATTCAGCAGCCTTCAAAATCATCATCTGTCACACAGCAGCTTATATGACTTGAATGACGAGCCCTCTGGTAATTGCTTCAGGCAGCATATTCATACCAAACACCACAGTAGCAGTAGAACCTGTGAGACTGTAACACTGTGGGGTCAATTGGACAATTGCACCATTTATTCCAGTTTAATCGGGAGCAGAGGATGTGAGGGATGATGGGAGAGGGGCAGCAGAGGAAGGCTGGGAGGAGGGGGGGGCGCTACAACTAACGGGATTTGACTCTTAACCCACGTGTGCATTAGGTGGGCGATGATCTGTAAAGCTGCGCTCCACTGGGGTACGCTAGCGAGTCTCTTTTACGCTGTGATCTATTGCCCCGCTTTAGCTCCGACGATCTATCACATGGAACTGGCAGTAACGGATGAGAATGATCTGCTGGAAAAACTCTCTCATTTGTCTCTGTCGCAGCCAGTGAACTAGAGGAGACGCTAATACAGGGAGACGGCCCGGGGAGGGGATATAATTATGTCTCGGCACTCTTCTGCTCGCTGGCTGAGTATGGAAGGCATATTAGGATATAATAAAGCCAGGCCTCGCTTTCCTCTTTCTGATTCTTTTACTCTTTGATTTATTTTTTTCCCTTTATATTTTCTCTTTCACCAGCTAGCTATCTCTCGACCCCTGTCCATTTATGTGTCTCTTGTCATCCTCCTCTTACTGTGACTGTTTCCACCCACCCCCCACTCACATTTCCACCAGCAAGAACTGCTTGCCGTTTTTGCTTTTCATGTATTCCATCTCCTGAAAACCTGCAGTCTACCTACTGGTAATAATTCTGACTTATTCTTCTTTTAAATTAAATGCATAATATGCAACATTATCCTTGACAAATATATATAGAGTCATATAAACATAATCCCTGTCAGTCCTCAGTCCTGACCTAAGAAGTGTGTGGTGGTGTCTGTACAAACAGCTCAAACAAATCCTACTCATTCTACCTTGAACACTTCTTTTTAATGTAAAAAGTAGTACAAGATGCACTTTGGCAGGGTTGTACATGTGCTTACATGATGTATGCAGTGGTTTGTGTGAAAATATAACCTCTTACAGAATAAAGAGACACACTTGAACTGTCCAGCATGTTGGCTCTGACTTCACATCCTTGAGTCTTTTCTGAATCATGAGAAATGGCAGGGGTGGAAAGAAATAATTTAATAATTTCAGCTGCTCAAATTACAGTAATTAAGTCATTTTGGGTACTTAAGTATATGTTACACTAAGTTATCTACTAAGTTACTTTGAAAGTCATAATTGAGTGATGAGTAGGGATGTGCCTGGCGACAAATTTCTCAGTCAAATAAACGCAAATTTTAATTTAGACTAGTCGACTAGTCCAACATTAAGAAAACACTCAGAAAGCAGTTAAAATTGAGCAAAATTTATTAATTTATAATGTTAACACTGTCCCAAAAAAAAAAAAACTGTGTGTATTAAGAGCTATTTGAAGCCGTTAATCACAGCCTACAATCACCAAATCGTACTTTGCTGCTGAAATGTGCGCTACTTTGCGCTGTGCAATACAAACCTTACACATTAATGTACAAAATATGACAACAACTCACTAAATGCTTCACCTTTTCAGACCGAAGAGGAGCACAGTGTCTGCGGAGCTGATGTTAGCTGCTAGTCTGCCACTCAGTGTGGCTAACATCAGTAGTGCTTGCAGGTTGATGTCTGTGTCTGTTCTGAATGTGGTCACATGTTGCTCCAGTCGAGTGGTTATATACAAGTTTGGGCTGTCACAGTCTACATTCAACACAATTTTAATTTTCTAAATTAAAACACTGTCAAACTGCGCTGGTTTTACCAGCTGCCATCTGTCTGACTTGGGGCACGTGCGCTTGTGGCGTACAGCGAGAGGGACTGCCGTCTGATGGAGCTGCAGCCTTGACTAGTGGTGGGCAACTGCGTAACATCTTAGAGGCAACGATTAACTGGCATTGTACATGCCAGTTAAGTAGGCATATAATTTGAACTTTAATATCATAACCTGTCATCTGCAATTTGTAGCCAAGGCTATCTGATCACATATAAATATGCAGAATTTCCTCTATAGCATTTTATTTATTTGGGGACCCAAATAAAATCTGTGACCCACCTGTGGGTCCCAAACCAGTCTTTGGGAACAACTGATTTAGACTGAAGATTTGGAGAAACAGAAACCCATGCAATTGAATGATAATTTATTAAACATTAACAGATAAAAAGTAACCAAAACTCTTAGTAGTTTTTGAGAAGAATACTTAATGCTCTGTATTTTAGTTAGTATTTTAGTTAGTTTTACTTAATATTTCATTTCCATTACAATAATATTACATTTCCAGTACTACACTTAATGTGAACTGACTTATATTTTTATTAATGTAATAAGAAATTGTTAATGATTAATTGTTAATGACAATTAACAAGTCACAAAAATATCAATCAGTAAAATGTTGACTGATAACTTATTTCATATTTCATTCATTGATGTTTAACACAAATGATTATCTTTCACTGGCCCTAGCAAAGGTGTTTTTATTGCCTAAACCTATCCAAAATCACACACTTTCCTTACTTTAACCACTGTGCTGTTTAGCATATGTGGACATAATCCAGGCAGGAATCACATTGTCACCACAACATACTTATGACAACAAGTTAATGATATACAAACATTTCTATCTTCTTCATTTTTGAGAGACAGGTTGAAATGTTTGGGGTATTTTCAACATAATGAATAAAAAAAGTCATGTCCATATCATCTGTGAAGTGCAACACAGAGACAGGAATAGATCCATTGTAAACAAAAGTTTCAGATCATTCTTGACAGTGATTCCAACCAAAACATGCAGCATTAAGATCAGATTAAGTCATCTGTTTTAAGATCTTGATAACAGAATTTAGGATCACCGTTGAATCTTAAGTGACATGTAGTCTTTTTCCATACAGATACAGTTTCACTTAGGTTTTACTGAAAAGTGTCACAGTTTTTTAAATGAATAAATTGCCTGTTTGCCAAGTTTCAAATTATCCTTTTGCGATGAATTTACAACAGATACAACAATATATGCATGAAAATCATATATTTGCACAATTACAAATGTTAGCATCTTGATTCAAGATGATGACAGAGGAAGAATAGAAATGCAGCACAGGTTGTGAGCTCTAGTTAGATGAGTATTAAGACTGGGTGTCTGTTATCACTTAAACACAGTGGAATTTTTACCTTACTTTTTAAATTCCAAACATGACAGATTCACACTTGAAACAAATTGATGAAAATCATAAAGCTTTTATTTGCAAATCGCTGAACACGTCCAAGTGGTCCTGCTGCCTCATTCGTATATTCAGCATAGACTGAATGAGGTTTTGAGGTTTGAGGCAACAGGCTTTTTGGAGAGAGGAACAAACAGACAGGACTTGCAGCCAGCCCTCCTCTGTGTCTGGCCATCCGGCCTGAATCGAGTTTCTCTCTGGGTTCCAGTTTGGATTTGGTGATAACTGCTGAGGCCAGGCAGCACTTGGACTCCTGACTGCAGGCCGACGGCTGAGCCAGAGCTGTTGCCTCCCATCTGGGTCTGGGTAGACGAGGCTACAGGCATCGCCTCAAACCCAGACACCAGGCTGAGTCCTGCCAGCTGCAAGCCAAAACAGAGGCACTTTACATCATTTAAGCAACCTGGAATAACACGTAAAATATTTTAAAATCACTACATTAAGATTTGGAACTTTTTCATTGTAGTTCATGCACCATTTTTCATGAAGGTTTTTAAATTATGTGTTCTTGACACATCTTTTCAGGTAATTCTTCCTCTGGTCCAAAGAAAGTGACGCATTTCAAGGAAGATCTGTTTTGTGTTAGCTAAAAGAGCCATTATGTGTGAGCAGACAAAGAGAACACATAAAAATCCAGATAAAATCAAAGTATTAATGTAATAAATGACCTGTATTTGGTGTTGCCACATTATCCTGAATTCCAAATTCTTCGGTGAACTTTTGCTCTCTCACTTGGTAAATTATTTCCATTTAAAACTTTCCGTAATCACTTTAGCTGCAGTTTCATTTACTCAGAAAATAAAATGTGGTCTCTGTGGGTACAGAGTATACATGCGAGCATTACAGTAAGAACCGTCTAGGTGATTTTATTGTTCAGCCTCATACATAACAGTGAGATCTGCCTGTTAACCTTCAAACACACTAAGTGCCTATTGTAAGAGTCACATTTGAGGGAAGACATCCGCAGCCTGCCCAGTGAGTCAGCTACCTGCCGCCTATTAAAGCCTCTGTAGGCAGGAAACAACCACTGTGTTATGGGTATAGTTCCTTCCTAAAGCATGGCACAGAGGCACACAGGAGATCTACAGGATGTGTGTGCATTTATATATGTGTGTGTGTGTGTGTATATTTATGTGCACTTCTATGTCTTGGTAGTCACACACGTATTTACAAATGATTGTTTTGGCTTCTGTATGTGTTTGCTTGAATTAACAGCCCTTTTCTTTGTGTGAGAATTTCTTCTTGTTGTTTTATATTATGTTATATAATGCAGCTGTTTTAAAAAAAAATGGCGAGGCATAGAACAGGGTACACTTGGGACGGCTGCAACAGAGGACAATTGCCACAACTCTTATTTCTCCATTCAGAGACATGCAAGAGTGATGACACTCACACTGCACATGTTCAGTTAGACTTTCTGCCAACCAAGAAGGCAGAAGACAAATTCAACATCTGCAGCTTTTAATCATCACTTTCTTGACTTCTAAGTGACATGATTAGCATGTGTTATGATCCCTAGCTAATGCATGGTGTTCTGTCGGGGACGGTTGCAACACGTTTGTTTCTTCAATATCATTGCAAAACAAAATACAAAATACTAAGAAAAACATTATTTAGTAAACCTAATTGTGTTTTTAACATGTTGCAACTGTCTCCAGGGTTGCATTTGTCATATGTAATCCTCTTAAATTGTGTAGTAATCAGCAGGCAGATATAAGTTTAATACATAAGGATTTGGTTGGTTTAGTCCAATTGTACCCAAAGACTGGATCGGGACCCGCAGGTGGGTCACAGGAGAGTTTATTTGGGTCCCCAAACAAATAAAATACTATGAAGGAAATTCTGCAAATGTAAAGTTTATATCTGAAGTACACATATTATAAAGCATTTAAAATGCATTTATTGTTTTACTGATGAGAGGAGAAAAGAGCCTGTTAATTTCATCTAAATGCACTTATTTTTTCTCATTTATGAAGTAGGCTGAAATGTCTTATGTTTTTTTCCTGATAAGAGTAAATAAAAACAATGAAACAGCCTGTTAACTCAAGCTAAATGAATTTATTTGTCATGTATAAAGTCTTAACATGTGTATATGTTTGCAATAATGTGTCAGGATAATTTAGTATGGTAAGAAAATGACAGTAAAAATGGTCAGGAATGTTAATTTATGCACAAATTATCTCACTTTATTGATAAGGCTTGTTGTAACTTAGGTTGCAATGATTTGTCATTAAAAAAAATGGATCCCCAGGAAAAAAAAAAAAAAGTTTGGGAAACACTGGTCTAATCCATTAAAAAAGTGTTGGAACTTTTCCCCAGTTAAACAGCAAATATTAACTGCAAAGTGAATATTGATCCATTAAAATAATTCCCATCTGTTCACTGGTTGGTTCTCAAGAAATGTCCATCTCTGGGGATGTTCACATGTGCAGCACATAGACAGTATTTATAATAGTGCTGTCACAATATCAGATTTTCTCTACACCAGCCAAGTTCCCAAAGTTAAGTTCCCAAACTTAAAAACATCACCGCCCAGTTTGAAATCTGAAAATGCTCTGCGGCCCATCCTGACCTTTAATCACAACTCTGATCAACACACTCATGGTACAAATGACGAAATATGAGATATGTTACAGCATTAATGTGACAGGTCATCAAATACAGTGTTGCACCCATTAAAACAGGTCAGAAAAATGAAGATTGACATGTAATTTATATGGTTCGTTTTATTTGTTCTGATTACTTTATTTTAAATTAATCCTGAATATTTTCTGTTAATTTCAAACAATTGAAACTTTTAAACATGTCATTTGCTTATTTAAAATGACCTTCTCAGCCCATGCTTTGGGGATCACTGCATTACACAATTATTATAATGACATTTTAATGATGATGATTTAATGAAAGAACGTGACATGATTTAAGAGCATCCAGTATGTTTAAGCGGCACTGGGTTATTTACACAATACGATCACATCTGTATTATTAAAGTAATATCAATATTTCATTTTTTAAATACCATGGTTAACATCAATGGGAATATCATGACAGCTCTAACTGCTAATACAATATTGTTGCACATCAGTTTGTTTTAGACTGCGTTAGTGTGTTTGTGTGTGTAAGTGTGTGTGTGTTTGTCTGATCAGATGGGGGATTTCCAGTGAATCAAAGGAAAGTACGTCAGCCTGCCTCATTAGTCATTCCAGTAACAAGGACCAGTCTAATCCCTGTGCTGTTTGTTCAACTGGCCAGTGTCACTGTCAAACTCTTTTGTAACACACTGTACATACTAATTATGGCTTTGTATTTTAACATATGTGTAGAGGTGGCAAAAGTACTCACTTAACTCAAGTAGAAGTATAAATACTGAAAAAAGGACCTTGGTGAAGGTAGAAGAACTGATTCAACTTCTTTACTCAAGTAAAATTGAAAAGTACAGGCTCTGAAATAATTTTAACGAGTAGAAAGAACAGATATTTCTGTCCCAACATGCCTTTTGCACACCATCACACCACACACACCCAGTTCAGACAAGTGTGCATGTGCTCATGAACATGGCTGCAAGCTAAGGATCTACAGTGAAGATTCAAACGAAAAACATGGTCTCTCTAACTTTTTTTAGCCTGCCTGGACAAGCAGTATGGAGGCATTTTATCTTTATGTTTTATGTTTTTACATTTGAAAACTGGTCACCATTCACATCCATTGTTTGGGAGATTCTGCAGCACTGTTTTCCTGTGAAACTTCAGCAGTGTTTTGTGGACTAAAGAACTAAACCCCACCCTCTGTCAGCATGAAGGGGAGTAGATAATGACTGAATTTTCATTTCTGGGTGAACTATCCCTTTAAGTGAAGTACAGATAACTGAAAATTCTGTTCAAGTACAGTAACAGTATTTGTATTTAGTTACTTCCCACCTCTGCAGATGTGTTTGTGTGTGAGATGGAGAGATTGTAAGTTAAAGCTAGGGATATTATAGGCTATGTGTGAAGATCACCAAGAAAATATCAACAAAAAGAACTGAAAATGGCAACAGGTATTGTGGTAAAATTTCTTTCCCCTAAAGTTACGTTTCCCTTTCAGATTTACAGATTTACAGATTACAGACGGCATTTCCAAAACATTTCACAGGATTACTAAGAATGAAAGGAATGTCCACAAGGTAACCAAACACATGCCTTATTAAAAAAAAAAAACAGTGCTCCTGCTTGTTGGTGATCTTAATATCACTAAATCACAAGTATTGATTGGTTGAGGCAATAAGATTTTTGAGGCAATAAGATTTTTGTGGCACAGCAAATTAATTGTGGGTGCATGAAAGACAATAAGGAAGCCTGTCAGAAAGAGAGAGGGGTTAAGTGAGAGAGAAAGAGATGTTTGAGACAGAAAAACAAAAAAAGATGCATTTGCAGAAAAATTAGAGCAGAAATGAGAGCCAAAACACCAAAAATTATACAACAAGGGATTTAGAGTCAGAGAATGGAAACATGTGTCATACAAGGTCAGAGAGAAGAGCATCTACAACGAGAGGGGAAGAGTGTGTTTGTGTGTGTGTGTTCGACCCATTAAACAGCCTTTTTATGCGACCAGCGCCACTGTGTGACAGTTTGTTTGTGGAGTTGTAAACACGCTGCGGCGGTGGTGATGACGGCAGTGGCGCGCTGGTGGTTTGGAGGGGACGTTAGATCGCCCAGTGACCGCCTGCCTTGAGGTGCGTTACCTCGAACGCCCTCAGCTGGATTAGTGACTTATTGTTGTGTGTCATGTTCCATCATTCGTCTACATGTCTCACTCTTCTCCAGGCTGTTTTTCTTTCTTTCTTCACCCATAAACACCCTCCACATGCCCCATTTCCTCAGTCTGCTGGCTGACTGATATGGTTAGTTCAGTGGAAAAGTTTTGAAAGAATCACTTTTTATGAAATTGTTTGAGTTTGACGGATAGTTTCCATTTCTGTTGGGTATCAAGAACTTGCATGGTATTATTTGCATGTTTGCTTAATATTTCATCCAAATGATGTCCTGTAAAATGAGGTAATGCACCTCATTGCAACATTTTCAGAATAAGTAAATTGTTTCTTAGCAATGATTTGCAGAAAACTGGATTTTTCAAACACATTAAGACCATTTTACAGAGTCATAGATATTGTAGATGGAAACATTAAAACTGGGTTTTCAGTTAATTTCTAAAGCTAATGTTAGCTGCTAAAATCTGCCAGTAACGGCTGGCAAAATCAAAGGACACCCTCTAGAAATGAGAAGCTGCTTTCATTCACTTCAATCTGAAATAAAGGACCTGTTATTCTAAAAAAATCTTTTGGGTGATCAGACGCAATGCTAGAATAGAAAGATTGGCTGGTGTTCCAATAGTAACTATGACAAAGAGACGAAACTCAGCAAATAGTCAAATTGGATGTGTCAAACCTTATAATGCCAGTCTGCGATGAGAACCGATAAGCTGACTGTAGCATGAGAGCTACCTGTAGCTACAGTTAAAACTGTAATGGGGCCTGAAAAGTTGAGCGTGACGAGGCCCAGGGCCCACAAAGTTCTGTCCCAAACTGACCCGAACCAGTCCCTCATTAGCATATTAAAGTCTGACATTTTTCTTAACAAGCTTCTCTCTATGTACCCAACAGTAGGAGTTGGCAGTTGCAGGGACAATACATGGAGGTAAATGAAAAAAAGAATTACTACTACTACTACTACTAAAATTACTACTACTAATACTACTACTACTACTACTACTAATAATAATAATAATAATAATAATAATAATAATAATAATAAAAATACTACTACTACTACTACTACTACTAATAATAATAATAATAATAATAATAATAATAATAATAATAATGCAGCCCAAACCTGACATAAGCCCATGAAATATGTGAGAAATAAGGCTCGACCCAACCCAAACCCATCGGGTCCTGTCAGGTTCGGGCACAATTCTAAAGCTGTAGCAACAAATAAATAAATAAAAGACCAAATAAATAATAACCAAATAAATAAAAGACTATGGAAGGAATTCCACAAAAATAAGATTTACATCTGCAGCATGGCCGTTATTATGCATTAAAATGTGTACATTGTTTTACTGATGAGAGGAAAAAACAAAAGCCTGTTAATTCTGCCTAAATGCACTTCTTTTGTCTCATTTATTAAGTAGGCTGAAATGTTCTATACTGTAAAAACTCAAAGTTCGGGCCAACTTACTTATACTTTTGTTTTTTTGCTTTGAGCCCAACTCAGAATCTTAAGTTTTGATTATTTGAGTTTTAGAAACTCCCCAAAATTTTGAGTGAACTTGATGTGAAAGAGGATAATGATCAATATCAGTGTCAATTTCATTGAAAACCATTGAATTTTTAAGCACCTAAATGATGACAAATAGAGTTCACAGCTCTCTGTGAACAATTTCTGAAAGAAGAATAGTAAATTTGGCAAAGCTGGCAAACCTTTCTTTTTTTTTTTTGTTAACTCAGCCTAAGAGGATTTATTTCTTATTTTTAAAGTATTTAACATGTGTATATGCATGTGTCCAGATAAGGTAATGCAGATTAACACACAAGATTTATTTATAAGCCCAATTGTGAATTGGTTTGCGATGGTTCATTGTATTTAAAAAGTGTGTTCACAGAAAAAAAGTTTGGGAAACACAACAGTCAGAAAAACATGCCGGCATCAATTTAAGGAATTGATAAGCTGGAGGACAAGCAATTTTGATGGATCTGAAAATTTGGAACCAGTTTTCAACTGTTCTCAATACTCATCCCTAATGTCAGAGTCTGAAACAGAGAGTGCCTCCAAATTCAAACCCAAAAAGCAGGGATGGATGGATGGATAATGAGGGAAATGAATGTACATCTTAAGATGCATTTCCTCCAGTTGAAATAAATGGCCAAACCAACAACCAAGAAACATTCAATTTATGTAACTAGACAGAAGAAAATCACATTTCTGTGACAGGCCCACTTTTAAAGACAGATTAATTCACCTCCCTCACACTGACACAGACCTTAAAAATGAGCCGGTGTTGTCGGTCGTAATTTTGAACAACGTAAGTATTAATCTTTCATTCAGTGAACACTGCTAAAGAACAACTCTCACTTTAAGGATGGCTGTGGGTTGCAGGGGAGTTTTCATTTAAGGAGATCAGTTTTCTCCGGCTCTACATCTCTCCACTTTAAGTTCAACATAGTTGCTGAAGTGGCAACAGCTCTTCGGTAACATTGATCCTCAAACCCCATCTCCACGCCTCTGCACTTGACCCGAACGTGTCCTCAGAGATCAACAGTCAATTAAGTGCCCCTTCATATTTTTTGTTGTTGTTTTACCCTGAGAGCAGAGAGGAGCTCAGTTTAGCCTTCTGCACTGCTACTCCGCTAATTGGAACCAGGATCTGTAAAAATGGGAACTTAAGTAAAACATGCCATAAAATTCTGAAGGCTAACCATAAACTAACCAATTTCTTTCATTCTTTTAAAGGGAACTCTAACTGAAACCTCCGCGTAAACTTTTACGAGGATCCCTGGGGTCACCCGTAAACCCGTTAATAGAGATGAGATATGAGCGGGGCGCTCGGGCCTCCCATTTCGTTTGCATTTCTTTCTCGCTCTCTTTTTTTTCTCCCTCCTGTTCCATTGCATTCTTGGAAGAGGTCAAATGCTGTTCGGAGGCAAACACTGCCAAGACTCCACTGTCGTTTTTATCAAAGGGCGAAATGAAAATTCGATCCACGTGGATGGATTTGAGTGGATAAGTGTCGACACGTTCGAGCTGTTGGTCCATTTTGTTCTCCTCGCCCTCTCACTTTGACTGAGGTGTGTTTGGTGCAGAGGTGTGAAAAGGTGAAGCTCACACTGTTTTAGTGGTGGTCGTGCAGCGAGGCCTTTCTTTCATGTTCACCTTGAGAAAATTCATTAGGTTCACTGAGCATGTGATTGACAAATTAACAGTTTCACTGACTCAAATATGTTTAGATTTTTTTTTCAGGAATAAATATTAAAAAAAATACAAATTTTCATCCTCATTCTGTAAACTTTGAAAGCCTATGTGCAATAATGACAAGAAGAAAACAACACTGAGATAAATATGCCCACGAACAGCACCTTTCAAACACATATATACACACTACAACTGCTTTTTCTTAAAGGTACAGTTCACCCCAAAATCAAAAAAGTCATGTTTTTCCTTTGGCCCGTAGTATTATTTATACCTCTAGATTCTTTTGGTGTGAGTTGCAGAGTCTTGGAGGTACCAGAGATGCCTGCCTTCTCTCCAATATAGTGAAATTAAATGGTACTCGGCTTTGGTGCTTAAAGCACCAAAAAACAAAGTACATTTGAAAAATGTATTAATTTATTTATTTATATTTATTTAATTTTGTCTTTTTTCCAGAAATCAGGACCCAGTTGTTCAAAATAATTCACAGACCCTGTGAGCAGTTTCATATAGGAACTACAAAAAAAGTAGTTCAAGTAGTTAGATCTCTACAAATAACAAGACAAAGCATAGTGCTTTAATTTTTTTTTATTGTTTTCTATAAAATATGATATCATTTTAAAGTTTGTGAAAGCACAAATATATTAGGTCTCATATCATGAGTCTGCTGTAAAACTCTGAGGGCATGTCCACTCCACTGTCTCAGTGTCAAACACCACTATGACATGAAAACAACCTGAAACATGGACAATCTGTCTAGCAGCTTTACTGGACATGTCCAGACATATTTGAGCCACCAGAGCCAGAGGATGGTGACAGGATGCTATTGTTTTTTCTTCTGTGTCAGGCTGTTGGAATTGAAGCGAGCTGAAGTGAACCGCTGGGCTGATTTGGACTGGGAGCGTCACTGAAGGCACGTTTGTAACTGACCATTAGGGAGGGTGAGGGGGGCTTATATAGTGTTGGGGGATCATGGCTCTGGCACATCACTGAGCCCTGTTTCAGGTCTGGCCAGAAAATCCTGAACACAGAAACTGTGTAAATAGTTTACCGGTTACTGGTTAATTCCACAATTCAGTCCTCCATTGGTCTCAATCTTTTCACATCTTTTCAGCAACTATTTTCTAACACATTATGTGGATAGAAAAAAAATAGTTTTTCCTTTACACAGTCTCTAATGTAATGTAATTTTATGTGACGTCAACACTTATTTTTGGCCCACAGCCCTCCATCAAGATAAATTTTTGGCCCTTCATAGGAAAGAATTTGGGCACCCCTGCTCTCGACAGTAACAAAAATAACAAAAGATAAAGATCTGTGTCTGACTGTTCTGGCAGGCCTGCAATCCTGCTGAAAACACTCTTTAAGAGATCTACTATTTGCTGCTCTTTTTGCTGCATTTGTAATATCAAACACATGATAATACTGTGGTTTGCAGTATTATTATTACATTGAAACTCTAATTACCTTGACATTTTATTTCCTGATTAGTGCTTTATTAAAGATAATAAACTCATTAACTTGTGGTCTCTTGGACTTTACAAACTCTTTGTCCAAGTAAAACATATGAGGAAGAAAAAGGAAGGAAAACACAAGAGTCCTGGACTGCTGTGAGTGTAGTGTTGGGAATCATTATCTACTTAAATGCCCCGGCCTTGGTCTCTTTGTTGCTTTACTCAAAGCACAAGCTGTGTTTCATATCCCGTTGAGACTAATGAGAACAGTCTTGGGACCCGTTGCGGTTATTTTGACAAATTGAGCCTGTAGTTGCTTTTCCTTTTACTCCCCCATATATTGCAATCTGAATCACTACTTTTACTGTAATAGAGATGATTTGGATCTTTAGTTTGTGCTTTCCGGGCCGAATTATAATACTGAGCATTGTAACCGCATATCCTGGGAGTGAAGTAAGTGGTCACTGACTCATAGCAAATCTATTAGCACAGGAATGATGGTGGTGCTGAAAAATCTGACAAAACAATTGGTTAATTTTATAAATGATAATGATTTCTTTAAAGTCAGATGGCCCCTCCGGGCAACCAAAATATTGGCCTCGGTAAAACGTCATGTCACGAGAGTTCATGAGTCTCTGATGCCTTTGGTCGACAAGACAGACGCCCACATTTTTTAGTGCAACGCGAACGTCTCAAGTTACGCTGCAGCCAAAGCCGAGCAGCGGCCCTGAGACCACCCTTCAATTAATCTTACCCTTGTAGCGGCTTATAATTTGCCATCACAAAAGCCATTAAACCTGGGGGCCTGATTCGGAGCTCCTGGGACTGCTTGGGAGGAGGGGACGTGGATCGGACAGGCCTCCAGTTGGCCCCTTGGACCCTGGACGAGCTCCTTTCCATGAAACAGACAGGTACTTAAAAACAGGGTGAAAAGATCACCTTAAAGAAAACAAGGATGATTAATGGGGAAAAATGAGGGCCCTTTAGGTCGCTTTCATCTGGGTCTGATTCAGGTCTTCAGTGAGCCATTAACCCAAAGGACAACTGTCCACCGCCAACGTGAGAAATGAAGTCCCCCTGCGCCGGTTCAGACAAATGTTTGAGCCGCGGCAGAGAGTTTGGAGTGGGTGGGATGTAAATGTGGTTACGTCTGCTCCAAAATCTACTGAACTAATCAGTGATTTAGTAAGCAGATGTAGATAACATGTACAACAATACTTCACATCTTGTATGAGGCAGGATGGCCTGAATCGACGCCAGCTAGTAACAGAAAAGTTTGCTGGTTTGACCCCTGGCACCAACAGTGGGTGTATCTGTACGTTGGTGACTGAAGAGTGGCTGGTATCACATCTATTGTGCCCTTGAGCAAGGCACTGAACCCCAAAACTGCTCCAGGGGTGGTGCACTGCAGGCGACCCTGCGCTCTGACCTCTCTGATGAAATGCATATGTGGGGGGGGACTGTATGTATGTGTAACTAGGAGGGATGTGCAAAAGGACAAATTTAAATTTTCTCGTTTACTCTGACAATAAAGTAAATCTTCGATATTATCTTGAGACCACATCTTCTTTTTTGGACTTGTATATCCAACTCCAACACAATCACTTAGACAGAAACTTTATAAACAGAGAATAGTTGTGAATTCATTTTTATGGGCCTGCAGCAGAAGTCCATGTCAACTACTCAAGATAGTCAAGAAGAAGAAAAGGCCGAGTAGGGTAGGTCAAAATTAATCAAGAGTCATGTCCAAGTCCAACCCAAATCTATGCCATAGTGAACATACAGTCTGTGTGACTTCTTCAAATGGTGGGAAAAGAAGTGTGTACTCGGTGGAGTTTTTTTAAAGACAGTTTGTTATTTATTTAGAACTTGATTTAAAACTATTTATTTATAATTGGTTTTGAACAGCCAGGCACCTTTACAACAATATAATAGATAAAGAAATCTATATTTTTGGATTTCAGAAGTTGAACTTCTAAAACAATTTATTTAAAATGTATTATTTGTCTCATATCATACTTTATTGGATCACAAGATATTAGATATACCATTTTTTTTAAAAAAAACTATGGTTGTCAGTTTTTGAGCCATGACAAAGCCCATAGTGTGGCCTGTAATAGACAAGGAAAGCCTTGTTTTAGCCATGCAGTTGGTGATGACTTGTGGCCCTTTTTGACTGGTTAAGAAGAGCGAGCAGTCAGCAGACCATATAAAACAGAGCAGTCAATAAAATACATTTTTCAAAAATTGTGAATCACTGCAACCACAAGAGGTCCTTGAGTATACAGTCATAAATATGCACAGAAAACTGTTTTTGTAAATAAAACATGTCTACTCAAAGAAAAGATTGAGATAACAAATCCAGATGTTTTCACCAGTTTTTTGAGACACTGAACCAGATTTGATGCTTTTGGAAGCGCTCTTCACTGAGGCACTCTCTGCCTCATCCAGCTTTTGTAAATATTTCTCCATTCAGCCCAGACCAGTGCCAGGGGAGGAAGGCTTGCCACATCAGGCAAAGTGGCAAAAATCCTGACAAATACATGGACGTGTTCATGAGTAAATTTGCTTCTCTTTTCTGTGATTAATCCTTCACTCTACCTGACACAATATGAAAGACTTCCACTATACATTTAACCGGAAATTTACAACACTTAAGCTGTGATAGTGAAGAATATGTTTCTATGAAGGTTTGGTAATGACAAAACTACTACACAAAGATAAATGAAAGATTTTTAAGTGCTTATGACCACTGTTGGACAAAACATGATAAAGTGCCCTAGGGTGTCCTTCTAGTGGACAAAATGTATTAAAATGCCCTTTTTAGTGGTAAGTGAGGTACCCTTGTGGGCAAAAGTGAAGTGCCCTCTGAAGTGCCCTCCTAGTGGACAAAATGCGGTAAAATGCCCCAGGTGCCCTTGTGAGGGACAAAATGTGCCCTCTAGGGTACATACTAGAAAATTACTTGGCTTCTACTTTGAATATTTAAATAGTTCCCTGTCTTTATTACGGAGGTGCAGTGTTTTTCGTACAATAAAACAGTGTTAATGTAAACCAGGAGTTGGAACGGTATCACCTAAAATGTAAAACAATTTTCGCCACACTGGTGCTTCACCGCCTACAGCTGATGCCCTTTTTATTTTTTTGCCCCTGCCCCTCAGACAGCCTGAGTCAGCCACTGCTTATGAGTCTGTATAGTCTGAAAAAATGGAGCTGAGCAAACTTTTAGAGTAAGTAAGGCCAGATTTACAAGGATTTTCTTTAAGAAGAAGACGAATTGTGTCACATTTCAGCAAACAGTAGGACTCTTTCCCCCCTTCAAAGCTGCCTGCTCTCAGTTTTGGCAGTTTGTATTCTTCACATGAGAACTCAGAGCATTATAAAGCAGTTTGTTTGACTCGGTAGTGAAGTATCATCCTGTCAGACCTACATAACATCAGGCTACTACTTCCAAGCATGGTCATGTGTCCACAGGCATCACTGTGAAGTTTGGTTAGCATGTGGCTCTCGTGTTCTCAAGTGCTAAGAATCTGCCAAAACAGCTGCACAAAGTTATGGAAGCAGATTTCAAACTGTGTGAATGGAAAAACAGGAACTCGCAAATGTGTTCAGCACTTACAAATGTGTTGCTGCGTGCTCTCGAAACTTGGCTCACAGACTGAGAGTTTTTGTGCAAGCTCATTAATTTTGTCATCAATAAAGACAGGTCAAACAAGTGTTCTACATCCTGTTTTGTCTGTAAAATTGATACTTTTGCCATTTAGGCATCAGGTTTTGCAGAAAGTGGTGTGGTGGACATCCCTTCCTCTGCACTTCTGATTTAGGCGTTAGCAATTACATTGTCACGCAGCCTCCAAAGGTGGGTATAAATAATAGAGCAGTGGATGTGAAGGCCGGAGCTCCGGTACGGTTCGTGGCAAGTACAAAGCCCACACCTGGACTGGGAGTGAAATCAAATCTATCCTGAACTCTGTCGCTCTTCTCATTTTGCTCTGGCAGTTTTCCGTGAGCGGAGTTCTGGGTCAGGAGTCAGGAGAAGTGATTTGAGTTCAGGTCACACACACAGACAGTTTCACACAATAATGTGTTTCAAAGCTGTTGCATCACTGGGGTGAAAGGAAATCACATTCAAATGCTCTTATTCTCAAAAAAAATCTCAGCATAACTGTTTAGGATAACACTTTATTATTGGTAAATTGATAGCGAATTATTTTAATAACTTTAGTTAATAGTTATTTTTCTATTAACAGTGATGTGATAATTAATTATGTTAACAAATTATTTGTAATCCTATCATTATGTTATTTTATCATTTGTTTGTGTAATATAAAATAATTAGTTTATATGTTATACATTGTATACAGCCCCCCCACTGCGCTCTTTTGGTGGGTCATATATATATATATATATATATATATATATATATATATATATATATGTATATATATATATATATATATATATATATATATATATATTGTTTCTGAAAACCTAATTATTATTTTTTTTAACCTGTATTTTGAAAGTCTACAGAGATGTTGCATATTTATTACTGTATCTTGACCAAGGAGCTCCTCACATGCAACACTGATGCTAGAAAAATTTCATTACATTAAATTCTGTGTAAAGGAAAAAGGGAAATTTTCTTCTAAACACCTCATACATGAAAATAATTGCTAGAAACATGTGAAAAGACTGATAACTATGGAGGACTGAATTCTGGAGGTAGACTGGTAAAATGTTGTTCACAATTTCTGTGCTCAGGATTTTTTGGGCCGGACCTGAAAAATGGCTTGGTGACATGCTGGTGCCGTGGTCCCCGCAACCAAATCAGCCCAGCAGTTAACTTCAGCTCTTTTCAGTTCCAACAACCCAACACAGAAGAAAAAAAAATACCATCCTGTCTCCGTCCTCTGGCTCTGGTGTCTCAAACATTTCTGGACATGTCCAATAAAGCTGTTAGATGGAGCGTCCATGTTTTTGGTTGTTTTTAGGTCATAGCGGTGTTTGACACTGAGACAGTGGAGTGGACACACCACTAGCGTTTCAGAGCAGAGAAAACTGATCGTTTTTACATGATTTATCTAAATTTATATAAGCAATAGCATTTTTTTTTAAGAATTCAAATTTGGCTGGGTGGTAAATAACACATGTTCCTGTGGTGTGACAAACTCAGAGCACAAATTTATTGTTGCTTCACACAAACTTTAAAGTGTAGGGCCACAGACCAAAGTACCATATCTGAAGAGTGAGAAGCTCTCTATAAACATTTTCGGGGTGGTTATTGTAAAGTTGCATCTGATGTTTATGATACTTTGCAAATTCTTGTGTAGTGCTTCTATGATCTGGGTGCCCATTATAAAGTTTCAAATGACGTTAACAATTGCTTAAACATTATTTGAATAATGTTAACAAAACAATAACAATTAACTAAGGTTTAATTAACTATCAATTTTCCATTTATCAGTGATGGTTATTATTAAAGGTAGAGTTAATAGGATTTGTCTGTTTGTTCATTGTTCATTGTTGGGTCTCATTCCCAGGACGTCAAATACCGATGTTTTTAGTTTGCAAAACATTTCCGAGCGCAGCAAAATAATGAGAAATAAAGGCAGAGGCCAGGGTCTCTGCAGACACAAACACATTCTTAGAAAGAGGGAGTATGTTTATGGATATAAACATTTTTTTGTGGGAAAATGTTGCAGACTGTGTCTTAATCATTTAGATTCTTCTTTTTAACTTAAATGCAGTAACTCAATCCTGTTAATCCACCATTTTTCAAACAGTGCATGTTTTGAATCATGCACATTTACAAAGGTGGGACCTTCACCAATAATGCGCAGTAATCACTGGCCATTAAACCACTTTCTATGGATTAACACCCACTGAATCCTCAGCAAGTCATTGTGTTTTTTTTTAAAGGATCAATAAACCAATTCCTCTTGGTTATGTTTTCCTTGTCTACAGCAATCAGTTCAGTGCTGATTAAATCACAGCAAATTATCTCCCTGGGATTTATCTTGCCTAAATTGAGTTTCTTTCACCCTCCTGGCCACGGGAGAGTGGGCAACGCCTGCTGGGAGAGAGAAATAATCATTCATTAACCTCTGACCTGGAAGGAGTGTCAATTGAGTCACCCGACTGTGTTTTTTTTTTTCCCCCTACACCCCTTGAGCGCCCAGCCAAGGCAAATTGACAATTTACACGCTGCAGCCCAAACTTTATTAACCTGTGCCGTGGTTTGATGCAGTCACTTGATCAGCTGGTGAAGCAAGGCACAAGAAGTGTCTCAGATCTGAATTACATCAGTTCAGCTGGGAAATTCGTTGTGCCTGATTCCTCCTTTTGACTTTCAGGGTGATGTGGAAACACACCACAGGGAAACAGTGGGTGAGTGGAGGGATTGCATGTGAAAACATAACTTTAGCCTAATTTATGGAGTGTGACGAGCTCAAAGGGATGGACATGTACATCATCTGATCTGTCATTGTGGTTCTTAGCTGTCTTCTTTCTTTCCTTTTGAACATCACATAGCTGCTGACCGAGTGTGGAGTTTTCAGCCTCAGTTGGGTTTGATGTCTTCATATGGTCACAGTAGGAGTGATAAATTACATAAGACCCCTTTTTCTGTTCGCCACATGGATGTCTTCATGTGTAGGCATGCATCTGATTTTTAGACGTGTATCCTGCTTCAAAAGTGTCCAAGCACAAATCATTCCCCATCGATTTTGTCACAGTAAGTTGTAAATGATCAGCAAGTGCAGCACCAACTTTCCTCTGACTGAAACTCAGCACCACCAGACCACCAAAGATCATATGTATTACTTACACACAGAAGTGTAAAGTCACAAAAATACTTCAGTAGATTTTTCAGGTAGTTTTAATGCATTTGAGGGGAATTATCGATGAGTTTTATGTTGCTCCACTATACACTGCCTTCCCAACTACAGACCTGATTTCGACCTAAATGGATGAGAGAAAAACACACTGAAAAGAAGATTTCTTAGTTTATCCATCAGTGTGTATCACACACAAACGTGGCAGACATAAGACGAAAACGATATCAAAGACATGACAAGACAAAAATGATGCAAAAGACATGAGATAAAAATTATGTAAAAGGTGTAACAGATGAAAATGGTGCAACAAAATAAACAACAACATCAGAGATGTAACAAGACAAAAATTAGATAAAACAAGTAAAAAATCATGAGGAGACAAAAATCATGTAACAAGAAGAAAATGACAGGCAGTAAGATGTCCTAAAAGCTTTTACTTTGAGCGCATTTCAGAACCTGTACTTTTTCACTTTTACATGAGTTAAGTTGTACTGAAGTTGAATCAGTTCAATCAGGAGAGACTAAGAGTAAAAGAGAAATGGTTTATTGGCACATGCATGATATATGAAACATGAACAGTCTTAGGCGGTTAGACCCCATTGAGGTGAAACAATATGTATATAAATGGGGGTGATGAAGCTATAGAGAAGAGAACCCCCCGGGGTCTAGACACTGGTGGTGGTGATGAGGTGCAAAGCAGAGACTGATGAGGTGAAGTGGTTCTGGACTCCTGCTGCCTGGACCTGAAGACTGGAGGAGAGAGGGGAGGAGGAGGAGGATCGAGGTGAACATCTTGTGGCTACCTGGGTCCAATGACTGGAGGAGAGAGGGGTGGAGGAGGGTCGCACGACTGACTGAATGACAACTGATGGAGCAAAGAGAGGCGATTTAAAGTTTTGGCAGCAGCAAATTGACTGGCTATCGCGTGGCAAAATCTGATTGGATAGTAAAGACGGTGAACGCCCACAAACAGCTGATTAGAGAGAATAGGAGGAGAGAGACGGAGTAAAGGAAAGTTATGAATGAAGGCAGTGTAATAGAAGGTCTTCCTGATTGAACTTACGCTGAGCTTCATTATTTCTACTTTTGCCAGACTCTTTTTTTTTTACACATTTTTTACCGTAACACCTGTATCTTTATGGTTTACAACGGTTCAAATTTTTCAAGATGGCAGCACTCACAGATGCAGCGGCTCTCAGCTCTCTGACTAGCTGTATTAAGCTTGTGTTGTTTGTGTGTGTAGTGAGTTTTGGAGCGAGGAGTTACGCCCAGCAGGTCTACAGTCATACAGAGCTCCTGAATATCTGATTACAATGTCAGGTTGCAGTCACGAGCAACTTCCAGTGGACCCGCGCAATTTGGTTGTATAGGTGTCTGTACAATGACAATAAAGGCTATCTATCTTTCTTTTACTTGAGAAAAGAATGTGTTGACTTGTGTAACTGTCTGTACATCTAAGAATGAAAATGCTAAGTCTGGGAGCATTAATGCCATTTTATATTGACTGCAGGTAGACAAGAAGACTTCATATTTCAGCATCAGTGCACAAATCATCATGCATGAGAAAGAAAGAGAGAAAAGTAGAAAATCAAAAGGTATTCCCTCAGACTTTAAAAGTGTTACCTTATGTATTGATTGTGTTGTCAATGGAAGTCTTGTGATATGAGTTATAAAGCTATTTCTGTCCCTGCACGGTAGCAATAAACACCAGCAAACTGCCCCGAGATCTTTTCCCTCTGACATTATTAGGAGCTACAACTGTGTGAGACTCAACATGGTGTAAAAACAAACCAAATGTCAGCACCGTTGCCCAAGCGCCTCTGCTATAGCCAACAGCAAATGCAATGAAAGCTTGGAAGGGTCTGTTAGTACGCCGCTGACCTTTTATACATTTATTGTTCTCCTGACATTTCTCCAAGATGGAGGAGGTGAAAAACAGAATGAGGTGCTAAAGCAGAAATCAGGATTTTCAACTTCCATCTGCCCCCGTTAGAGAATGACTTTCATCGATCCAAACTCCTGGACTTTACTGAGGGTCGATGCTCTGTGATTGCCAACACTAACTAACTCGCTGCTGCTCTCTCTGTAGACATGATACGGTTTTTATTAGCTTTTGTGTCACTGTAGTGTTGCTGGAATGTGAAATGTTCTGTTCAGTGGCCTGTGTGTATTTTCCTTTGAAACAACATACATTAAATTGGCTGGTGTTTATGTCTATTACTTCACTGTGGTGAAAGTTTAAAAAGAAAAGCACGGCAACAAAACCTTTATTTAAAGCTACTGCAAGGAACTTTCATATTTTGTAAATTTTTTAGGCCCCTGTGAACAAAAGCGGTAGTGATTCCATGACAACAATGCCATAACCATCTCGCTTATTGTCTTATTTGCTCATGTAGGTCATGTAGAGGCATCGTATTAAACTGAGACTGCTTCATTACCAGTTAAAAATGAAACAAAAGCAGCCCGACAGCCTATAAAACTGGTGCTGGCAGGCGGAGCACATAGGCACATCATATTTGTGTGTGTTTATTTGGGCATGTGTATGATGTGTGCAAGGATATTGATCTGGAGACAGTTTGGTAGGATTTAGGTTGAAATAAATTATTTCATTAATTTCATAATTTTCATGCAAATTAGGTCCACCCAACCAAAAGACAAAAATGTTATGCCCATTTGAAAAGTAGCTCAATTCTGTGGCAGAAAACACAGACCTGGCAACCCTGTCCTTTGCCGTCAGATTTGCAGGCAAGACACCTCGCTTTCTGATTATAGACACTGGTATCTCCACAGTGGTTGAGCAGATTTTTACCAAACATCCATCTCCCCTAGTTCTTTTGCAATTTGAAGATAACCCTTTCTCTTCCAGTCTTAGTTAATATCCAGAGACATAGGACTGTTCAGAAAAGAAAGTTGTGTTATTTTGTGCATAAGAACCTTAAAAAGTGGGGCTTTGTGGGGGACTTATCGATTGTTACCTACAGTAGATACTGCTCAGCACACCCCCAGACTGGAGAAGCAGAGAGCACAGCAACTAAACAATGAATGTATTTTAGCCACTTAAAAAAAGGTCCACCTTAAAAGATCAATATCAGTTTAAGTGTACAGTATATTTAGAATAATTTCACTGCTTTGCTTTGCTGTCAGACAGCATTTTCTGACAGGGAACCACAACTATATGAACCAAATATCACTTTCTCCAAACCAAACAAACTTCACAGGCAAAATCTTTTTGTTTGTTTGTATTATTGTCTGACTTTGGTCTTTTAAAAAGGTAGTTTGGCACACAATAACACTCACTAACTATGAATCAGCCTACTGTACCATAATAACATATTAAGATTAGTTAACAACATTGTTTTTAATCATATACATACATATATATATGTATATATATATATATATATATATGTTATTGTGAGCCTTTTGTTGCGGACCCTGTCCACAGCAGTACATCACTTCGCTTCAGTATTAGTGCTCCTCCCTGCTTCTCCAGTGCCGACCACCATCAACTACACATTGACAATCAGTAATTCCTCATACAACCCTACATCAAATAATCTGAACTACTCCTTGAAGTAGTATATTTTGAGGACCGGTCTTTACATGTTGGAGGATTTAAAGGCATTGTGTTATTTTTTCGCTCTTCTGTATGTCAGAAAACATCTCAGAACTGTGTCCTAGCACTGGGCGTTCGGCCCAGAGGAGGTGATCTAGTACAGAGAAGGAAACAGATGCTTAATAATTCAGGATACTGAGATTAAAAAGTGAATTTGCTGGGCGCGTTATTAAAAGGCGGAGTAATTACTTCAGAACTCCATGTCACCGCTTCAATAAGAGGCGCCTAATTTGGTTACTGCCAGCTCACGTGTAATTGGTGAAGATGAACAATGCCTCGCACACAAGGAGAGACCCAACTGCACAAAGCCCTCACTACACAGTAGATTCAATAAGAGGAAAGCTCGGCAAAATGATAACTGGGATCTGGCATGTTATCTGACACAGTGTTAGAGACAACAGCCTGATTTGTCGATGTATATACAGATAACATTGTGTTTGTGTGTGTGTGTGTGTGTGTGTGTGTGTGTGTGTGTGTGTGTGTGTGTATGCCGCTTTTATTGAAGGGAACCTCTTGTTTTGACATCTTTCTTAAGGAACTATTTTCGCTAAAGTCTTTTACTTTACTTTAAACATAAGCTTTAAATATTACTTTTCTCCTAAAACATTATATCTAACATTTGAGAAATTATGGAGCAAATGAAAAGCACAAAATGTAACAAAATATGATTGTTAAGTTTTTAAGCTAGTTTTTGTCGACATAAGTTTTCACAGAAAACTAAATAAAAAGTAATTCATGTTGACACTAAACTATGACAAAATTGGTACATAAGTCAATAAGTAAAAATGAGATGAAAATGTTAAGGAAGGATGAGAGGGGAGAGATTCAATCTCTTTCTGTGGAAGGGAGGTTAGATGTGCGTGGTTGGACAGCAATGATCCAACCGTGAAGCACTTGCTGCATGTCTCATGAACTGTACAAAAAGTCAGTGTATGGGAGGAAAAGAAGAACAGACGTGTGGATAAATTTCACATTTTATGTCATGAAACTCAAGACCCTTTGTAAACCAATAGAGGAGGAGCAGTAGGAGCAATAGTCACAGGTAAAACCACCAGTGGTGGATTTAGTCATTTTTAGGGGTCCAAGGAAAACACAGGCATTGGTCCCTCCACATCTGCTGTTCTCCCCCTTTATCAATCAATGAATAAATGATAAGTCATAACAATAAACTTTTATTTTGGTAGAGTGCAGAGGAAAGCCTTGGGAAAGAAGATGTTCAGAGATCTGCTGGCAGCAGTGGATACTTCTGTATCTATTGCCAGATGGCAGCAGGGTGAACAGGCTGTGGCTGCGATGCTCTCTCCTTTTTTCTGCACCACTGGGGAAGCTTTGCAATATTTTTTAACAGTCTGCTCACCACAGTGAGCCATTTAATTACTAGAGTAGGCTACTGTCTTCTACTGTCTTCTTGACAGTAATTTCTGCAGATGCCCAGCCAGATCATGGAATAGTCCAAGTTACTGGAGAGGCACTATGGTACTCATGAACTAAGCATTGTAGTCTCTTTAGTGTATAGTTTTTTAGAAAGACATAATTAGTGAAAAGGTTAAAAAAAAAAAAAAGTCTTAACTTTAAGTATATGAGGCATTTAACAGTGATTGACAATGGTAAGTCCCCCCCAAAAAACACAACAAACTTATAGTAACGTTTGCAGATAAGTCATCCAGACATTTACAATTTTTTTTACAATAGGTTGCAGTGTTCTTGCAGCCTGCCTGAGCTTCCTTGAATCTGGGTGGAAACAACTTTAACTTCAACCATGGACTGTATTTGAAACAGCATTTCAACCTGTTTATTTTATTTAATTTATTTTTATTTTTTGTAGTTGTCAAAATTAACTCTGATAAGTTTGACTTGATTTGGAGAATTCTGAAGGATTCATTTATTTTTTTAAGGTGCTTAATAAAATAATTAAAGTCATTTTGAACTAAATGTTGTAAAGTATTTTGGACATGAGCTCATCAGAAGTGCATCACTCAGAGCGGCTGCTTTTCCTTTAGCTTGACCCCATCAAATCAACAGTGTATGTGTTATGTATGCATCCTGGACTGGACTCCTTCCCTCCACAGGCACTCCATCACAAAACAGAGGGAGTTGCTACCAGATGGTTAAACAAACACATCGCCCAACTGCCCATAACTCAAATCCACTTAGCACCCTCTTGTCAACATGTCTCTCACTCGTTCACTACCTCTCCCGTCTTTGGTGTGTGCAGAGGAGAGGCGAGAGGAAGGAAGAGAGGAAAAAAAAAATAATGCAGAAATAATGAGAATCAGCAAGAAATTCCTGGGGGGTGTGTTTAATTTTAATCACCAAGACTATCCATCCTCAGAAGCTCTCATCTCTCCCCCCTCCTCCCCCTCCGTCCCTCCCCCAGGTGTATTGAAATGAAGGGGAATATAGCAAGCACCTGGAGTGACAGCGCGTGTAAAGGTCACAGAGACAAAGTCCAAATGTGATGTTTGACTCAGGCTTTTTTGAGAGCTCTCAGGGAGGCGCCCAGGACTTAGGCCAGGGGTTAAGAGTTTGTAGGTCGCTAGGTCACACAATTTTCCCTTTTCCCCTGGCCTCATCCCTGTGCTTAAAACCTCAACGGCGTACTTGAGAGGGTAATTTATTATCCTAGTGCTGTCCAGCTTGGACAAGAAATTTGGAGCAGAGAATTAAACTTCCCACTTTTGAGGACATAACGTCTTTTCTCTCTCTTTACTGGACATAAGAACATAATATTGAGCCAAGACTTTTTTTTAAACATATGCAACATGACTTAAAGAACAATGACTGCAGATTTATTTCAGTTGTTTTTCTTTATCAAACATTTAATGTAAATGTATTAACTTAATGTTGTCCTCATAGGTCATCCTGATTATTTTTCTTATTTTGAGAATTCTTTGCTATGTTTTCTTTAACCTCTGTGTTATGTAGGCTTTCTACCAAACAGCATTTTTTTCCCATTAACATGAACAACTAACAGTGTATTTTTAGAACATGTGTCAGCCTTAAAGATTTTCTGATTCATCTCAGATTTTTTTCATCTCAGTTATAAAATGAGGCAGCACAGTTTTGTTTTTCTTAGACTGGATTGCACCAACAAAGATTAATTATAAGAATAATAAAAACAATCTAAAATTTGTTCTAAGCAGAGTCCTGCATGAGTGAATCAAAATCTATGTTACACAATTAAAAACTAAACTCAGTTTACTAAATTAATGTTTAGTGATGTAAACCAAAATTAGTTAGAGTTTAATCAATATGGAGCTTAGCCAAATCAAAATAAATAAATATAAATAAATCTGAGCGTTGCCGGAACCTAAATATAAAAGCTGGGGTAACTATTAACTTTCAGCTGCTCTGTATTTCTTAATAAATGTTACATTGTTAACTCAACATTAAATTGTTTGCAAGCTAAAAAGTTAACTAAACATTATATTGCTTGCTAGCAAAAAACGGAACAAAATGTTATATAGTTTGCTTGATAAAATAGTTAGAAACATATTATTTGATAGCTAAAATTTTTTTTTTGCTAACCAACTAAAAACTTGACTATATCTCATATTGCTTGCAACCAGCAAAGTGTTTTTAAAAAGTTGCATAGTTTGTTTGCTTGCTAAAACTAAAGATTATATTGTTTCCAAGCCAGCTAAAAAGTTACTGAAACATATATTGGTTAGTTAAAATGTTGTACTGTTTGCTTGCTAGCTATAAAATATTAAATTGGTGTATTGTTTGCTAGCTCATTAAAAGTTAACTAGACATTATATTGTTTGCTAGCTAGCAAAAAAGTAACATTGCATTGGCCGAATTATCATCTATAGTGAAATAAATAAGTCATATCTTAAAACTAAAATTAAAAGCAGCTATTTTAATAGTAGTACTTCTTGAAGTGTAAGTTCAAAGTAAATACTGGATTTTATTTAAAATTGGAGTCTAAAGTTTTGATGTAACAGAATTAAATTTAATCAAGGTTTAGAATAAAAGCAAAACTGAGGTATAAAGAGAGGTTCAAATTCAATCTTTTCTGATTTTAAGATTTTAAGTTCTTCCACGATATAATCATGGTTATAAACGAATCCTTGTTGGTGCAACTCAGCCTTTAAGATTTATCTCATGAATGTAATTCCAACAAGTGTGGTGCCTGGCATGCAAAATTGAGGCATCCTGCATGTTATCTTCACCATGCTGATAGTGCAGCCTTGCTGTGTTTCAGCAGCACAGGTGAAAAGGTGGAAAGATAAGCATTATCTTGGACACATAATTGTCAAAGGCATGGATAATTGACATGCATGCCACCGATGTCCAAAAGTAGGCCTGCTGATGACAGCCAAACTGCATTTGGCCCCTGGAATGTGCAGAGGCCGTTCTCAGACATCTGAACATCAAACGGCGCTCAGCTCTGTCAATCTAATAGCTCTGGATATGGGATTTATTGGCTCTCACAGGCCAAAAGAGAGACGAGGGGCGAAAGCAGAACCAGATTTTCTCTCCCATATCAGCTTCTCCTCTGTCAGTCATGCTCAAGAGTGCTCAGGAGAAGAGGGGTGTTATATTATTACATTAGATTAAGATGAGTTTATAAGATAGTGAAGATAGATAGAGAAAATAGTGAAGAGTATGTGATATAAAGTAATATATAATAAAACAATGCACATATTGAGGCATAGTTTTGGGGCAAACACAGGCATGTGGTGGTGCACATTCCTTGTTATCCCCCTTTTTTAATCCTTGAATAAATAATAAGTCATAAAAATAAACTTTTATTTATGCTGGAGTTTAGACAATGACTTGAAGAGTCTCACAGCCTCAGGAAAGAAGCTGTTCTGTAGTCTGGTGGTACAGCAGTGGATACTTCTGTATCTCTTGGCAGGCAGCAGCAGGGTGAACAGGCTGTGACTGGGTTGGATACTGTTTTTTACTATCCTTCTGCTTCCTCCTCTTTTTTTTTAGCACAGCTGGAGTAGTTTTGCTTCGTTTTTGAATTGTCTGTACAACAAGCTGAGCCATTTGTTTACACAAATTGGCCACTGTCTTCCTAAATCATTTCCGCAAATGTGTAGTACCATCATGGAATAGTCCAAGTTAGTGGAGATTGCCTGAGACACTCGTGAATTAAATCTGATATCATTTTAGGGTGGGGGTTTTTAGGACATAATTAATTTGTGAAAATGTAAAAAAAGAAGAAAATCAAGTCCCCCCAAAGACACTCGGGACTGATGTGTCTGCACATTTCAAGCTGCAGTAAGTCTCAACTTGCAACCAGAAAGCTGAAAAGTAAGCAAGCAAAGTTTAGCACTTTTCTCCACCAGTCATAAATGCCTCATGGTCAAAGAAATAAACAATCAAATAAAACACTAGATAAAATATACAAGGGGAACAGACTTACACACAAGTTAAAACAAAATGACATGTGACACCTTAATATCTGTCTGAAAGACCAAAGTCCACAGAGTCCAACAATTTCAAGCTTGTTGGGAGAGTATTCCAAAGCTTAGGGGATGCTGCTTGGAAAGAACAATCTCTGTAAATCTTGAAATGTTTCAGAGCTTATTCTCATTTTCAACTTGTCAAATAGAAATGTTTTGTCTCCATCCCTCTGCGACTTATATAGATGTGCAAGGTACCCATTAGCAGCTGCACGTGCCTCACCAAGTGACTTTAGACCTACTCAAAATGTGCAGGTTTTACAACATTAATCATGTCTTGAAAAGGTTTTCTGGCAGCATCTCATACAGCCACTAAAGAGAAACCTTGGCATCGATAGTCGAAAAGCTGCGATAAGAATGTGTTGAAATACCACATGCTACCTAAATGCCTGTCTGAACAGAGTCTCAAAGGTCTCAAGCTTAATGGGAGACTGTTCCAAAGCTTAGGGGCTGCTGACTCCAAATCTTGAAACATGTTGTGTTCACACCAAAAGTGAAGTGAATATTTGCTTCACGTTACTTGTGCGAGTTGGATCACCAGATCATTTTGGGAATATCTGTAGTTATTCACTTTATTCGCACAAGTTTATTCACTCCAAACAGACAGCCGTAAGCTAATGAGAAACATGCTAACAGAACGAGCACCACCTGGCAGCTACCAGCTTGCCTGTGAATGACAGATTTTCCATTTATTCACATCTTTACATAACTTTATTTGTAATCTAGTCTAGAATATTTGTACTCGCTTTGAACAGACCATTAGAAAAACATGGGTGGAGGAGCTCAACTTGTAGTGCGGGGTGGGCTGAGTATTGGCAAGAATCTGGTGATATGATACATATCGCAATGCAGGGGTTATGATTCAGTGTATCGTGATACACTACGCAAAGTAATCTATTACTATTTTTTTTATATCTATTTTTAGGAAAACTGGTATAGTATTAAGAACCCACACCATGCATAGAGAGAGAAGTGAAGATAGACAACAACACTTCTGTCTTGTTTTCGGGGGTCGAAACAACACGAAATGAACCACTATCACTATCACCAGTATCACAAAACATATCACGATACTTGTGTAGTGATATTTTCTTACACCATTAGTGTGGGGCTGCAGATGGTCCACGATGTAACTGTGGAGCCTGACCATGTAGGGCTCTTTAAGTCAGCACCAAAAATAATGTCATTTCTTTATTCATTTAAAATGGGGACAGTGCATATTAATGAAAATTTACATGAAAATATGCAAGCTTATAGCCAGAGGCTAAATTCTGGTAAAACAAGAAATTGAAAATTAGTAATAACAAAAACCGCGCTGTGATAGACAAAGACACACAAACAACAGCACAATAAGTGACTGTGAGATGTTGCAAGACAAACCAGGAGAAAAGGAGTCTGTTAAAGTGCTAAGTGTTAAAGTGACTAGTTCTAAAGTACCAGTGTTATTGCACATTATTTATTGTAAAGTGCTGGTGAATATTGCACATTGCCCTACTGCACAAGGTTTGCATGCACGGTATTCTGTATGCACATATTATTGCACAAGATTTGCATACACAGATGTATTTATGCACATGCAATTCTATTCTAGTTAGTCTGGTTTTGCCCTGAGCCACACCATGATATACTCTGGAGCTGTGTAGGGTTTTTTAAGTCAGCACCAAAAATAATAATCTAATATAATAGTTTTTCCTTTCACATTAACATCATTTCAGCTGGTCTGCGATATGAACTTTATACATTTCTGCACAATCTCTACACTGCTGCAAACACTGCACTTGCTATTTATACTCTTCCTCAATAAATCATAAAGCTTCTGTCTGAGCTGTAATGTCAAGCATTAGATGAGAAGTGTGTGTTGACGATGGGTAACATTTGCAGACTATTTGGAGGGGGCGATTTATTGATCATCTTGGTGGGTCTTCTGGGATCATGTTGCACATAGCAGAAATCAGCTGCACTCTCGCATCATTAAACTTTATTCAGACTCGTGACACAAACACGAGGTGCAGGGCAGGAGGAGGAACAGTTTGTGGCTGATGAAAACGAATGACAGGCAGCCAAATATGAGGGAAGAAAAGTGGAGAACGGGGCCAAAAGCTGAGGACACGAGTCAGGCTTGTTGTCCTCAAGCCGTTGATAAAGGCGAGGTTCTCACGGAGAAGGATGGAACCAAGAGGAGTTCTATTTATCTCTGTTAGTCCTCCAAAAAACTCCCTATCCCTGCTTAGATAGCCCTGCCAATGTGCCATGATGTCATCCCCCTGGCGTGCAGTGATTGATGCATCCTGGCTGCCAGCTCTGCACTAGCAGGAGGCGGGGGAGCTGGGATAGGAGGCTGAGGTGGGGAAGGGGTGAATTTTCCACAGATAGAGACATCCAAATGTGAACGGAGCCCAGCGTGGGGTCGGTTCAGAGCTCGGGCCAGAACGCCGCATACCTGCAGCACTGTGGACGTGCTGTCTTTAATGTCCTGGCTCCCCGCGTTCGGTCAGTTTTGATGTTTCAAAGGCGCTCACGAGCAGCGGATAGCGGTGATGGTCTTGCTGGTTTGATGGAGACGCGATGGGGGGAAAAGGCCCGGCTCTGATTATGTACGTCCACTCCATCTTCCCTCTGAGTTCTGTTACATATCAAGGCAGAGGGAGGGAGGGAGGGAGTCGAGAGAAGGACGGGGTTATTGTGAGTGGAAGACTAAGTGTTTCGCAGATAGTCGCGGAGACGTGCTGAGATGAACTCAATGGGGAGCCCCCATCCTCTTGTCAGCAGGCCAAGTTAGTTCTGGTGCTTTAACGGCTCTATCATATGCTGTTTCAGAGTGTTTAGTTACTTGTGTCCAAAGGGAGACACAGCTGAGATTCAGCGTTTTCCAGGCTTGAAACTGTTGCTTTCCATGTGTGTTCAGTTATTTTAAGATGCCAAGGCATAACATTTTTTATTTCTCTAATGTTTTTAATTTAGATGTTCTATTCATGCATGTAAATGTGGAGGGGAAGGTAACATGAAGTGCAGGACTTAAACATAAATCACTGGTTAACGTGGACGTGCACCTGGAAGCAGCCATCCAGCTCAGATCTGAACCCTGGGCCCAAGAAAAATATAAAGCTAACAGAAACCGTCAGTGTTGGATCCTGCATGGCGCTGCAGACATCCAGTTTGTCTGATTCAGTGTTACAGTCCTGAAAAATAGGGAGAAATAGTCACAAGTGACAAAAAGATGATTTTTCATTGAGAACATTGAGAACTGTTTACAAAGATTTAACCATTTACACTGAGTAGTTACAAGAGGTGAAAAGAGACATCATTATCTGTATATGGAGCACTTCAGCCAACAAAATTATCTGTCTCTATCAGTATTCGGATAGAGCACCAAATAGTATAGCATAAGTCACATTAACTTTAACATTTCCTTTTAATTTTCCAGCCTAATATTCATTGACAATGCAACTAGTGTGCCTTAAAAGTATCAGTTTGATTTGATGTTGACATATAATTAATTATGAAATAAGATAAGATATCTTCAAGTGTAACCACTCGTTTCTTATTATAATATTATAATATTAAAATTAAGTACTTGTGTAAAATTGTACTTGGCTAAAAGTAAAAAGTACTCTTAACACTAATGCATTCAATTTTGGAAATAATTTATAATTAATTAATTAAAGAATCATAATGAACAAACTTTGGGTAGAATTAATCTGTTTCTGTAATCTGTTTTTACTGCATTGCTTGTTATTTCTTCCGGATAACGTATTTGGATTTGGTTGCATCCCTAATAGATACTAAGCAGACCCTCTATTACTTCATTCTAATCTTATGATTACTTACTGTTTTTGCGTCCTTCAAGTAAAGTGATAAATAATACAGAGCGGTTACTAAGTACTAAATCATTACTTCATCATTACTTATCCATTAGCTAAATGGTTACTAAGTAATTACTATGCAACAACAATAGACAAAGACACAAGTAATCCAAAGTACAGGTGTAATTTGTGACTACTCTTGAGTGAACTAATGACTAAATTACTACATAGTTCTTAATTAGGAATTATTAGGGAGGTACGTATTACCGATTCATCAATTACCAAGTCGTTCCTCATTTGTTCGTCTCTAGTTTCTTGATTAATAATCATTAACTAATCAGAGCGGTTTGCTTTTTGCTGTTTGCTGGTGCTAGCGACCTTTATTTCATTAAAATTAAAGTTTTTAATCTTTTTTTTAATCACTTACTTCCCCAGTTATTATTAATGATTGATAATAATTGTGGGGTGGGGTGGGGGCTGAATTTTTTTCAGCCTCTGAAGGGGGGTATGTCAGAAAAATTTTGGGAACCACTGATCTATATAGGCCTCAATTAGGAATTACTGGGGAGGTATTTATTAATGATCAATTATCAAGTTGTTTCTGATTTGTTGCCCATTGATTTCTTAATTTACTAATCATTAACCAGTCAATAACTCTCATTAGCACTTTATTTGATTAGGAGTTACTCATTAACTGATGGTTCATAAGCAGTTAGTTCGTCAGTTTGTCCTCATTTGTTCACTGAAAGCTACTCAAAATTTTGTGTACCTTATTGTAAAGTGTTACACAATTAACAAAAGAGCTACAGGAAAGTGGAGAATACACACCCTGTTCAAGTTACCACAATATTCACAGTATTAACCTGAGATAACTTTAACATTACCATCAGGCAAAAAGCAGTTTAAACTCAATAAACTCTGATAAAACTTATCAAAATGCACCAAAGTATGTTAAACATGTTACTCAGAAAGTAGTGCAAAATACATTACAAAATGTGTACATGTGAATTCACAGTTGACTCAAGATGCCTCAGCTCAACAAGTGACGAGGAACACAGGAAGTTGATCAGCTGTTTATAACTGTCAGTTGTTTGTCAATGTTAAGTTAAGCCCGTTATCCTGAAAGAGAAGCCCACTGCTCTGAAAATACACACTCTGGACTTTGAGTTCAGTAGCTGCTCTCACTGCCTGCCACACTTCATTGACATGTTGCTCAATTTAACTGTGATAAACATCTAAGCCTTCTAAATAATTTTTAATGATTTCTTACAACTCATAAATAGACACTCGGCATTAATTTTAGCTCTAATTAACATGAAACAGGTGAACAATAACAGTTAGTATTTCAACTTAACACGTTTCCTTAATTTCTGATGGCATATCATGGTCATTTTGTGATTTATTACAGAAATATATTACAAATGTGTCCTTTAATATTCCTGAAAATTTGGGAGAAATAATCACAAGAGTGATACAATTCTGTTTCCTCTGAGAACTTAACTCTAATGAAGAGAATACTGCAATTTCTCCTGATACTTGAGTGGAGTCAAAAGCAGCTGATCAGATTAAAACCAATTTGTAGATCACAGGTTAACTGCTTTAAAAGATTTTAGAATTTTAATCAATCCTCTTGATTACTGCATATGAATGTATTTATCTTAAGAACCTCATCAGAGTTTTAAACTCACTGTAAAATTTAACTTCATTTTTCACTTCTCAAATATGCATGACAAAGTTCCCCAACAGAAAAACTGTGGAAAAATACTTTATGATAACAAATGTTATTCCTCCTTATGGATTTGAACAACTCCTCGTCAGATTTTCTGTGCCGTGTTTCCCGGAGGTGGTCATTATTACCTTTGGGTCAATATTTCAAAATAAACATCCACGTTGACAAAAAGTCAATGATCCTTCACTGAATGTGTAAATGAGTAAACACAGCCTCATGCTTTTCAAATCAGTATTGACAGGTTCACAATTAATTAGAGCCTGTTTTCTGTTCTCTTCATTAAAGGATTACAGAAGGGTTAAAGGAGCATTTATTTAAAACTTAAAAGTGCTTCATGTAACACTGGAATTCACTGTTCACCAGCTTTTACCAAACAGCCAATGCTGACATTGTTATAGTATAGTATAGTATAGCACTTGTGGTCTGTTTGCATCCGTATGTACAGTCTATATAAACTACACTCAAATGGTTTTGTTTCGGTTTTACTGTCATTTGTCTTTCTTTGAGAAAACACCAACACAATGTTGAAAATCACCTGTAATTTTGAACAGTAGCACACCAGCACTTCCTTTACACTAAGTTTACACCAAGTCTGGTTTTCATCACACTGGCAGAAATGAACTTCCATCGGAGAGGTCCAATGCTCTGTCCTGGGAAAATATTACAGCAAACTCCCTTTAATAAATATGTCATATTAACAATACCTTACATGTCCACAAAAACGCATAACTCCAGACACACTAGATAAAAGGCTTCATATTTGACAGTCTTCTTGTCAGTTCAGCATCAGTGTAATCCATAAAAAGAAAGAGCGAGCACTAGAAAAATTCTGCCATGTCTATGACATATTCTGTAGCTAGTATGATGAAGACACGACTATCAATAGACACGTTTCACTATCTTAGAACCACGTCAGTGGTGAGATGATCTGTAGATGAAGTACCTGTGCAGCTGCTGTAACCTGTTAAAAAAGTGCGCTGCAATGAAAAGCAAAGGGTTCCATGACGTCCATTTAAATTTGGAAAGCCGCAACTTTATTTCAAGTGCGCAGCAGCCAGCTCAAAACAGGGCATGCCAAACCGACAGTGTGGGTAAAAGGGGCACTACAGCCACAGTCCAGTGCATCCACAGCGCTTACCGTTAGGCCGCGGTTAAATTCCTGCACTGTGACAGGTTTATGCCTCTTTTTATATATGATGCAAGGTGTAACTGTTTTTCTCTTCTTCTTCTTCTGTTATATTTCCAACAGTCCTCTGGGAAGCATAGTTCCAGGTAACGGTAGCTCTGAATTTCAAAATAAAAGATTTGAAGGTAACAAGTTTTATTTAACATTAATAATGAAATGAAATGATAAAAAATAACATAACATTTTCAGATTTATCATATCATATCTTATCATTTATCATTTATTCAGATTGGAGAAATATTGGGACACACAATACATAAATACACACAACACACTAATTATATTAGTAGGATTGGCAGTAAGGGTGACTTTTGTGTAAGACTTTGCCAACCCTGTATATATCCCTTGTTTTCTCTGTCACCCTGCCAGATTGCCTTTGCTCATCCTTGTGAGTTCATCACTCTCTCACATTCCCCACTGTTTGTCGCAGTGTTTTGTGTACTGGATTTTGGATTGCTGCTTATATTCCCTGCCTGGATGTGTTTGCTGTCTTCTGATGGACACCATAACTTTAGTACAAATCTGCAATGTTTGTATATATGAATGTTTGATAATAATATTTAAAAAAAAAAAGTTTTTCTTCTTTTTTAGGAAAATATTGCATATTTTTCCAAATATTCATTCAAATATTGAACTAATAATTTTGGTTGAGTTTACAGTGATTAATTGTTTGATAAAGATTTCTAAATTCAATTTTGATCTTTTGAGCTAAATCCTAAATTCTGGTCTATAGTCTTTAAAACATTTCCTTGAGATGTTTGTTGTTTTGGTTGGGAATGACTGACTCTAACTTAAAACATGGTATATCCTACTAAAACCAAATAAACTATTTGTTTCAACTTAAAAAGGTTTGTGTCACCCTGAATTTGAAAAATACAGTGAATTTTGTAATGATTCAAAACAAATATACTCTTCTGGTCAAATAATATTGAAGCATGATCAAAACAATTAAGATATAAAGTGGAACCAACAACTGTTCATAACATTTTGCCGGGTCCTGACCCATATCACTCTTTCTGTTCCCATGGAACTGTTGGCTCCTTCATTCACGTTTTGTGGGAATGTCTGGGGATTTTAGATTTCTGTGGGGAAGGTTGTTAATACCCTTGCAGGACTAACTGGGGTACTTTTACCAATGGACCCTGCTGTACATCTTCTAAATGACGATTCCCGCCTTTCCCTTACGGAAAAAGCACCCAAAGTCTGGCTGGCAGGCCTCACTGCAGCCAAGAAGATTGAAGTCCAGCACTGGAAACCGCCTCACAATATTTCAAGTATGCATTGGCTCCAGAGCTTTTTGGACATTTCTTACCTGGAACTATCATCAGCAAGGATTAATGATCCAGAACCAAACACAATTTTAATGTGGACTAATCTGATATCTGACTTGAAAGATCTTCTGTCTAAATCATCTCTGCTGTTGGTTGGTGTAGAGGGGGTAGGAGGGGATAGAGAAGGGGGTTGAGGGTTATGGAAATTTATAATATATAAATATAAACAGCAACTTCTTGTATTGGCTTTTAGCCTAATTGTTGTTGAAATAGAAAGTGAATGATGAAAATTATTTTTGCATTTTAAGTGTAACAGGGAGGAGACAGAATTCAATCCCTCCCCCTTTTTTTATAGTTGTCTTCAGACTATAAAAAAGAAGGATCTCAGGAGAGAACAATGCATGTTGGGAAGTCTGCTAATATGCTGATCATATTTCTTTAGAAACTTAATTCTGTGAGTTCAAGTCAAAAGACCTCAAGTTAGAAGAACTCATGTGTTTGAGTTTTGAAGTGTTCTGAAAATAAATACTAGAAATTTTAAGCTTAATCGGTTTTTATCATCCTGCTACATACACATCAATTGTCATTTTCTGTTAAGTTGATGAGAAAAGATTAGTTGATTACACTTAAATTCCTGCATGACAGTGTAAAATTCTTTGTGAAGATAACAAAATAAATGTATCTTTTATTTCTTCAGGGACCAACGTTTTTATATTTGTCAGTTTATAACCATATTATAAATATTTACCTGCACTTGAGCAGTGTTAGCTTTCTTTAGCTTTGCTGGAGTTCAGTTTTGTGGATTTAGCCATTCTGGTGAGTGTTTCTGTGCCTCTGCAGGTATTTAATATGTTTTAAGTGTGGATGTTTGTGTGTCTGTGTCTTGAATTAGCCAGGTTTGTGCGCTTGTCTGTTTGTTGACATGCAGAGTGCTGCGCACGTATCAGAGGGAAGGTGTCCACTGCTACACAATCAGTATCGGCCCCCTGCTCCTTTTCACTGTGGTCCGGCAAGTGAGACTGAACATGAGGCGCAGGGAATTGAGGTGCATTGATCTGTCCTCTGCAGCGTCTCCCTGGACTGGTGAAATCATTAACCTCGCTGGCACAGACACAGGAAGCAACAACAGAGTATCTTTGAGAGGTTAATTAAAAATAAAAGCGCAAGGGGGAAGGGCAGGGGGTGTATTCACCAGGGAAAAGTGCACTGACTTCCAAATGAGCTCACTCCAACAGCTTAGTGGATACGTTTGTGATCAGCGTGTGATAAAATATGAAGTGTGCCTGTTTTCATTTTCTTT
Source organism: Lutjanus erythropterus (assembly GCF_056507025.1). Taxonomy (NCBI): domain Eukaryota; kingdom Metazoa; phylum Chordata; class Actinopteri; order Lutjaniformes; family Lutjanidae; genus Lutjanus; species Lutjanus erythropterus. Next base: position 39,425,984 of record NC_139321.1, on the reverse strand, counting down.
ATGAAACAAACCAACCAGGTGAACCCAGCTTGAATCTACTAAACTTTACTCATTTTCTAGATTTTAGTTATGAGAAACAGATTGAAATGAAAAAGACAAGCATGTTTTAAACCTTAAACTTAAAAGATGTAACTGTGCAAAACTATGATGCAGCTCATCCATTTTCAGCTATACTCAAACATCTATAACAACTATTTTCCTGATATCAAACCAGTGAATCCATCTGAAAGCTACAAACTTGATTGACATAACCAAGTTCTTTAAGCACAGAAACATAATCAGAACATTTTAATAATACTTTATTTGCCATCAGCCAATATTGTATTGCAAAAGCAGATATTGTAAAAAACTAATTAAAATGTAGCATTTTACAACTTGGAAAATTGCACTTTAAAAAAGTTTTTTAATATGTTGATTAAAAGGAAATAAAAGTTGGGACATTGTGTGAAAATGAAAATGAAACAGAATACTTTCTCAACAATATTCAGTTGAATATGATAAAAAAGACAAACAAAAAGATATTTAATGTTAAAACTGATAAACTATATTGTTTTTTGTAATTTAATTTGATGCCTACAACATGTTCCAAAAAAGTTGGGACAGGAGCGTGTTCACCACTGTGATACATCAGCTTTCCCTTTAAGAACACATCAGTAAGTGTTTGAGAACTGAGGATACTAATTGTTGAAGTTTTAATAATAAAATTGCTCACTATTCTTTCTTGACATATGACTTCAGCTGCTCAACAGTCTGGGGTCTCTGTTGTCGTGTTTTGTGCTTCATAATGCACCACACATTTTCAGTGGGAGACAGGTCTGGACTGCAGGCAGGTCAGACTACTACCTGAACTCTTTTACTACGAAGACACGCTGTTGGAACACGTCCACAATGTGTCTTGGTATTGTCTTGCTGAAATAAGCAGGGACGTCTCCGAAAAAGACGTTGTCTGGATGGCAGCATATGTTGCTCCAAAACCTGTATGTACCTTCCGGTATTAATGGGGCCTTAACAGATGTGACAGTTACCCATGATGCCATGGGCACTAACACACCCCTACACCATCCCAGACGCTGTCTTTTGAAGTTATCGCTGGTAACAATCTGGATGGTCCTTTTCCTCTTTAGCCTGGAGGACACGACGTCCATGATTTGTGAAAACAGTCTGAAACATGGACTCGTCAGACCACAGCACACGTTTCCACTTTGTTTAAGCTCTGAGTTTAATTCAGATGAACTCTGGTACATGCAGCGATAAACTGTGTTTACTAACAACAGTTTTCCAAAGTGTTCCTTAGCCTGTGTTGTATCTTTTATACATTCACAAAGGTTTTTGATGCAGTGCTACCTGAGTGGTCAAAGGTCACAGGCATTCAATGCTGGTTTTCAGCCTTGCCCCTTATGTGCAGAGATTTCTCTGGATTCTCTGAATCTTTTAATGATATTATGGAACTAGAAACAATATGTTCTTTTTTAGACAGTATTATACCCTTTAGTAGACCCTTATTAGACTTTATTTGAGGGCAATAAGGGACACATTACAGCTGAACTGTACTGTAAACTAAAAAGAAATATGTTACTTACCCATTCAAACATAATATAGGAACCAGGTAAACACCCAAATTATAGAAGTAGAGAAATATTTTGTTTATGGTTGACAAAATTCCTTATTAGACTTTATTAGACGTCATTAAGAGTAAGTAAGGACACACTGCACTTTAGTTCACAGAATAGTTCAGCTGCAATGTGTCCCAAATTACCCTCTAATAAAGTCTAATAAAGAACATTATTTCTAATTCTTGTCTGTTTTGATTTGAGTACACCTTGTTACATCTTACTAGTGTACTGTCACATAAAGTGTGACAAAATAATTTCCCTCAGCTGCCTCATCTTAGCAAGAAACAAAGCACACACTCCTATCTACCACATCACATTAAGCTAACTAGTCTGCAAAATAATGGAGAGTATACTCGTCAAAGATACGTGTTTAAAACATTAAATTGTGAATGCACAGAAAGAGCAAAAAAGTGATGTGGTACTGCAGACTTGTGTTACTTAAGAAGATGTGTGTTGAGGGTATTACCAGAATCTACAGTAGGCCTATTACAGTATTTGCTGCAATATTTAGTTTCTGTAAGTGGTGCCCAGATTGTAAACTTGTAAAACAAGATTATAATAATATCCACACATACAATAACTTCAGAAATCAAGCAATAACATGGCCAGACGTTATCCAATGAAATGCCGTTCAGCTGAGACGTTCAGTGTCTGTCAGTTCCCAGTAGGTGTGACGGCTTCAAGACAAACAGCGGCTGATCTTTAAATGTCAATAAGATGTCAGATCAGCCCGTGTGATGAGGTTTGTGAGTCTCCATCGATAAGGCTGGTGCTGAGAAATTTTGGACTATTTCAGCTTGGCGGGACAGTGACACAAAGTGAACGCAGCATTTTGGCAGACCTCGTCGCCAGTTCTGCCTGAATTCATACATTCTTTATGAATTTGTTATTGAAAAGTCTCATTATGTTCATCAAAGACATATTGGGACCAACATTTCTTTACCCAATATTGCGTACAGTACAAGAGACATTATTTAAGAAGGCACTTCATTGGATTACATCCACACACAGCAATGAGTTGTTTTATTAGCTTGCTGCTGTTGTTTACAGCATAAATAGGTTAGGTGTTTGCAATTGTGTGAAAATGTGATGTGGATCAACTTGATAGGCCTGTTGAGTGGTGTTATTGCAGTCTGCGCTCCCTGGGAACACTCGGGAAATGATGCTCCCCCTGTCAGCGCTGCAGAGCCCCTCTGCCTCTGGATCTATGGGTAATTACTGGGACTCTGCTGACTCAGGACACACACAAACCCACATCAACACACACCAAAAAACCCTACATACGTGCAAAGAACTCACATCTGAGCACAGACAGACACACAGACGAGCCTACAACAAATCACAGGCTTTACACAGAGCGAGACAGATTGTATCGCTCTGGGACAGACTGCAGATGGGACTTACAGAAAACATTTCTCACAGACTAAAAAACTATTATTTGGAACAAATTAAAAAAATTGTTGAGGGTCAGGACAGGTAATTATCCTCACTATAGAGCTTTGTGCAGGTGGGGTACAGGGGTGGTGACCACATCTTTTTGCTTTCAGTGTCAAAAGCCTTAGTTTAGTTTAGTTGCACATTATATATACATATAAAAAAAAGACAAACATAATAAAAAGTTTGTTCTATAATTTGCATGTTAATAATATTTTTTTTCTAACCTGTATGCAGTCGATTTAAACTTTCACATCACTGATGGAAATTTCAGTGAGTGCCTTTGCTGATCTGACCAATCAAACTGCATGTTGTTGATGATTGGTGACGAGTTTCATACATGTTCCATACACCTTTGTTTTATATCATAAAAGGGGAAATAAACAACAGAGATGATTTCAAAGACAAAATTTGGAGAGGAATAGCGAATGAGCTTCAGCATGATGATGGTGTGTGTATCAAGCTGTCAGTAGTCTATATATCTTTGTTTAAACTTCCAACTGAGTGACTTGTCTGAGTATGAATGAATCAAATGTGCACTGTTTAAAAATCATATAATACATGTTACGTATGGCTAGTCACTGCTGCAGATCTGTTTAAAATGACTCCTCTCCTGAAATTTGTCATGAAGCAACTGTGGTATAGTTTGTGCTCCTGAACTGAGCAGTGAAACTCACCAGTCACTCAGTGAAGACCTTCACTCCTTCTCCATACTGCATGTACCCAGGTATGTGTTTGTACTGGTGCACTAGTCAAAGAAAGACAAAAAAAAAAGGTTTGATTATGAGGAATTTGTTCAACATATGAATCTTGAGATCTGACTGAGATACTCAAGATTTCAGTGTCCACTAAGACCTTATAGGCTGTGTCTGTCATCTGTCTCAAATGCAAAAAAAATCCCTCACAGTCTCCAGTGACAGGTGCAGGTGGCTTTTTTTTCTTTGCAGTAGTGGAAACGAGACAAATTGTCACAGTAACAGACTGCCTGAAAAACATAATATTTGAACTGCAACTCTAAAGCATTACATTGCTTGTTACAACAAAAATCTGAGTATTGGATAACCCCAACACTGCTAGTGACTAGGTTTGGGCAGTATCTATTTTTTCATCCCTTCATACCCTCCTGACATTTCACCGGAGTATATGATGGTATTTATGTGAAAAAACAAATTGTTAAAAGCTGGTGACAGAAGTCATTAAAGCACATGTGACACTGTCTAGCTTACAATGCTTTGCTTCTAATATGCAATTAGCCTTCTTAGAGAAGTCTTGATGAGCTTAAATACTTGGAATTAACGAATATATTGGAAATAAGTGCCCATATTCCATAGATTCTTGGTAAAGAACCTGATTCCATGTCTAGTCATATTTAATTATTAGCAAGTAGACTGAGGCTACAAAGCAGAAATGAACGTATCCTATCTTTCTTTGACTCATTAACATTAGTTCATAGTTTCCTCACCAGCTTTGGATTTGAAATAACATTCACAATCTTCCATGGCAGTCACCCATGGGACCTCATGATGCTTCAGAGAGAAAAAGCCCATCCTTTTTTTTCTGAGATGAAATAATTCCCAGGTTTATTAGCCTCTGGAAATTGGCTTCAGTGGGAGGCGGAAAAACAAATCATTTGAATACATACCCGGGGTGTCCTAATGTTCATTTCAATGCTGTCACTTAGAAGAGGGGGAGGGAGGAGGGACAGATAGAGCGCATTGTGCTGCTGACAGGATTGGCTTTGTGTGTGATGAATGGGGCTGTCACAGACGGTGACAGGTTTGTGTTCAATACATGTGGATGTACAATACGCTCTGCATCCCGTGACAAGCTGGGAGGCTTTTTGTCCCGATAATCTCCATATCGTTTCATCTCCGGCTGCTTATGGCGGATGTGGTCACTGAGGGGTGTGCCATGGCCGCTGCACACAGACTGTCGATCCTCTGGAAGCAAAAATGGGACAGAAAGTTGACTGATGTGTTCAAGGTTGTTGTTGTTTTTTTTTTCCATTATTGTTTTCTAAGTCACTGAGAGTGTGTGGAAAATGCAGATTGGAGTCTCTGCCTCTACAAACATTTCTCAGGCCCTGTTCACACTTGACTCCAAAATGTATCTCAGGTGATCAGACCAGAAGTAAACAGCCCCTGAATACAGGTTACAGTCACCCAAAATACAGGATCCAGGATCCAAACACCTTTGAACTTACAGTAGAAAGTGGGCAAAAAATTAAATATGTCCATTATAAGCTTACCTGGTTACATATTTTAAAGGAATAGCTATTTTTCCATAGTCAGTGTATCACCTACAGTAGATGGCCGTCAACACGTCCCCAGTTTGGAGAAGCAGCAGGAGTCCCAGTGTAAGAAATGTACAGCTGTGGACAGGGTCAGCAGCAAAACATGTTTTAAAACAAGCAATATCAGTTCAAGTGTACACTATATTTAGATTATTTTTACCATTTTACCTTGCTGTGAGACAGCCTTTTATGGCAGGAAACTGATATTAAATAAGCCAAATATCACTATTTCCAAAGCAACCAGACTCCATCGTTAAAATCTGTGATTTTTACTCTGCATAATACAGGAGGTGCAGGTCTGCAACTCTGATTGGTTAGTTAGTTAGTTAGTTTTATTATGTGATTTCTGGGTTGCAAAAAAATTAGTTCAGATTTATCCAAGTCACACAATAACACAAACTAACTAACATATTTAGGCAGTGGTACACCAGCAACTCCTGTTATCTGTGAGGTAAAATGAGTTGTTTTTTTTTTGTCTTTTTTTTGTCAATGGAGTCTGGTTGGTTTGGAGAGTGTCATTTGGCGACTGCAAGGTCAAGCAGTGAAAATAAAAAGTAGGCACTTAAATTGATGTTGATGTTTAACGTGGGCCTTTTATTAAGTGGTTAAATTACATTTTGTCACTGACCCTGTCCAGAGCAATATATTGCCTCACTTCTGTACTGGAATTTCTCTTTGCTCCAAACTGGGGCCGTGCCAACCACCATTAACTGTTGTTATGACACTGACTATGGATCAGTACCTCATAAAACCCCACTTCAGATAATCAGAAGCATATCTTTTAAGCAATGAAGACCTCAAAAAGAATTACTGATACAGATTCACACTGATTGTATACACCTGGAAATATTCTTGGACACTTCTTTTATATTTTCCCTCAACATAGCAAGTAATTATTAGTAATTATTAATTTATGTTCAGGATAGGTGAAGTCCTTACATAAAATCCACATCCTCACGTGTTGCTTTAATAACATGCACACTTCCTGTCTATGAACAGTATATTGGTTGTGTGTGTTAATGTTGCATTTTACCAGCAACCACCTTAACCAGCAGAGGTAACAAGAAGCCTTTAAGATTTTTAAAGGATGTTTTTTCTTGGTATAGAATTTTCCTGTGTTATTGGGGAATAAGTGCATACAAAGTGCTGATATAGTAAATTAAAAATGAATTCAAAAAAGCAAACTTAATTTAACTCGATTACAGTGTTAACAATGGTAATCATTCTGAAAATGTTGCCTGTACACACATGAACAAAATAGATCCTGCAGACCTTTTCCTCTCTGATTCTTTCTCCTTATATTTCTGTAGGTGGAGCCACTGTAGGCTTATTGGTTGGGTGAAACATAAATCTGTAGAGCCAAAGAACTTTTTTATATCAGACTGAATGCAAGTGGAAGAGACAGAGGGAGAGAGGAGGAAACTACAATAATGTTATGTGTCCTGCTGCTCTTGTTAAAAAGTGGAAACACAGATCACTGGCGTGGCTCATCTCGCGTGTTTAAACCAGCCACAGCTGCCTACAGGTATCTACAGGGAGGACTGCAGTCCTACTAACATCACACATGACTGGAAATATAGAATAATGATGGTCCATTAACTTACTGTCTCTTGCATTTTATTCTTTATCAAAGGTTTCTACTTTGCAGTACATGTCTGCCACTTTGCTAAGAAAAACAGTGAAGTTTCAAACTTTTTTCTGCCTCTACGTGTTTTGTGTGTTATTCATGTGGGAGCACACATGATTTGTTTTCCTTGCTTACACTTGATTTAATAGGAGAGAAATTCTTTTAAACAGCAAAAACACACCTTTATGTTGATCTGCTGTTTAGTATGTCACCTCAGTTATACTTTTCACAACCACATACAGTATGTGGTTTGTGTATTACTCTACTTTTACCACTGATTTGATCAGGTGAGAAAGAGTGAACTAAATGACAACAAAACCGGTGTGACCTGCAATCCCACAACTGGGATGCAGAAACAACATCAGAATCAGAAATACTTTGTTGATCCTGGGGAGAACTGGGTCATGTTGCAGTTGCTTTCTTCAATAATAGAAATATACATAGAGAAATTATGAGAAAATAGGCAATAAGAAGTATGTAAAAATATAGAAGAAATTATAATTCCAGCTGCAGATGACCATATGCATGGTCAGCGCATGTGCACAACATGGAAAGTATGGTAAAAATATACATATTAAAAAAACAGAGGAAATGGAAAAATTTATTAAAATGGCTCTGCTGCAGGAAATAAAATCACAGCGGAAGTGACTGGGTGTGAGTAGGAGGGTGGATGCATGTGAGTCCCTCTACAATTTGTATTCATGCAGGCAGACAGAGTGTTATATGGAACTGGGAGGAGGGTGAACGTCTGAGTTACTGTGGAAAAAAAAAAACAAAAACTTAAAGCAGGTCAGTTTATCATACAGCCAGAAAATCTATTTAAAATCCTCAGATTTCAATGGAAGTTAAAAGTCAATGGTAAAAAAAAAAAGATTGTCACTGTGTTGTTTGAGGCATTAAACTGTTTACATTACATATGATTCTTGCTCAGTGCAGAAAATAGTTTGGCTCCAGTCAAACTCTGTCTTGATGCTGATTTGGAAAATAAAAATAAAACACAGACACAAACGGTTTGACACTCCGGGGGACGCAGGAGTTTTTCTCCATGGATTCATTGCTCATGGTTGCGACGGAGTGTGAGCCTATTCTTAAAATTTATGAACTCCTGCAACAAAGTAAGTTATGGACACACACCGGGCCAAGACCTTGCTTAGTATTTTCACTCCCTTAATATTTATGCTTCTCCGACATTTTTTTCCTATTGCTATTTTTCCTGTTTTCCTGTCCATTAAAATATCTCAACCTGAGACATGAAGGAAGCCAAGAGAAAGCAGAAGAGTGTTTTCTTATGGGAAACGTATGAGACAAAAAGGGTTTATGAAAAGTGAATAAATCTTTAACAAGCATAACTTCCAGTGGTAAGTGCCTGTTTGCCTAAAACAGCATTTCCCAAACTCAGTGTCACTGAATTGTTTTAACTGGGTGGCCAATTGGTAGAGAAAACTTACATACCTACTTCCTCGCAGTGTGACAGGCAGAGTGAGAGTCAGAAAGCTACGTCAGCCATTTAGTAACATTCAACAACTCCACAAGAAATGTAAGAGCCACCTCACCGACGGTTAAAACTATAAACCACCACAAAAAAGAAAATTAGGCTACTAACACAAACAGAACATGGAGCAGAAACACACAAAACAAGTAACACTTGCATTTTTGAACATGTAACAGCTAATTTAAGAGATCACTCAGCCCAGGCATGATGGGAAATGTTGGTCAGAACTACAATTTTAATACAAACTCCTGTATCTGCTTCAAATTAAAAGCCCTCAAGCATTTCATTAGACAGAACAAGTTCATGAGGGGACAGGGAACATTAACTCAGCAAGTCTGATTATTGCTGTGATCTACTTTTATGATTAAACATATAGGAATGCATCTAATGATTATTTTCATTATCAATTAATCTGCTTCATGTTTAATCGTTTGCTCTATAAAATGTGGGGTAAAATGGTGAAAAAAATGCCCAACACAATTTACCAGAACCCAAAGTGATGTCTTCAGATTGCTTCTATTGTCAAACCAAAAGTTCAAAATTTAGTGACTCTTCATTTACTGTTATTAATGACATCACATACAAGAAGGTGGAACAAATGTTTGACATTCTGTCTTAAAAAATGACTGAGACGTTCACTCAGTTATCCAAACAGTTGGCAGCTAATTTTCTAAGGATGTATAGTTTGGGTTTCTCTTTTTTTCTTGAACTGGTTTGGGTCATGAACTGGTTTAAAGGTCATTTTGATTTTATGCATTTATTTACTTACTTTTAATAATATATATGATTTGTTGTAAAACTTTTTACATCTTCAGTTATGTAATCAAAAGATGCAAATATCACAATGGCATTTTATGAAATGGATCTCCTCAAAACATCACAAATCCCAATTATTATTATTATTATTTTAAAAATACTTTTTATTTATTGACTTATTTCATTCATGCATGTCCCTCACTGTGCTGCAAATTCATATCATTGTGCAGTATCAGTTATATCAAGATGAAACATACTATAACATAGGAATCCTTTATAGGCTTAATATCAATATTTTTAACTAAAAAAACAAACAGTCAAACAAACAAAAATGTGGCAAAAAAAATGGCAACAATATTAGAAAACATTTAAAAACAACATATAAAAATAATATTACATCATTACACATATAATACATTATTTCTACCTTTTTCACCATCACCCATAACAACAACAATAATGATGATAATAATAATATTAATAACAACAACAATAAACAATAACAAAAATCATTAAAGTTCTGATCATCATAACAAAGGAAAGTAAATGAATCACACACTTGTTAGACAATAAATTCAAGTTTTGTTGGACAGTCAGACAGGAGGAACTCTACAGTAAGGTGTCTTAATGTTTATGATGTCATACTGTAGATTATTTTTTTAACCTGCATTTCAGTGATCTCACTGGATATGTATTTTTAATTTGAAATTTAGTAATATTTTGATGGTATTAAGTTTTGAAAGTAATTTGTCAATTTAAAAATATATATTTCTGACATTCCTCTGTGTACCACTGAAGGCAGCTCACGTACCACCAGTATTACACGTACCACAGTTTGAGAATCTAGGTTGTAGAGTGTCAGATCTACTCCGCCTGGCACTAAAGAGGAGAAGGAAAGAGGAAGATAAATAAATACAAGTAACATTATAAACAGCAATAAAACAAAGCTTCACAGCTGCAGCTACATAGTTAATGCATGAAACCTTCTTCAAAAGTTTGTTTTAGTTCACCTAGTTGCAGTTTTCAGTCCATTTTCTCCATCTGTTATCAGCTCTGTGTCTTTGGTTTCTCGTTATAACTGGTTATTATTTTTCATTCACGTTTCACAAGAAGTTAGTCATTAGTATCATCACACAAACTCCAGAGTTTAGATCTCCCAACAGCTTCTGACATTACCATGACTCCACATTCTGGCTAATGGTGTTACTTTTTAACTTCCTACGAGTTATTACTATTTAAATATTTCAGAAAGAAAGGAATCTCTTCTCAGTTAACTTCAATTTAAATCTTCTATGAAAAACAGAAGGAAATAATAATGATTTAACAACTGGCAAAAAACATCCAAATGTGTTCCAATAAGCACTGTACTGCACCTCAGCTATGATACACTTAGTTTAATAGCTTATATTTCACACATATGGACACATTCATTATTCCATGAAGCGCATCACAATCGGGCCAAATAGCAGCGTGTTTGCCAATAATTCTCAGTGTTTGTTTTATCCTGCTGAGGTGAGAGGTGCTTTCTACATCATGACAATTCATATTTCATGTTAGGGCTTAATCACAGAAAAGCGTGTTACATACATTAATTTTTAAAATGACTTAATCCTCTGGCAGCCATGTCATCCTGTGCGAGTATCTCCATCCATGTGGTCGTCCAAGTAGGCAAAACAAACAGCAGGAGGTACAGCAGATTATTTTTACACCTGTTGCTCTCTGCTGGAGGTGAACAAACCTTCAGTCTTACTTTTCAACTCTGTGATAATTAATAGCATCGTATATACCATTCATTCCAAAACACTGGGTCGAGACTCACCGGTGGGCCACATTTTATTTGGGTCGCCAAATAAATAAAAAGATTTTGTTTTGTCTTTCTTTAAAACTGGATCCCCAGGAAAAACATTTGGGAAACACTGATATATACTGTGGTTACATCAAACATACATGAACATGTGGTGTTCAAAAGAAACAGAAAGTGTGTTGTATAAATTCAGATATATGTCATGCTGAAGTGACGGTGCTTCTGTAACATTGTATAGAGGGGCAACAGTGAGAGAAAAATAAAAAAAGGCACCAGCACACAGGAAACTGCATAATACAATTGTTAGTGGATCACGTGATCAATTGTTTATGTGCGTGATCAATGGACCTGGAGCTTATCTTCCACTTTACTGGACTGATCAGCCTAATTTTTAATTTGTGTACATTTGACTGTATGCTGAAGGACCTCTGTGTTTCACATTTTTTTTGACAAAATCTTTTTCTCTTTTTGGAGCTCCACACCAGCTGTGGCCATGGGCATTATGTTTTCACGTCATTCCGTTCTTGTGAGTGCAATATCTCAAGAACGCTTAAGTTAATATCTTCAAACTCAGTACAAACGTTTACTTGGACTCAAGAATGAACTAAACAGATTTTGGTGGTCGAAGGACACTGTGACCTCACTAAATACATTTTTGGTTATAACTCAAGGATTCGTACCCCACCAGGCAACATATGGTGAAGCACCTACTGCAGTGCCAGGTGCAACCAGCCGAGATTTGTAAGGTTTTGCCAACATTCATTTTTTATTTATACTGGCTTGACAGAAACGGGACAGACATGAGGTCACGTGACCTTTTGACTACCAAAATTCAAGATCAGCTGTGGACAAGCTGTAGTTTAGTTGCATGTAATTTAATTACAAAATAAATGCTATTGAAAAGCTTTTACATTTACGGAGAAAAATGCATGCATTTTAAAAGTTTTAAAAATTACAGATTACAAAGGGGTTACATCTAAATGTTCTTCTCAGATTGCCTGGTGGAGATCTGCACTCTGTTGAGTGCACTCTGCTAATGTAGCTTAGCGTAAGTTCAATCAGGAAGACCTTCTATTACGCTGCCTTCATTCACAACTTTCCTTTACTCCACCTCTCTCCTCCTATTCCCTCTAATCAGCTGTTTGTGGGCGTTCACCTTCGTCTTTACTATCCAATCAGATTTTGCCACGGTCGCGATAGCCAGTCAATTTGCTGCTGCCAAATCTTTAAATCGCCTCTGTCTTTGCTCCATCAGTTGTCATTCAGTCAATCGCGCGACATTCCTCCACCCCTCTCTCCTCCAGTCACTGGACCCAGGTAGCAGAAGACTGCCAAAGACTGTTCATGTTTCATATATCATGCATGTGCCAATAAACCATTTCTCTTTTACTCTTAGTCTCTCCTGATTGAACTTCTATTATGTGACACAGATTTAAAGTATAGCTACTAACCCTGTAATAAAAAGGGGAAGTGTTAACTATGAAACCATTCAGAGGGATGCAAAGTCCAAGTGATTTTCTAGTATGTAGGGCAGCCTGTATGACACTGCATTACATTTCTCCATTTTAAATAAACCTTTCCACTCTCAGAACAACTGACCAAACTGCAGTCACAGACAAAGGCCACAATGCAGTTGCTTTGAAAGATATCTAGCATTTGGATATTGAGTATTTATTTGTCATTTTAGCCCATATATTTTATCTTCAAATGCATATTCTATTTTGTATTCTTTTCATATTTTAGTTATTGGATCAGCTCAGCTTGCTCTTTGTTGTGTTGCCACTGTCAAAAGTTGTGTGTAGGACCCAGTGCCTGGTACTTCACTCAATATCACCTTGTTTGACGTTCCAAGTGAGCTGAGCCGAGACTAAATAGTTGAGTAAAAACACAGCAGACCACTTATTAACCAGAGAGAACCATCACTAGAAGTGTCAGCTGCGTGACACTGACATCCCGACATCCAGATTTTTATGAATGGCAGCCTGCAAAACCACGCCGTGGTCAGTTGATGAAGTGCAGACTGCTGAATTCAAGGTCATGAATGAACCCTCAAGCTCAACACGTCTTCATGAATTTTAAAGACACTGACCTGTGAGTGAAGTCTACATGTAAGCAGGTATAGAAACAGCTGATAAACACTTAACATATGTTTTATAGCACACTATCAAAATTTGATCATGCGTGGAATTGTATATAATTATATATGATTACAGATATGTTATAATGTGCTATAAATCATGCATTATCTGTATAAACTTTCAGCTGAAGAAAAGGTGACAACTTTAATACACAATATGGAAAATATCCAATACATAATGGAGTTTCCTTGAGACGAACAGGCAGATCATCAGAGAGAATTACTGGTCTCTGCTTCACTCGAGTGTAACACTACAATATTTATTTAATATTTAATATATATGATTTATAAAGTGCCAATTTAAAGGTATCTAAATCCTCATCAAAACCACAAATGTGTACAGTTACAATACATGTGTTGTTTCTATATGATGTCCATTCATTCATCTGTAGATGCTGCACATTATCCCCTGATTCACTCTGCATCTCTCGTCTTTTGTTAAAAATTCTAAAAACATATCCCAAACAAACCAGCAGACCAAAATTTCCACAAGCAGGACAAGGATGAATGCTCATCATATAATGTTTAAATTCTGGAAGTTTCCCACCAGCTGTATCCTCTGAATATTGATTGAGTACAGGTAACGTATACACTCTGCTTTCACCTTTAACCTCAACTTTAAATAGAAGATAACACAAACTCAGTCACCTCATTCCCCCTTGGGGATCATTCGGTGATAATCAAGGACAAAATGATGAGGCAATGACCACATTCACATCTATAATATACTTTAGAGATGACCTCATATCCTGATTAAAGGCCATATGACATTATATGAATCTTTATATCTGAATGATGAATTATACATTTTTTCAGATGGTTGATAAGCCACAATCTGCTAACAGATGCACCACAGACTTAATAGTCAGAGGTTAATGCTGCACAGGAAGGTTTTGAACATGAAAACCAATACTGATAGTTTTGTATTAAAGCTGTTTCAGCGCTGTGATCCCTTTTCTTTGTTTTACTTAAGACGCTGTCTGCAGTACTCTGAACTGGCTGCAGTTTTATTAGCAACTTTTTAGGTAATCCTGTAAAAAAGGAGTTACAGTGCTGCTCTACAAAGGAAAAAGGCAGTAACTTCATTTTTGTGTTATCATTTCTGTGACATTAAAGACATCCTTTGTCATGTGGACAATTATCTTCTCTAAAATGTGTTTTATTTTGGAGAAAATAGGTGGTCGAAATTACAGAAACTGAAAGGAGACATAGAGAAACCACAGCAAACCACTGTAACTTCAGTTACTGTATTCTAACATGTAAAATACCTGCAAGAAAATGAAGAAATATCAACTATGTGCATTATACTACTATATATAACAACTCTATAGAAAAATATTAAAAGAAGACCACAGAGTCATAACTCTTAGACTCACCACTATAACCACTATGATCTCAGGTGTGAAAACACAAATTAAGCCATCAGTGTCAGACAGCAGGAACTTCCAAATAAGAGGTCGGGATTAATATGTAGAAACATTAACCTGATATAAAGCTGATATAAAGCTATAAAACTGACACATATCCAGTTATCAGCCTGCAACTATTTTGGCTCGACAACAAGAAAACTTTAAAGTCATTCTTCTCAGTTCTGCACTCTGAGAAGTTACTGCCTGTTTGCTTTGTAGGGCAGAGTGGTCTAAATAAAAGGTCTTAAAGAATATTTCAGCATTCTGAGTTTGAATCTGACACCATTTATTAAGGTAATTATGGTTGACAGAAACAGAATTAAAACAGGATTTAGATTCCCCATTGAAGTCCAGACATCAAATTTGGCAAAGTTGCATGCCATGTCTTTTTTAAGTGTTGACCGAATCGTAAAATGTGGTGATAAAATTACATTTTGTGCCGTTTTTTTCTGCAGGTGTGATCAGGACGGAGACTTCCATTATCTTAAACCTTTTTATTTATCAAATATTTAAAGTGGAAACAGACAATTTTGCAGCCCCTAATGCATTTTCAGCTTTTAGTGTCCAGTCTGGCAGCTTCAAAATCTGTATGGTCCTCCTTGCCCTACTTTGCTACACCTGCCTAGTATGAGTAATGCAGTTTGAATAATGTTATTTCTTCGCACAAACAAGTAACAGCACGGGTTAGTGAGGGTGAAGGGGGGAGTTTGTTCATGAATTTATTTATTCTGTATTTTCCCAGAACATTGTAGTGAAAGAAGGCTTATAGGGATCCAATATAATTGTGGATGGTGTCATTATTCCATAGCAGAGGTTTTCAAAGTGGGAGGTGGGCCTCCCTGGGGGGCTCCAAACAGTTTTGGGGGAGACTCAGTGATTGGATATGAAAAAATATTACATTATTTATACAAAAGAGTTGACAAAGAAGAGCCTTAATGTGTGTGATTTGTTTAAACGGACAGTTCAAAGATACAGTAGTTTGGGAGATTTTACCGTTTTTCCTTCTTTCCCAGAGACAGAGACTATTAAATTCCTTTGGACAGACCATTTTTTACACATGTGGTGCAATCTGAGGTCATGTAAAACAACAATATTACACTGTTGTCTCACAATCCTCGTCTTAAGGGCTTCCAGGGCTTGGTCACCCATGTACACATGAAACTGAGAGAACTGAGCGTTCAGCTGCCAGGCTAAAGGTAAAGTTTGTGTGTTTATTACACAACTCAAAACTATCTAATACATTTTGTTAGCTCTATATAATAATTTCATCTCTTCTGAGTTAAGAAATCATTCATTATTAAATATGACCTGCATCATCATCCAGAGCCAGTTAGACCCAGAACAAAAAGAGGTTTACAACATCAGACTCATTGTGATGGAACACGTCACAAATATACAGATAAAAAATGCAATGGATAGCTCTTAACATTTGAGACAGTGTGCCCTAACACCATCCTGGCTCAATTGGCCCTTCTTAAGTCCCACCCCTTTTTGCTCCGTGCTCCAATAATAGCTGAACAGGCTTGGTACCTCAGTCAACTTTCCCCTTTTCCTAAAAGCAGCATATGGGTCACATCTTTACTTAGCTAATGTTAGCAAAATACTTGCTAACTAGCTCTATAATGTTAGCAAAATGCTAGCTAACTAGCTAGCTAATGATTGATGTAGATTTTCTAGCATTAGCTAATTTAAGATCTGAATATACATCCCTTTTACAGGTTCCCCAGCTATGTCTTTTAACCATCGCCAAAATGTAGTTTTCAACATAGACGCTTGAACACAGAGTGAAAAGGGGCAGGCTTTAAGAAGGGACAGTTGTTGATTGTCTATGGATGAGAGCAGCCATATGTCACGTCCCACAACCACGCCCCCATTTGAGTGAAAACAAGCACTTTAAAAGCGACCAGTCAGTAAGTGTGTCTGTGACAAACTCTTCATCACAAGCCAGATAATGATGTTGCTGAGTAAATAACGTGAACCAATTGTGTTTCTAGATCAAAGTGAATCAGAAAAGAGCCTTAGTGATGTTCAACAGTCTGCAAAAACTGCAAAATAAAGCTTCAGTAAGATACTTGTGTGTCAGGTTCATCAACGTGGATGGAGACAGACTAAAAGGACCCCTATTTTCTTAATTTTTTAAATGTAATATGGTGATCGTTGATTGGCAAAAGCAGCATTAATGTTCACCTGACTGACCAGAGGATTTGGGCTGCTCTCATGTACACGATCAAATAAAAATCATAACTAAACTTTAAAAAAAATGTGTTCTACAACCATTACACTGTCTAATCGACATTTATTTCTTAATAAGTTAAAGCATAAAGGCGGCAAATAAACAACCTGAGTTCTGACTGATATTCATGTTTCTGCTAACACACTTTGTTGTGGTTGGAAAACTCAGAAAACAGGACCTCTACTCCAAATGACATCAGAATATTAATGTGATTTTAAGTGAAAGCACTCCTTGTGTTCATGTGACCCAATTAGGCATCACGAGTCTAAAAACAGTGTTTTTACCTTTTGTGGAATTGCTTAACTTCCCCAAACATGTTACACAAGAACACCAGATATAACATATCGTCTCTGCCTCTCAGCACTGGATATGTACTTATTCTAAAGATTGTTTGACCTTCCCACTGCCCGGCTATTACTCTCCTGTGAGTCCTCATCACCTCTCACGACCGCCCCCTGCCCCCCCCCCCACCATTTTTTTCCACAGATGGATTTTTTGTAGCATTAATCCCACAGATCAGGTGGGTTTTGTCAACGTGTTAAACTTTAATACTTTGGGTCATTTATCTTTACGGCCAAACCCGGGGTCTGTCAGCGACCAGACGAGCTATTTCCTCATTTGGTTTGGGGAGCAAAGTGGCTCAGGAGAGAGCAAAGGGGGAGGAGGGGGTGATGGTGGTGGTGGTGGTGGTGATGGAGAGGAGTGGATTGGTGGTGGTGGTGGTGGAGGAGGGTGGGGGGGGGGGGTTGCTGCTCACCACTTAATGAAATCCTGATGTGGGAAGGGAGAGGGGGAGTTGTTGGAGGGGTATAGAGGGGTGATCTTGGAGGTCGAGGCGCCACACCATCTTAAGAAAATGACGCCCCTCCAGAGAGGTGGCTTCACTTGGTCATTTATGTTTTTCTTGTTTCCGCGGAGATCGTGAAGAGCGCTCGGCGATGTGCCCCTCATTACGTCTGGGACGCTGCGTCAGGGACCCGCCGGGCGCCCAAGTGGACAAGGATAGAATTGCAAGTGATTAATTTGTCGAAAGCTCCCCTGGAACGATGCGTGCTCTCACAAGCATTTGTCTTCATTTGCCAAGATATGTACAGTGACATGAGAAGATAGGCCTTAGGAGTCCTGAATGGAGGGTTTTTTTCCTCTCATTGTAGAAAACAACAGTTGAGCCTTTAGTAAAACATCCTGTATGCTGGTTGAGCTTGTTTGCTCATGCTTGCTTGTACATTGTGTTCACATGAAAAACAAAACATTTTCTCAGCTCATTTAACAGCTAAAAGGGTGGAACTAATGGATAAATAATGACTGTCATAATGCTAGTACATGCATTTTGTTTAGTTGCCTGCACAGAAGCAACTGAAATGTCAGTGCTATAATTGCAACATATAAATACAAGTGATCACTGGCGACTGTAAAGTTCCATTCTGTAAAACATCTTTGGCTCAGATGGATTTTTCTGTTAAAGGAGTAAAGTGAACTCACCTGATCATCACTTGAAATTTGCTGCAAGCTTCACCACTTTTAAAAGATCAGATCCTGTTGAATTTAGGACCAACTCAGGTATATATGTACATTTTCTTTTTTTCTGTTTTTAATTATTTATTTGTATATGTTGATCTATATATTGATAGCAAAGTCAGAATTCTTTTGTTTCTGTATGTTTTTAATTTGTTTTGATTTCACACTTGCTTTGGAAAATCTCTGTCTGTTGTGCAGTGAAGCCCCTTTTAACTGAATTTGTATTGGAAAAAATTCTATTCAGAAACATCTGTTTTAGTTTGCCTCTTTCACATTAATTAGAGTTCAAATGCTGATGGTTCATTGAATAACTAAGTGTCTGTTTATGAGTTGTAAGAAGTCATTCATAATTTTGTAGAAGGTGTAGATGTTTAAATTGAGTAAATGTTAATAGTCTGACAGGCAGTGACTGAACTCAAACTCCAGAGTGTGTATTTTCAGAGCAGTGGGCTTTTGTTTCCAGGATAACAGGCTTAACTTTACACTGACAGACAACTGACAGTTATTAAAAGCTGATCAATTCACTGTGTGGGATTTGTCTTCGCTTTTTCTTGTCAAATTACAATATTGCACTCATCTTGCACTCCTGCAGTGCTCCTGCAGTGCTCCTGCAGCCTGCCTGCGCTTCCTTGAGTCTATGGAAGAGGGGGAAGGGGAAAACAACTCACTTCAACCATAGATCATATATCAAACTGCAGAGCTGCAACGATTAATCAATTAATTGACTATTAATCACTTATTAAATTAATTGTGATTTATTTTGACTCTTTTTTGCTTATTGATCAATCAGCTTCAGTAATTTAAGCAAAAAAGTCTAAATTAAATGTGAATATTTTTTGGTTTCTGCACTCCTCTGTGACAGTAAATCTTTGGGTTGTGAGTAAAACAAGACATTTGTGGACGTCTTCTTAGTCTTTGAGAAACACTGATTGACATGTTTCACCATTTTTTGACATTTTAAAACAACTTTTAATCGATTAATTGAGAAAATAATCAACTGATTAATCAACTATCAAAATAACTGTTAGCTGCAGCCCTATTAAATGGGATTTCAACATAGATAATATACTGTTTGTGTCACCAACTTGATATTTGGACTGCAGTATTCATTTTTGAATACACTGTTGCTACATATTGCTCCTTTAGAGGAATAATGGGAATCAAAGTAGGAATGTAAAGCTGAATAAAGTGACCTAAAGACATCTTAACCAGCTGTCTTCTCAGTCATAAATCATCCTGAGGTGAGATCACAGCACCGATCACAGCAAGAAGTTTCAAACAAGTTTCATTTAGAGAAACAATACATAATTTCTGCCACTCTTAGTCAAAACAAAAACAAAAGATGAACTTTGATGATGATGTGAATAGGGTAGGATCATGGGAGTTGTTGTATTTATTAATTTTATCCATTATTATATAAAAATCCACCATTGCAGGTGAAAATGTGACTCAAGTAGAAATCGTGTTCATGGACGAGGTAAAGTTAAAGTTTCCTTCCTTCCTCATCTGGTGTTTTGTGTGTTCCCTGGCAGTTGTAGCAACAGGCGAATAATGTGACACACAGTTACCTTTACAAAATTATGGATCTCTCTGCATTTGAGCATTGTTGGAAACATTTTTGATAATGTAAGTACACATTTAGTAGTCAAAAAAGTAGACATTTTTAGACATTTTAATGCAGAAATGTCACATATGATATGTGTAACCCCTCGCTTTAATGAGAGCATGTAACCAACACCAGCCAACACATTTCTGGATTGATTTTTGGTGAGAACATCAGAATTTTTTCTCTTTCAAATATAATGCTGACCAGCTGCACTTTGTATTTTAATCTGAGGTTATGAAGTCCTTTGCTCTCCACTTCAGCCTGTTGAGAGTTGGTGTTGTGGTCGTTACTGATCACAGAGCAGCTCAGCGACACACTCCCATCACCTATAAATAGAAGTGACCACGTGCACTCTGTATCTGTGTGTGTGTCTGTGGACGTGTGGACATCTATTAATCATGTTGTGGGGACATAAATCTGTTGACACAGTCACATTGTGGGGACTCACCTTCTTTTTGGGGACAAAACGCAAGTACACAGAAATTGTGATGGATCATTTAAGGCTGGTAAATGACACAAAAGACTGCAGAATAATTCATGTTAAAGTCTGAGTGTGTTAAGAATTGATGTAAAAAAAAAAATTACTGTCTAAAGTCAAATGATGAGAGTGCATTGTTATTCTGATATGTGTAAATAGCCCACAAAAAGATGATTATAATAATTAACAGCTCAATTCAAGATCCAAATGCAAACAAAGGGGTTACTTCACTACCAAAAATCAAAGCATTCATGTTTTCTTATGCTGTAAAATGCTTGTTTCTATTCATATTTGTTAAGATTTTAGTAAAAATGCTTCATTATTGGTTCTGTTCAAATGGTATCGTAATTATGAGTTCATGAGTTCCATTTGAATGCAGCATTTAATCATGTGAGAAACACAAAGTGCTGATTTTATACCTCAGTTGTTTTAAAATATAATAATTTCTTTTTTATTATAAATATACACTATGTGCCAAAATTAGCATATTTAAATTTTTTAAAAATGTATTCATATTTTAATGTATATTGTTATTCAAGACTCACATGCAAACAAAAGAGTAATGCCACGTTCAAAAACCAAGAGATATGAGTAAAAATGCCTGCATTATGATCAGTTTAGAAAAGAAAAAGGCTGATTATGTTTTTTACTTTTGTATATTTCTAAGATTTTTATTATAAATGTACACTTTTCACATTTATCAAAATTATTTTTAGATTTTATTTATTTATTTTTTATTTTTTTATGGTTAACCAAGATCCATGTGTAAACAATAGGGTCACTCCACTACCAGATAATCCTAAATTTCTATAATATGTTTATATATTTTATGTTTATATATTTCTTTATTTTTTTTATTACAAGTATACACTGTGCAGTGATGCTGGATCACTCCAACACTGAAAATCAAAGCATTAATGTTTTCTTATTCTGTAAAATTCATATTTGTTAAAGATAGAATCAGTAGAATTTGTCCAAGCTGTTCGTAAACGCACCTGAAAGATACCAGGATGTCACATCTACATTTTACATTAGTCCTGAGCGTCTTGTGCACAGCAGAATAATGAGAAAATAAGGAAATTCAGGCTGAGGGCTGCAGGGTCTCTGCAGACACCACACACTTGTAGTGGGTCACAGGTGATGATCAAAAGGGATTGAAAGAATCTTCATCATAAAAATCAAATGCTACCAGCAAAATGCGTTTTAATGCAGAAACTATCTCAAAATATTGCATTTTGTACTGAGAATTAAAGGAATGTCCACCATCGTGTTTGTTTTCGAGGACAGAAACTTGACAGTCATGTGTTGTTGGAGCAGGCCAATGGGAAGAAAAGGTTAAAAACATAGCATAACATCTCAGTTTTACTGTAAAACTAATATTTTGTGTTGTGGACCATCTTTTAGGAACATGTTGCATATTATGCCTTTACACCTCAAATTTCTGTCGTTATCAAACACAATCAAAGGGACACACAAAAACATAAATGACTCCATCATCATGTCCCACGAGGTGAAAGCAGCCAGCGACCCAAAGCTAAGAGAAAGTCTTTTATTGATTGAGATGTAGTTTTAATATAATTAGTGCAGGGTCATTATAGTTGCTCGTCGTGGACAAGCTGGCTTTGGGCGACAAACGCCCCCCCCACACACACACACACACAGACATCACTAATATAAGTCTAATGTCTCGTATCAGATTCCACGCCGTGTACCTCCAGTCAGTGGGCTAATTACACAGTAATGGAGCTAATCAAGAGTCAAACAGGAGAAACATTCAGCCTTAATGCTGTAATCCTGCTTAAAGCCTCCACATATCCTTCTTTATGATCTTAAATAGGCCCCGGTGGCCCATTAGAGAGCAACGAGGACGACCACGGTCCACTCCCTGGGGAGAGGTGGGAGGTGGAGTGTGTGGAGCAAAATGAAGCCACAGAGGTCTGCTGCAGCTCTGCCTTCAGAGGTGTTGGGGCTGGGAAGCGGTTTGCTCTCGTTTATTTGGGAATCCAAACAGTTCATGTCAGTCAGAAGAGACGAGTGGTTGGTGGTGGAGCAGCACAGTAAAATCTGTGCACTGCAGAGCCTCACTTTTTCACTTCATCCATGTGTGATGGAAACAGTTCATATTGCTGGGGCCCTGGTTTCTGTATCAGCCATTACTATGACAGCATCACCGTGTTCCCTTTGTCAACTATTAACACTAAATATACACTGTGCACTGACGCTGGCAGTTAGGAAACAAGAAATGACAGTGGTTTACTTTGTTGTGGTAACAGAAAAGGAAACAAGTATGTGCAGACAGATGTCAGTTAAGCTGAGCAAAGCTTCTGCCAATTTTAAAATCAGGGATTTCCGACTTTGAAATTCTGCGATTTTAACTCGTACCGCCTGATAATTCTCACAATCTGTCAGAGTATTACAAGTTTTTACAGTTCCGACAAAGAGCTGGGCAATATATAGGTATTATATCAATACCATGATATAAGACTAGATATCATTTTAGATTTTGGATATGATTAAATGGCATAAGTGTTTTTTGCCTGGTTTAAAAGCTGCATTACAGTCAGGATGAAGTGACTGAGGGGGCTGTTAGTAACTGCAAAGTGGCAGTTTCTTTCACAAATTAAAATTCATTAATTGAACCATCCAACAGCCTCAAAAAGGCTAAATAACTACAACATAAGGTTACTGTTTCAAAATCCTAAAAAAAAAAGCACTGTGCATTGTTCAGAAACAGCGCTATAGTTTTTGCTATTTTTCTGTGGGCACATAAAGCTTAAACAGAAAAAAATATATAACTGAGGGAACTTAGCCCCTTAAGACCACTTGTTTCATCGGGCCCACTGTGTTACAAGCTGCTCTGTTATTTAGCTTTACACACAATTTATCAAAAATGTCATTGTGGTAGTATTTTGTGACAATGTGTATATACCACAGAGTGCTCTTGATCAAGGTTGTCAAGGGTGTCATACAGAGCTTAGAAGACTGGTCGGTTAATCAATAGTCAATCAAAAGAAAATTATTCAACAACAGTTTTGTTAAATGATTAACCATTTCACAAATTTGTCAAGCAAATATGCAAATAATTAAGTAGTTTCATCTTTGATGCCATATATGACAGCAAACTGAACATATTTGGGTTTGTTGACTGTTTATCACCTTGTTTTTGGTGTGCAGGTCTGTGCAAGTCTGCGGGTGTCTATTTCCAAATGCACTTCATAGTACATATTTGAAAAGGCAGTCAGAAGTATACTCTGAGGGAACCTTCTGAGTGGACACGCAAGATGGTCAAGGATGTCAAAGGTGTCATTTAGAGCTGAAGTGACTGGTCAATTAATCAATAAAAGTGCACAGAGAATTCATTATCTGTATCTGTATCCAGGAGCAGAAGTGGTTTATACCATACATCATGTTTAATTGGGCAATTGCTTTATTTTCTAACTTCATATTTATTGGCAATGCAATGTTGTGCTTAGGAAGCATCAAAATGATTTAATGGTATCATATAACTGAATATCTCCAAATACTTATACTGTAATTTAGCTTTATAAACTGTCTCAAGTCCAGCAGCACATCCCATAAACTGGAGGATATTGAAAAATCAGAAAGAAAACCCACAAGTTTTATAAATCAAAAGATTCTGGAGGTCTACACATATACGAGTATATAATAATGTTGTTCATTTGAATGATTTTGGTGCATTAAATTAATGACTGTTTTAGATAGATGCAGCCTTTTTTAACTATGCTGAGGTAATCATTGAGTTGACTTTTTCTTCAGATAAGAAACATCCATGTCCATCTCACTATTTGTGTTTTCCTGAATAACATATTCAGATTCAGGTGCATTCCTATTAATCAATAGTCAATCAACAGGATATAAATCAGCAGCAATTTGTATAATGAATTAAATGCTTCAGGAATTTGTTGAGCAGAAACGCAAAAATGAAGGAAAAAAATAAAATCACTGTTTCCATCTTCCTACATATCATATGTGATAGAAAAGAAAAAAATTGCGTTTTGGATCGTTGGTCTACCAAAAAAAAAGTGATTTGAATATGATGCCTTCACAATTTTCTGACATTTTTTGGACAAAAAAATGAGTAAATCATTGTCAGATCGTGTCATTTGGAGGTTTAGCCACTAATATATATAATGTACTCAGCTATAAGTCACGTTTTTAGAACAAAGATTAAATCTAAAAACAGATTAGAAATTCTCATCATCTTCTCTGCGCTGTCAGTTTGATGGTCTGTTATTCTGGTACTGATCAAATATTATGATCATCCTGTCAATCATCAGTACTTGTTGGTCACCCTCTTCAGAAATCCAGTCAACACCTGATCTGACCGAACATGTAACGACCAAAGTGTGAAACAAAAGAACACTGAACATAAATGATGTAACGGAATGCCTCCGACGGAGAAAAAATACGGCCAATGAGAGCTGACGACGTCACTGACGCTGCTGTAAAGATGAACACCAACCGATGGTGCGACGTCAAAACTTGAACCGTGCGTTCGAGGACAGCTCGAGGAAGACGCTAGCGCCAGCATCAACACTTGACAGCACACACACACACACACACACACACACACACACACACACACAAACACACACACGGAGCACAGAGCAAGTGTGATGAGCCGGATGAGAGCGCTGTGAAGGATGCTGTGCCCTCACCATTACGCGCGTAAAAACTAACAGAAAATGTATATATTTTTCGTTTTAATTTATTTTTTAGTAAATCTGTCATATCTGGATAGGCCCATATAGTCTCAGAGTTATATTTCATATTGCCGTTTTTATTATTAAGCATTCAGCCCGTCTGTCACTTGAAAATAACATTATTTGGATTTTATTTGCTCCGGTATTTCATATAGAAAATACACGTCTACAACAAGAAAACCTGACTGTAACAGAAGCACGGTGGAGCCTCATCAGCACTCACCTTGCCGCGGCCCTGCCTCAGTCAGCCGCGCAGTGTGTTTTACAGTGGAAACAGGCCGGTTAAGAATGGAAACAAACACACCCACAGCGCCCTGGGCAGCCTTCTCCTGTATCATGTTATACTGAGAGGCGTTTACAGCTGTTTTGTTTCATAATACAGGACGACACGCTGCGCTGCGAGAGCTGCCTCTTTACAACAGCAATGTAGACAAAAACGCACCCTGTGTACGGCCTTTACACGTCAGCTAAATAATGATTAACCACAAAGTAAATTACTTATTTTTTAGGGATAAAATCGACGCATTTTTTCCAAAAAAATAGCTCTAAAATTACCTGAAAGAATCTGCGGTGTCATTGCTGATTTTATAGTGACCTTGATTTTTGTCTCCAATAAAATTTGTCTTCTTTTTGAAATAAAACTGCTGTGGAGATTTATTTGTGGTGACCCTGGAGGCAATTATCTTGTATTTTCCTCCTGTATAATTTGCTGTATATAATGTATTTCTTGCAGGCTATTAAACTATTATTGTAGCATGGCTCTTGTTCGTAAAATAAGTTTTATTTTAAAGATAAATTATGGATGAAAATATGAAAAAATGAGCGATAAATAGGAATAAATGCACCTTTAATCGCTCTCTTCAGTATTTTGGCTGTATTGTTTTCAAGTATTTGTGCTTTTCTGTTATAAATAACGAGATCAAAATCGAAATCAAAATAAATTTCTCTCCACATCTTTTTTTTATTCTGTGCAAAACACACCTGAGTCGCAGCCATAAGACGCTTCAGTCAGTGACGCGTTACAAGCACTGTAACTAATTACATTTTCAGGATTATTATTATTGCAGTTGTTTCATTTGTCATCACCCTCTTCCAAGTCTCAGTCTGCTGGAGGCTGAATTTGATACTTTTTAGGACTCCGTGATATTCGCTCCGCGCAGCTCTGAATTAATTTGGTGATTAATGACAGAAAGTCTGACCTTTACCGGGTGGGAGTTTTCCCACTGCTTTGATTTTATCGAGCTAAAAGAGAGGAGGACACGAACACTGCACATTTGCCCTCCTGGTTATTAATAGGAGGATCGGTGATTTTTAAATGAAAAAAAGGCCGAAATGGAAAACTTGTGACGCTGTTTGATAAATTTCTCCACATAAAGAAAAAAAAATAATAATACACTCTTACAGTGACTTCTCTGGTCTAAAGGAGCCTCTGGTACTGATAGGAGGAAAAAGCGAAGCGAATCATCCAATTAAATCCCTCAAGAGCTGATGATTGATGATGTCAGATGCCCTGCTTCTAATTAACGTTTAAATTAAAGCAAAGGAAAAAAAAAAAACTTTGTGACCATCGCTGCTTCACTTCAGACCTTTAAGTCCATTGGAGCGTTTGTTGTGCGGGGAGGTCTGCGGGCTGGTCACGCTCACACTGAATTTGAGGTTAATAATCTACAGCAGCGCCGGACACACTTTGATCGTCCTGGACATCAAATCTAAAAGAATTAAACAGTAAAATAAAATAAAATCTGCAGGTTTTCACTCCTCTCACAGTCAGACAGACCCGCAGTGTGGATGGTTCAGGCCTGCAGGGATGTTAAACCAAATAAAATGATCCCAGTTAATGAAGGATTAAAGATTTTTCATTCCATCAGATTAAACATCCTGTCAAACGAAAATAAAAATGATAAATCATCTATCTAAGCTCATCTTTGCCATTTCTGTAAAAATATCCAAATAAAAAGTTACATTTTATTCTCATTTTCAAACTAATAATTCCTGTCTTTAGGTGGAAATTGTGAACATTGCGTGCAGATTATAGTTTGTATTTGTAGCCCCCTTCTATATTTCAGACTAATTTTAAATTCGACTCCAAAGGTGTCAAAGTAAATCACAGTCACTGTGATATTAACATGTGCTCACACCAGCCGAAATGCTCAGCTCCCTGCATGTTTGTGTCCAAAAATTCCCAAACGGAATTTATCCCCACAAACTCCTGCTTGTTATGGAGAAATATATATTCAAAGCAGCCACAAAGGGTGGACCTCCAAGGCAGCTAATAGAATTTCCTGCTGTTTTATAACTCTGTCCCTAAACCAATGTCACCATATGCTCCTGTTGGCACAGGACTCTCCGCAGTGGCTTCCTGGGCGGCAGCAGGCTTTATCCAAATGGGTCAGAATAATCTGATTCTTTGAAAATAATTCTCCTGCATTTTGTTTTGTGCAGCCTTTGGCTTCTGTTGGCATATGCATTATAATTCAGCTGCTACAATATGTGATCAATTCAAATATTTTTGTGCTGTTTTGTTTCATTTTATGGAAAAAAAAAACATTTTCATCTCATGCTACCATGTACCATTTCTTGACATTTTCCTTTGTACTTCTCTCATAACTGCAAAATATAGTCTATAATTCGTTCTGCCTGCAGCCTGTATGCAATCTGTAAAATGCATTTAAACGAATAAAGGACCAAACAACAGCTACACGTGTTCATAAATTTGACGAGCCTTAAATAAGACAAGGTGTGTTTCTTCTGAGCAGACGTACCTGCTGCTCTCCTCGGCGTCCAGCACGTCCCCGCTTTGTCTCTCTCTTCACATCCTAAAAACCCCCATCAGTAAAAGCAGAAAAAAGAAAGAATCACATTCTCCGTCCTCAGACTCTGAGCCGCGGCACGGCGTCACCTTTATTATCCGCTTGTTTCACGCCACCGCATTGAATTACACTGTAACTGTGGCGTTTACCTGCAGGGTCATATTGAAGCACTGAAAAATAACACAGCAAAAATAAACAGTGAACAAAAATGAATAATGAACATGAAGAGATGCAACCATAAGATGAAATGATTTTCTGTCTTTTCTTTCTTTTTAAAAAATCTAAGAATTTGTGGCTTCAGCTTCAGAGATGAAGCTCTTTTAATAATAATAATCTCCAGGTTTTTATTAAACTGATATAAAAATAAAAATTAACCTTGCTTTTATATTTCTGTTTATATGTTCTGTTTCAGATTAGAAGCAGGCTACCCACCTGCTGTCATAAAGCA
Source organism: Lutjanus erythropterus (assembly GCF_056507025.1). Lineage (NCBI taxonomy): Eukaryota > Metazoa > Chordata > Actinopteri > Lutjaniformes > Lutjanidae > Lutjanus > Lutjanus erythropterus. The sequence goes on along the minus strand of NC_139321.1, from coordinate 39,397,602 downwards.
CAAACAAAAAATAAAAAGTCAAAAATCCATCACCTGTCATGTTGAACAAAGAGTTGACCTGAGCAGCTTCTGTTTACTTGTAGTCAAATCATTTTAATAGACTTCAAAATCAGGTCCGTGAAGCTGCTCATTGTGGCTATTTTAAGCCAAATTCCCGTGCAACACAGCGTCTAATGCGCACATTACGCATAACGCTCTATGCGTAATTACGCACGAAAATGACAAAATGAATATCACGGCTGGAGACCATTGTTGGCTCGCTGTTCCTCCAAACTTTTCCATAATGCAAAGCTGCTGGTGGCAGTATTTTAATGGCCATCAACTCTCCCTTTCTAGAAGAACACACCAGCAGAGGGAAACAGATGCATAAACATTTCAGGGCATCTTTCTCCTCGGCAGCAACAGACTCCTCCTATTCCCCACGTCCAATTAGTTATTATGGTCCGGCCCTTTAAGACGCAGCAGCGGGTCAGCAAGTAGTGTAGTGTTTCTCTAATTGAACTTCGCCCAATCAACAATAACTCGTTAGCAGTCGCTTTCTTTTTCTCGCTGCTTGAGACAGCTTTTTTCCCCTCGCAGAGATTCACCCCCCTCCAGTCTGTTACTGCATAAAGATCTACATGGAGCTTGGCAGAGGAACTGCGTCTCTCTGAGGGGAATACAGTCCGGCTGCCTTTACAACTACGCCCGAAGAAGCATGGTTATTTTGGAGGAAAGCTCTCCGGCGAGCTAAGTTTGCTGCATTCGGCTTTCAAAATAAAGAGGGGGGTCTACGAGAACGTCGAGCACCAGAGGAACACACTCGTGGACGCGTAAAACTGCCACTTGAATGAAATAATCAACTTTTGTGGAAGCAGCGTTTCTTCGGGACTGCGATGACCTCCAGTAAAGACATGAAGGCAGGGTCTGTGTTGCAGTCCAGCGGCGACGAGAGGAGACGGGCTCCCCTGGACCAGCTACCGCCGCCGGCCAACTCCAACAAGCCTCTAACGCCGTTCAGTATCGAGGATATACTAAACAAACCGTCGGTAAAGAAGTCGGTCGCCAGTATCTGCCCGCCGAGGGTGCTGGAGAAAGTGACGGGCTCCAACTCGGCGAGGAACGGGATCACCACTCCCTCCTCGCCGCTGTGCGCGCTGGAGGAGCTGGCAAGCAAAACGTTTAAGGGACTGGAAGTCAGCGTTATCCAGGCAGCAGAAGGTAAACACAGTCTGTGTTTTTAATGTAAAATAACAAATTTCAGATCAGTCAGACAACTTTAAAACTGTGCTTGAAGAGAAGCAAGTGCCATGAGCTGAGACTCGTGCTAGCTTGGTTTGTTTTGACTTTAAATGTGGACATGCTGGGGCAGCTGTACAGGAATGCGTAAGATATAAGACACAAAATGGAAAATTGCACATTTACGCATTTATATGTGCATGCACATGATCTATATTCTGCTGAAACGGGCTAATATAGGCTGCTAGCTTGCTGTCAAAAAGTCAATCAGCCATTATGGCCTTCTGCTTGCAGTGCCATGTTGGATAAAAAGTGACAGACGAATAAATTTAAATGACACATTGACTTTAAATTTCTGTGGCGCTACAAAAACAATGAAACCAACAATTTTAATAATTGATTCAATTCTTGTCTACTCCAAAACACGACGGGAAATTCTTAGTTGGAATGATTTATTTCACTTGATTTTCATTGCAAATTTATTTTAGTGACAGCACAAGTCAGCTTGCTTCAGAGCTAAAGTCTCTTGATTCACCAGTGTTCTTATAATGTGTCTGAAATGAAGTGAAATATATAAAATATTTTGCTGTAAGGAAAGAGACAAAATCAAGCATGTAAAACCGAGGACAGGCCTGTTACAGAGTGCCCTCTGTTGCTGCTCTAGTTTGGGGGGGAAAGTGACCCTTGCGCCTGTCTCATTCCTCCTGTATGTTTTCTTCACCCACCCCTCCAAGGTCGTGAGCATGTGAACGCGTTCGGACAGAGGCAGACGTCGAAGAAGAGGAGAAAGTCGCGGACGGCCTTCACGAACCACCAGATTTACGAACTGGAGAAGAGGTTTTTGTACCAGAAGTATCTTTCTCCGGCCGACCGCGACCAGATCGCGCAGCAGCTGGGGCTCTCCAACGCGCAGGTCATCACCTGGTTCCAGAACCGCAGGGCCAAACTCAAGCGGGACCTGGAGGAGATGAAAGCGGACGTGGAGTCGCTAAAGAAAATCACCCCACAGACGCTGCAGAAGCTCGTCAGCATGGAAAACATTGAGGAGCCCCACAGCGGCGGGGGCCCCGGGGCCAGGTCGCCAAGTATCTCCCCGACCTCCCAAGGACACCGGGCCTTCCCACAGTCCCCCTCCTCGTCCAGAGACCAAACCACGGATGAATTCTCGGAGGACGACGAGGAAATCGAGGTGGACGATTGACAGTCAGGGGGCCTGCTGTGATTTTCATGAGCAGCGAGAAAAAAAAGAATATTAAAAAGGGGGCATTTTTCTTCCCAAACTTTTGCACGGATATTGACAAAAAAGGAGAATATATACATTAAAAAAACATTTCAGGAAAGTTTTTTCTCCTCCTCTTCTGTTTTTTCCCTTTATTTTAATTTATTAATCGGACTTGTAAAGAAGTCTCGTTTAAGTTTCACCACAATATTTGAGGAATATCCGGTTCCCTTGACTGTTATGGTACAGTGAGACTGAAAATTGTGTAAACATTTTAATTTTTCACGCTCGTTTTTAAGGAGGGATGGAACGTTGTGCAATTCTTATTTTTTGTTTGTTTGTCATTTATTAAAGGGATCGGATCTGCCAAATATTTAAATGAACGCCCTTCTGTTCAGTTCACCTTTTGTTTTTGTTGGGGTTTTTTTCCACGCACAGCCCGGGCTCGATGTGTCACTCCATCCCTCCTTAAGTGTAAAATTATTATTTTTCTTTTTCTGTTCGGAGCGAAAAGTGTCTCTGCAAGCATGCAGGCCTGTTCGCAGCTCAAAGGAGGCGTCACTATTTAGTATCGACTGCAAACTTTTACACGCTCTGAGTTCTGTATATATACCAAACATCCTATGCGATAATTTTATTGTAACATTCTATTTAATCAGCATCTATGTAAATAAAGGTTATATGATATTTCAAGAAACTTTCGGCGCGATTGGATGTGTGATTGTGCATAAAATTATATATTTTAAAATATATTCATCCTAAATTACAAATCAAGGGGGAGACATATGGAAATGTGCATTTAATTCATCATAAGAAATTTGACTTAAAGGTGCAGTTACTACATTATAAGGTCACAAAACGTGCCTATGTCTGCAACTAATGATTATTTTCACTGTTGATTAATCTGACCATCATTTTCTCAATTATTGCTTGGTCCATATAATGTCGGAAAATAGTGAAAAATGTTCAAGACGACATTCTCAGATCTCTTGTTTTGCGCACAACCCCAAAATATTCTATTTACTTTCATAAAAGAAAAACGAAACCTGAAAACATTCGCATTTAGGAAGCTGAAATCAGATCATTTAGATTTTCTTTCTTGAAAAAAATATTCAAATAAATTAATCTATTATCAAAATAGCTAATTAATTCATGATGAATTATTTGTTGCAGCTATAAGTAGGAATACTAAAAGAATACTGTAGGTGTTAAGGTGACCTGTGCGTTCCACCACAGACACTTTAAATCTTATGTTATATGGCACAGTCATTTCCTATATGATTTTTATAAGAATATAATAACACGGGGATTTGTCCTGGGATGTTAAGGAAATACCTAAAATCCCCCCCCCCCCCCCCCCCAAAAAAAAAAAAAAGTCAGCCCTGCTTGGTAAAAAACTGCCCCTTCTTGAATAATTGACCTCTGTTTTCAGCCTTGAAGTGCCATGACTTCAATTAGCAGCCGTTCGCAGCCTTTATTCCCATTCTCTCACCGGGCTTTGAATACATCTTGTCACAAGAAGGTTCCCGGTCTGGACGCGGTGTGAAGAAAAGCCTGCACCACCCCTGCGCCATATGTTTTCTTCCTCATTCTAAGAATCGTCTTTAACACAACTAGTCGACATGATTGATTAGGTTAACCCGCCTTTGCCTTACATAAAACAGCTTCCAGCGAGCCGTGGGCAATAATGGCACGCATCTGCCACTCTCGACACGGGTTTGTTTGGAAAGAGAGAGGAAGAAAAAAAAAAAAGTCTCCATGAATAGCAAATGTGTTAGTGTGAGGAGACTAATGAATAAAGCTCAATGGGAGGCGGTGGAAACGCGACGTGCCGCTGCTGCTGCTGCTGGATGACCATTTGCAACAGTTTTGTAACGGGATCAAGAGTTTGTTGTGTGTCTAAGTGTGTGTGTGTGTGTGTGTGTGTGAGGGAGGGGAGGGGTGTGTTATCGTTGTTATTTAGCGATGAGATGTTACTTATCCTAAAACTGTTTCACACGTGCGCAACATACACAGGCCTTCAAAATATTGATTTTTATTTTTACTTTTTTATTTCACAGACAAAATGTATTTAAATCAAGTCAGTGTAGTTTTTACTCACTGATCCCTTTTTATTCTTCATTTAAAGAACAAAACAGACCCTATTCATTATTTGGAATTGTTAATTTTTTAAAAGATTATGCTAGAAAATTTTTTAAGCTCTGTAAGGATTTCTCATTTCCCTTAAATTTAGAATCTGTAGCATCTATTAATAAACGCACCAGACAGACATTCTCAGGCGGTCAAATACCTCAGTTTTGGGTTGGTAAAACTTCAGAGCACATGAGAAAATAAGGAAAGACAGGCAGAGAGCAGAATCTCTGCAGATCCAGACACCATCACTCACCTCCAGTGTGTCATGAGTGATGAAAGGAAGGGATTGTGTCTGTATGAGTCTATACATTCACTATGAAAAAAAGAAAGTTGAGACAACTCCAAATTAGATTCTAGATTTTTGAGTTTTGAGCCCAACTCAAATCATTAAGCTTTGAAATACACTTGAAAAAGTTTTGCCCAATTTATAATGTTTAGTTGAGATAATTAACTTTTCTTCTCTCTCCTTTCTGTGACTCTTTGACTTTTTGAATTTTGAAAAAGTGGTCACAGTGAGCTGTGAACCTTAATCATCATTATTTGTGTGCCTGAAAATTAAACAGTTTTAATTTAAAATATTAAAACACTCACTCTTCACTTTTACTGCAATTAGTTTACTCAATAATTTTGGCAATACTTTTTTTCCTAAAATATTCACATTTACTAAAAGAAGAACAATAAATTATCTCAAAACACAGGTAGTTGGTAAAGCCTTTTAAAAATGTAAGAGTTGTGTAAGTGTAAGAGAGTGCATTTTACAATGTTGCATATTATGTCTTTAAATGCCTCTTAAAGTCTTAGTTAAGTCAAGCTTTATATCGTGTATTTGGAGGGCAGATCAACTCTGTACTTAAAATAATTTCCTTGACACAAGCTGCTTTAGAATTTATTGTGGATTATTTTCAAAACGCAGTGGAGACAAATTAAATCAGGACAACTCACTGCCACTTTCGTCTGAAAATATATATATCTAAAGAGAATTTGAGACTAAAAGGAAACTAAAAGGCTTGTTAGGATATATTTTTTTATGGGTGGGCAGAGAAGGAGCAGGCTGGCGCACACAACAGAAGTAATCGCCTGGAATCGTGGAGGTTGAAAAGTCAAGTAGGCCTTTTATTATGGAGCCACTCTGCACTGGCAGGAGGAACAACACAGAGGATGGAGCTTTAAATAAAAGTCAAACTGGCCTTATCCTACTACTTCTTATTTATAAAAATCTACATGAAAAGAACATCATTTTATGGGACCTGTACTGACTTTGTAAGAAGTTAATTATAAATTGTAGCCTGTATCTTATTTCATTTAAATTTCCTCTAGGTACCTGTGTTTTATTTTATTGTTTTATTAAAATCCACAGAGTTCACCATTAGAGCTTCATGGACTGGCCGTTCTGTGATATTAAATTAAGATGGTGCCTCCTGTGACATTTGCAAATCATAGACACAAGCAGTCAGTGGCTTTTTGCCTCTTTGTTGGGCGCCACATTTAGATGCACATTTTTCCAGTATATTAGGATCAGAAAAATGAAAAGCCCAGAGGTGCGAGCTGTCCGACAGGAACCTGAAATTCTCTATTTTGGCCTAAAGGTCACAGCTTCAGGGGATTATTGTTTTTTTCAACATGCGAGTGTCCTGGAGGGCCTTCTCAGGCTTTAAAAGCGTGTCTGGGGGGGGAACCCATAATATGCATGCATGTGTGTGTGTGTGTGTGTTCCTGTGTGTATGTTATGCTGCTGACTGCTGTGCAGGTTTTCATTTTATTCTTCATTTAAAAACATGGACACGGGGGTCTGATTTGGAGCAGCTAGAGGTTCAAATTAACTTCAGGATGTTGTCGGAGGATAATGGAAAAATATCTCACCTCCAGACAAAGAAGAAATAGGTTGTGGAGAATAAGACTTCAAAAATTTCATCCCCAGACTGCCCTTTAAACCTTTCTTTATGGTCTCTCTCTTTGGTTAGAGGAAGATCTGACAAATCCACAGCTGCTTCATTCCAGGTTGCTGACCTCTGCAGTCATATGAAAACTGTTCTGTCCTTGATGAACACACGCTCTTCTTTCACGTCAAATCTAAACTCCATTTCTAGCCTCTGACCTTTAAGACACGTAAACACCAAACTCTGATTCTTGTGTTCGGAATGCAGCAAAACAAAAATACAAACTAGGTGTTTTACCTGCACAATGGCATCCTAATGTTAAAAATAACATTGAGCACATTTGCCGTTATTTTCTGCTTTGGAGCAATTTCTTAAATTCAAGATGTGACTGGTGCAACTTAGTAAAGTGCTGTTGAAATGTTGTGGCTGCTGCAGTCTACTAGAGCCAGAATGCGATACAAGGCTTGTATACACTATCAGCCCGTGTCAGGTTATCAGTCTTTGCTTTCACTCTGGACAAGATCACACACATCAAAGCGTCCTGCCCCTGGAGCTCTGAGAAGCACCGAGTGTGCCACCTAGTGCTCATCTGGGAGGATCGTCCTCAGTGCAAAAACACAGAGAGAGAGAGAGACTGTGTCAGTGAAATTCTGCAAAGATTAAAAAAAAGGGTCTGGATTGTTTTGAGTTAGATCTTGAACAGGGTCAGAAGTCCCAGTCGAGCCTTCACGGTGCAGACTGCTCCAAACCTTTTCATACACTTTTCTCTGCACTGCCTCTAAAAGGTGCAATAAAATATCACCAGAGTTAGTGTGTCACATAAACATTTCAAAGACGAGGTGGAATGCCAGTTGGCTTAAGATGCTTTTACATTTTGTGATGGCAGCTAGGAGCTCGCTCACTCCGCTGATTTTACACATGAAGCCGAGTTTACTCAACTACAGCTCCTGTGTAAACAGTTTAAATGTCTTCTGTGGCTGCCGAGGAGTCTTCTTAAGTCTAAAAAAAAAATAAGCTTGGTAAGAGTTATCCAGCAGGCTGCACATTTATAACAGAAAATCTGCCTTGCATGCTGGAGTTGTGGAATTTCAAAGATGTGGGCATGATGGGGAACGCAGGGTCTGACGGAAATACTATTGAGTTGTATTATTGGAAATGTAGGCTCCAGTGAAGCTCGTGAGGCTTGGCCCATACTAGCGATGAGTCAGTTGATGTACGTTTAACCTCTTCCTTCATCAAAAAATCATCTCATCCTCTGCTGCAGCAGTTTTTACTATTCTTTATTTAAAATTTCTTGTGAAATAATGATGATGATGTAAAAATTGAATTAATTCCCCGTTGAAAGTCCCCTTTCAATGTTTTAACATCTGAGTTTTAAAATTCAGGCTGCCTAAAAGAATAAATCAAAACCATTGTAGTTGAATCAATTTACCAAAATGCTATGAGCTGGCTTTTAATATCTGCTGCTCTTAGAATGCGATTCACAGGTCAAGAAAGAAGTCAAGTACCTTTAAAAAGTTGAGACTACAAGCAAATATTTTCACCATGTTTGACAAAAAAGGTCCAGAAGAGCTGCTGGTAAAAAACAAAAACCCTGCATACAGTTTTCATTTTCTATTTTATTATTTTACATTAGTATTGTAACACACTGAGTATTTCCCCACCTTGCTTTGACACATACTTAAATAGTCACTGGTGAAGTTTTTAAGGTTGCACAATAAACATGTTGGGTAGTGATGGATTACATGAAGCCTAACCAGGATTATGTTCTCACATTACAAAAAAAATAAGTATTTGAAATCAGCCCAGATTACACTGGAAAAAAAATGTGTAATTACATAATAGTTACATTGTCATTGTTGATATGACTTTTTTCTTCACAACCAATGCTCTATTAACTCTTGACAACAGTGCCTGACATGCAGGGTTTCTTAGACAAGTGCTGCACTTTGTGGTGAACCTCTCTGGAGAGAAAAATACCCCTATAAAAATATGCACTGAAAATATTTAGTTTATTTAGATCATTTTATTTTTGATGTTATATTTTGTGGTTATTACAATGGAAATAGTACCACCTTTGTCCACAGGGGCCTCCAAAATCAAAAATATATGAAAAAATATTTGTGGAGCATGACACTTTGTCGCTGCATTTGTTTTTTTCTTAAGTATGAGGTACAATATTTTCACTGTTTGATTTTGAAGATTACATTTTTGTTATCCAATGGATTATTTTACTAATAGTAAAAAATTGAAATGTAATTTGAATTCAGTAACTGACTATATTTCAAAGTAGTCTGACCCAACACTGACAATACGTGTATTTTTAATGTGTGTATGAAGGTGTGACAAGTAATTTAAATATATCTGCATCTAGAAGGATTAATCATGAACATTACAAACAAATCTGAGACACGATTTCTGAAAACTACCATTCAGGGGAGGAAAAGAAGACAGTTTACTTGGCGCTGAACATCACCTGGTTACAGTTAATTGTAAAAATGGAAAGAGCACAGCACAGCTGTAAATCTGCCTGCAGCAGGCTGAGTGTCTATGAGAGGAGTGAGGGAGGCCACCAGGAGATCTGTGAGGACACTGAAGGAGCTACGCTTTACATGGTCGAGACACACAAAAAATTACTGCTGCTAAGATGGAGTCACAGCTTTATGGCTGCTAAAAAAACCACAATCTGAGGTCAGTGCTTGTCAGAGGATGTTAAGTATTGGTCAGTCTGTTTGCTGTGATCAACAAACACTGTACCATCCCCAAGAAACATATTCTAAAAAGCCTGGTGGTGGCGGCATCTTTCCGTGGAGATACTGTATTTCTCTGCAATAAGCCTCAGAGGGTTTGGGAATGTAGAAAAATCAGAGCAGAAAAATCCTGCAGGAAAACCTGCTGCAGTCTGCAAAAGAACTCCAACATGGGAGATTTTCAGTGAGACAATAACCCAAAACAGAAAGTCAAAGCTACACAGGGACAGCTTCAAAATAACAACAGCTGCCCAAGACAGAGTCCAGAGTTTGTGGCAGGACTGTAAAGAGGAATTGGGAAAAATTCAATATCCAGGCCTATTCTCACACACGCAGGACTGTAACCGCTGCCAGACGTGCTTCTAATACACACTGACTTAGGTCGAGTAAGGGATTTGTTTACACCGTCTCTGATGATTTGTGGTGAAAAGTGTAATTATCTTCTGAGATTCAAAGTAGGAAAGCACATGGTATCGCTGCACATTAATACAAGGGTTCCCAAAACTTTTCATTGTCAGAAATCTCCACAATAGATAGACATTAGATCATTTACCCCCAACCTGGGAGGACTTTGCTGTAAAGAATCCCCTCAGAGTATTTTTTTCTATATATAGGTTTGAAAAAAAACTGGTCAATTAATCAAGGATCACTATAAATTACAGTCAAACATATTTCTTCCAAACAAATGTGATAAACGTTACCATATTTTAATCCTTCTGCTGTTCATCCCACTCAAGGGCCCCATTTAAAAAGGTGAATACAAGACAATCAATCATGTTGGAACACAGCCTGCTCATCTTATATGATTGTTAAAAAACTGCAGGGTAAAGCTGACTTATCGTTGTCTTTACTGCAGGTTAAATACTGTGGCAGCAGTACATGACATGTTTCCAAACAAGGTAACAGTCTCTGTTTGGCTGTAATATGCAGCTCATTCATTCCTGGTTTCCAACAATATTAACATAAAAACAACAGATATAATAAATAGCAACTTCTGTTGCTAGTAATTGGCTGTAGGTTAGCTTTTCAAAGAGAAAAGTCACTATATTATTAATAATATTTTGACACAGTGATATCAAAATAGGTTACTACCAAAAGCAATATTTTAATAATCGTATTTAATTTTTAAGGTTCCTTCACATTTTCCATTTTAAAAATCCATACTTCCCCAGACTTCTTGGTCATGTTAGAGGTGTTTTTCAGATAATTTATGGCATTCTCTCTCTTTTCTTATTTGGAATCCATAACCAACAGTGTTTTTATTTGGATTTTTTTTTCTATTTATTTATTTTTGTATTGTGTATCGTCTTAGTTTTCATTTCGGGGTCAAGCCAACCCTTGAAAACTTGCATTTCCCCGTTGTGACCTCTGCTCAAAGAGGAAGTAAACTAACCTGTACATATACCCTACTTATTTTCCTTTAACATTTTGAACAAATATTACATTGTTCCCCTTATATTTTTCAGTCTGTTTAATAAATAAGAACCAAAAGAGTTTAAAGTCCAATGAAATGACGAAGAATGCAGCCATAAAGTTACGGTCTCCATACATAGAAAAGATTGTCAGTTTATTTTTCTAATAACTACATCACTGCATTAAACGGTGCTTTTTACAACAATATGGGGCAGCCAGCCAGTGGGGAAAAATATCCAGCTAGGAGACTCCCTGGAGAAAAAGTCTGGCTGTAAAAGCACAAATAATGCTAATGCTATTTTATCACATACACTGATTTTAATTATTGTATGTTTTAATGACTTGCCTTCCTGTAGCAAATTATTGTAAAGGAGAATTAGGCGTCTTGTGCTTTTTTAAATAGCTATTAATATTTAAAACCACAACTATTCCTGACTGATCACAACTCTTGTAGCCAAGCATCATTCAAACACGATTTGGGGCATCTGACACTTGTTTGCATAACTAGTAGATGCCAAAAAATACTAAAGCATTGCACAACATTTTTAAAAATAGTGTGAGGCTCAGGAAGAGCCTACACTTTACTGAACACTCATGATCAGCTTATTTTTCAGGAATTCTGAACTTAATATTTCAGAAAACAGAATAGGGCCATTCCCATACTTATCCAGACCTGCGAATTTCTAAAATCAAATTCCATACTTTCCACACATAGTAGGAACTCTGTTCTTATGTATCCAAAGTATAGGAAAGTACTGATGTATAAAAAAATAACTTAAAAATGAAATAAAACTGCAATGAGTAAAAATGTATTTCAGTTTTGTTAATATTATAAACCTGTCCGAAAGTGATCATTCCATCTATCATGTGATACACACACACACTCACACACACTCCTTTAGTGTTTGAGGCTTTTCTGTGTAGATGAAAGCATACTCCCCTGTAAGAAAAAAATAGAAACTGTGAAAATTATTTTTCACGTTTTAGATTTATTTTCAAAAATACAAAACAAGGAAAATAAGTATATGTACACAAACACTATTAAAATAGAATATGTATTGTACAAAATATGTACACAGCTGTCCTCAGAGGGAAAACGAGTCCTATCTGGTCCTTTTGTCCTTGATGGTGTAGTGAAGGACTAATGGTTGAGCCTAGAGGAGAGAAGATTTTTAGTATTATGTGGGAAGGAAATATCTCAATTAACTACAAACATTCAAAATTTGTTTTTATTTTTCATGTGTGCTACGATCTAGTCAAACTAGCACTCAACTTAAAGTGTTTCATTTGAAAATATGTCAATTTGAATGCACTGATTTATGTGAAATTTTCTATTTACCATCACACTGTCAGTGAGCTTTACTGAAAATTTCAACATAAACTGCAATGCAAAGAAAATGTGCTCCAGTGTGAAGGACTGTATGACATTTGTTGGCACTACTTAACAGTAGCTGTACCGTACCTTGCCAAACCAGTGTGAGAGCCATAACCGCTTCATGGTCATGTGATCGGGCAGAGACTCATTATTGAACAACATCTGGACCTATAGGGAGACCACACAAACAGATGTGAAGGGGACTCTGGAAGGAACATCTGTGATTATTTTTATATGCGAAACATGTTTGCTGTTAGTAAGAAGATGTGATGAGGAAGCAGAAACTTTTTTTAACTGATAACATACTTAAGTCTCAATGACACTGTCCTTGACATGAACTCCAAAAATATTTGCAGCTCAATCAGAATTATGAAGACACATGTTATTTGATGGAAGATATAACTCAATCCGCCTTGACTGAGCCTTCACACTCAGAGCGAGTCACAGGAAATCTATTAATTCCCTACAGAGTGAGAAACACTGCTGATATTAACAAGTTTGTTGGCTGAGAAAATCTGGACAGGGACTGACTTTCCTGACTCTTAAAAGGGTCACATTTCTCTAATTTTAGACACATGCCAGCAGAAACATGTGATTATTGACTAATCTTCAAATGATCTGATTATTTGATGATGAAAATAGTTTCATCGCTGCAAGCAAGTCCCTTAATTATGTAGCACAGAGCATAGGGGTGCAACAGATCACAAAAGTCACAGATTGGATCAGCAAAGAAGAAAAAGAGGTGGGATTAGTTAAATTATTAAGTGCACTTGGCGTTGATCTCTCTCTGTCAGCAGTTACCACCATAGTAATGTAATAATAATAATGGTAATAAAATATATAAAAAATAACTAGATATAATAAAAATTGCACTGTAATAATAATGACAGTATACTTAAAATACTATACTTTACTGTATTATGTATATACTATTGCACATATAATATAGAATTATACACTGTACAGTGAAATACACTCCTGCACCCTGTAGTCTGGATTAATGTCCCGCCCACAGCACTATATGATTGGTTAGAAGCCAATCAACACGTGATTGATTGACGCTGTGTCACAGACACACACACACATCTCCACCAGAGGTGCTGCGTAGAGGTTAAGACAGCAGATATCATCAGTGTTTCCAAGTATGTCACAAACTTATGATCTGTTTCTATGACGACAGCATAGTTACACCTGTGAAAATGCAAAAAAGTAAAGCACAGCGCACATCTGTCCTGTCTTTTCACTGCAAGTCTGCATTGAGATTTCGGATATTGTTACTTATATAAAAGTAACAGCATCAGTAAGACTGTTTTTCACAGTATGATGAGTACAAGTAGTCTGTGGATCACAAGTGTTCCAAACCATTGTACCCCTGACACTAATATGGGATTTTTTTACCAATATATGAGTTAAGTAAACATCTGCTAATCAATCAATAATTATTTTGATACATAGGAACATTTTGAGGCGGTCTTACAAACGGTGAGAGAAAGGGGTGGACACTTCATTTCACACATGAACCTCATTTTTAAAATCTTTACCAATAAAGTCTGAACAAATGTTGAATAAGCCAACCTACAATTTATCAAAATCATTATGTTAAAAGTAAAAACAGCAAGTTTAGATGCACAGTAGCAAGTGTACTGTATGATTATTCAAGTAAAATTACCAGAAATGAACACAGCTCAATGAGCATTTCACACACTTGTCTTCATTGGCACAAGACATTGAATACTGACCAATATTTAATGTATGGACATTTGTAGCATAATGTCTTTAAACAGATGATGATTATAGACTGACCTGGTGTTTTTCCACGTTTAGCCGATGACAAAGCACTTTCCGAAGGTGTCTCACTTCCGCTCGGACAGAACAGCGAACAAACTTTTGCTGAAGAGACAAAGTCAAACACACACACTGTAAGACTTCTGAGGACCAACATGACACATTTTAGTCAAGAGGATAATTCCAATAAATCATGACCAGCTGTGCATTAGTGTTTATGGCTCCAACTCTTGAGCTAGTTCAGGAGATTTCTTGTTCCATTAATTTTTCATTTTTGCTTCGGGTGAAAGAAAAAAATGATATGGAAATTTCATGTTATGATTATAGTGACCAAAATTATCACAATTACCAGTATGATCACAGTATTGTTAAAATGTGCTGAAAATGTTCACAAAGTACTGATACACACACTGATATAGACTTGCTAACTTTGGTTGATGTTGGACAATATTTACTGTTTTTCAAAGCGCAGTTATCAAACATTGTTATTATAACTACAGTTTGATATGCTAATACTAATTGGCTGGAATTATATCATGGTTTATCACTAATCAAATTATCATTACATCAATAATGCCCTCTATACTCCCTAGCTAACGTTTAAGAGAGACATTATTTTTGAGTTCATATTGTTATTTGGGGGTTCTAATGGAGTAGGTTTGCAGGCTTTAGTGTTCATAAAATATAATGGCCATTTTTGCTCTGCTTTAGCTCCCGTTCTCCCTCCTGAAAAGCCCAGTCTGCTCTTTTCCAATGGCACTTTTGGCCGAGCCGAGTCAAACCATGCCGCGCTGATTTGCATTTCCGTTACCATTTTCATCACACTGAGCCACGTCCAAGATGGACCTACTCTTGAGTGGAGCCACAGTGAGCCCGACCCACCTCCAAGCGGGCTGCTGTGACGTCTCGCCACCCACAGCAAACCCATGATGACCCGAGTGTTGTGATACTCAGCTCGTGTGTGTGCAGGAGAGCAGAGAGAAAGACGTTTCTCTTTATGTTCTGCTCTCAGTACTTCTGTAGCTTCTACCTGAATCTCTGCTTTGAAATCTAGTTTGTCTCCTGTGTCGTTGTTTGTACTTTCAGGTGTCTGCATTATTTTATTCTTTCATATTTGCTTTCAGCTGTGTTGGGGTGGTTGGTTGTGGTTAAGTTACCGATGATGAAACCCCCGAATTAAAATATTTCCTGTTTGTGCTGCTTCATAATTAAAACATTTAAATAACAAAACACCAGGGGACTTTTGTTGTAAGGAAATTAAGGAAACAGCGCATTTATCTCAGAGGTGTATATGAATGACTTAGCTATAAAGCTGCTCGACTCGAACCTCCTAAAGCTTGTCTTCAGTTAAAAGACACACCTTCAAGCAGGTAGCCCTGTTGTACAGAAATGTAAACCCCCGGTGAGCTGGGCTGACAACCCAAGTCAAACTGAAACAAGCCAGGCCAACTGTGTGTATGGAGAAGACCCACAGGTATTCAGTGGGTGGGATGATGGTCACCTATCTAGAGCTTCTGTTCAGCCCTTTTTGACATCATAAGAGGAGACCTGTGATCTGGAACATACATTTTCTGAAGGGGAGCTCAGAAAAAGAAGAAGATGGCTGTTTCTCATATTTTGGAGGTCTTTCAAGACACTGGGGACACATTTTTGTTGAAAAAACAATGAGAAAGTGTATTTAGCACTGGATTTGTTGCCAACTCACTCACCACTTATGAAAGTACCTTATTGCTCAGAGAGGAGACTGATATTTTTGGTTTTGCTGTTCAGAAATATAAAAAGCTTGTCATTTATAAATGTCTCTTTGGTTTTGATTGAAACACTAGAAGTGCAAGGTGCCGTCTCCCAACTGCTGCTTTTAATTTTAGCACTCAAATCTTTAGTGTTTTTATATTCCAACTTAAGTTGACTGTAACAGGCTGTTCTACAACAGATCGCGGCAAAACACATTTCCAGCATACAAGAAATGTAAACTCACAACAAAGTAACGGTAAATCAACAGGGTGTGGCAGACTCCTGTTACTATTAGATTTACAGTGAAGAAAAGCCCAGCTGAGCCTACTGCTGGACGTTTTCCGGTCCCAGCTGACTTACTGCCCACTCTGAAGTCAGAGCGCTAAACTTCGATTTCCCCTTGAATTCAGTGCGAGACAGTATTTCTTTATAAGCTGAGGCAAAAGTATATTTTCTGAAATTTCCACCTGGGTAAAAACAGTGGATTAAAACTGAACATGCAGGGGAGACAGAATAGCGTGCAGGTTAAGAGTCTAACTCAAATCCAGAACACTGCAAGGACACGGATAAACATAACCCCCCACAACGTGATTAAGCTTGAGTTTTTATTTTTAATAGGTGTGGTCTGAACTGCCAGTGGATCTTTTTTATAAGTTCACAGAGTCGTTAGAGTGCAACACAACTGCATTTGAAGAGCCAAGAATGGAACCAATGAAGCTGCATGCTCCCATTACACAAGGTAACATTAGATACAACAATAAACAACATTTTAATTTCACAGTGGTCAAAGAGGACATGGGTGAAGGATTATACCGTAACGAGTGGAGCAGTCACAAGATCACTTCACTAAAACTCTCATTCACATCCCGCGTGACTTTTCTAGTTTTATATCATTATATTTAATATTAAAGCTGCAACTCTGATCATTCTAATTTCCAATAATTAACTGATCGCTTGCAGGGCTCGCCCAGGGAAATTAAACTCTGGTGTTCAGGCAAGTGGAATTCCTCGTGCAGTTGTCCCATCAGGCACGTGAAAAATGAGTGGCAGCTCTGATCCCAAACGCACTGCACAGTGAAATAACGAGTGACTGTCTTGTTTTTGCCTTGCCTTAACTGCTACTGCAGAACTGTCTGCTCCGCCAAAGTCAAAGCTAGCTAGCTAGCAGCTACGAGTCATCGCTATATTTTTTGCCATGGCTGCTAACTGGTCTGCATTAACTCTGCTGTGAAAAATACAAGCAGACGCTGTAGTAACATTACATAAACATTTTTCTCCACCTTACCATGTATTTATTTTTTCCTTGATCTCAGAAGGACAGTCAGTCTTTCCGTCTCATGAATCTCTTTAATGATTTCAATCCAATTATCTACTGTAGGTGGGCTGGTTTTTAACCATTTATAAGTGATTGCTTTTTTTTTTGCTGCTACAGTTAATATTTTCAGGAGATATTTGTCATTTCCTGTTATTCCTTCTGGTAAATCACCCAAATAAAGTCACAGGCAGGTCATCGGGATCTGCTCTCCGAGAACGTGCTGCATGATTCTCCAAATGCTTTCCCAAAATAGCAGCTCCAGAAAATGTGGTGATGATTTTGCCCCCACCATCCCCACAGTTTCTCCAACACAAGGCAGTGTTCCTCAAAGGGGAAGGCGTGGCGAGTAACACACAGGCGCAGTTTGGCTGTGGGTGTGCTGACCAGAGGTGGAAGGATTTAGGTCCATTACAAAAGTACAAATTTTAATAGGCCTACATTTTCTATAACAGTGAACTAAGTTTGGTTGTTGGGCAAATAAAAAAAAAAAAATCCACTTGTCTGAAAGGCAACTGGCTGAAAAAGCCTGTCTTGATTTTAGTCATTTTTTAAAGCAAAGATGTCAAACATCTGCCGTGAGTGTATTTGCTGCTGTTCATTGTCACAATAACAGTAAATAAGGAGTCTTTGGGTTTTGGATTGTTGGTTGGTCAAAAGCAGCAATTTGAAGATGCCACTCTGGGAAATATAAATGATTAAATCATCGTCAGATTGTATGATAATTAATATAATTGTCAGCTGCAGCCCTATTAAATATTCTTCTCATGTTGTAAAAACACATTAAGAGCCCAAAAGAACAAGTTTGAATATAAAATCAAGACCAAACTTTTCTCTATTCTGGAAATAAAGGAAAATGACTGATGGCTCAGTCCGTTGAGCATCTTTAAAATCTGACAGAGCAACCTAAATCTGAACTCTTGATTTGAGCAGCCTGTCTGTTAAACAATGGTGCCATCTGCTGGCTGAACAAAGTCTTTACAGCATGCAGGTCGATGTCGGCTAAGCGGCGTGGACAATAAGCACAGTGGAATCTGACACATCCTATGCTTCTTAGTTATATAAAACCCCCCCCACCGCCCCATTAATCTTTGTTCAAGTCCTGATTCATACACTCCCAGTTCCCTTCTTACATTCATGTCTCTTGACAAATTGGGCCTGTCAAGAGGATCCAGCCACATGGGGAAAAATCCCAGTAATAAGTGACAAGGTAGGCATTTTTTTCAGGTTAGTGGGTTTGATATTGGTTAGCAAGCGTGCTTCAAACACACACTTTAAATTAGCAGGATGTAAATGTGTACGAGGAAACACTATGAGAATGATCATACTGTAAGACAGGGAAGTAATGGGAATATTTTCAAAATAAGGTGTTTACTTATGTTGAAATTAAATTTTTACTATATGTCAGATACCATGTTACACTTTCCTACCCATCTTCTGCTTTCTTTTATATCAATTTGGGGAGTTTACCACTACAGTACATACAATAGATAATTACTATGCTCTGTAGTTTGGATCAATGTCCCACCCAAAGCACGATCTGATTGGTGTGAGTAATAGCCAATCAACACAGACACAGGATGCCACAGACAAACAGACACAGAGCTGCACCACTGAGCAGAGAGGGGCAGTGTAGAACTTAAGACAGCAGATATCACCAAAGTTTTAATGAATATCACAATCTCATGATCTGTTTCTATGACGACAGCATAGTTACACCAGTGAAAATGCCGTAAGTCAAGGTCAGGATTTAATTCATGGCGATGTGACGGCTTTTAAATCAGTCGCTCTTCCTTTTTATAAACTCCGCTGCCTCGCAGAGATGAGCTGCAGAGTAAGTGCACACATCTGTCTTGTCTTTTCACTGCAACTCTGCATTGATATTTTGGGTATTATTACTCAAAAAAAAAAAAAAATAACAGCGACAGTAAAACTGTGTTTCGCACCATGATGTAGTCCACGGATCACATGGGAGGCAATCTGTTGCACACCTTCTTCTAAATGCTAAAAATCACCATAAAACACTGAGTCATCATCTTAGCCATTTAGTCTCAACACACCTCAACTCTTCGCAAACAATTCTAACATCTCCATTTATTAAGAAATTAGCAGTTTAGCTGGGAAATGAAGAATGATTATATGCCTCACTGGTGTACTTGTTCCACTTATCCCTGTCTCTGTGTGAGTGCGAGGCAGCCAGAGTAACCAGCTCTGAGTGCTGAATTCTGCTGCTGCTGCAGATGTCATTGTGCCATGTATTTGCTTAGCAGTTAAGGGTAGAAAATTACTTGTTAAGGCTTCAAAAATGTGCCCCTGGAGACATGTTTTGCACGGCTGTGCAAACCTGTGAGCTGAGTCACTTTGAAAGCATCCATAACCAGCGCGACAGTTTCACTAAGTACACAGGCTTTTTTGAAATACAATCCTACATATATCAAAGGTAATTTATAGCTATATCTGACTTACCTGAAGAGTAAGTTTCGTCTTATCTTTACCAGCAAGCGATGAACTGTAAAGACAAAACAGAACAGACAGTTTTGAAAATGCTATGTTAGGCAGAATTAACTTGGTAGTCTCACACATTAAGCATTACATTTATCAGTCTTATCTCATTGGGATTGTACAACATGATATAAAAACTCACCTTAGCCTTTCTAAACACAGCGAAACCTGCTCATCATATCTGTAAAAGTGGGCTTTTGAGTGGTCGAAGCTTGTGTATGGTAAACCTGTAGAATCGGGTACGGCATCTAGTGAGAAGGAAGAAAAGGGTTTTAAATAAATTAAAAATCAACGGCCACATTAATCACCATGTTGTTTATCATCTAAATACAGGTGCAGTTTGAGTCTGGCAGGCAAGCTGCTTTTAACACCTGCCTGACAAACAACTGTTCAGAAATCCTACGCAATGTAAAAGAAAAAAAACAAATCATATCTGCAAGGTGAAACAATTAGTTTAATGCATGAACAGTGTAAAAAACTGGCATTAACGTATACTTTTTCTAACTGGTGAGACCAAATGATTCAACCTGCAGCTACTTCACAGCAGCTTTTATATTTCTTGATTACAGCTGTGTCTGGTACTGGGGAAAATCCCATTAAGTACAGTACAGGATGTGGTGTGTTTTGCTTTTCCGGGTTATTTGAAATAAACAAAAAACTGTAAAATGAGCTGTCTTACCATCATCCACACAATGTTATCTTGAATTTTACATTTAATTACATGTATCCACACATGATAGCTTATATTTTTGTAGAGTTGCTGACCATTTTGATTAGGGCTGCACAATTAATTGCAAAAAAATCGCAATATGGCCAAGTGCAATATCCAAACCACAGAATCAAACTGCAATTTTTGCAAAGAGGAAAAATGTGTGAGAAAACGACATCATAATAAGTTTCTGTAGTGCTGCAGAAATGACCTGGCCTAAAAGTCTTGTTCTCCAGATCAAAGAAAATATGTTTGTTTGGTTCGGACCTCAATAAATATCACATCATCATGATTCTAATCATTTTTTTAGTGAACATGAATATTGTAATCTAAAACTGATCATTTCCACCAATCATACTGCATATCGCAATTACAGTCATAATAATCGTGACGTGACTTTTTTTTTTTTCAACCAAATCATGCAGCCCTAATTTTGAGCACTGAAGGCTTATTTAAACTAGGGGTGCACCGATCTGATACTCAGTTTAGGTGTCTGTTTCATGCTGACCAAAATCATTGGATCAGATATCAGGGGGAAAAAAGTAGAATCAGATACGATCCATTTGCCTAACTAAACTATCATGCAAATTCTTAACTGAACTTTGAGTGATGTGCTGTAAAGAGAAATGTGTCATGAACAACACAAACGAGCAGCACGTGTCCCATAAACAGCAGCAAGAACTGAGTAAGATCTGTCAGCAGCACTGACTTCATGTCAGCTGCATGGACTTATTTTAAACTCAAGGAAGTAAAAAGCAAAACAGCAAAGTGCAATTTTTCAGTTTATTTAAGTTTATTTCAAATGTTTGAATGCTGCTAAAAGCTCTTTGTGTGAAAAAGTTTCAATAAAAAGAAGCAGCAGTATTGCATAACTGAGTCATGTTGTGGGCTGTTTTTTTTTTTCCTTCGTGGGAGGAGAATATTTGTGTCACAGTTTGATGTTTTTTAGATGGTTAGGTTAAGCAAAATACATCCATATAAATGTATCAACAGCTCAGCTGTTTCAGAGAGGTAAATTGACAGTATCAGATTGGTATCAGTAGGTAGGTTGCTGTATCAGACGTTTACAGTCATGTGACCCCTGAGAAGTTTTGTGCAACACAAAAGATGTTAGAAACAGAGAAAAAAAGTAATCTCACATTAAATAGAAAACTTACCGTCTCCAGCTGGTTGGATGACCCTCTCTAACCCGCGTGACTGATAAAACTCTTTTATCCTTTTGTCTTCACCTGTTTAAACATGAACATGGATATTAGACAAACATGATATACAATACTGATTTTCAACTGAGCAAAAACAGGTGACTGAATACTACAGATACTTAACTAGTCTGCAGAAGCCACTTTTAATTCTAGTAAAACATTTTATTATTTTAGATTTCACAAGTACCAAACCGTAAATGTTGACAGTTATGGGCACTTCAGGTCCTAACTATTCGCAGCATGGATGCAGAGAACAGCGTTTTTTACGTACTTTCTTGTAGTCCAGGCACCAGTTTGTAGACAATGTCCTGCATCACTCGATCCAGTTTGAGGTTGAGTAAAGGCTGCGTTTCATGGATTTTGATGTTGCACATTGGACAATACTTGCTTGTCTGTAGGTACTTCACAATACAACTTTTACAGACTGTAGAGAATAAAGAAAGAAAGACATTTTGTTATCATTCCGATTCCTTCTTTCAGTGAAACACAAGCATATTCTGAAAATGGCAGAAAGATTTTTACTATCTATCGACAATATACAATATTAACATGAGAACAGATAATAATTTTGTCCAGCTTTATTTAAACTCACAAGTGTGCAAACACTCTGTAATTGTTGTGGCATCTATGAAGTAACCCGCACAAAGGTAGCAGACAATGTGTTCATTCAGGTCCTTGATCTTCAGCTTAACCTCCTCCTGTCAGGACAAAGAAAAAGGTGTTTTAAACAGTTAAAATTTTGGTATAAATGTAAAATAGAGTATTTCTCTGCAATGTCAAGCTGTAAACTCAAAGCAAGCTTCTCACCCGACAGTAAAATTTTTTGTTCTGTGGTATTAAAATAGCTCAACATCAACGGACACATAAAGAGTGACACTAAAAATATTTGGATGATGTACGAGACAAAAACTGCTTAGCTCTGTGGCTACCTTTAAACGGACACTTCACCCCAAAATCATCAATACATATTTTTCCTCCAACCATAGGGGCGTACTATGAAGTGAGATTTCTACGTCACGAAGGTGGCTCTCTTTTAACTTGGCTAGACTGCCAGGGTAACTTGTGCTGAGCTCATAACCTGGTCCACAGCAGGTTATGTTCAGAGTTTCAGATTAAATCAGCTGCAAAAAGTGCCACTCTTTATCTCTTTTCCCTGTGACATTCTTTCTGAGCCATATAGATTCTCAGCTGAGGGAATGTGTTAAATGCAAAGTCTCTGAGCTGTACATGTTATGCATGTTCTGTACATTAACCTGTATGCATCATGTTGGCATGGAAACCTTCAGTGGTAATGAGAAATCTTTTCTCCCAGTTTGCTTCAGCTCATTTTAACACTAAATCTTACATAGCATCTCATACATACACTAAAAGAATGATGAAGCAATTATAGACACTCTGAATGATATTTTTAAGCTTCATCCTGATTAGTTGCCAAGTCTGTTTTGCACTGCTGATATTGCAGCACAGAATGCTGATTAGAAAATATTCTATTGTTATCGTGGATAATATTCAATCAGTAACATTCATTTAATTTTGAAAAGTGATCATTCATTACAGGACAGTGTGACCCAAGTGTCATGTTTAAATATGCCATATCAAGTTTAGCCCTAAAAATAAAAAGAACAGGCATTAAGATCATAAAGTCAATTAGTAATTTTCTGCCAGCAGAAAATTACAGCAAAAGTGTTGCTTTTTGCCGTTATCTATTTTTATCCTTTGATAGCTCTCCATTATAATGACTTATTTTCTGAGGTAGGTGTCACACAATCACAGGGCTCAACAACAAGGACAGCAAAGTAAAACGCCACGTTGGGCAAGTAAATCTGATGACTCACTTGCCCATCTGGGCAGGTGGTGAAAAAGGACTAAACAACTTTGATAATTGACTAATCGCTCCAAATTATTTTTCATGGATTTCCTATTTTACTCCATTTATCACATTAAACAGAATGTTTGGGGGTTTTAGACTGACAAAATATATTATTTAATATATTTAAAGACATCACCTTGGACTTAAGAAAAAAAAACTTGGACACTTTTCACTATCTGACACTGCAGCCCTAGATTAACCATGTCTGTGCACTTTAGTCTTTGTTGTTATGTCAGCTGATCAAAGGATTTGTACAGGATCAAATAAAAACTGACTTCAGGCAAGTAGATTTCTTAACACTGAACCCTGAATGAGTCCATTTTGTGTGGGGGACAAAAAAAAGTCGAATGATGCACCAAATGCTCCTTGTGTGAACAAGCACAGAGCCTGAAGAAGAAAGCCTGATCAACAAAGAAAAAAACATGTGACTGGAGTTTTCCCATTTTATCAAGCCAGCTCTTGCAAAGAAAGCTTGCTTATGTTGAGTTTCTTCCATCGTACAGTCTGTTGTTCTGCTTTATATCCATCTACATTGTTCTGATCTGAGTTGCTGAGTTCTGGGAATATTGGGAGGGAGTTTGAACTGTGAGGGGTTAGTTTGCCCAAAAATTAAAATTCAGTCATTATCTACTGACCAGGAAAACACTGCTGCACAATCTTCTAAACAATGGAAGTGAATGGTGACCACTTTTCAAACAGAAAAGACAATTGGGGGAAAAAACATTAAATAAAATAAAATAAAAAATAAAAAAATAAAATAATATGCCTCTATACTGCTTATCTGGCATAATCCAAGTGTCCTAAAGCCCTGACATGCCGTTTGCACACCACACACACCCAGTTCAGGCAGTGTGCATATGCATGTGAACGTAGCTCCAAGCAAAGAATCTATAAGGCTAATAACATGGTGTAAATGAAATCTTTAAAGTCAACTTGGCATGTCGGGGCTTTAGGAGACTTGGATTACACCAGACAAGCAGTTTTTTTTTCAGTTGATTTTTACTTTTGAAAATTGGTCACAATAGACTTCAGTTTTTTGGGAGATTCTGCAACGCTGTTTTCACTTATGTGTGATCAAGCAGTGTTTTGTGCACTAAAAAACTAAACCCGGCCTTCATTTGGCATGTGAGTAGATAATGTATGAATTTTCATTTCTGAGTAAACTGCTCATCTGGTGTAATCTAAGTCTCCTAAAGTCCCAACACGCAGAGCGGACTGTTGGTTACACCATGTTTTTAGTCTGAATCTTCACTGTAGATTCTTAGCTTGAAGCCACTTTCATGTGTACATGCACACTGTCTGAACTGGGTGTGTGTGGTGTAATGGCGTGCAAACACATATCGGGACTTTAGAAGACTTGGATTATGCCAGACAAGCAGTATGGAGGCATTTTATGTTTACTTCCAGTTGTTTTATCCGTTTTAAAATGAATCAAACATTCACTTCTATTGTTTGGGTAATTCTGCAACACTGTTCTCCTGTGAAACTCCAGCAGTGTTTTGCAGACTGACAAGGTAAATGTGACCGTCAATCAGCATTAGATGGAGTAGATAATGACTGAATTTTCATTTTTGAGCGAACTACACCTTAGGATAGTGTTATGATTCCGAGATAATGAGCAACAAAGTGCGCAGAGGATTCAGCAGGAGGTTACATATTTGATAGCAAACTAAAATATCCAACTGCATTCAATACAGAACAGAACTGGTCGCCTTCAGTCTGTCTTGTACTTGGGGAAATGAGTAGTTCAAGTCCTGCATCTGTCCCCTGGCTAAATGTGCACGCCGTTTCTATCCCTTTAAGCAGAAAAGTAGGTCGGGGTTCAAATTTGTTTTTTGGATTGATGGGGAATGTTGAGATCAACGTAACTCATTAATTCAAAGACACTGGACAAACAAGTGCGACAACAACGAGGTGAGCCCCGTCCAACGCACCGTCGTTACTTCGAGAGCCGAGAGTGAACCCGCGGACGGAGTGCAGCCACCGTTACCGTCCCACTTCACTCGCATATCGCTTTAACTACAACTAAAGTCCCGGTAGAACTAATGAATACGGCTGAACATGTGGCTTAAAATGAGCGAAATAGCAGTTAATTGACATGATTTCCGCACGCTGCTCCGCTGTGGAGGCAGAACAACACGGGTGGACTCCCACCGTCCGCGCATGCCCAGACGCAGCTCCCTTCACAGCGCTTCAACAGCCGCTCTCCCTCTCCTCTCCATCAGCGCCGCGGAGACGACAACGATCTCCCGTCAATGCACGTCTTTAACTCGCCTCTGCTGCAGTTTGAGTCCCCGCACGCCTCCACCCCAGTGCCACCGAGCTCCAACAACATGCCCACTCACCTCGTTCCTCAGCGGGTCCAGTTTGTAGACGGACTGTAGCTGATTTCGTAGCCGCATCGCTATGGCCATCGGACCTTGCTCCGCCATCTTTGGGAATTATGCTTACTTCCGGGTAAACCGGATGTGGCATTTTGTGCTGCTGAAGGAGGCGGGTAAATGCGAAATATAAACCAGAAAAAAAGGAAAAAATATTTTTTTTAAAAAAGTAAAATATAAACGTATAAAGAATAAGAAATCACTGTATTCTACCCCCGAAATAAATAAATAAAATTTATAGTGTCACATGCGCTATATGCAGGCCATATTTCCTTAACTGCATGGAACAACAAAAAGCAGCACAGTCTACATTCAAGAGTGGCTCTGAAATTGGACACCACCTGAGGGTTTTTATATACTTATATATAAAAATACTGTAGACTTTGCAAAACAGAATCTTTTACTTTATAAAACAATTTTCTTTTTTTCATTTTTCATTTTTCATTTTCCTCCAGTTAAATGGGAGTTGGTGGTGGGCTTCAGATAGTTCATACATGTAAGATTGGCTAAAAATAAAAAGAGAGAGAAACAGAGTAGGCCTATACTATGAGGATATGTAAATATATTTCAAAATGAATTATATGCTGTAACCTTCTTTTTCTTGACTGTTGGTGTTCTCCAGTTCTTCTGGGCTGTGGGTAATAAGTGGGCTACAATATGTCTTTCTTTCTCTCATTTAATTTTCACCAATACGGCACAACAGTACAAACACACTCCAACTTATGGGTACAGTGATATCTCTATACTGTTAAGCACGAGGCACTCTCTGTGTCTCACCCATACCTGTCCCTACAAAAACAAGGGCAGGTAGGAACCAATTAACTCAACCAAGGGAATACTTCACTTAAACACTGCACATGAACATACAAATGAAACAATATACAAGGTACTATAAATGACAATGAAATAATAATTTACAAGTACCTCAATGATGCCGTAAAAATATTATTACTTAAATATAAATAATACACCCTCAGTACTGCTTAATAAGAAACACAAATTTACACAGTAACTTTAGTAATAAAATAACCCAAAAATATATTGTGTGCAGTAATTACAGCTACATGCTACATTGTTATTTATTTGGCAAATATCAAAGTGAAACAACTTAATAGTCCTTTTTCCACACATAATAACCAAAAAACTTAATATTTTGTATGGCCTCCTTTGGCCTTGCATTCTTGCTGGCATTATTTTTATGTACTTTTTGACAGTCTATTTTATTATTGAGTTCCAAATAGTTTCTAGCTGTTCCCACAGAATTGCTTTAGATGAAACTTTTGTGCGATCAATCTTTGAACCTACTAAATCCCAAATTTGTTCAATACGATTAAATTCTGGACTTTGACTTGGCCAATCCATCAGTTCCAGTACTCCAGAGTCATTTTTCTCGGTCAAATAGTCTCTGCACAGCTTTGAAGTTTGCTTGGGCTCGTTGTCTTGTTGGTATGTGAACCCACAACCAATCAGATTCAGTCCAGAAGGGATTCCATGATGCATTAAGATGTTCTGGTAGACGTTCTTGTTCATGATACCGTCAAATTTCACTAATTTGCCCACGCCGTTTCCACAAATGGAACCTCATACCATAATAAAATCTCCACCATGTTTCACTGTGGGTGCAATGCATCTGGCATCAATACGTTCTCCAGCTTTTCTGCGGACATAAACACGACGATGCTGACTGAACAGTTCAAACTTGGACTCGTCCGTCCAGAGTACCTTCTTCCAGTCATCAACAGTCCAGTGTTTGTGCTCCCTGGTAAATCTGAGGCGTTTCTGGATGTTTGCAGGCCTCAACAATGGCTTCTTAGCAGCTAGTCTTCACTTTAAACCTTGTTCCCTCGGTCATCTGCTTGTGGTCATTCTGGCGACTTTCTCACACTCGGATCTAGAAGCATTTATCTCTACCTTAAGATCAGCATTGGTCTTCCCTCTGTCTCTAGTACTGAAATCTTGAGGTGTCTGACATCTGCTTCACTTAACTTTCATTTCCTGCCTCTTAATTGGTGCATTTTGTAAGTAGAAGACTCTGTGATTGACTCAAAAGCATACTTGACCACACTGTGAAAAAACTTTGTGTCTTTCCCTGTTTGTCTCAGAAATCACATCATGAAGTGCTTTAATGTGGACTCTCCACGTTTTACCATTTTGAACAGGAATGAGGAATTTCAAACTGAATTCACCTTTTTACACCCAAATTTGAGCTGAAATGCGGGGTATGGTATCAATATGGGATGTGGGACAAGGAATGAAAGTGGTGTACAGTGTGACATAAAGTGGGACATCTTCACCCCCTTATCTGAGTACAGTTTACCTTACATCATATAGCTTCAACAGAAAACATGTTTTTACTTTTCTTCTTTTTTAACATCCTCAGCCCAGGTGATCCAGAAGACTTTATTTAGACTTAGTGCTTATGTGCCAAATAGACTTACTTAGAGTATATTAATTTGATGTAGACTGGTTAGTTACCTTAATTTAAAGGCATAGCCCATACAGCATCTTCCTAAAAAATAAAAAAATAAATCAATCAATCAATCAGTTAACACAATTATTATTTTTCTTTTGCTGTGCTCAAGATGTTTCTGGGCAGTTTTTGTTTGACAGTGTTGTGTAGCCCCCAGAGAAATTCGCACTATACTCCTTCTGCTCTCTGTCTGTGAGACCTGCAGAGGAAGATACACACACGCAATCAGACATTCATCCTGTTGTTCTCTGATACTTTTGTTCATTGAACCAGATTGACAACTTTGAATTTACAGTAAATCATAGTTATTTCACATTTGTTTGGGCACACACAGTGTTTTCTGAATTTTATGAACAAAGTTTTGACCCTGACGTGATTTGAACACGCAACCTTCTGATCTGAAGTCAGACGCGCTACCGTTGCGCCACAGAGTCATTCTTCGGTTATATGTGGGTCCAGCTGTCAGCTACCTAACAAAATACTGGTGGTGGTAAATTGATTGACATTGCATACCTTGGTTGGAGAGGTCCTTATCTTTGTTATTCAAGCAACTGTGTACATAGCTAACAGTCGTTAGCTCATTTACATTTGTACCATTTGTGTCCCAGGCGCTAATTTGCCATTTTCTGCATGTAGGTTGCAGCTTGGAGGTTGTTCTTGTTTCCCAGGGACTTTGAACATGTAGATAACAGATGCCATGATTCAGCTTGAAACAAGCAACTACTTGCAGACCAAATCAGTAGTGTGCGTTTGTTTTCTGGGTTTCATAAGCAAACATTTGACCCTGACGTGATTTGAACACGCAACCTTCTGATCTGGAGTCAGACGCGCTACCGTTGCGCCACAGAGTCATGGTTAACTCTCATGCTAGTCTACATTTCAGCTAACTAATTAAACACGCGGTAGTAAACTGACCCTTTGCTAAGCCCTGCCCTCCTTAGTTACTATTGGCAAGCCTGCCAAACTTTGCATTCTTGCACTGCATTTATGCAGTTTACAGTGATAACGGTGGCAGATATATAAATTAGGGGTAACTGTTGAAACACAAAGTCTTTGGATCCTTAGAGACGTATACAAAAGCAGCTTCTCATTTCTAGCTGACGACGGTGGATTTTGTCGGCTAAAATAATGACTCACAAGCAGATTTTATAAGTGTAGCTGGCTGATGTGAGCTAATGCTAACTCCTTGACTACTGCAGCTAGTAAGCTAGTCTTCATTAGCTGGGCATGCTGATGTTTTCAGCTTATGTTAAGGCAGATGAAGACAGAGTTTAATCAAGTTACCACACATGTGCTCTTGTGTTTTATGTTTGTGAGAGACTACAGAAAAGACGTCACTGTCCAGACTCATGAAATGCTGAGTATTGCTCTTCTCAGAGGCTCCTTCACACCACGTCAGCATGAAGAGAAATGGAAAGATTGTCAGCTCTAGTTATGGTTGCTAAGCTATGATTGGACAGTTGCAGTTGGAGGTGGGGCTTAGCGAAGGAGCAACTGATTGACATTACCATGCATGGTACCATGCCTTGGTTGGAGAGGTTGAGCTACAGCAGTAGTACCTTCCAACAACTCCAAATCCTTAATTTCATTATTCATTAACTAAGTTCTATAATAGAGTGTATATAGATAATATAATAAAGACACAAAGTCACGCCCCTTCCGGTGGACCATCATGGGACCTAACTTTTGAAAAAATTTGAACTGTAGTCAATGATAAAAGTTAAATTATTTTTTTTGATTCTGTTTGACTTGTGCCACAAATCACACATACTATTTGTGGATTTGAAACAATCCTGTGTATGTCAGTGGTTACACACAGTGTTTCCTGAATTTCATGAACAAAGTTTTGCCCCTGACGTGAGTTGAACCTTTTGATCTGGAGTCAGACGTGCTACCATTGCGTCATAGAGTCTGTTTTGGAGTATAACCTGTCCACATATCAGGTAAAAACAAAAACACTGGCGGTGATAAACTGATTGACACTGGCATACATAGAGCTCTATCATGGGTGACTGTGTGTATGAGGACCTGCACCCTCTGTAGATATAAACAGCTCAGCACATATGAAAACACACTTATTTTCCTATTTGTATTTGTATATTAATATTTGAATACTATATTTCATCTCTGCCATATTCTGCCAATGCATCAGTGATCTCCTTTAAATCCCTTCTTAAAACATACTTTTATCGAAGAGCTTTTCCTGATTTTTCCTAAGTTTCGATTGTTTTTGTCTTTAATTCTAAAAAATGTTTTCATTTTCCTACTTCTTGCCTCTTGCGCTGTATTGGTTTGTATACACCAAATTATTTTTATTTGTTTTCTGTTAAAACCAGATGATTTTGCGCCCTGTCTGTTTTAATTTGTTGCCAGTGTGAAGCACTTTGTAATATGACTTTTGAAAAGTGCTATATAAATAAAGATGATGTAAATCTTACACAGTAGATCTTCAGGAGCTTAATACACAAGATTCAATTCTGAAGGTGACTTCTGTTTGGATGGACTTTATAGATTAATACTTTAACTTTGGAGTTTCTTTCTTCCTTTTAAAAAGAGTTTGTCTTAATTTGATCCAGCTGTATACCATAATTCTTTTTTCAGAGCAGAGCTTTTTCTTCAGAGCAGCTTTTGGATTTAAATTGTTCATCTAGTTGTCAGTCTCACCACTTGGCAATAGAGGGCACTGCAGGCACACATTTCAGACAACTGTTTGCAGCCGTTGGCATCTGCTGATATTTATGTAGCGTCACTTAAAGTAATGTCATTCAGTCATTCATGCAGAGGGTCAGTGTACTAGTTGTTGACAAAAAGATGCCATTAAAGCTCATGAATTCACCATACCAACCTCTTGCTCATGCACTGGGCTGGGTATTTGAGTTATCTTTGCACAATGTGCACACAAAGCCTCTGTCTGTGTCTTAAAGCAGTCTACACTTTGGTAATATATTCCTATGTTTTAATGGATTTTCATGTTTCACTTGTAGTTGTATACAGTACTATTCTAGTATGTTAGAAGCCTTCTGATGAGATAAATATAAAATAAATGATAAAATTAAGTTTTGTAAATGCTGTTGTATGACTGCTGGTATTCAAACTATGTGCGTAACATGGGGAAAAGAGTGCTACAATAGTGTGGGAAAAACACTGTTGAACCACAATCCTCAGCAACACACAGAACATGGTGGGTCTTGTAACCTGAATCCTCTGACATCTCGAGACCTACAGTACTCAGGCATCATGGAGGGTGGGCTGCTCTCACCGCTCACACGTAGTCCCATCAGCCCGGGTAAATCATGTCAGGCACCTTGATATGGAGCAATGTGGCATCTAAAGATAAATCTGAAACAATATTTCAGTTCAAATATTGCAAAACAGCCACAGAACAAGACACACTACATTTTCAGAATGTACAAAAAAGAAGCTGTACATATATTTATGTATTTTACTTTCTTCAAGTGTCCTATTTATCATAATGGGCCTTAAGGATTAATATTAGCTAAATTAGCTTGAAAATCTCTCTACTTAAACAAAACAGCTAAACTGACTTTGACTGGCTTTACATAGCTAATCTTTGCAGCGGTAACCCTTTCACTTAGAGGTGCACTTGTGACTGAAGTGTTTGAACCCCCCAGACTGCTTGGGGGTTGAATGAGTGCCTCTCTCCCCTCCCTCCCTGAACAACAACCATGGAGGGGCTCTTGAGAAAAGAACTGAACCATTGGCTCGGTGGCCCCGCAGTAGAGGACTGTGGTTGTCCTGGGCAGCTCCCAGACCCATGTTTAAATATGTGTGAATATGAAGTAGGGTGCTGAAATGAAAGAAAGAGTGTGTGGGCTCGGCAAACATTTCCCCAGATAATCATGTGGCTTGTGTATTTGGGACTGTATTATTTAAATCAACAGTTTGCATTGTATTGTGCTGTATTTTTGGTATTTATTCAGGCTATTGCTGCAGTGAGAAGTCTAATGCTTTTATACATGTAATAGATCTGAGGTTTTTACTCAGACGTGGGCTAAAACCAGTTTATTTTTCCAAAAATCACTTACAATTATTTAATTATGGGATGCATGAAAAGTAATAGTTTTGTGGAAAAATTCATTTTGAAACAGGGAAGAAAGTGTATTCTTGGTTGTGGCTGAGTTGCATCTCAGCGTCTACCCTGTTTCAACAAGTCGTCGTATTGGTATTACATGTGGAGGTCTCCCTGATCCCTCCCAGAGGGCTTCCAACCTGCGGACCACCCAAAAGCTGCCGTCCTAAACAAAGACTCGCCCTTCATTCATCCTTTTGCAATTTCCCAGTGTAACGGAATGACTGGCAAGTTTGTCTTATTCCTCTACCCCCTCATTGAGTCTGTAGCAGCTGAAGCGGCTGTTTGCAAGCCATTTATTGAGACTGTTAAAGGCACAATCTGCAACATTTTCCTAAAAAAAATGTATAGACTCATATAAACATAATCCCTTCCAATCATCACTTATAACCTACAAGTGTGTGGTGTCTTTGGAGAAATCCTATTGATTCTACTTTTAAATCTGGCATTATTCGTTTATGGGTTGTTGATAATTAAAACTCAAAATTAATGCAGTTTTCTTTGGATTTTGAGACTTTACAATAACTAGAGGACTGGGTGATGTGGCTTATAAATGGTATCTTGACATTTTTAGGCTATGCTGTATCATGTAATACATATCACAATATACACATTGTTTCTAAAGTAACACGCAATGAATTCTCAAATATGGCAGATAAATTGTTTTTTTAGAATACAGTGCATTGCTGTAGAATAAAGTACCCAACAGTGACAAAGTAGTGAGCTAAACATCAAACATCTACAGCAGTAAAATGCAACATACACATTAATGCAGTAGCAATGTTAATCCAAAAACATCACATTTGATAGGTATACACAGGGCAGGACCATTTTACTGCACAATGACTACTTAGAGTAAATTCTTCTATAATACTTGGGGATGTTTTGCTGACAAATTTCCCTGTCAACTGCATGTAAATTTTAATTCAGATTATTCTAAAAATAATAAAACACACAAAACAGTTAGAATTGAGCACAATTTATTGACTATGTTAAACATTGTCTGAAAAAATTAAGAGCCATTTGAAGCCAGTAATCACATTTTTAAATAACCAAATCACATTAAAAATGCAGCTGAAATGGGTAGCATTTTGCACCATGCATGATGAACATTGCAAATTGTCTGACAAAACAAGATGGCAACTCACTAAATACATTATAATTTCAAACTGAACAGGATCCCAGCACCTGTAGTTAAATAGCATTGTTTTCCCGAAGCTGCCACACCATGTAGCTAACGTTACTGTGCAGCACCAGCAGCCTAATCTACTTGCAGGTTATTGTCCTCATGCCTGTGCTGAATGTGGTTACACATTTGAGTCTTATATGCCAGTTAATCCAGACACAGCCAGTAGTATATATACATCCAGTATATATATATATATATATATATATATATATATATATATATATATATATATATATACATATATATATATATACACACACATATGAGGCTATTGGAGCTGAAGTGAACTGCTGGGCTGATTTGGACTGAGAGAGTCACTGAAGATACTTTTCGTAATGATAGTTAAAGGAGGGTTTATATAGCGTTGGGGAGGCATGGCTCCTTTTCAGGTCTGCCCAAAAAAATCCTGAACACAAAAGCTGTGAACAACCTCAAGTCTACTGGTCTAACTCCAGTATTCAGTACTACATAGTTCTCAATCTTTTCATGATTTCAGCAACTATGTTCTTACATGTAAAACATGTTTAGAAGAAAAACTCCTTATTCACTTTACAAGGACTTTAATCACATAGTCGACTATTCACACACATCCCTAATACTATGGGTTTAGAATGCAGAACTTACAGTTGTGTGTTTTTATAGTGGGGTTGGTATTAGAGCTGTGATAAATTTAGAAATTTATATCACTTTACTGTAATTTAGCCTTTAAGATCAGGAAAAGACAACACTTATGCCACATCATGGTTTAATTATATCTAAAATCTAATATCTAGTCTCATATCAATAAACAGTGGAAACGTCATAGTGATCACATCTGTCTGGGTCAAACTGATCACTATAAACAGATGAACAAATGATATAAAGTCCTAATAATGACCAAATCTCTAATAATGGAATGAACAGAAGTGTTCTATATAGGACACTTCTACTGTTGGTCACCCTTTCTGAATTGCCCTGTTGAACTGTGGGCTAATGTTTTGTTGGCAATGTCCAAAACCTGATGTTTTACAGTGTACCATACAGGCTGCATACAGGCTGCAATGATAGTAGCAACAAAAGTAGAAGAAGAACAACATAAACAACATGGATGTGCAGCACTGAGTAAATAAAGTTACAGTTTAATATAAAAGATACAGCTCATTATCATTACCAATGAACAAAATGCTGACCCCTTTCAAAATAAAGGTCTGATAATGGTTTAATGGTAAGCAAAATGCTATTTACTGTCTTTGATAGATTTTTAATTTTGGGCATTTCCATGATGGCCTTGTGGGCCACATGAAACCTTTGAGTGAGCCGCATTTGGCACCTGGACCACATTTTGTCCAGGTCTGATATAAAATAATGAATTGGACAGCTTCCATGTTCACTTAATTTCCTTGACTATTAAAATACAGCACAGGCACTTCAAACACTTTTGAATTTACTGTACAAATTAAATTACTGCACTGTGTATAATTCAAATGCACCACTGTATAACGCAGTACAGTATATATATGAGAATGAGCACTATAAGCTCACTACTTGATTAATATAAGCAAATTATTTCAACAAGATTTTTTATAGGAATGACTGTATCCCAAGGTTTTTGATCCATACATATCCAGATGCAGATTACTAGAATTACGGTTTCCACGGTGATATCGATACATTGCCCAGCTCTGCTAAAACTTTAATCTAATCAAGCTAATCATCCTGCCTTTAATGCAAAAATCTATAAAGCATCATTCATTCTTGTAAAAGTTCCCTTTTCTAGTCATCCTTTTGTGAGAGAAAACTTGTAACATCTTGCTGTTGTTGTTTTTTTTCTTTCAGCACTTTCCAATGAGGTCCAAATCAGACTCAGTCAATGTAAATTGGAAACAAAAAGAAAAGGCACAAGCAATATATTTTCATTCTTGGCAGCCTTTTTGAGTTTGAAGAGCCGTTGTGATCAGTCTCGCTTCACCGAGCCTTCATAGTCAGGCCTTGTGTCCCCCGCTGTCTGCCATTTCCTCTTGCCATGTAACGTCTTATCTGCTGGGCCTGCGAGGTCACTGCTTATCTGATTGACAGGGCTTTGACTCCACGCAATATCCAAATAACCTGAGGGCCTGGAGGCGCAGGAGGATCACAGCATGGCAAAATCCACCGGTCGGGACAGCGCGCGCGAGAGAGAGTGAGTGAAGAGGCAAAAGAGCCGACGAGGAGGGAGAGGATCAAGAAGAATCCAAGCCTTTCATTTGTTGTCATTTCTTCATGTCAAAATCATACACAATAGAAGCCCTATTTTCTCGGAGTGTCTGCAAATCTGCCAGTTATTTCTCCCGTCCTTCACTTTTATTGGAAATGATTAGTTTATCTGATGGATCAGGCACCTGCCAACACTACAAAGACGGTGCTATTATGAAGAATTTGAGGATTATTTTTTATTCAGTGAAAATGACAGAAATAAAAAAAGGTGAGAATGGATTACAAACTTCTCCTCTGTCTGTCCTGAGGTTGGATGTTAACTAATTAAATCATGCATGAGGGAACTCCTTTAAACCCCGGGGATCTGAATCAACTGAAAACTCACTGAGCTGATAGAGACCCCATTTACCTCTGTCCTGGACACCCTGTGCCAAAACCAACCACACAGCCACCCTGCTACTAGAATCTACGTTCCGCCATGCCAAAAAGGAGGCCCCCATCCGTCCTCTCTCTCTCTCCCTCTCAGAGCAATCAGAGCATGCAGGGGTGGACTGCAGCTTTTGTCTCTTTTGCTCCAGCAATTGGCCGCCAAGTGGCAAGCTAATGACGAGAGCCCTCTTGGAATGACTCCAGAGCAGTACAGCTTGCGCTGCTTGATGGGCGAGGGCATAATGAATGATGTAGGGCAAGCCCTTAGGCCTCCCCCCTGGCACAAAACCCACACTCCCAATATCACAATCTGAACCACTTCAGATGCTGGAAATAAAATACATGCACAGGAATTTGTCTCAGTGACAAAATGGTGCCAGGATTTGCAGACAGAGTCACAGAACTGCACAGCGTGCTCAATAAATCAAGTGTCCAAGACAAATACAGTGAAAAAGAACAAAGTATTCAGTTATATACATACTGTATTACTGTGCATTAGAATTGCAACGATTAGTCAATTGACTCCTTAGTCAATGGAAGGAAAATTAGTCAAAAACTGACTGTAAAAAGTTTAGAAAACCCAAAATTTTGAGGTAGCTTCAATAGATTTTCATGTTTTGAGCCAAACTCAAACTCTTGAGTAAATGTTTTACCAACTAATAATGTTTTGTTGAGATAATTTGTTTTTCTTCATTAGCTCAAATGTATTAACATTATTTCAAAGCAGAGAACAAACTGGATCCATTTCATCCTTTTTACTCATCACTTTTTTGACAGGGACAAGGCCCCACAGATCAACATGAGACAGAGTTAGCCTAGAAGGCACATTGTCATCTGTTGTCTGACCAAATGTTAAAAAGGTACCATAAACTCATATAGACTATCACGTGTTATTCAGATGTAACATATATGAATGAGCAGAGGTAAAAATCTACACTTGTATTAATTTTAATCACCATTTGAGAAACCTACTCAAGCAAAAGTAGAAAAAAGTATCTGGTTAATAAATTACTCAAAATACAAGTTAATTTCCATTTTAATTTTTTTAAGGTGTACTGTAATTAGGAAACTGATGTAAACATTGAGGCTGGCATGACATTAGGTTAACATCTTTCTGAAGAACACTAATTTAAAAGCTCAACAGACCACTAACTACAGGATAAGTTCATATCAGCAACATCAAAGACTGACATTACTCTTGAAATGAACATAACTAACAGTAGTTTTCATGTCATATAAATGGAAAATAGCATCCTATCTAATAATAGTAGGAATACTCAAATGTATATACTTGAGTAGAAGTACAATTTAAAAAAAAACAAAAAACATGAAAAATAACTGGACATACCAGATGGTTTGTTACACAGAACCATCTGGGAAGAGGTCCATAGAAACTGTTTGGGAAAGGGCAGGCACTTCTGTAAAAACAAACATTTGGAAAGTGATTGGATGAGCCATCTGTCACATCTAATACTGGCCAGCCAATCAGGGCAAAAACATCTCTTTCCATAAATAAAAGCCTTAAGTGCTGTTCTTTGCTCTTCTTTCGTTGAAGAAATAATCTCCAGTTCTGATATAACTGATGCTATCACGGTATCTACACTAACCTCTTCAGGAGCCGCCATTGTTTGTTGGAGACGAGTCATTTCCATGAACGCTTCTCGGTGTCAGCGCACCTAAAACCACACACATGGCTGCCATAGTCCCTCAGAGGACGCCATTATCTGGGGCCCAGCAAGATGGATTCTTGCATGATCTTGTGATTTTGGAAATCCAGCTGCCTTGCGAGGTAACATGAAAAGAACTCTGAAAAAATACTTGTAACTCAATTTTCACCCCTGTAAATAAGCGCAGAAACAAATGTGCATCAATGTATGCATCGATTGCAGAATATAGCCGGAAACACACACACACACACACACACACACACACACACACACACAAGAAAAGAATAAATGAAGCAGAGAATCCAAAAATAGGTTGAATGAAAAAATAGAATAATCATGGAATCTTATCCATTGCTACAAGTAAGTTGTCTAAATTGTACCTATAATAATAATAAATTAGATGAAAACAGGACATGCAAAACAAAACACAAGACATAAGATAAATCGTGCAACAACAGGAGCCCAAATTGAACAAGGTGCTTGCTGGAGTAAGAAGAAAAGAGAAGATGAAGACAGTCAAGGCAAAACAATTTGCAAAATTTCATTAGAAAGGACGACAGACCGTTTAAATGTTTAAATGTTTGAAACAGCTTCCCAAAATCCAATAACGAGTTACGAGACGTGCCGGCATACACCGACGGAAGCTTAGATTCCGTGGTGCTCAACATTTTCTGTCCAGCAACATCCCGCATTGTGTGACAAAGCAACACAAAACATGTTCACATCCCTCATCATCAGCGCAAAAATGCCCTGGTTTCATTGAGGCCCGTTGAATTTTGTTGGTCTTTGTACAACAGTATGTCAGTATGAGGAGGGTTTTTTCAGTTGATGTGTGTGTGAGTTACATTTGATGATTATCAAGACATCAGAGTTGTTGCATGCCTCTTTTGCACTGGAGTAAACATGCAAATAATGAGAACAGTGAACACAGAGATCAGCCATTTGCTTTGACTTTGCTCTTTTTTATTGTAACGAAACCTCTTGCAGTGTAAATGCATTTCATTTTTACTCTTAAAATGGAACATTTTCCCGCCTGTGGGAGTCAGGATGCCTTGAAAACTGCAGTCTTCAGTTTAGATAAGCTAGAGGCCAAATAATGAATGACATGGTTGGAAGATGCAGAGATAAGACGAGTTTGCCAACAAGAACAAGTTGGCCTGCCAGTGTCGGAGGAAAAGAAAGCTCCGTATTAAATCTTATTAATGTGGCACAATAGAGCTCTGTCTGTCATCGGCTGAATTTTCATTACTCGCGTGTGTGTGCAGCTTTGTGGGGAGTGTATCAGTGTGATCAGGCCTGTGAGGCGTGTGTGTGTGTGTATGTCAAGTGCGCACAGACGCACACACAAAATGCAGTGATCCGTGATAACTTTCAAGCGTCTCGGTTATCTCAGGATTATCTGAGGACTTGACTTTTCGCCACAAGGGGCATGAACCTTTTAGTTGCAAAATAATAGAGGAGACATGCAAATTCATTGTAAAATAATAAAAAGATCAACCTGGAAAAAAAAAATCAGTGATATAAGTGAATAAGTAACACTCTCTTTTCTTACAGGGTAACCCCTTTTGTTCAACCTGGACTCTATTTTCCCTTTTTTTGTGTCCAAGTGATTAATGGACTAATTTTTGAAATTGGTCCAGTATTCAGCAAGACTGCTGCAGCCTTCAGAAGCAAAATGAGCCGCAACATCCGTCAAACTAAGTCCACACAAAGTGCTTGTTTCTGCCACTGACAGGCTCAAATTTACCCCTTACATAAACCCCACCTCCAATCAGCAACTGTACAATCATAGCTTAGCAACCGCCCCCGTATGGGTCCTCTGCATATGCTCTTGCGTTGACCAGCAGCTCATGTTGCTTGTATGTTTTTTTTAATGTTTGTGGAGTGTCCTAAAGGTTGTTGTATGAGTTTGTTCAGGGATGGATATTTTTGATCTTCTACTTTTTACACTTATTGTGAACTTTGTTTGGAGTCACCGGCATTCCCAAACGCTAAAGTGCACGTGTGAGTTACTCCTGGGGTTACAATGGAATCGGCAGGCTGTGGATGATCCCTCTTGTGCTTTGTTGGATCATAACCTAATCCAGGACATATTTATTGGGACTGGTTCTGTCTTTGGAAGGTCGCCTTATGTCAGGAAATGAGGAAAGAAAGGCGGCGTGCATCAATGTATCAGTAAGCAACAACTTAAGAATCGCATTCCTCTGCCGTCACTCATCCTTGTAAACATTCAGTCTTTGAGGAATTGTGTTAGATGTGATAGACAAATGGTTCATCCAATCCAAAAGTGCATGCCCTTTTCCAAACTGTTTCTATGAACAACGTCCCAGGTGATTCAGTGGAACAAACCATTTGGTATGTCAGGTCACCTTTTTGAGCCCTTTTCCTCTTCTTCATGTACCTTGGAAGTAGGTGCATGGAGTACATATTTTTTCAATCTTTTTTTTGCACATTATCATCCTTAAAATTATTTTCTATTGTTACAATGATTTTGTATTGCTTTTCTATTATTTTATTGTTATGTGGGCACTTGCATGTCCTTGAACAAAGCACAGAACCCTGAACTGTTTCAGACTCAGTATTATATCCTTGGATTGCGTAATTCTCTTAACCTCCCTAAAAACTGGTGGTGGTAGTAGACTGACTCTCTCTCTCTCTCTCTCTCTCTCTCTCTCTCTCTCTCTCAAACACACACACACACACACACACACACACACACAGAGTCATGCAAAGATAAGGTGATTTGTTGCATTTGCTCATAATCCGCCCACTCAGAACAAGAAGCAGATCATGTTATTTATGGATCAGAGCATGTTGAAGATTTCAGTAGCTTTTGTGAGCATATAAATTTAGCTTGTCTAGCTCTCATGATTGTTCATTATTGTTCATCCCTCCTGTGATGTGAGTAAAAAGTTGAGTCCATTCATGCGAGATTCCCAGCTCATCCTGCCCTCACCGATCTCTCTTTGAAATTTAAGACCCACAAAGAAGAGAGACACACTTGCTCCTCTTGTCATCCACTGTATCTGCTCTGTGCAGGGAGGTGCACGCTCACTTATCACTCAGCCATCTTATCTTCATGGGCATTTAAGAGAATAAGGGTGAAGGGACAACAAACTCAGCCGAGAGGAAGCCTCGCCTAAATCCCAAAGAAGGATGCAGGCGAGGAGAGTGCCGCCGCAACAGGCTGTCTACACCAGCGTTAGACCGATATGTTGGTTTTTATCACTATTGGACTCAAATTTGACATACAGGACTTAAGTTACAGACTTTGGTTACAGGATATGATTAATATTCATTCTGAACAACAATAAAAAAGTGCTTTGAATTCTCTTGAAAGTTGAATCATACTTTATACACAGTTTAAAATTAATATTTTTAAAAATAAATTCTTTATTTGAAGGCAATACCATATGCCAACATTTCCAACAGTTAAATGTTCTTTATTGTGTTTTTGACCACCAGAGGTGCTATGGAGCTATGTTTTGTTTGTATTAATGATGTACTATGACACACATGATGGCGCACGTGTACATGTGCTAGCAAGTTCCTGGCAATGGTTTTATACAGAGGTGGTGGAAATATAACCACACACCAACAAAAAACATTGAAAAAAAAAGACTGGATTTGTGGAAAATCCAGGTTTCTAAATATTTTTTTTAAAATCCCCTTTGCAAATGTTTCATGACAGAGCTCTTTTGTCCAAAAAAGAAAAAAAAAACCCAAAAAACAAAGGGCATCTTCAATAAGCCACGAGTCCAACACCAAATGGCTATAACTGCTAATTTTTCATCAGTTTGTATAGTGGAGATATTTAGTGTCCCATAATGGTCTAAATTTCGAGGAACTTGTAGCTCTCTAGAAGTTCTGGGGAGAAGCACTGAAAACATGTAAGATCTAGGTATAATGTTGGGTCAAGTAGTGAAAACCCCACAAATACCTGTTAGAAATTATTAGCAATACAGTAGATTATTTCATTGGGCATGTTTGTCTCTATAAGATAAGAGACAGTAAAGATTGGACAGAAGATGAAGGCAAGAGAAATGGGTGATGATGTGCAACAAAGGTCCCCAGCTCCACTCGAACCGGAGGTCTTGCAGCTACA
The DNA here is from genome assembly GCF_056507025.1 of Lutjanus erythropterus. NCBI lineage: Eukaryota > Metazoa > Chordata > Actinopteri > Lutjaniformes > Lutjanidae > Lutjanus > Lutjanus erythropterus. The sequence continues at coordinate 39,356,000 of NC_139321.1, read as the reverse complement.
TCAGTGCTGCTATGATATCCCCAAATTAGGAGCTGTAGTACATAAACACTGATAGAGTAAAACAATGGTATCTCTCTGCAACCATATCCTCAAGACCAAGAACAATAGTTTTAAAGCCTAAGGACACAATACAGTCCCTGCAATGCTGAGACTGCAAATATTAAAGCAAATTCAACAAATCCCTGTGAATTCTGCACAACCTTGCAATTTTGTCCAATTATTGCAACTTTTCCACAAACTTGACCAACCATCATTGTTTCCTGTGAGTTCCACTAATCATAGCAGTCCCCTGCTCAAACGTCATACATCTTTTTCAATGAACCGACTCAATGTTTTATTATTTTCTTCTTCTTTTTTTTGTCATAAGAACTGAAAGCAAGTTTTGTCATCATTATTGACATTTATCAGTGCCCTGTGTACTTTAACATTTTATAGTTTGATCTACAAAAATATTTAGTTTCTTTGTGGAGTACTCCCAATGTGCAACTATATTTTGTTAGTATTTTTGTAATCCTGAGCTTAGTTTAGTTTGAACACTCAAAACAGAATGTGGTCTTATTGATTTATATCAACTGTACAAAAACAAATGCAAATTTTTTTTTTGCAATTTTCACTTGCTCCTGGAATGTCATTGCAAAATCCCTAAAAGCACTGTAACATGCATTAAAACTTATTTTTAAAAAGCTGATGTGAAATCAGACATAACCTGACATGCCAGATGGTTGTTACATAGAGCAATCTGGGAAGCCGTCTATAGAAGCTGTTTGGAAAAGGACGGGCACTTTCAAGAAAACCCCTGGCAGGTGATTGGATGAACCTGACACAAGCTAATGTCAACCAATCAGATCATCTCACCGAACCATGGACAAGAAGAAGAATGAGAGCCTTCAGTGTCATTCTTTGCTCTTCTTTCAATTAAATATTCTGAAGTTCTGATATAACTGATGCTATCGCAGTATCTACGTTCAAGACAAGTCGTTTCCATGGACGCTTCTCACTGTCGTCACACCTAAAACCATGCCTGTCGCTGCCAGTAGTCTCTCTGAGGATGATGGATTCTCATGTGATCTCGCAAATCCAGCCACCTCGTAAGGTAATTTTTGACCCAACAATCCCCAAAAAAGCCCAAAATCTAGAGGTACTGAATATATATGCATTTACTGATAGCTACATGTCTTTGATGTCATTAGGAGTACCTTTCTCTTGACATGCTGTGCATGTTGTTGTCCTTTTCATGCTGTCTACTCAAATATCGGTAGGCTATCGGTCTTCTTCAACCAACTGTAACTCGGTCGACTGCCTACAATAAGGTGGCCCTGTAACTGCAGCTTGCAACATCCAGATAAATGCACATCAAAGCATGACGGTACTCCAAGATGCCTCTGAGAATGCCGTGAGCTTATGTGTGTGTGTATTTGTGTGAGATAATGGCAATCCTTTGATGCCCAAGAGTGATTTGGTTGAAGCTCTCTGGCGCATTATTTGCCTCCTGTAAAGAACTTTGATGAGAGCCCAGAAGAGAAGACCCTTATTGCCTGCACTTACTGTGTCAATAACGGAATTGTTTTGGAGACTTCACCCCCGTCTCATCTTCTTCTCTTCCAGCCTCCCATGCAGGCAGTCTTTCATCTATCTTTGCTATCTTCTTCCGTAGCATGCAACTGGCGAGATTGTCAACCCGTGCCACCTCTTGGAGGAAGCAGGGCTATCTGCACGAGTCGTCTTGATGACGCTCTGTGCTCACTCTCACTGATACGCACGGGATGGGAGTTGATGAGTGTTGTGTTTATACAACATAGTCGTAACATGCTTGTGATATGATTCATAGGTACTCATGAGTGAAGAGACAGCAGTTACCATATAGTTAGATGACATTAAGCAACACAGTACAGACTGTAAAATGAAAATGTTGCAGACAAATACACATCTGAAAATTTTAAGCCATTTCTATGTCTAGAAGTTTATAATTATAGCTTCCAGCAAAATGCTAACATTAGTGTGGTAACATACTCGCAATGGCAACACTTACATGCTGACATTGAGTCTGTATAATGTTTGTCATATTCATAATGTAGTGTGATAGCATGCTAACATTAGCTAAAAACAGAGTAGAGATGAAGTTCATGGGCATTTCATTCATTACTTTTGCAAGCATTTGGGGATAAATACAACACATATACCATACAAAGTATGGGGCAAATTTTTACCTGGTGGTGACACAACATTTTTCAGGACATGGATCCCTTAGTTGATAAAGAGACTAGATTGCATTAAAGGGATAGTTCACCAAAAAATTAAAATTCAGTCATTGTCTACTCACCCTCATGTTGATTGAAGGAAGGGTTTAGTTTTTTAGTCCACAAAACACTGCTTGAGTTTGGAAGAACAATGGAAGTGAATGGTGACCAGTTTTCAAATGTAAAACTACAGAATAAAGACATAAATTTCCCCCACACTGCTCGTCTGGTATAATCCAAGTCTCCTAAAGCCCCAACATGCCAACTTGACTAAAAAAACATTTACAAAAAATAAACGAAAAGTTCACAGTTTGTTTTTTTTTAATAAATAGGCTGATTTATGTCTGCTGGATGGATTCATGTTAATGTGTATTTTCAGTCAAAAAAAAGTCTTATACAAAAAAACCTATCAAACAATAATTTGGCACCCCTCTTGCAGTAACTCTGAGGGCCAGGGGTCGTGGACCCCCTGCTGAAAACCCAGGCATTAAGGGAAGGCTCAGGAGTTCAAAATCAAAAGGATACATTATCTGGGAACTAGGAATGTAGAATATAGATATAGAAAAGATATAGAAAAACTTTGACCTGCAGGTGGCACCGGAAGAAAGGCCACCTCGGATTTATCACTGGGTTATTGTGGACATTGTCTACAGTTCACCCTATATTTGTTGAGATATTTCCCCATTAAGCCAAAAATATTAATCTCATTGTGATGCGACAGGGAAAGTCAGGAGATCACCAAAGTCAGTAGGTCTCATCTTTTGGGGACAGTGAGTGTCTGAACAAAGTTTCATGGCAATCTATCAAAACGTTGAGATATTTCAGTCTGCACCAGAGTGGTGAACTGACAGACCATGTGACCGACAAACTGATCAAACAGACAGAGGTTTTGAAGCTTGTGAAAAGAGGACAACCTGGAGACACAACATTTCCATCCAACAACATACAAAGATAGAAAGTTAATTTTGGTGGGTTTCATATGTTAACAAATGTATATATATTTAACCAAAATTAACTTTCTATCTTTTATGTGAAATGTCACCTTAGATCTTGGCCACTATTATGTGCACAAACCAGAGCCCAGCCACTAATTCCTCCTAAAATTAAGAAATTGTTAAAGGCCATACATCATTTTTCAGGCCTCGTCTGAGAAAGCGGCTGCTTCGAGTAATTACAGGGAATCAAAGACTAAGTGGTGTAAGATCAAAGGAAGGCATTCTTCTGTAATCCTGGGGTGTTGCAAATCTTTTGTAATCTGGTCGCAGCGTTCCACCACTGTTTGACATCTATTTACTGTATAAAAAGGAACGGTGCCATCAATTATGGGCCTGCTAGCGCTATTATTTACTTTTGCCAAGCCCTGAGTGCCGGGGCCCGCTTTGTGAAATATAGATCTCCCCTCTCCCCTGTTTGCTCTTCGCTGTCGAAGGTGTGCTCTCTTGCTTGCCCTTGGCTTTGGGTTGGGGGTTGTCTGGCTGCTTCCTGGTCTAGATGTAGGCTGAGAGATTAAGGGGGATAGAGTTTTGGCGGCTCTCAGGTTTTGTATGTTTGTTCAGTGTTGAGATGTGGAAACTGACATGTTCCTGTCTATCATCTGGCTGCTCGACTGGCTGCACGATTTCCGTTGATGCACTGCATACGAAAAAGGAGCAGTCAAATATTGGGATATTGGTATTAGAATGTAAATGCAAGGTGTTATTTTTGCACAATTTATTAGATTTAGTCACATTATTTCTGTTTTCCCCCTTTCTGCTTTCTAGTGCATTCAATACCAGAATCTAAGGGTGTCTTCTTGAGAAAAACATCAGTTGTTTCAGCAAATACACAATAATAACATATGTTGTTGACCTCTTGTGTGATGTTTAAGTACCACAAAGTCCACTGAACTTTATCTAATAGTTTTAAACCAGATTCACACTTAAAAATCCAGTACCAGAATCAAACCAATGTGAGGATTATGTGCGTGCACAAAGGCAAAACCTTTACTTTTTCTGACAGCTATTTACTTTTGTTTCCTACATTTTAAAAGAAAGATCAGGACTTTTACTCATTACCTTTTCAAATCATGTTACTTTAGTTTTAATGGATTTAAGGGAAATTAGTGGATATTTTTGTTTTGCTTCATAGTGTGATGACCTTTAAACATTAATATTTCCAAAATCCAAGGAGTAAAGACATCAGTATAAGGCTCAGGAAAGCTCGCAGAGCATTTGCAAGCCATTTGAACACATCTGGAACACAAAGCAATACAGCTGAAACAAGATCTGAATGTATAACGGCAATGTTAAATCAGTTTTGCTGTGTGGCTCAGAATGCTGGCGAGTGGTTGGGATTGACATGAAAAAGATCAATACATTTCCACTATGAAGACCTGTACAAAAACACAAACTGTCACAATCTGGTGCGGAAAATTAAACACCGATGGTTCCAATGGCTTGGACATGTCCTTAGAATGGACCAGGACTGCATTCCTGAAGTTGCCCTGAGATGGACTTCACTGGGAGAGAGGAAATAAGGGAGGCCAAAATCAAACCGGCGGAAAACTGTGATCTCAGAATTGAAAACGACTAACCTAACTTGGGGCGAGGCACAACATGCTTCACAGGATAGGTCCAGATGAGGGCAGATAGTCGCAGCCTTATGTTCCACAGGGAATGAAGAGGGTTAAGTAAGTCAGTGTGGACCTCAGTTTTGCAGACGATGTCAGCCTCCTTTCCCACAAACAGAAAAATGCACAGTCAAAGCTAACACAACTCTCTGAAGAGCCAGTGAAGACCGGCCAGAAAATCAATGTGAAGAAGACAGAAACTGTGTGAATAAACAACAAACAGGACCCTTCACTCTATCTACAAGGAGATAACATCAAAGAGTCAGACCACATCACATACCTTGGGAGCATAGTCAGCAAAGATGGTGGATCAGATGATGATGTCAGGAACTGAATCAGCAAGGCAAGATATGCTTTTAACACACTGCGACCCATCTGGAACTCCAAGGCATTGTCCCTTCGACACAAGACCAGAACGTTAACATCAAGGCAATCGTACGTATGGATCTGAGACATGGAGAGTGACTAACACCACCACCTCCTGAAAATCAGGTGGCCAGAGAAGATCTCCAGCGCCAACGTGCAGGAGAAAACCAAACAAAACCTCATCAGCCCGAAGAAGAGAAAGTGAGGTTGGATTAGAAACACCTTACACAAACCGGTGGACAACGTCATGAGGAAATCATTGGATTGGAATCCACAGGGTAAGAGAAGAGAGGGGAGAAGACCAGTCAAGAGTGATGCAAAGACAGCCAGACATTGACCCAACTGAAGAAAACCACCCAAAACGGAGCCTACAGCCTACAAGAATAAGTCAAAGTAAATCAAGTCATTGTGTGCTGCCTTCCCAACATCAAGACCGATTTCAACCTAAATGGATGGAACAATAACACATAGAAAAGATGATTCTCTGGTGTATCCATCAGTACATATCATGCAGGACAGATGTAACAAGACAAAAACTGACTTAAAAGACGTAACAAAATGAAAGAGACAGAGAGGGAGACTTGACCATGGAGAAAAGGTGAGGTTCAGTTAACTTTACACAGTAACAACCAGTAGTGCTGCTCACAACAGAGCAAGACTCAAGGTCAAGACCAAGAAAAGTCTCATCTGTTATTTCCCAACTGCTGAAAAAGGGCCAACACTAAGCTAATGCTAACATTAGCATTTTACCTTTACAACGTCCTGGTGTGATCATATCCCTTTCAGGAACTTTGTAATCCAGCCTCAAAATGCAGTGTATTTTTGGAGACATGGTAAAATAAATCATAAACCAAAAGCTGAATGGCTTCTTTAATAATTTAGCAATTTTTCCCTGGTGCTAACAGTTGTTGTTAGCATGTTTTTAGCCATCCACTGGCAATCCCAAGATGCATTTCGTTTAGTCACTTGATGCGTGTGTGTGAGACTCTGATCCCAAATGAACTGCACAGTGGAATAACATAGATTGATCCTTCAAAATAAAATTTGCAGGTATAATGGTAATGTGGTTATTGTCACAGCCCTAACTAGAAAAAATGATTAAATAGAATAATTTCAAGAGCTGAATTATATTTTTGACATCATGTGGCAGACTAGAGAAAGGGAAGTGGGGGGGGCAGAAATGGCCCCCAGGCTGCCGGTTTGAGAGCCCTGCCTTAAATTGTCCTTTCAGAGAAGACATAACCCTTTACCTTTGTGCCTTGTTGAAGTGTCTTTAAGCACTGGGAGAATTGTCAAACATCATTCACATCTCTTATCTGTCTCTATGAGCAGAAATTCCATAAAAATGATCTTAAAAGAATTTATTTGGCTCCGTTGGCTGAAATGCAACCATATAATCACAACATCCTGCATTCAGATCTGCCCTCTGATCCGTGTTGCGTGTCATCTGTGTCTCTTTAAATGATCAAACAAACTCTTTGTTTTATTTGATATAAAACTGTGCTCGCCACAGAAAGATACAGAGATCAAAAGATGCCAGATTTGGGCCCAGCCTGTGACCTGGAGTCTGACTGAGTGTACCTATTGTCTGGTCGTATTCCTCAGCTGTAAGGCTCGGCCACAGCTGGAAACGGTGGAGGTTTGGCGAGGACAACCAGTTCAGTGCACACATTTCCCAGCTAATGGAGAATTTGTGAGTGAGAGCCTTTAATTTTCCGATAGGTGGGTGGATCAAAGATATGATATGATTAAAGGAGAACCAAAGCATGCTGTTCCATGTGAAATAAGTGGACAAGGGATTCTTTCAGAAGCCTCCATTACTTGTTTTGTTGTACGTACTCACCCTCTTTGAGCACTGAGTCATATTGAAACAAGTGATTTTATAACTAAATGTGCTTTTCTCAATGGTATTAGTCATTCTCTTTCTATTTTTATAAGTCTTCTTCTGTTTGTTTTACGCCTTTGTATGGACTTATCACTTTGACAGGATCATTACTTAATTTAATTACTTAAGTTAATGACCACTAGTGCTTCCTGTGCTGTCAGCTGTGTTGTGCAAAGCAACAATTCTCCAAACTGAAGAAATGAGTGAAGGCTGAACATCTGAATGTAGTATTCACTTTATTTTTGGCATCATCAGGCAAAAACTAGACTTCTGCCCCTCCTCTTGGCTCTGTTTTCAGGCTTTAGAGAATCTAGCCCCTGATGGGACACTTTGACCGATTACAGGTTATTTCAGAGAGGGGGCGTTCCTATTGGCTGTTCCACAAATACAGATGCACACACTTGTCCCTAAAGATGGTGAAAGTCTGATTCAATTGAGGCAAATCCTGCAACTTTTGATAAATGTCTTAACTTCAATGAGTGAATGAACTTCACTGAATTTGGTGGAATTAAGTTTTATTTATTCAAGTTAATTAAACTTAAAATTTCTAGTATTTATTTCCAGAACACATCAACTTATGAACATGTGTTGTTCTAACTTGAAGTCTTAAAATGATGAGTTGAATGAAAGTACTGTACAGAGTTTAATCAAGTCATTAAGTTCAAAATTTAAAGAAATTAACCTGACCTGTCAAATGGTTTGTTAGACAGAACCATGTAGGAAGCTGTCCACAGAAACTGTTTGGAAAAGGGCGGGCACTTTCGAAAAACGCACTCGGCAGGTGATTGGATGAGCCATCTGTAATGTCTAATTCAGGCTAATTTCAACCAATCATATCAACTCACTGAACCGAAGCTGGCCGGTAGAAGAGTGAAAGCATCTCTTCCGCTGATAAAAGCTTTCAGTGCCGTTCTTTACTTTTCTTTTAACAAAGAAATATTCTTCAGTTCCGGTATAACTGATGCTGTCACAGTATCCATGCTAACCTCTTCAGGAGCTGCCATTGTTAGTTCGAGGCAAGTCATTTTCATGGACACTTCTCACTGGGAGTGTACCTTAAACCAAGCCCATAGCTGCCAGTAGTCCCTCCAAGAACGCTGATTGACTCACACCACCTCTGGCATGGACACAAACAGATAGCTTGGAGCCTGGCAAGATGGATTCTCGTTGATCTTATGAATCTAGCTGTCTTGCAAGGTCATAAAGAAACATGATCAGTGTATAGATGGCAGACTTCCCAGCATGCATTTTTTGAGAGTTAAAACTCACCTGAGACCCTTATGTTTTACTGTTTGAAGAAAATATCTACGATGAGTATTATATCTGTAATTATAACCCCAATTCTAAAAAAGTTAGGACGTTGTGTATTACACCAGATGAGCAGTATGGAGGAATTTCATGTTTTTATTCTGTTGATTTTTTTATGTTTGAAAACTGGTCACCATTCACTTCCATTGTTAGGGAGATTCTGCAACACTGTTTTCTGTGATCTGTCCCTTTAAGAAACAGGAATTCTTCTTGCCAGGGTGTCTGGTTTGGTGTAGCTCTATTGATAACTGTTTGGAAACACTAGACTTTTGGCGTTTTAGTGCCAGAAACAGGTTGTGATAATGAAAAGGAAAAAAAAAAATCTGTCATAAATCGGGAGAAATACAGGTGAATTATTAGGAAAAGAGGGAGCAGGCAATTAAAAACGGGAGTCTCCTGGGATATTTGGGGGGGTTGCCAAGTATGCGTCTATATTTGCTCTTTAGAAAGTTAGCAGGTCATCTCATGATCCAACAAAATGTTCACCTAAATGAGCCTCATGTGCTACAGTTACTTGTTTTGTAAAAAGCTTCCTCAGTTACATTTCAATGACATCACAGGTATAAGTCATAGTTCCCTGGTTTCATTCCTTATGATTAAGCATCATTTATCTCTGATTTCTAGCTTGGGGTAGGAGTTGGTCATATTCCCAATTACTGGTCTTTACAGACAGTAAGAATGATACTCTAACTCATCCTTTATCAATTACAAGTAACTCCAGCTGCATTCCTGTCTAATCAAAGATGCCTAATCAGCACCCCTGTTGCAAGAACGTTGATAAGACCAAGGAGTCAGTCTGACGAAAACTGAGTAAACCTCCTCGACTTGGCGTTGAATCGTTTGTAGGTGGTCTAATCATCTCAGCTCCTCGCCCAGACTCATCCTCACTGGCATTTTTTCCTTGTAGTGACTTCACTTGAGTCTGTGACACACACACACACACACACACACACACACACACACACAGATCCACATCCCACATATGTGGTGCTGCTGACCCAAGAAGACAAATCAGAAAAGCCTTGGGGCTCGGCCTGCCCGACCAAAGCGATGAGGTCATCCCGACAGAACCTCATTTTCCCTCAAATTGCACCTCTGATCAGCGCGGTGTTTCCTGCAACAATTACACTGACCCCAAGTCCTCATTAGCAAATAGTGTGGAGGAGGAAAATAAAAGGACAAAGACCACTTGGTTTGTGAGGAGCAGGATGTTTAGTCCAGACAGGGTTGCCGTCTTTTTCTCTTGTCTTTATCTCGCATCATGTCTTCAGGCTTCTTCTCAACATCACCCTCTGATTAGTGGGTCTTGCGTTCTGCATCGCGTGCTGGAAGGCTGACGAGGAGAGAGATGTGGGGGTCACGGTGCTTCGTTCCCTCACACGTGGCTGATTTGAGTTTTTGACAAATGGAGAGGCATTTTAAAGAACACCCACGATTAGGAACCGATTTGCAGACATGAAAGTAAAACTTTTTAAAGTACAGCATTTAGGTTGTTAGCTATTTTGGGGTCTTTACTCGTAAAAGCTGGGGTCTCAAACTCAAATTGGCTTATCAGAATTAGGGAATGGATTCTTGAGTTTTGGCCAAAAATGTTTTGTGATGTGACAGTGACCTTTGAACTTCGACCACCAAATTCCACTCAGTTCATCCTTGAGTCCAAGTGGACGTTTGAACCACGTTTTAGGAAATTCCCTCAGAGCTTTCTTGACATATTTACAAAAATGGGACGGACGAACAGATAGACAACCTGAGAACATAATGCAGAATAATCAGTAAATGACAACAATTTTGAGGCTCACAGTATTATTCATAAATCAATAAAAATACAGACAGAGTATCGTCAGTATTGTCATCCTAAAATAATGATGATCACTCTGTTTTTGTTACACTCAAACAAAATTAATGAGCAAGTGTCACCGCACCCACCTCTCGTTTACAGAAATATATGATTTTAGTGTACAAGGTGATTTGTTAAGATGGACAGTTTGGAGCTGTAGGAACTTGATTCATCCCCAAAACATGGGGGCCCTCCAAGTTAGAGCTGAAACCTGTTATAATTCATTCATGCTGCTCCAGGCCAAACAGCTCCCACTTGAGTCAGTATGATCTACGAGTGTCCATGAGCCCCAGACACATGTAAATGTACACCAAACTAATTGGTGCTGCAACAGTCAGGGGTTTTAAATCAGCAGTTATATCACCTGTTGTTTCAAAGAAGAGGGGGAGAGAAAAGAAACACCTACTGAGATTATTTTAATGATTTATTTCAATTTCTCAGTTTTATATCTATTGGACTGTGTGCCCGGTTTGATCTTTGATCTATGTTTTTCCTGGTATGTCTTGTGGAGATACATTTTAAAGTCATTCTCTTGAAATATGAGGTTTTTAAAAGTTTCTTGTAGAGTAGCCAGAAGGAAAGACAATGCTGTCCTTAACGGGAAATTGAACTATTTATTCATACTCTTTGGCAGTCGGAGCACATAAGGTTTTCAGGGTTAAAAAAGTTTAACTTTTAAATAGCAACACAAATCCAATGACAAAAGCAATTGATGAAAATGTTTGCTTGCTCATTGCGAAGCAGATTTCCTGTAAAAAAAAACCAAACAAAAAAAACCAAACAAAAAAACTCCATAACCATAACCAGCCAGGTGACATTTTAGACCAACCAGATGTAGTCAAAGGGATGTGAAGTGTTAAATTAGTTGCATATGCCTTGCAGTATTGAGCCAAAAAGGTGATTAGCCAGTGTTGCTTTATTCTAAAAAGGTGTGTTTTGGGGCCACAACAGCAAAACAATCCTCGTATGAGTGATTCAAACTGGCCAGAATATCATTCTTACTCATATGGTGCATTAGTGATATTAGCGAGGCGAGGTGCTTGTACAGAAGACACCAAAAGGCAAAAGCAGCCACAGCCTGTTTACCCTGCTGCCAACTGGAAAGAGATACAGAAGTATTCACTTTCATCCCACCAGACCACAGACTGTGAGACTTCTTTTCCACTTTGGAAAAAAAAAACTATTTTATGAGCAACAATTAGCATCTTGTTATATTATCTGCTACATTAGTCTTAGTTTTGACACATTAGCAAGTGAACACCTTCATGGCTATATTATTGTTACTAAACAACAGAATACTAATTTTTATATCTGCCTGCACCCCACGACTGCTTGGTGATGCTGGGGCTCTATATAATTGCTTTTCTGGCAGATTGTAGTCTGTACAACCATGTCAAGGTGCGAATACGCAACCTCTGGGATTAGCATACAGCGTACAATGGTGAAGTTAGTTTTGAGTTGGTAATGGCTGTCAAATATGCAACTTAAAATGAATGAATGCACAGAACAGATTCTCTGTTTACAACTGTAGCATCTGTCACCTCTATTGAAAACATGTTTAGACAGTGGTGGCGGTTGGCGAGTAATGTAATTGATGTAAGTCCAAGCACCATGTAACACTGGTAACACCTACTACCACAGCAAGCATAATAGCCGCAAGGTCTGCTTCATTTTGCTGTCTCGGCTCTACCCGCTCCACCTCTTTGCTTATTTTTGGATTAGCCGGGAGTTAGCCAAGTCAGGCACTGCCAAGATGGTGATGGCCAGAGCCAGCACACTGTGAGCTTTTAAACATCACAGATGCTTAGTTGACTATTTAATATACTGTCACTATGTATGACATGTAAAGTCGCTTTTGACAATCAAACAAAGGACACTGGGCCTCATTCATCAACCGTTCTTCAGATAAAATTTCTTCTTAAAATACACTTATGCAGTTTTCATAAAGATTGAGGCATTCACCAGTGTTTTCTTATGTGGGATTTGTTCTTAGGTAAGAATCTAAGAACACTCCAGAGCACAGTTATGCACATTTGTTATTGACATACTTGTGCAAAACAATTTATAATTGCATTTTCTTCAATTCCACATTTGTATAATATTGTAGGATTGGAATTTACAAAACTATTTTTAGAATTTAGAATATTTTATATATGTATTCATATTTGAAGTGTCTCAGAGGTCTTAACCAGTGTTGACACTGGTTCTCTAAGTGTCTGTGGTTGTCCAGACAGCATCTGAGATCAGATGTGGGTCAGTTAAACGGGGCCCGGAGGTAAATATATGATCATGTTTCATGCTTTTAGATAAAATACACCGTCAAATTATGTTAATTCTGATCCTGAGATGGTTGAGGAGATAAAACCACCAACCAGCGGTCCATCATTTTTACATTTTTGTTTTGGGAATCCTTGATTTCTCTCTGCATTTGTCCCTGTGTGCTTCCTGTGTGCACACGGCCCTGCAGTCTCATGCCCTTACATGGGCATTGGTGGGGTGTCTGCCTATGCTAATTTAGGACAAGTGGCACTTACGAGGATAGTGGCATTCATGATTCTAAGAACAGATACAAACAATTCTGCAGTCTATGAGCACCTTTGTGAATCTTAGGACCTTTCTTAAGAACTTTTAAGAAACTTTAAGAAAAAACTTACAGACATTGGTGAATTTAGGCCTTGTGTGATTAGTGCTTGGCACCAAAACTCATCACTAGGGTGCTCCCTCCGTAATGATGAAGCTGTACTAGTAAGTATATTTGTGCCATACGTGTCAGCAGGAAGTTCTCAAACAGAGGACAATGCTTCCTTATGATCACAACAACCCAGAAGCCTTAAAAAAACTTTTGTTTGCTAAATGAGGTGCCATATTTGAACATGGCATTCACTTCTTTTAATACATCCATGGTTTACATGGACACAGTTGTTGTTTTTCCAGTTGGGAAGCAGGTTAGGGATCACTACCTTGTCGGCATAGCAACTGTCTGAATGGGTTGTCTACAGCAGTAAACTCTGTGTCAAGTGGGGAAGTGTCTCAACCTGATAACTGTCCACCTTCTTCTTCTTCTTCTTTTCTCTGTCTTCAGCTGGTTCCTTTTTTCTTCACCACAACAAATTGACTTCATCTCTTACTCATAATTCAGAATCATTCATTGCTGCAGCCCACCATCCAGTGCTGATTAAACAGTTCTGACATTCAAAATATTTTCCCGTTCTCATTACTGCCTCATTGTTCATCTCTTACAGCGTCATTGTGTCAAGACTGTCCTCTGACAGAATTTGACCCAAAAAATTTAAAGCCTGTCAAACATAGTATGCTTTCATTTATCTTTACTGAGTAAACTTGACACCATACCTCAACTGTCATATCAAAAGTGGGTGGGGATAGATTCAATATTTGACCTCTGCTAAAGAAAATATTAACATATTTCTGTAGTGATCTTGCGCTGGCTGTTACGCTCATCAGAGAAAAATAGAACCTCTCACTGTTTGTTTGGATGACATTGAATGTGATGTCCTTTGGGTGCTCTTTGATGTCCAGAGTTTGTGTTAGGGTGTGCAGACAGCTAATGCAGCCCATACCTGAACTGTACCTGAGTGACAAAACATGCTGGAGAAGCTGCCCAGACAGAAATGATCAACAGAACATTGAAGAAAGCAGACACGGGGTTGTCCCGAAGATTTGGACATCCCCTTGGCCAGTTGAGCTGTTACATCAAGGGATTGTAGACTGTATGAGCAAGAGCACAGATCTCATTACACCTTAGCAGGGCAGCGGTAAAATCCCCACTGTCTGTATTTTGATTGCAGTTTGTGCTTATTACATGGCCTTTTACTGTAAACTGAGACTAGAAAGAAGGTTGGTTTTAGCTCCACTTGCTGTGTTACTTTATGCTGTTTACAAGGCTCACTGTTAGAAGGTAGATACATTTATGTGAATTAGTGACATTAAATTACCCTCTTCATGTTAACATCATTAAAGGGATAGTTCACCCAAAAATGAAAATCAGTCATTATCTACTCATCCTCATGTTGATTGAAGGTCAGGATTATTTTGTTAGTCCACTAAACACTGCTGTGTTGTGGAAACTCCCAAACAATGGAAGTGAATGATGACCAGTTTTCAGACATAAAAAAACAACTGGAAAAAATCATAAAATGCCACCATACTGCTTGTCTGGCAAAAATCCAAGCCTCCTAAAGTCCCAACATGCCATTTGCACACCGTCACAACACACACACACACACACACACACACACACGGTTCAGCCACATTCACATGTGCACACCTTCCAGGCTAAAGAACTACAGTGAAGATTCAGGCTAAAAACATGGTGTAAATAACATTTTTTTGTCAACTTGGCATGTTGGGGCTTTAGGAGACTTGTGTTATACCAGATGAGCAGCATGGAGGAATTTTATATTTTTATTCTGTTGTTTTTTTTATATTTGAAAACTGGTCACCCTTCACTGCCATTGTTTGGGAGATTTTGCAACATGGTTTTTCTGTGAAACTCCTCTGTGAAACCCAACCTTTAAACAACATAATGGTGAGTAGATAATGATTGAATTTTCATTTTTGGGTGAACTATCCCTTTAACAAGTCCTTTCAGGATTTTGCAGGCTTTTTTGGAGGGTGTTTCTACTTAAAATGCCTGCCTCCACAGCACCTTTTCTAAAATAAAAACTGCAATGCAAGTCACAATGCTTTTAGGGGTTTTTTTGCAAAGAAAATGTGAGAACATCTGCAAATTGCAAAAAAAAAAGTAGCATTTTTTTAATTTTTTGGAAATCAAAGGCAACTTGTTATTAGTGTTCTATCTAACCTTCCAAAAAGGCTCAAGATTATAAGAGTTCCAACAAAATATGCTTTAAATGTAAATTACATAATGTATTTCAAAATAATTTATTACTGTATTGCAGAAAAAGAGGTCGTCCCCATCGTGTTAGCACTATGCACATCTGTTTAAAGAGAAAGAGAAGCGTGCGTAAGATTTGTCCAAGCTGCAATGGAAATGCACCAGAAAAGTCCAGGACATCAGATACCAATGTTTTGGGTTGGTAAAGCATCATGAACACAGCAAAACAAATAGAAAAGGAGGAAAAATTGGCAGAGGGCAGGTTCTCTGCAGATACAGCCGTTATCTTACATGATTATTACTATTATATATATTATGCCTTTAACTCAATGGCTCATAGTGCATATAAGATAAATTAAGATAAGATAAGATAATCCTTACATGCACAGTGAACTCTCAACGCATTTAACCCTAACCCAAAACACTGAGTCGCAGATTTTTCCAAAACTAAGAGCTAACTAGCCAGAGTTCACATCACTGTCTGCTGCAATGCCACTAATGATTGCCACCACTAGATTACCTTCATTATGAGCCTGATTTACTAAGATCCCAAATGAAGAGTGCCAAATTTCATGTGCATTTTAATATATATGCACGTTTGGTTGGTGTGTGTTTTGCAAGTGATCCACTAGGAATATCTGCATAAATCACAACAGGTGCAAACATTGTGAAAATAGCAGTATTTAAATGAGGGTTTGTGTTTGTTACAGGTTTCTGCCATTGGGAGTTTGGATGGAAAACAGAATGACTGCAAGTGCAAAATAAAAGTTGATCCAATGGAGGTGTTAGTGGAAAAGACAAGTAAACATACTGATGAGCTACAGCAAAATAAATAAAATAAAATAAAGAACAACAGATGAAATTAAGAGAAGATGGCAAGATATAAGGCACAGACCAAAAGAAAATTTATAATAAAACTTCTTAAATAAATAATAAATAAAATAAAATAAATATAATTAATAAATAAAAGTAAATAACAACAACAACAACAACAACAATAAAAAAAATCCATTTTGCAGGAGGTGCGAGCTGTGTAGGCAGGTGGTCAGCGCTGTATCTGGTCTGTTAATGATCATAAATAACCTGTCAGGTGAGACTTAAGGCGAGGGACAGGCAGTGGTGAGGTCTCTCAGTCCAAGTAGTCCCACAGCGGAGCAATCAGGGACTGGAGGGGGAGGACAGGCACGCACTGGAGGAGAGACGGTGCTCTGGAGAGAGAGGGGCACACTGGAAAAAGACTTGCAACCTGCCAAAAAAGTCCAGTTCAAAATGTAATGCTGGTGAAAAGAAGAAAATAGAAGGACATAGTTAAGGTCAAATTTTCTTTAGGCTACAGTGGACATGGATGTTCAGTTTCATTTGGCTGCAAATAGGCTGCGATAAATTTCTGTTTAATCATGGTGTTTTTCTGCTTTAAGGATTAATGGATAAAAATAAAAATCAATGCATCCCACAAACAGCTCATGAGAAATGACTTTAAATCAGAATGTTTCCTCCTCGCCACAATAACAGCAGCCATCTGTGTGCACCGCTGGGCCGATTAGCTCCTTCCTTTCAAATGTATTAGATACAGACGCAGTCACAGTCATCAAACTTTTTGGGGGCTTGGTAAATTGCAGTGCATGTGCTAAATGAACCTATTTCCTCCTAGTATTTTGAACACTAGAAATAGTAGAAATGCCCCATATTGCATATTAATTAAGGCAAACGTACTAAATGGACAGTGCGTACTGTCCTGCACATTTGAAAGATGCAATCCTCAGTGCACATGATCAGTTTGCACATTTGTTTGCAGGTGATATCAAATTTGCACACATTTTTACACACACAAACCTTTAGTGAATCAGGCCCTCTGCGTATAAGATTTGACAGCAAGTTTTAAAATAGGTAAGTACATGATTGAATTACCCATTCTCTGTTAAATCTGCAATTGTATTTGAATTCTGTTCTTTTAAAGGTGAAATGTGTAAGATATGGCTACAAATTTAAAGTAAAACTTAAAAAAAAAGCTAATAATCCTTCCTAACTAGTGATACCACTTTGTGCCACAAGAGGTGATAGTCCAATCCCCTGTGTCAGCTGGGAGATGTGTGTGAGCAGTGAGCTTGCTACTTTCACAAACTCTCTTAACTTTTCATCTAATATATAGATAAAATGTCAAGAATTCAGCTTTCTGTCTTTTAACAAACTGAGATGAGCTTGATTGTCTTAACTCATCATAAAATACACCAAATTTGACAGAAACAAAATAAACTGACCCACAAAGTCTGGATTTGTGTGTCACTTAAATCACCAACACCAATAAATCCTCAGTCCTCTATGTTAGATGTGAAAATATTCTGCCTCCCATACGCCTCTGTGATGCCTGACCTTCCTCTTGCTTCATGCCTCTCCTGTCCCCACTTGTCATATTCGTCGTCCCCGGAGTCAGGGTCCTGGTTGGAGCTGCTGTAAATCACCAGCAGTTAGCAGTTCCTTATGCCCCCTATTTGTTTGGAATTACCTTGAACAGGTAGTCACATTCAACACATTGCTAACTAAATGCCTGCATGGTGTTTTATACCAGTCTGTTAGCATCATAAACATGCATTTTAAGATCGTCTTTTGCAAATGGTCTGAAATTGCCAGACAAGTTACAAATTATATCAGCTTTTAGATTGTGGTGTCTCTTTTCATTTATTTGCATTAATATGAGTGCAGAATGAAATAATAATTGCAAAGAATTTAAATGCCATTTTTGCAAGGTTATGTAACTGTTCCATGATAATGCTGCACAGTCTTGCAACAGCATTGCTGTGCAGATTGTAGCTGCATGTTTTCACTAATGCTGTATGGAAATTACATGCATCATTTTGGAGAAATTCAGCCAATCTTTTCTGTCATAAAACAAAGCTAATATTATTCTCTATTATTGTTAATTAACATGAGGATTAGTACCATCAGTACGGGTCAGATGTGTGTATTTATCAGTTGGCAACATTTTTTTTCTCCACTGCAAATGCTAAAATATGCAGCCTGATGCTAAGCATGAAAGCATTTCCCTCGTCCCCTTTGTCCTCCATCTTGTAGGTAAGAAAGGGAGATGGGGAGAGTGAATGATCCTCATCGGCTCCTGTCAGTGGCCAGCTTGCAGTTTTTGCCCACCCTAAAACAGACAAGTCTGTCCAAAAGTCCCACCCTAATATGCAGGCAGGATTTCATGCAGAAACACAACTATGAATGAAAATTATGATCTCACAGCTATTTCATGGCACTTACACAGGATTAAAAGATAGACAAAGTATTTATAGTTTGTTATGTCTGAGGCCCTGAACTCTCCTGTTAGTCACTGTGTTTTTGTAAGCACTTCTCCTTGGTGAAACATACCTGGCTGCAACCAAACACATGCTGGCAAATCTTTGACAACTCTCAGCAAGTTTTCTGTTCCTGCAGTGCTTTTTGACAGTACAAATGGTCTCTGAGACGAACAATACAAATGTCCAAATGAGCTGTCATAGTAAAATGCATATGCCATGTTTCAGTCAATCATCTTGTCCAACGTGTAACTTTAGTCCTACGTGGCAAGCTGACACCACTTTTGCGCGCTTTCAAATTGTTTTTATCCTTTTCTGCACAACTGACACATCAGTTGACTGGTACGCCGATCAGGTGCCTCGCACATGCTCGTGCTTGCTCCCTGACACATGCTGAAGCCGACTTGCCAGCAAAGACAGTGGTGCTGTCACTGCAGACACCTGAATAAAAAATGCTGCAAATAGTTTGCAAGCAGATATGTGCTGGCTCGTTGGCAGAGTCGCGGGGCTTTTGTGGTTCATCAAGAGGCAACTGAATCC
Source organism: Lutjanus erythropterus (assembly GCF_056507025.1). Taxonomy (NCBI): domain Eukaryota; kingdom Metazoa; phylum Chordata; class Actinopteri; order Lutjaniformes; family Lutjanidae; genus Lutjanus; species Lutjanus erythropterus. Next base: position 39,337,071 of record NC_139321.1, on the reverse strand, counting down.
AGCAAATGTGGAGACAGAGAGAGAGTGAAAGGCTTCCACGCAAGGTAGGAGAAATGCATGCATGATGTGTGCACAAATATGCATGTGTCTGAAACATCTGCAGTTATATTAAGTTTTTTTTTTATCTCTAAGGTTGTCATATTGAGTTTTCCTTAAATATCACTTTACTAATTACTTAATTGTAAAAATATAGTTACATAAGGCTGACATGTTCCATCACTTATGTAGTTCAGTCCAGCAACATCAAAGATGCCTTTAAAATAGTCCTTCATATTTAACACATGTAGAAAACAAGACTTTGTGGTTTAACAGGCAGTGAGCCAATGATTCACACACCCTCCAACTCTGAACTAAACCCAGGTGAATCCTGAATGTAGTTAACAGTGGTTAGCTCGCAGCTAAGAAGACATAACACGTAAGTAAGACAATTTTACCAGCTATTTCCTGTTTTGGTACAGGCTAGTTGCCCCACCCCCAGCTCCTGCATTGAGCACCAAACCTGACATTAACCCTCCATAACCTCCTGGTAAGACAGCTAACAAGCTGACCCTTTAAAATATCTTGAGGAGTATTGCTGCACATTTAATCACTAAATATTTTTTTTTCCCCATACACTACTCATATCTGAAAAAAATAATCGCAGTACTTTAGCCGGTGGTTAAAGTACTCCTGAGACTATTTTTGAGTGATTATGCGGGTAGGTCTAAAGGTTAATTTGCATAGACAAACACTCCGCTAACAGCTTCACAAGCTAGAAGTCTGAGGTAAAAATTGAAACTTTATGTGGGAACATTTCCTCCAGAAAGTCAACAAAGTCAAATGGAAATTGTGTGATGCGACCATTGATATAAATAAAAGATGGATGACACTGCTCCATGTCCTCCTACTGTGCAGAACTGAAGCCAAAATATCTCAGATACGAGTGCTGCCATCTTGCGCTGGTGACAGCGCTCGAGTCCAACCCAGAGCCAGACCCAACACATCTACAGCATATAGAATTAGCCTATTGGTCTGCAAATCCAAACACAGGAAGTATGAATGTACAAGATCCAAGACCACAGCTTAGCAGCCTTTGCTCCCATTAGCTCAGGGTCAGTGATATCCAAACCAGATTACAGCTAGGTCTTCTCCACCGAACGAAACTAGACAAACACCTCTCTGACTTTAGCTGTCATAGCAACACTATCAAATTGTTCTCTTGTTTATCTGAAAGGAGAAGACAACTCTCAAGAATCAGTGCAGGCCTCTCAATGACTCCAAGGCCCTAGTTTGTTACCTAAAATTGGAAAATTTCCTAACATGGTGGGCAATCAATGATGCTTTGGCTTCACTTTTGGAGAGCTCTCATGTTATCCTAACCTGACATGCCAGATGTTTGTTACACAGAATTATCTGAGAAGTCATCTTTAGAAACTGTAGGTCACCGTTAATGTTTAGTATTCACACTGGACATGTTAGGGATGTGCATGATTAGTCGACTACGTGATTAAATGTCACCACCTTCAGTAGTCGGCACCAGGAATACTAGACGCTTAAAGTACTTAAATTTTTTTTATTCACGCACAATGCCAGTTGACTGTTGTCTCTAAAGTGTTATGCAGCTGTGTACTACTAGTCGGGGCTGTGGCCCCGTCAGGGGGCAGCCCCTCTTGCCCAGCATGCATGGTCCATGCAACCCCGGATGTTATCAATAAAGGCACACAGATGACAGCTCATAAAACCAGTGCGGTTTCACACTGTTTTGATGTAGAAAATGGAAATAAGGTTAAATGTAAACCATCAGAATAAACTGGTATATAACCACTCGACTGGAGCAACATGTAACCACAGACACAATCAAAAAACAGACTGGGCTGCTGCTGCTAGCACTGCTAATGTTAGCCACACTGTGTGTCAACTAACATCAGTTCCATCCTGTTCGGTCTACAAAGATGAAGCATTTAGTGAATTTTTATGTTTTGTAGGTTAATGTGCAGTGTTTGCATTGCACGGCGTAAAGTGCCACACATTTCAGTGGCATTTAAAATACAATTTGGCTTCAAATGGCTCTTAATACATGAAGCATTTTGATATTATAAATGAATAAATTCTGCTCAATTTTAATAATAGAAGTGAATGGTGACCAGTTTTCAAATGTAAAAAAACAGGAAAAAAACCCAACATTCAATGCCTCCGTACTGCTCATCTGGTGTAATCCAAGTCTCCTAAAGCCCCAACATGCCAAAGTTGATTTGAAAGAGGTCATCTACATCATGTTTTTAGTCTGAATCTTCACTGTAGATTCTTAGCTTGGAGCTACAATCACATGTGCGTGCACACTGTCTGAACTGGGTGTGTGTGTGGTGTGATGGTGTGCAAATGGCATGCTGGGGCCCCATGAGCCTTGCATTTTATGTTTTGGTTTTTTTTGTTGTTGTTGTTGTTTTTTCTGCAATACTGTTTTCCTGTGATACTCCAGCAGTGTTTTGTGGACTTACTACAAAAATCTTCATTTTTTGGTGAACTATCCCTTTAAATGCATTCTCTTCACTCTTTTTCCTTTAACTCATCTGAACTGATTTTGAGTGATTTACTTGATACATTGATTGATTGGTCAAATATTTAGCTTTTTCATTTAGGGAAGTTTACTGTATTATTTCTCAGCCACTCCTACATATAATGTCATTGTCAGTAGAAATGACAACAGTTCTGTAATTAAACGCTGTAGGACAATGAAGAACTGTTTCCCAGCTCTGTTGTGACTACGGACGCCCTGTTGTTCTCTGCTCAGATGGGAAAAAATCAGTTGTCTGTTTCGGAGGAATCGCACTCCTGCGACCTGGCAGAGCCAAACGAAGGGTAACGGTCTGACAGAGAACAAACATTCGCAGGAATCCCAGGAAGATGATATCCAATGCCCACCCAAGGACTGCAACAAATGACTCAATATTTCTGAGCATCAAAGCCGCAGTGTGCAATGTGGCGTCTGACCTGCGAGGTCGCTGGACTCCATGACATCAGACCCAGTATCACGTCATGGTCAGCCTCAGCCCCTGAGTGCTAATTAACACCAGACAGACGGATCACGGACAAAGCTCAGGGCATTACCATTCATCACTGAGCAGCTTAGTTTGTTTATTTGCAGATGTAGAAGAGAGAATAATAACAGATTGTGCAAATTAGAGGAAAGAAAACCCAGGGGATGTATAAATTAACAAATAAAAAGGTGGGTAAACTTAGTGTAGGAGGTTTCACCGTCTGCTTCACCCCTGTATCCCTGCCACAGTCTCCTCAGCTGATTACACTGCAGCACTGCACTCCAGGCTCTTCTCTCATGCGACCCAGCAGTCCGTGAAGTGTCATCAACCTTTATGAGATGGATGGGCCCAGAACAGAGGCCTAAAAGCTTGTACATGAAAGAGACCATGTTTGCTTTGCTGCCTTTAAATGGACTCAGTGCAGAGCGGCGGAGAGAAGAAGAGAAATGGAGAAAAACAGATGCAACTGATTCGTGGAAGATCTTTCTCTAAACAGTGAGCAACAAGTCCTCCCTGTGCTTTTAAACATGAATTAATGTAGATTCCAGGCGTATTTTAAGTCTGTCTGTGACGCCTCGACTCACCGCCGTGGTGGAATTTCGTAGGGGTGCGAGAATCTCGCTGTAATGGGCATTCCTGCGCAGCAACATTACCACTATTTCCCAACTATCAATCATGGTCAGTGTGCTTCAGGAGGAGGAAGAGTAAAAGGAGGCTGCGAGAGTCTGTTTTGTATGTGAGTGCGTGTGTGTGTGTCTACTTTCTGTAGGTGGTATTTAACAAGTAAAACAGTTTATCTAATGTAAAGTAAGTTGTCCATCATATCAATACGAACCATCTATCATTCCCCGGCTGCCTAAACTAAACGTTATCTAAAGCAGGCCTGAGAGGTGTAGTTGTGGAGGATGTATGCATATTTTTTACACCAGATAACCAGTCTAACAGGTCGTCCAGTACATCCGTATACTATACACTGAGGTTTTGTCTTAAGCTGTATGTCATGTTTAAGTGAGGGGAGGGAGTTTAACACTGCCAGGGTTAGCAGTTTAACTCCTTACGAGGCCACCCATTAAAAAAAACAAAGCATCCACCAAACTGCACGTTACATTAAAGGGAAACTTAAGTAGTTTTTAACCTGGACACTATTTTCCCATGTGAAATCAGTACTGAATGAGACTGCTGCAGCCGGCAAAAGCAAAACTAAGCTCTAGCATAATCCTTCCAGGCAACTGCCATCAAAGTTAAAGGCGCATTTCACCCAAAAATGAAAATTCAGTCATTATCTACTCACCCTCATGCTGATTGAAGGTCAAGTTTAGTTTTTCAGTCCACAAAACACTGCTGGAGTTTGACAGGAAAAGTGTTACAGAATCTCCCAAACAATGGAAGTGAATGGTGACCAGCAGAATAAAAGTATAAAGCCCCTCCATACTTCTCATCTGGTGTAATCCAAGTCTCCTAAAGCCCCAACATGCTAAGCTAACTGAAGAAAAAAATGTTATTTACACCATGTTTTTATCCTGAATCTTCATCGTAGATCCTTAACTTAATTGGAGCCACATTCACATGCACACTGTCTGAACTGTGTGTGTTTGTTGTGATGGTGTGCAAACAGCATGTTGCGACTATCCCTTTAAAGGGACAGTTCACCCCAAAATCAAAAATACATATTTTTCCTCTGGCCTGTAGTATATTTATACATCTAGATTGTTTTAGTGTGAGTATCTGAGTGAATAGATGTGCCAAGACATTTTTGGTGAGTTTCTGTTGGGTCTGGATGAAAACAATGATGATAACAGTTTTGCAAAGGGAGTCTGCTGAGTTTGGCGAGAGCAATAAATCAGCTGTTTCTAATTATACAAAACGCATCTTACTGTTTATAAAAAGGTCTATCTCTGTATCGATCCTTTCCATAATGCTGTCAGACAGTTAATAGCAATCTGAGCCTGTCAGTGCAAAAAACAAGCATTTTTTTTTAGTGGATGATGATGTTATATCTTAGTGTTGTTTTTGACGGCTGCAGCTGTTGTTACAGTAAAAAGAGTATGAAAAACATTGAAGGTTATTATATAATATCATAGAGAGGCATAACATGCAACAAAGTTCCTAAAAAAATGTTTATACTTGTAACTATATTCCCCTGAAATCATCACTGATGAACCACCAGTGTATGATAGTGTTTGTATCTGCAGAGAAGCTGCCCTATTTTCTTATTTTGTCATTATTGTGCTGTTCTTTACCAACCCAAAATGTCAGTATTTGACATTTGACAGTATTTCTGGTGCATTCACAAACAGCTTGGACAAATCCCACTTATTCTACCTTTAAGTGTAACAAGCACCAGTTTGTATTTCAAACTCTGACTAGATTGATTACTCAATAAAAGTGACTAAATAATCCCTAGCTCCAACAACTAAGCATGGGAGTTCCACGGAAAGAAACCTAAACTGTGATGATTAAAAAACCCTTTTTCTCACGCCATAAAAGAAAACCACAAAGTAACTGAATCGTTCCAGCATTTTGTGTGTTTGTGTTTTGCTGTAATACATGAACTTTCTGCTCTCACTGTTGTGCTGACTCATCTCTGTGAAAGGTGACTTTACTGTTTGTGTGATGCAGAAATCATAGTTAGTTGTGAAATATATTTATACTGTTACAGTTTTCACTGGACACAGATAAAGGACAATAAAAGGAATAACTTTTCTTCATTCATTCAACTTACTTTGTGCCCTTTTAATGGCGACCACCCAGTTGATTAGACACATTGTATGGACACACCCGTCTGTTGTATGTCAGGAAATTGCTATTTTATGGAATTTTGCCCATGCTTAGTAAAGCATGTAGCAATGCGCTGTTTATATTATTTGTCCTGCTCATCATCATAACTTCTTCACAGCATAGTCAGGAAGGAAGCCCAGGAACTAATAATGCACAATTTTGTGTCTTCTGCTGTAAATTACTTGCACATTGCAAGTACCATGCGCTTTTGTATGGGAAAATATGGTGTATTCAAAACCTGTACACCACTTACATGCAAATCTTCCAGCTGCTCATCTAGCCAGATTTTGTTCATTTATTTGTTTTTCTTTTTCCATCCAATAATAGTTTGTAATTGGCTCATGATGGCTTGATAAAACAAAGAGATGGGGTAGCTTAATCTTTGTTTCTATCTATTTTGCTGGTGTTCTTCTACAAATCAGCTTTGGATATTTAATCTCTGTGTAAAGTTACAAATGTACCTTCAGTGACTTTCTCAGTCCAAATCAGCCCAGCAGTTCACTTCAGCTCACTTCAGTTCCACCAACACAACACAGAAGAAAAAAGATCCTGTCACCGTCCTCTGGCTCTGGTGGCTCAAACATGCCTGGACATGTACTTTGTCATGTAAGACACATAAGTTAGGGTGTATGCTCTGCCATAGGTCTCATTTACACTGCGGACATGTCCCCAGTGCTTTTTAAAATGGCTGATTTTGTTCCCATCACTTTTTGAAAGCATAATTTGTTAAAAATGTTCTGAAAAACAGCTTCCACATTGACATGTTAACTAATAAATGAGACCACTTTGAGAATTGTTTATTGGTACAATAAGAAAAAACACAATGAGTCATGATTGGTTAAACTTGTGTAATGAATTTTTGTGAACTTGGTGTTCCCCTAATGTTAAAGGGACAGTTCACCCCAAATGTGGAATTACCTATTTGTAGTGATATTTATCTATCTTTGGTGAGATTCCAGAGTTTTGGAGATATCAGCCATAGAGATGTCTGCCTTCTCTCATATAAAAAACACTAAATGGCACTCAAAAAACCCCCAAAAAAAAGACATTTGAAAAGGTCTCTTTGTAGTAGATTCTAAAGTATTTCCAGTAGATTCTACCACAAAAAAGAAAGTGGCTCCTACATGAAACTGCTCACAACAAGGTCTGTGGATTATCTTGAGAAATCAGGTCATGCTTTCTGGAAAGAGACACCACTGTTTAGTTTTTCAAATGTATTTTTTGGCACTTTGAGCACAACAAGCCGAGTGCCATTTAGTGTCATTACACTCAAGAGAAGACAGACGCCTCTGCTGCTGATATCTTCAAAAGTTGGCAACTCACACCAAAAAGAAAACTAGATGGATAAACACTACAAGTAAGAGGGAAAATATGTATTTTGATTTTGCTGTCCCTTTAAAGTATGCAGCATCAAAAGAACACAGCAGTTTAACTTAACATATTTGCAATTATATATCAAATATCGTTTTCTCATGATAACGGGTTAATTATTTTATCGTGAGATAACAATATAATTAACCTGTCCCAAGAAAACAGCAGTAGAAATGGTTGCGAGTACATCTGTAGTTAATTTATTTTCTTTAGCCAACTTTCATGTTATTCCTTCACTTATTTCTATTCTATCACTTGGATATTGTTATCTCTGGCCTGACTGACATGCAGTAGATGTGATATTAGTATTGATCGATTGATTGATTGACATGGTGTTGCAGCTGTAAATGTGATTATGACTGTACCTGCTGCTCTTGATGTGTTTTGCGTTTTATGCCGAGTATTTTGTGTACCTCTGATTCATATTTTCCTTATAGAGGTGGTTTTATCTATATGTTCAAGAACAGCAGTTGGATGTTTTGGTGTGACCTATATAATTTATTTTTTTCCTGGTGGTTTCAGGCAGAACAATATATCACTCTAAAAGAAATGAACTCTGTGGCAGATTATTACTTGACAGTGTTTCATGGACCCTTTACTGTATAAAAAAGGCTTGATCCGCAGTAAGTGTGTGTTTGAGGGCGGTTGCAGAGTTGAAGCATTGAGGTGCTGGGCAGCTCCTGACTATCTGACAGTGACATTGCACATACGCACCTTTTGACATCGCTGACGGCCGGCACATGTGCTCCGCTCGCCGTCAGATCACGTTCGGCCCAAAGTGAGGAGGGAGGTGCGCGATGCTGTGAAGCAAAACAAGAGGGCGTTCACCGCCGTGCTCCCCACACATTCTCAGCTAATCAGGAACTGCCCTGCCCGGAGACACAGTGTCCACTGAAGAACAGCATGCAGTGATAAGGTCACCAAATTAACTAAAGCTGGAATCAAGAATCTGAAGCCTTTTCTAATCCGTGACCAACAAGATTTAGAGGGTTTCCACTCAACATACAGTAACGAGCTGCAGGAGGAATCACAGGGGCTTGAGCTGTGCTGGACACAGAGGAGTTTGATTTTTGGAAGTCTGTCTTCTTTTCTGCTTTTTTCTAAAGGAAATCCCCACTCAGATGTTAGCAAAAAGCAGTGACAAAAGTTACTCCCCTCTTCTGTTACTGCAACCTAGGGGTTTATATGTGTCAACGCTATCACACAGAAACCTACGTCAGTGTGGCGTTGGGAAAATAGCATTTTGACACTAAAACTTACTTACTTACACCAAAATTTGATTATTCCGAATTTAACACAACACTACAAGGAAGGGTATAAATGATATACAAACCTCTAAATAAAGAAATAAAATACAATTAAAAAAAATAAACCCGCACTTTAAAATGGAAGTTATTTGCTTGTGACCCACTCAAGTAGAGCTGGTCATGTGGTAATGGCTGCAAGAAGTGAAACAGCAGAAACTCGCTGCATGTGCCGCAAAAGCACCGCACTGTGTCAGTTCTGTGGCGAGCAGCAGCCTGGATGAACACAACAGCAGTGGATTTCTCAGCGACTGTCAACATTTGATTTTACTCCACTGCTGCTTTCTAGTCACACGTAGAGCTGATCTTTAAAATAAAATCTTGAATTTACAGTTTTTTATGTGATCCTGGATAAAAAGCGGAGCCTCCCTCCTGCATGGAATGAATACAGAAATGTAAAAAAATACAACCACAAACAGTGCTGATAATATTTCTTTATTGGGTGGGCATATTGTCATAGTTCATCATGTTGAGGAAAACCTCAGGGGAACTACAACTGCAGAAGAACATCAGGAGACGGGGAGAAAAGAAAAGAGCTGGAAAGCGTGTGAGGCATATTTTGTCATCATGAATCAGATCATTTATATCAGACATACTATATGATTTATATTGTTTATTGTACATTGTAGATCATCAGTGTGTTTTCATGCCAGATTCACATGCAACTGCGGAAAAAATAAAACAGACGCCAAAATTATTGCCACAGCGTGCTCTGTGTGTCCAGCCCATTGATTAACATTGGCGCTGAATGGAAGTGGGCAACTTTGCAGCATGTTGCAGTGCTTCAGCATGCAGTGTGTTTCTACCATAAGCCCTGAATCAGAGAGATAATCTGAAGTAATCCTCAGTCTGCTCCACCTATGTGTATGTAGATACATCCACACTATACATTTTTGTCTTATAAGTTTTGGCGTGTTTACGCCCAGTGTCCACACCACCCCACCGCTTTGCAACACCTAAAATAGAGATGTTTGTAAGCACTGTTGGCCCTGTGTCAGTTTTAAACCTCTGGGGTTGTGTTTTAGTCTGGATGAGCAGAAACAGAGACTTCTGGAAATGATGATGCGCCCTACTGTGTTTTGTCCGGCCGCTGCTGGAACGCTTCATTTTAAATGCTTTTTTACTTGTTCATTTTTCAACTTTGAAACAACCAATTTATGAGGCTAAGGCTAGGCATCATTAACATTTTATTTTAATAGTTCTAAGAATTTATACATTATTATGTATTATTATAATATTATTTAATTGCTCTTAGGGCTGGATATCACTACTCAATACTTTAAAGGCATGGATTGAAATAATCCAGTAATATTGAAACTTCTCCAGTCAGGCAGTACCTCCAACCAATTATTTTTTGTACCTAGATCTAGAAAAAAATGAATTAGTATGGTTTTGCTCGTTGCAAGCTTCTTCAGTTTCATGCAACATATGATTGGTCTGCTAGTGCAGCTGCTACAACACATACAGTCTGTGGTGTGATGAATTTGAGCATGATCTACTTGACAGAGTTGACTGTTCAGTGTGCCAAGATGCCACCAAAATGTTGCTACACTATATACTTTGCATCTGATAAAAATAAATGCATAATATGTGGAATGATTGTTTCAGAAATGCTTTACATGATGGGTATCGAATGAAGTACTCTGCTTGTATCTGTCTCACTTTAAGGGTACTGGTATTGATGCTGGTATCAAAATTTTATTTGTCAAGAAGTACCTGTAACTGGTGCCTCAATGGAAAATTAATGTTCAATAATCTATAGTTGTAATTCTTTATAAGTATAAAATGTGACATTTATATATTATTTTATTACTGTAATAATATTTTTTTATTTATTTAAATAATTTTCAACATCTGAGAAAAGACCATGGCATGTGACATCTAGCAGGTGGACCTTCTTTCATACTCATTTGTAAACAGTTTAAAAACATATTTCATAACAAACTGAAAGGTTTTGTTCATAAATATGGTTTCTCCCAGATTAGTGGGAACACTTTCTGCATGCCAGTGTTTACATGTGGGCACCACCACCGTGTTGTACTGGACGGATTAAACTATTTCAAATCCCAAGTGATGAACCCAAAATTGTGTTTTGTAGTTCTGGAAAAAAAAATGCTTATATGCAGTTTTCACATTAACAATGATGATTTTAAAGGTGAGGTTTTTATGGAAAGCTGAATTCAGTGTTGCTTGTACAGCAAAAAGCACAAAGAGACAGTGAGAAGGCTTCTTGTCCGCTAAAATCTGCTGTGCAATATGCAAAACAAGTCGGTGTCTTTTCCCAAAGCAAAGGCAGCCTCGTCTCTGAAAAGGTTCCATACATGAGGTAGCGAGGAGAATGTCACACAGGCTAAAAAGACGAACTGTGGAGAGGAGAGAATACACTTTCTCCCTCCCTCTCCTTGCTCAGTGATCCAGCACAGTGAACACAAAAGCTACTGTTTGCCAGTGTGCCGAGGAATCCGACCAGTTACCTCAATGACAGAAAAGCCTGAAAAGTGCTTCCCATAGAAAACACGGGCCTGTAAACAACGCAGCGGATCAAAACTCAGCAGGACACGTCTCAATGCACAGTCAGATGTGTCATTTGATGTAAAACAAATAAAATAAAGCTGGAATCTGCTTAGACTGAGAACTAAATAGTAAACAATTATGAATCCACTGACAAAAAAAACCTCAGCTCAGGTTCTGCTAACAGACTAGAAACCATCACAAAATATTTTCCCATAGGGAATTACATCTCACAAGTCATCTTCATATATTGAAAATCTACTGATAAAACCCATAAAAACTAAAAAAATAAATCAATATTAAAAAAATCCTTTCATGTTCTCCCAAAAATGAAAATTCAGTCATTATCTACTCTCCCTCGTGCTGATTGATTTAGTTCTTTAGTCCACAAAACGCTGCTGGAGTTTCACAGGAAAACAGTATGGCAGAATCTCCCAAACAGTGGAAGTGAATGGTGACCAGTTTTCAGACGTAAGAAAACAACAATAAAAACAGGAAAATTCCTCTGTACTTCTCATCTGGTGTAATCCAAGTCTCCTAAAGCCCCAACATGCCATGTTGACTAATAAAATGTAATTTACACCATGTTTTGAGCCTGAACCTTCTTCTGAATCTTCACTGTAGATCCACTGTCTGTGTGTGTTATGATGGTGTACCAACGGCATGTCGGGATTTTAGGAGACTTAGATTACACCAGATGGAGGCATTTAATGTTTTGGGTTTTTTTCTGTTGTTTTTTTACATTTGAAAACTGGTCACCATTCACTTCCATTGTTTGGGAGATTCTGCAACAGTTTTCCTGTGAAACTCCAGCAGTGTTTTGTGGACTAAACAACTAAATCTGACCTTCAGTCACCATGAGGGTGAGTAGATAATGAATGAACTGCCCCTTTAAAATGGCTTAGATGTAATTCCACGTCTGCCACAGTTAATATGTGCAGATTGGTGAATACACATATTAGTCCCTGCCTCTGTCTCCACCTGCAGAGGCGTACACTGACTGTACGCTCCTCTGTGATTTGCAAGTTTTGAAAAACCCTTAAAAACCTGTTTTTTGTGGCTCCACACCAGTGACAGCCACAGCCAGAGGCATCACGTTTTCAGGTCGTCCCATTCTTGTGAATGTGATATCTCAAGAGCACAAATGACTGCTTGGACTCAAGGATGGTGGTCAAAGGTCAAGGTCACCATAACTTCATGTCAATCCCCTGGTCATGAAGGCAGTATCTCAGGAATGCTTGGAGGGAATTTCTTCAAACTTCCTACAAACGTCCACTTGGACTAAAAGATGAACTGATTAGATATTGGTGGTTAGAGGTCAAAGGTCACAGTGACACACATTTTGGCTATAACTCAAGAATCAATACGCTAATTATGACAAAATTACACACAAATATCTAATAGAATAAAAACAATGAGGTGATGACATTTTATTTTCAAAAGGTCAACCTCACTGTAACATCATAATGTCCAGCTCTCTATCAGTCCTCTGTCTCCATCTATAAAAATCGTCTTTAAGTGAAGACAACATGTTTCTCACTGGAAATTATTCACTGGAATCACACGTGTAGTGAGAACAGACATGGATGTAAACTGGAACTTGATTGGTTGGTGGAGATAAACAAATGTGAGACAGTAATTCTATTTTTTGACTGCTCTGTATTTATATGACCATTGACAGCTGACTTCTCACTCTTCTCAACTGGCCACTAGGGGGCGCAAGTGATCATCATTCAGTCTGAACTCTTGTTTCATCTGGGAACAAGGTGATGGGTGGAGGTCATGTGAATGTTTGTGGAACTTCATAAATCTCTGCTGGTTCCATCTGGCAGCTGTGGTGACATTGCAGTAGGTGCTTCATCATCTGCTGCCTGGCAAGGATCTGCAGTCTGCTGTAGTTTGGCTCATCATATGTCCTCTGGCATGTAAAGAACAAGGTTGAAGGTTGTCAACAAGGTTCAAAACTTGATCTGAAGAGGTGTAGGGGTGGGGGGTCTTTAAAATTTACAGAGACTGAAAAATCTAAAAGTTCTCCCATCTAAACAGTATTTCATTGAATGAGCAATTGCAGTCAGTCCGGCCCAGATTTCTTCCCTCAGGTCTGCATGTCCACTGAGAACCACCCGCAACCCATGATGAATCCTCTTATACTTTATGCTGCTTTTAGGAGAACATAATTCCTGCAGTCTGGTGTTTTTATCACCCAGTGTTTATCCTGGGAACACATCCCTGCTCGACAAACTTCACATAGGAACAGGGAATGACATTTATCTTCATCGGAGGGAAATCTCCCTGCTGCTTCCTGCCTTTTAGCGGTACTTAAACTGAACATCTCAACCTGAGCAAAAAGAAGCACTCAATAATGGGAATCAAATTATCAGCCAGATAAAACCTGATGATGTGGTTCACAAGTACTGCTGCATTCATAATGTTCTTTTCTCTCAATGCTGTTTCATGTTGCAGCACACACCTTGTCAAGGTGTGATGGGGGAGATTACGGGATTTAGTATAAGATTTGGCTTGCTATGTTGCATGCATTTCAACAAGGAAAGAAAATTAAGAGATGAAGTTATTAGTCAATTCTTAATGAAACTGATATCAATGTTGAAATTATTGCATTGTTTTAGAAAATATCTACTTATGCCTCAAATTACAAAACACTTTCAGATTTGGTCTTACATATTTTAGAGAAGATGAAATCCAAGTTCAGAAGTTTTACTTTCCTCTAGAAAAATAAATATATGGCTTTTAAAAAATGTACTTGAGTTTATTTTATTTTTCACCTGTAGCAACTGTCTCTCCTGTGTTTTATTTAGATGTGCATTCCAACTGGACCACATTTAGAGAAAGGTTTATCATACCTGTCATACTTTCAGAGCCATTTCCCTCCCTTATGAAGCCTAATATGCTCATTCACATTCTCAGAATGAGACCACACAGCTTCTTATACAACAGATGGTTGCAGCCAAGCCACCTGATTGGTCACTGATGCGTTCCAGCCGTGCCGGTAATCCCACAACACATTGGCGAGATGTTATGAAAAATGGAAATGGTTCTGATACTAACTCACGGTAACCAGGGAGCTTGAAGACAATCCGTCTTGCTTTCTTCACTGTATCAGTCTCATATTTGTAATTTATTCACACTGACTGTTGTAAAGAAATGGTACGAAGCCATGTCACTGTTGTAAACAAAATCATGTTGAAGAATCCTCTCTTGGATTTTATTGCTGTAATAAAGAATGTGCGCTCAAACTTCAGTGGGACTGCCTGCAAATTTCAACACTCTGCTCAAATATGTGTTTTCCACTGGACTATTTTGTAATCCTGGACACATGTTGTCACGATACAGTGTGTTTTTCCCTTTTATTTTTTTTCTTATCCTTTTTTTGTTTCAGTGCAGTTTGTGTACAGTAAAAACTTTCTGAGTTATTGTTAGGATGTTGTGATTAGCTCTGCAAAATCTCTTAGCGAGGAGGCCAAGGTAGATGGAGGCTCAACCCAACATGTGGCACGTGGCATGGGACAATGTCCAATCCTGCCACTGAAACAAAAAACTTCCTTTTGAGAGGCAGAAACCTCAAGTGGATACAGGCTCATTATACAAATGATCACATAATGTGAGCAGCAAATACACCTCCTCTTAATTTAAAGGTCCGGTATTGTCACCTGAAAATAAGAACTGTTGCATTTTTGTGACCTAGAATGAGTCTTTTATATCAACAGAGGGTGCAGGAACACACAAACCAAACATTGGCTCTAGATTTGTATTTCTAGTTTTGTGAAAATTTCACAGCCACAGTATGTTCTCTTACACGCCCGGAAGGGGAGAGTGAGACAAGGTGTTTGTGATCTGCTCTGCTCAATGCCACTAAATTTCACACACTGTTCCTTTAATTAAACAAAAAACGTCCTGCGTTGGTCAGAACAGGACAATGCACTGCTCAAACTGCTTGCAGGTTAATGCTCCGTGTGGCTGGTGTGCTTTGGTACACTGAAGGTTGAAAAAAACAAAACAACTTCCACATCACACGTGTTGTTGATGTTTGCGATAGTTGCTTGTACTGTTGCTATGGCAACATGTGGCCGATGCTTTCAGGGTACCATATTTGCAGAATTGCACCACAACGCCAAAGGGTACTGACCTGTGCCAGTCTGTGCCAAACCAGACGGACTGAGCACAGGTGCAGCTGTAAAAACCTTCCATGCATCTTTAATAGCAGTTTAATAATTTCTAACAGTCTGATTTGAAAATATCAGTTGAATACTCTGTGGACTTTGATGTAATGATTATGTCATTCAGATGGGCCTGGATCTAATGGCACAGAGTTAGACCGTGACTTTTTTACAAACCAATCCAGCAACACAAAGCTTAAGACCAGCTCAGCAGTATGCCATTAATTTTGGATCGCAGCATCCTGCTTATCAAAATATTTTGCTCCGCCTTTCATCAAAATACCACAGTAACCTTGGAATCTGTCAAAACACTTTGGGTGCACCGAGTTTACCTGACGGCGTCCGATTCCTTCAGAATACATGTCTAAAATATTCCAACGTCACAGATTAGTGGGTGTTTTGTTAAACAAAGGCGGGTTTGATTCTGAGCAGAGCTCGGCACTCCACCTCTCAGGCATTACATAAAGCGTGAGCCTCGACTTGGCACAGTCCGCCTGTAACGACGCTCTATGAGAACATGACTGAGCAATGCTAAACCCATGACCCCACTTACACTTGTACCCCTCATCACCCTGTCACCCCCTTTTACGCCTCATTCTCTCCATTTCAATGTCTCTTCCCTCCCCTCCTCTCTTTTTCCTCTTGAACAGCTCATCTTGTGTTCGATTGTATTTTTGATTTAAAGCTGTTCATTAATATTTTAGACGAATGATCTTTCATCATTATCATCAAACAGTAGCTCTGCATGCAAAATATAACCATAGTGAAGACATTTTTTTTCTTTAACTTATCATTCTGAAGTAAATGTTGATGTTGCACAATGTAATGGCAATAGAATAATGACACCATCAGGCTTTAGACTGGGTTCCTCTGAGCCTCATTTTTACTGCAAATCTGTCTGCCTCCAGGAAATGAAGGCTTGATCACATACCAAAGAATTTCTATCTGCTTTCATGATTCTGTTATAGACTAAATGAATGCCTAACTGATGCTGTCTTCATGCTGGAGAATAATTTGGCCTCTATGTGCCATTAAATGGTTAAATAGTTCTGTTTGTTTTTACGACAGAGGTCTCGTAGTTGCTGCACTAATCTAAACCAGGGATTGGAATAGTTTGACCAAAAGTGCATCACAGCTTTTGCCAAGCTCGTGTCCCGGTGCATACAGTCAGTGCCATTTTTCATTTTTCATTTTTTTTTTTGCCCCTGCCCCTCAGACGGCCTGAGTCCGCCACTGCCATGCCAACCCCTGCTATAACTACTTGTGCAAAGCGGTACTCACATTATGTTACTCCATGTAAAAAAAATGAAAATGAAAAATGATTCTGTGCTCTTGTCTCTTATTTCCAAAGTGGTACTGATTGTTCCTTCACAGAATTGTTAGGATCTGAAGAAAATGGAAAGACATCCGTTTGTCTTTGTGACAGTGGCACTGACATTAATACCATTTGGAAATGTTAAAGTACTAAATAAAAGTAGGAAATTATCATGGAAGAAAAATTTCAGTGCACCTGTTGGAGGTAATTTGGTGTATTTACATATTTTTAGTAGTTAACAAAGCATTATATTTTATCATGTACGTAAGCCATTTATGTAAATGTCCTCAGTTACGTTCCATCACAGATGCAGTATTTGCAGTTGTAAAAGTATCGGTTCTGCTAAGATGGATGAATAAAAGCTGAAGTAGAAGAAGAGTAGTATTACTCGAAACTTAAGTAACAGTGCAGGACCAATAGTGTAAGTTAGAGATGCACAATATTTCCAATGTTTGCCAGTATCGGATATGCAAATATTTTCTGAGTAATTTTGGCTAATAGCTGATATATGCACATATATTTTTCCACCTAATTGCAGAGAACATCATGTCCCATCTATTTTGTAATCAACACATTATGTCTACTCTTATTGTGATTGCTCAGATGTAGACATAAAATAGAACTCTTTTCAAACCGTATGCATTCACTGCGTAAAATAAGAAAACTACTGATGACAGGGGATTTTGCTGATGCCTGTTTCTTTTTGTTCTTCACAGTTTTGTGGTAATGATCAGGATGACAGCTTTTAGAATGAGCAGTCGAACTTCTGCTGTTGAATGAATGCAGTTTGGCGCTGTGCAACTATTGCAAATAGCACCTTTGCTATCTGTTCCAGACACTTCAAAGATTTTCCTCACCACAGACATGCATTAAAAAAATCTTGTTGTCCTGTTTCGTTGGCAGAAATGTTCTTTTCAGGCTGATATGATATTTCATCATAAAGCCTTTTCTGCTGATATGTGCTGATGTTATTGTGCATGCCCAGATTCAATAGTAGCTAAAGTAGTAATAAAATGAAATAATAATTAGCAGTTGCATTGTAGTAAAAAGTATAAATAGCATTGCTAGTAGTGATTGCAGCACAAGTAGTAGTAGGTGGAACTGTAGTAGTGGTGGGCAATACTACAAAATTTGGTTTCGATCCAATACCAAGTAAGATACTAGACTTGCACCGATTAATCGGCAATGCTCGGAATCGGGCCGGTTTTCACGTGACCGGCCCTGACCGGTGACCGGCCGGTCAGCGTCACAAATCCGGTTCTGTGCCCATCATTGTCACATGTATTCTGCACGATGGTCACGTCATGCGCGCAGCAGACAAACTGACCGTGACGTCAACACAGCGCTGATAACAGCTACACACTCTGACACGTCTGCTTGAAGATGGTGTCAGAGACAGATTCCAAGAACAGGATAAAGAAAAGACAGACAGTCTACAACGAGACAGAGCAGCTGACAATGTCGCAGAACAGCCATAAACGCTCTAGCTCATCAGGCTAATGTTAGCCAGCAGCAGACTGCTGTTCACAGAGGGACAGTTAAAATCTCACCTCCTGTTCTGGCTGAAGAATAAACAACCTGTGTTGATGTGTCTCCTCAGACATTTTCTCATCCAGACTCGTTTAACTTCTGTGTTTGTTTTTCTCACGGCAAAGTTTTACTTCAAACTGTTGCACCGCGTTAGTCTCCGGTTTGTTTACATCCGCTTCCACAAAAGATCACGTGAAATCGCGTCCCACGAAATCCCGCGAAATGATCTCGCAAGATCACGTTCACCCAATTCATAATCTTAATATAAAATTATGATTAGGCCTGGTTGTAATCTGGATGATTTTGGAGAAAGTATGAAATTAATATTTAATAGTCAGTGTCTTATTATGAACATATTTACAAGAAAAGTTGCAAAAATGTTTGTGAATGCTGTCAATTACAGTTCTTAGAAAGACTGAAAATCGGAACCGGCCAAAATCGGAATCGGTAGGTCAGACCCCCCCAAAAAATCGGAAATCGGAATCAGCTAAGAAAGTTGAAATCGGTGCAAGTCTATAAGATACCAAGTAATTTATGGCCAGAATCACTGATATCAGTACCAATACTTTTTATTATTAAAGGCAGGCATGTATTTCATGTAGAGGAGAGCAATATGCCATTATTTATTAGGTGAATGCTTTAATAGGCCAAACATACCAAAATGTATGCATCCTGTCACTGTTACATTTTCACATACACATTTTCATATTTCAGCTTTGACTTTTTTTTTTAACAATTTAATTAAAATTTAGGAATCTAATTTATTTAGAAGATATATTTCAACGGGCTGAATATTTATTTTCATGTCTGATATTTAACTGGTCTGCTACAGTAACAGCTATTGAGTGGCTTGCTGAATGCTGAAGCTCCAATTTGACTAAAATATTAATTGAACTATTGTATACCTGGATATTCCTGCCTGTTCCTACCACTCACATTTTTATTCACAGCTGTGAAATATCTCCAAATGAGGCTCCTTTTTCGTTCACTTGCTACTATTTGTCGGCTCAAACTGGTCATTGTGCACACACAGCAGTGGAGGAGCAAAGAGCACATGCACAACACAACTAAAGCTTGTTTGCACAAACTGACAGACAGTTCTGCTCTTTTATGAAATGAAAATGATAAAACATAGAGGAAAAAAATGAAACCGATCCCTCTTTTGGGATCAAGTCTATTTATGCCAGAATCGATCCTCAAAAACAATGTGTAACATTGAAGGATCGATATTGTGGGATCAATCTGCCCATCCCTGTGGCAGTGTTGGCAGTACTAATGCAGCTGTATAGCAGTAACACTTGCACAAATAGTAGTAAAAGTAGTGACAACAGTAACCGTTGTTCAGCTTTAGAGTTACTTTGGTTGGTGAAGGTAGAACTAATCGGAAGATTGGTGGTTTGTTCCCCAGATCTTCCAGTCCACATGTCCAAGTGTCCTCAGGTGAGATACCAAATACTTCCCTGATGGTTGTCCTATTGGTGTGTGAATGTGTGTGCGAATGGATGGATGGGACAAGTAGTTGTGACGCGCTTTAAATGCTCTACAGATTAGAAAAGCACTACAGGAAATGTAGTCCTTTTATGTTGTACTGTTGACCAACAGTAGAGGTCAAATTAGCTGAAATAGTAGTCACTACACTCACTGGTTTTGAGGTGGTGGTTACAATACTAGTAGCTGTAGTAGAAAATGTACTTCTACTTCCTGTTGTTTCTGAGCCTGGTTTCTTCTCTCCACCTGCCTGCTAAGACTTGCAGTACGACAGGTCCAGTACACTTTGTACTCACACAATGCGTGATACTGTGGCTTCAAATCTTCCTCATCCTATTTATTTTGTGTCTCTCTCCCTCTTACATCCTCTCACGTCTTTCTTGTCATTTATTCAATCACACATCAAAAGGCTGCTCCCTGCCTGATCACAGCGAGTCAAATCATATCAAAATATCATTGCTGTCACCGGCTCTGTTGTTCTTAAGAGTGATGACGCTCTCGTCCGCACGCTTTGCATATTTTTGATGGAGCTTAGCCAAGTGAAGTAGCGATAGAGATATCACTTAATATTGTTTTCAGTCACCTGCACACTTGTATCTGTCACTCTGAATATGTAAAATATTAGCAACAGCACATAGATGCAAGTTTAAACATTGAGAAATACAACAGGGCATAGAGTGATTGCATGCTTGACAAATCTCCCTTTGGCATGTATATCTTTATCTATATCTGTTTCGCCATTAGATATAATGAATCCGAAAATAAACAGGATTATTTTTGGTTCATAATGAATAACACATCCATCTAGTGATGCTATGAGAGTCAACACTTAAATCTTGAGCTGCAGACTTAGGACTGGACCACCAGAACACCTCAAAAGAGAGGCATAAATCAGATTTTACACTTTTGGCTACAGGTAAGTTCCACTGGAGGAGAAGTATTGTGCGCCTGATTCAAGGACGCCTCACAAGGATTTGTTGTTGTGCTGAGTGTGCGTATTAATCTCATAGTGAGGCCCATAGCAAAGCCCGAAAAATTAGTGTCAAAAACTGTGTCAAATCAATAATTACAGACAGCATTTAAGTTCACAACATATAAAGAGGTAACCTGACACGTCAGATGGTGTGTTCCACCAGAAGATATACAAGCTTACTTACTTTTTTTTTGTCTTCACAGCTTGAACAAAATGAGTGAATGAAAAAATAACTTAAAAAAAACTTTGGCACATGTTTTTCTTAAACTATAAATGTTAAGCTTTTAAATGACAGGGTGTTGTTGGCTTTTGAAGACAGTAAAATTTGGAAGACATGGTTTTCTTGGACTTGGATGGTTTTTCATGGACTTTTTTTTTTTTTTTTTAAATTAGTGCATTCTTTGAAACTAAAGTAAGCACATAAATTCATAAATTCGTGCTTGGTGACATAGGAAAAAGATCAAAACTTTGCATGCACATAAAGGGATAGTTCACCCAAAAATTAAGCTTGATGTTAACCTGCCACAGAGCAGGCTAGTACAGTGGTTACCATGGTTACTGAGCAGGGATTTCTTTAAGCCACAGTCATGGAACAGATCTCTCACTTAAATTAGCCAGATTTAGCAAAATAAGCCAGGCTTTTCCATTATCCACGATGATGGAATACCCCTCAGGCTTAGAGACCACCTTTTTTTTGGTTGGACCAGGGTCCAGGCTGTGGTCTGGGGAAGGTTTCACATCTGTAATTTGGCTCGGATCAAATTTAAGTCCGAAAGTCTGGGCCAGGTGTGAAAGCGGAAACAAGTCTGTGACCTGAACAGAAGTAGGATAAGAAACGACAAAACTTAAATCACATAACAGGCGGAGCGTCACAGTTTGAAGCGTATGATCAGCATGCACAGGGAGCAGAGAGTGGATTTTCAGTGGTGAGCTACCATTGATGTGGTCTGAGTAGTTCAGTTTTGGGTGTGCATATTATTCTCTACCCACCTCTGACTGCAGACAGGCTGTGTTCACTTCAACTCAGTTTAGCTGAGCTTGCTTCAGATCCGTTCATGCCAGATTTGACTAAGTGGTTAGCAACTGAAGATCCATCACAGCTCAAATCAAGGCCTCAGCTGAGTGGACTGCCCCGCCCACCCGCCGTCCCACTCAGTGACAGACCGATCATTGTCTCTCCACCTCTGCAGCAGCCGAGGATTCTTTGGGGATTGAATAAACGCAGGTGAGTTACTGCTTTGACAGGGAAGTGAAATATTCCTATATTGTATAAACATTACATCACCCCTCCCTATAAGCTGTAACTGGCAATTGTCCACAAGTTATTAGATGGAGGAACCCAACGCTTTGTCTCTGGGGTCTCCATGTTCCCCTCAGTGGCTCTTAAACTGAAACAACGGACAACTTTGCTCTTAGATTTCTTCATAATTATAGTGGTGCAAAGTGACTTATTATAGCAGTTTTGTTTTTTTTTAACTTGTGCTAAAATGTTCATTTGAGTGTTATTTGAGAGAAATATATTTTGCTTTCGAGTTAGCATGTTGTAGCTTTTCACTCCTGCTGATTGCATTTATGCTTCAGAAATCATGAAAATTGTGTTAATTTGTAAATGTTATCCTGCTGAACACAAACATGCAAGTATCATAACATTTTTCACCACCAAGCTCATTTTCTGCACTAATCCAAAATCCTAAATTCCCTTTTTTCCCCACTTTTTGTGGAGAGAATCAGAGCGATGTTAACTTCTGGGTTGGCAAATAGTTGCTGATCACTTGTGGCCCCTAGTGGCCAGTTAAGAAGAATGAGAAGTCAGCTGACAATGGTCATATAAAACAGAGCAGTCAAAAAATAGAATTTGTGATTCACAGTGGACAAGCTTTTCTTGAGTAATACGAAGGGGCAAAAGATAACAATAAAAGTGGTTCTAGAAGGGATAGTTGTAATTTACAAAACATTCATTCAGTTCAACTGTTTTTATAGGAAATTTTGGAGAACTGAAAACTTGCAGATTCTCACAAAGTGGGAACTGTTTGAATTTGTGTTCATAAAGTCCCAGATGGACTGATCAGGCAACGTGGTCTCTTCAAACATGCACATAAATAACATGATTTTACACTTGAAAATTACATGCAGTGCGTATGCCAAAATAAAACTTTGTATGCAGGTGATATGCCAGTCCTCTCCATTAACTTTTGTGGAGAGCAGATCCATGGTCAAGTAACCTTCTTCGTCATGGTAACAAAAATGAACATGTGGTTAACGTTGTGAAACAGCTGATTTTTGGTTGTGTTTTGGCACTGAACCTACTTAGTTAGGTTTAGAGAAAGATCATTATTTGGGTTAAAAGTGAGTGGGCTATGTTATATTATGCAAGTCAAGTAATGTACGCTATGTTGTGTAACTTTAAAGTTGACTTTTGGTTTCACATGGGACAAGAACCTCAGCTTCTTGGGTAAAAGTCCTGTCTTTGATACATCCAACCACCCTACTCCCACCACACATGGACTTTCTCACTCTTTATACTATGTCATATTACACTGTTTTGATTGGAAAGACTGGCTTTTCACCTGCATGCAAAATTGGACTATGCACTAGTGATGTTCGATACCACCGATTTCCTTTCCAATCCAATAGTGAGTAAAATTCAGGCTGGTATCGGCGATACCGATCCAATAACGATACTTTGTGCAAATACACCTAATGTGTCTGGTAAATCTAAAAAAAGTAGTGTATTTAAAATTAGATTCAAATTCAAATTAGACTGATTGTAAATAATGTTTCTTTAATGTTATTTTCCACTGTGTTCCTGTTAATGATATACATTACCTCAAATGACTGAAGTATCAAAAGTAGCGATATTTTGATTTGAGAATCGATTTTAGAGCATAAAGATCTGGTATCGAAGGTATTGATATTACAGTATCAATCCACACATCACTACTATGCACTACATGGAATTTCAAAGTCTAAAGTTGTGTTAAATGTATGCAGATTTAAGAATGTGTGGTAGATAGTGGGACAGAAAAAGCACTTACAACAAATATTGATATTTTGTCTTACTCAAACAGCCCACTAGCAGCCACTATAACCAACTTATAGTGTATGTCAATGAGCTGTTACGGTTTGCATTTCACCTGTTGTTGCTCATTAGTTCTTTGCGTATTTGAACCAACAACCTTCTGAACACACACGTAACCTATGAACTGCCCCCTTCTGCTGCCAATGAATTGAATGCTGCTTCATTGCCAGTAGACACTCAGCACCACAGCTCTACTGGAGCTGATGACAGACAAATATTATTATCATCTACAGGATAAGCTCTGTTTAAGACCAAGACATTTTCTTTTATTACCTCTTGGCACTTTTAAAACATTCCACTTATTTTGTCCCTCCTCCACTCATCCATAAAAATCTGATAAAATAACCAGACTTAAACACTTTGGAAGCATGCAAGGATCTTCCTTTTTTTGGTGCACGCAGTCACACAGCGTACACCCCCTTTTTACTTGTGTGGAGCGCTCCTCAATGTAAACCAGACGTTTATTAGTTTAAGGAGATCTGTGGGAAAGAAGACACAGCAGAAGACCACATTGAAAACAAAGGGTCACAAATCTGTGAAGGCATTTCTACAATATTTCCCTCCCCAGACAGAAGGAGTTGACACAGGCACACATCTGCAATGCTTTTCTGACACTGTCAAGTGATAGTTTTAAAACACTGTTATGGTTATACTTATATTTATGCTTCAGAATCTGTGAGAAAGTATTTCAATGTGCATTCTCAGGAGAGGAGGATGATACAGGATGTTGCTATGATTTAAATTTTGGATGAGCATTTGTATGTATGGACTAGGGTTGGGTGATACGTTAAAATTTTCCAGCCGGCCACCGTCAGCCTTACCCTGGGAGGCAGCTGGATTCGCGAGATCATGCGAGAATCCATCTTGCCAGGCCCCAAGTGATCTGTTTGTGTCCACACGAGAGGTGGTGAAGCCAATCAGCCTCCTTGGAGGGACAACTCGCAGCTACTGGCGTGGTCTCAGGTGCACCGACAGTGAGAAGTGTCCATGGAAAAGATTCATCTCAAACAAACAATGGCGGCTCCTGAAGAGGTTAGTGTAGATACTGTGACAGCATCAGTTATATCAGAACTGGAGATTATTTCTTCATTGAAGGAAGAGCAAAGAACGACACTGAAGGCTTTTATCAATGGAAAAGTGTTTGCTTCTCTTCTGGCTGACTTTGGCTTCGGTTTGGTGAGTTGATCTGATTGGTTAAAGTTAGCCTGTGTTAGACAGACAGACAGACAATCACCTGCCAGAGGTTTTCTTGAAAGCATCCACCCTTTTCCAACAATTCCAATGGCCGGCTTCACAGATGGTTCTGTGTAACAAACCATCTGGCATGTCAGGTTACCGCCAGCCCATCAACCGGCAATTGCCGATACATTCGGAAATGTGTGTGAGCGCGAGTTCACTACGTTACGTGCACTATGTATGCAGTAAACAAAGTAATTTGAATTCTGAATTCAAGCTTTCTCCCTTTTTATAGAACTAAGACGAGCTTAATAGGCTCCTTAACGCCTCGTAAAACACACTTCAATCACTTGACAGAAAAGCACATAAAACCCACCCAACCACCTGTCTGTTTGTCTGGCGTGTCAGGTTACTGTCAGCCCATCAACCGGCAATTGCCAGTATATTCTGAGATGTGTTCACTACGTTACGTACACTACATATGCTCACTACATCCAGTAAACAAAATAATTTGACTTCTGAATTCAAGCTTCTCCTTTTTTATTGAACTAAGACGAGCGTAATAGGCTCCTTAACTCCTCATAAAACACACTTCAATCACTTGACAGAAAAGCACATAAAACTCACCCAAACCACCTCTGTTAGTCTTTCCACTGTCCCAACAATCAGCAGCTCTGGTCTGGATGAAATAAATCCTTAATTCACCTCGTTAGATGTTTAAAGGGTCTGGCTCTACAGGTTGCTTCCCTCTCATTCCTCACCCACTTCAGTGCACCCAGCTCTGGCGGAGTGGGTGTGTACTGTGCTGCTGGATGAGAGCACCTGACACTCTGTGGACTAGTAATCTAGCAAAATAAAATAACAAATATCAACCTAAAAAAAAAACAATTGGCAATAGACCATCGACGATAGGCAATATATTCACCCAACCCTAGTATTGACATTTAATGTGCAAGTGGAATACAATGCATTGTTGCTTTAGTACCTATATTCTCACACTGTGGTACGGGTACTACATAAGCTCCCTCTGATGGTATAAAGAAAATGGGAGAAATCTTTTATTATTATTATTATTATTATTATTATTATTATTAATAAATAAATTATCTTTACTTTTATATCTTAATTTAGTCATAGAAAAACTATCAAATACAAAAAAAATTCTAATAAAGAAACAGAAAATATGACATCACTGAAATGTCATTTAAAACAAATTTTGTTTGTTGTCAATATCAACCTGCAATGTAGCATGCATATGACACCAATGATTAGTGGTAGTTTGAAGCTACTGTGAAACTGTGGCTCCAAATGGTAACTATTGCATAAAGAAGTGCAGATCACGAGGAGAATAGTTTGAGCAAACTGTTTTGAAAATGGCTGACAGTGGACCAAGCACAAGGGCTAGTGGCTTAAGAAGTGCCAGTGAAGTATCCACAGCATCTGCAAGTACAAAATGATGCAAAACAGTAAGGTGGTACTTCAAGAACCTACCATTTTCTGAAGTGGTGTAAAAAGTTTGAAAAAACTGCTGTAGTACATCAACATTGTTCATCTGTCTTTCTATTGTTCTTAAAATGTGAATCATTTCAGGATTATCTCTGCAACATCATCACCATTTTTTATTTGTACTGGAGGTCATCAGCCTACCTGTATACTGGCAAAGATTTCTTACTACATGGAGTCATTTGATTCAGTGTTAAAGGTGCTATATGCCACATTTGCTGCCACTAGAGGTCACAGTAGAGTGCTGACATCTCAGACCAAAACAAGTGCACACTTGGTATACTCAATGAAGTTGGTGGAAGAAAAACTAATGATCAAAAATGGATCAAAATTCTATTGCTGCATCACTTATTTCTCACATAAAATGTTTTTGGTAAACATAAGTAAAAGCTTTTAAACTCTTCTTCATTTGAACTCAAAATTTAGGAATGTGTTATGAGAGCTGTATACCAGTCTCCTATTCTCTTCCATAAAGTTACTCACTAAGTTTATATGCCAAACATTTCTGTGCTATGCAGCCCACTGCTTTCCTGCCTGTTTCTTACATAGACCAGCCTATGAGGTAAACGCTGTGATTGCACCAGGATTTTGCGTAGCACCACAGTTAGTCACTGGGATAAACTGTAAGACTGACTCACCAATCTGTCTGAAGCTCCTTTGCAGTAATATATCCATGCCTATTATGTTATAGACATTGTTTTCTTCCCCCCAGTGCATTGTGATCACTGCTAATTCTGTTTCTCTGTCAACTGTTTCACTCATGGTGAGGGTGAAAACTTTCGATACTGATGTATTCACCAACCATTTCCAATCTAGCTCCCCCTCTTCACAGGAGTCCCAACCAAACAAGAGGAGCTGTTGGTGCAGCGTCCTGCAGCCGATGCTTCTGCAGCCGGGGACTGACTGGGGTTGCTGTGGTTTTGAAGGAAGGCTTTTAATCTGTGTGTTTCAAAATGAGGAGAATTTCAAACCTACGTAAACTAAAGTGATTCTCTAAAAACAAAACAGAAATCAAACAAACCACCAAATGTCATCAAAATCTGATTCAAATGTTGCTAAATCCTGATTAGAGCATGGAAATGACACTCTGCTGTGAAATAACAAAAACTGCTGTAACTTTGGCAGAAAAAAATGTGTTCATGTTAGGTCCACTTAATCATGATAAGAAGCTGACTCACAGACTTATTTTTCAAGGGCTTAAAATGTTTTTAGTGTGAAAAACCCACCAATTTTAATGTTATTTTTTATTTTGTCTCCTTTTTCTACAAAAAAGAAATTGCCATCAAAATAACTTAAATTCTTCAACCTAAATGTCAGAAGTAAGGTGGAGCAACAAGAAGCTTAGCTCTCCTGAAAGCCTCATTTGAGAAATTTAGGGGGAGTGTTGTATTAAATGTTGTCTTTTTTTTTTTGGTGCCACTGTTTTTCCTGTATATTTAAGTGCCTGTGTGATCCTGTTTCTGACTTAAGTTTGTCCCTTAAGTAAAACATTTCCTTAAACAAATGAGTCAATAAAGCCTCTATAGGTTGCCTCCTTGCCTACCTGTTGAGACTAAGGTTTTTAATACAGCACGTGTGCACTTAAGTTACCATGGTTTCATTTCACTCACATCATACTTTAATTTTACTAGACTGTATTATCTAGTTGTTAGTTAGCTTAGTTAACACACTCAGTTAGCCTGCATTGACTAGCTTCTCTAAAATGGACAAAGGGAAACGAAAAGAAAGTGAAAGTCAAACTGGACAGAAGATGAGAATGTTGAAGAATCAGACCAAGCACATAATATGAAATTAATAAAACCCAGCCATAATAAATATGCAACAAACAAAACAAACTGGAGATGAAGTAATGAAGAAATATGAAAATATTACATTCATAGGAGTTGACAAAAATTGGAAAGTTTCAATAAAACTATATGGCTAAAATTTTAGCCAAAAAGTTGCCATAGTACTCTCTATCATCACTCATAGTGTCAAGTGGGTTGTCTCTGCTTTGTAAATGTGTCTCAGTGTCTCCTCTTCTTTACTCACCATGAATTTCATTGTCTCATGTTCCACAAATTATTTCACTTTCAAGGAACTGTT
This sequence comes from Lutjanus erythropterus, assembly GCF_056507025.1. Lineage (NCBI taxonomy): Eukaryota > Metazoa > Chordata > Actinopteri > Lutjaniformes > Lutjanidae > Lutjanus > Lutjanus erythropterus. Next base: position 39,308,766 of record NC_139321.1, on the reverse strand, counting down.
ATGGGTCACTTAAACATGCTCACCAAGGACCTTCTCGCAACATCCAAGGAAATCCATGATTTTATGTGACTAATTTTTTCCCCAAGGCATCCTTAGATGAAAGATTAAGGGAAACCATCCAATCCATCCATCTCCAACCATGTAGCCGTCTTGCTACCACTGTGAGTGCACATATTCATCCCTCAGACTGTATGCAAAACTTTTATTGTGACACTACTGCCCAGTACAGCAGACAAAATCACAGCAAAATCATCAGTACACCACATGCACCTATGACTTCCCGGCTCCTCCAGCACGTCTTCCAGTCCGTTCAGTTTTAACCAAAAACTCAGGCAGGGTTCCTCTCCCAGCAGTACTCTGAGGGCCAGCACACTGCTGCATGAAAAAGGGGAGAGACGCAATCAGAAAAAAACAGCAGCAGTTGTGCCAATCAACTCACCTGTCACTACTCTCATGAACCACCAACACACCTCCACAAACTGCTTATCTTAATTCGGGTTGCGCAGGTAGCAGTTCCAGCAGGGAACCCCAGACCCTGGCCACATTAACCAGCTCTAACTGGGGGATCCCAAGGTGTTTCCAGGACATAATCCTTTCACCTGGTCCTTGGTCTACCCCATGTCCTCCTCCGAGCTGGATGGTCTGCTGTGGTCATCGATGCACTGGGGCGTATGCAGCACACGTTACACACAGTCTTTCAAGAAAATGTCCTCTGGCTGTGGGCATGTTCATAATTGTCATGGGATGCCACCTCAGTTAAGTAATCCATTGTGTGTTTGCATTTTTATTGTGTCTCAGCCAAGAATGATTAAAAAAACATTGCAACAGTGAATGATTTTTATGTTTCTGTGTCGTCTCAGGCTAAATATCATCTGAATTAATTGAAATGTATTGATAGTATATTTCTGCACGTAGGCCGGTGCATTTGTTTATGCACGGCCATGTGTATAGTATTTTCTCCCAACATTTGAAAAACTGGGCTCCCCAGCAATCACATTCAAACACTGTCCTGATGAAATAGTACACATGGTAGCTTTAAGAAAACAAGCTTTTAAAAGTTGAGATGTTTCTGATGATGTGTATTTTCTGCAATCGTTTTCCTCACAGCTTGGTCGAATTGTCCTGGACTGGGGCAGTCTTGTCTCCCATCTGTAACAGCTGATGGGTCAGCAGGAGCGCTGTAATCTGACAACAGATAATCTGAAAATAATCTGCAGGATCATACATCACAGCTGTATGACAAGAGTCTCAGTTCTGAACTCCTCCAACTTCTTGCATGATAGTGAACTCTGTGCAAACAAAAACCCTGTGACGGGCAATCCGTCACTATCTGTGCACCCCATACATGACAAAGCAACAAATTGCCTTTGAATTGCTTGTTGCGGGTGAAATCCCAGCTTCAGGGGAGAGGTTTTCTCCTCCTCTCTCAAAGCAATGAATCATAAAAATGTGACAAATATGGTTTGACATTGCTTTTTGGGGCTGATTAATGATTGTAGCTATAGTCACGGTGGAAAGTCCCACACAGACAGGTTTGAAGATTTCTGTTTAGCGCTGGAGCAGTGAAGAAAAGCCTCTTCATGTGTGTCCTGGCATCGAACACAGGTTGGCTGGGTGACATGCAATCAGGCTGCTCCCCTTATGTGAACCTTTAAATTTACTTTAAAACTTCTGACAGTGGCTGATTTGTTACTACAATAACAAGAAAATTCTCAATTAGTCATCTGTATAATGACACCTTCAGTAGTCAGAGAAATCATAGTAGTAGCAATAGAGGTATAGCAGTTTTGTAACAGCAGCGGATTTGTTAATGTAGTATTAATAAACCCTAAAGTGAAAATTCAGTCATTATCTACTCACCCTCATGCTGATTGAAGGTTGCATTTAGTTTTTTAATCAACACAACACTGCTGGAGTTTCACAGGAAAACAGCGTTACAGAATCTCCCAAACAGTGGAAGTGAATGGTGACCAGTTTTCAAATTTAAAAACAAAATGTTTTGTTCAAGCTTCATTCATTCTCTTTTTATGTGATCAGGTCGCAGTGCTCTCTGAGCTGCAGATCTGAAGGCTGAGCACCAATGTTTTCATGCTGCAGAACATCTTCTGCTTCAATTCCAGCGGTTCTCTCCTGCTTTTAGTGACAATTTTTTGTCACATGATCTATCACAGTGTATGTCATCAATGGTGGAGAAAGAGTTAATGCACTTAATGTTACTTTGCATTTATATTTTGTTTTAGGGTGTGCTGCAATTGTGTAGTTCAACACTTCAATACACCAGCACTGATATGTTTCATCACAAAACAGTCAAATAATTTATTTTATGGCTCAAAAAACATGTTAAAGTGCGCAGTATCTCTTTAAAGAGGATTTACAGAACCTAAATCCTGTCTGAACAGATAAAACCTGTCGCTTGTTGAGATACAAGTTTTTCACTAGTTGGTGATTTATTGTGATTTGAAATATACTTTGTTTTCACAAAATGCTGTTTCAGATGATCTACAAGTGTTTACACTGAACAATGAGCCTCAAGCATGAACATTTCCACATTCTTATCTTAAATTTCTCTTTTTTTTCGTACAAAGGGCTTGTAAGAACATGCCATGTCAGATTTAGAAAACACTTGTAATTGTGTAAATGATCTGTGATGAACACCCTAGTAATACCTAGTCATTTTAACAGTGTCAGCAATGCATTAAAGGGACCTGCTAAAGCCAAGAAACCGTAAAAATAAGGGCAGTTATTATTGTGTCACCTGAGAGTTGAAGTGTCCATCATGGAGATGAAAGACAGAATATCATGGTACATTGTAAAAATTTTTTTAGAAACATTAGATTACGCAATAATTTTTAAAAAACACATTTTTTCATCATCTTTTTAATTTTTTTCTGTTTTGTTCTGTCATCTTTCTCTCAATCTAAGTTTTAGTTTCCTGATTCCACAAATGGATCCGCCTGACAAAACAACATCAAATATGGGGAAATTACTGTAACTTCTAGACCATTGATTAAATATCCATGAATACATTTTGAATTGGTTTAATTCTCAATGGCGATTAACCGATTTATGATTAATCATTAACCTCTGTTGCAGCAGTATTCAGTTTTTCATCCATATGTCCTTTTTTCATTGGCCTGTTTGTGATCAGATCACCGTCTTGGCTACAAAAATGCAGATGAAAGGTTTGGACATTAATTCAAATTCTACTCAGTACTCTATTATGATTTTAAGAGTAACTAAATAGATTGCATAGTGTAATGAATATTAAGTACGAGTTAAAGTACAGACTTGAAAATCTCCTAATAAAAGTACATTCTGAAAAACTGCTTAATTACAGTAATTTGAGTATTTGTAATTAGTTACTTCCACCCTTACGGGACAGTAATCATATCCTCAACTTTGCCTGATTTTACAGCACTAAGTAAAAGCCTGAACTTTATACCACATACAGAAGAAAATGTTCTTCACTGTGATCATTTGTGCAACAATAATGCAGCCATGTGTTTCCAAAAGAGTACACTTTCTTCTGACTTTTCACCTTGTTGTTACTGGTTACCACAGCAACCAGTTGCTTTTTCGATAAAGCTCAGCTATCCAGTGCATTGTGAGAATTGCAGGCACGGCTGGAACGCATCATTGACCAATCACTTCTGTTGGATGTTGTATAATAAGCTGTGTGGTCTGACTGAGCATATTAGGCTTCATAAGGGAGGAAAATGGCTCTGAAAGTATGACAGGTATGATAAACCTTTCTCTAAATGTAGTCCAGTTGGAATGCACGTCTAAATAAAACACAGACGAACATGTTGCTACAGGTGACAAATAAAATAAACCGGTGAGAGTTTAGCAAATATGAAGAGGCTGTTTCCAAACAGCTCTGTATGAAGTCATGGTTACTATCACAGGCGCCGAGACCAGAAATACCAGCGACTTTTTATAGTTCAAAATGATGATTTCATATTTAGCTGCTGTACCACTTCAACTGTAAAATATCCACACAGGTCCTCTGTGTGGTGAAGCTTTGAAACAATGCAGAGACTTCAAGCTTCCCTGTTCTCAGAAGGCTTCATCACTATAACTTCCAGTAACCACTCGACTACTACGACATAATACCGCTACCACTATGGTACTGTAACTGCTTAAAGGGATAGTTCACCCAAAAATAATAATTCAGTCATATCTGTTCAGCATCATGCTTATTGAAGGTCGGGTTTACTTTTTTAGTACAAAACACTGCTGGAGTTTCACAGGAAAACAGTGTTGCAGAATCTCCCAAACAATGGAAGTGAATGGTGACCAGTTTTCAAAAACAACCAATGAAAACCCATAAAATGGCTCCATACTGCTCATCTGGTATAATCCAAGTCTCCTAAAGTCTGGACATGCCGTTCACACACATAAACATGGCTCCATGCTAAGGATCTACAGGGAAGATTCAGGCTAAAAACATGGTGTAAATAACATCTTTCAAGTCAACTTGGCAAGTCAAACTAAACCATGTTACTGAATTTTCAAGAAGAAGAAGTATTTATCTAAAATAGTTTTGGCTGCAAGTAAGAAAGTCATAACTAGAAAATGGTTACAGCCAGAACAATCTATACTACAATAATTTATTGAAATTATACAGGATATGTATGTTACGGAGAAGCTGACATTTTCTTTAAAGCAGCAGATTCCAGTCATATTGGACCAAATGGATACAACACACTAATGCCATAGAACCCAATTATTTTGTTCTGAAATGTATTTCTTGGGTGTAAAGAATGGTCAAAATAATTTCCTAGTCGTTGAAAGTGAATTAATGAAGTATGTGAAGATGTTCGTCCCAGTCTGCCCACAAATCTCTCCTCACCTGTGTTATTTGCTTTTTTCTTTCTTTTCTTTTTTCTTTTTCTGTTTGTCTGTTTTTGTCTGGTTTGATTATCTTTTATCTAATTTGCATCTTTTTCAATTATGTTTTTTTTGTTTTGTAAATGTCTTTATTTTAAGTCTGTGATTACATATATACAAAATAATGAGTCATGCTGAAAAGGGCCAAGTCAGAATGATGAATGATGTGTGAAATACTCAATAAAAAACTACAATTAGTTTAAAATGGTAGTATTCTGAACATAGTCTAAAATTCATGCATTTCATCCACAAACAATTTTTTTTTTAAAAGTGCAACAACCTCTGTGTGCAGAGTGCACTGCCACACACCACACGAGACGAGACGTGCAGCCAGGAATGTCCTGAAAAATAAAGAATATTTTACCTACACACATTATTATGGTGCAGTGCAGCTCTGTGTGTCATCAACACGCTGCGTTCTGCATCAAAGGACTCCACGTCTAATTTAAGAAGCACCTTGAGGTAACATTAGATTGTAAAGATCCCTGAAGCAAACAGTGATTTGCGATTTTGGGATACACAGTATGAGTAAAATTTGACTTGACTTGACTTGGCCAAATTGCAGACATATATTACAAATTAGCCACAAATATGATCCTTTGTTTTTTTTTAAACACGATTCATGTCATTCTTTAGACATATGCAGCATACATAAGCTGCTCTACTGTTTGTGGCTGCAAACAGTAGAGAAGCTCAAAAAATGTTTAAACATTTCATATTTCATTATTATTATTATTATTATTATTATTATTATTGTTATTATTATCATTATTATTGTTGTTGTTGTTGTTAATATTATACAATATAATTTACAATGGATATATTATTGTTTATAGATATATTACAAAAGAGGGGTCAGAAGCTAATGCTTTTTGGGCGGCATGACATGCTAAAGTTTGTGAGTGCCTGCTACTGTATGACCTAGTGAGAACATTAAAGGGATCTCTTCAATTCCCAAAAAGATCTGTTAATCAGAGTGAAGCAGACGAACAGTCCAAAGTAATCCAAAGTATTTAAAACATGTCACTTAACCTGAGTAATGTACTGGAATATTTAACATTGTAGGGCATGTATTCAGTAATCTGTAGTGTGATACATTTCAAAAGTAACCCTCCCAACACTGACCATAATGTACAGAAACACAGAAGAAATCAGGAAACAGAAATCTGTCTAAGCCTGGTGTTAAAACAAACCATAACATCTGTGAAACAACATGAATGTTTATGCAAATGGAGAAAAAGTTATAGTACTTTGCAAAACATCTGTTGTAAAAAAAAATAATAATAAAAAATCTACTGCTATTTCTACTCTGCTTTTCTATTTTTTACTGAGTGAAATTTCACAAGGTTGTTAATGCACTGGGTGTATTTTACGATCCCCTAGGCCTTGAAAACTGTTAAAACGCTGCTGTATTTATTTAAAACCCTCCTGGCTGTCAATGAGAAAATAAGAATTCTTTTCATTCTTCTCTTTGTGGTTTTTGTCCCACAGCTGCAAAATAGCTGTAATAACTCTTGTCCCATTACAACAGGCTGCGTGATTTCAGCATTGTTTGGGAATTTCCCTGAAGGAGCTCGATCTTGCAGAATATTATTAAGCCACAAGACTACATGAAGACTTCGGCTTTGGAAAAGGTAGAGACGATTTTTCAGATGATTCAGCTGCTACAATAATAAACATTGACATTCCTTTCTTTATCTCGCTATCTAGGGTTTCACATACGCTGCCAAAATGAGCAAGGTGGTTTTTTTTATACACAAGAATATTTGTTACATATCTTGTGCCCTTGACCCTTGCTCTCCATGTTTGTAGTTATCTCTTAACTTGTGCTAATAAAGCATTAAATAATGTTAAGATTGTGGATCTTATCAGCAAAGAAAATGTTCAAAATGCTCATATCAAACATATCAGCAGAACATTTAGAGTAAATATTTTTTCCATTTTTATCATCTGGTTATGGGATGTTAGTGATCTGATCTTTGAGCAGCTTCAAGCTGTGTTTTGTGCACATCCTCTCACTAATGAGGACTAGAAGTTAATCTCGTTTAACTTAGTCCAGGGTTTTGTAGTTAAGATGTCGCTGATCCAGAGTTTCAGGAAGGATTAATTGCTGTAGATAAAAGCCTACATCTGGTTTAAGGTATATCTTTTCCAGGAAACCGGCTCAGCTGTAATACAAGTAGGCTGCATTATTAATCATTAGGTACTAAGTCATCGTTAATGTTATTAGTGATACCTGTGCTTTTCTATGAAGTCCCCAAAACCAGCAACATGACATAGTTAATTTGTGTTGAGTGTGTACTGGCAGTGATAGATGAGGTTGCTTCTGCACCGCCTCCAAGGACCACAAATCAGTACAATACTGGTTTTATGGGTCAGTGATTTTTTAAAAGGACAGACCCCAACATGTCAAAGTGAACGGTTTTAAATACTGTCGACCCTTTTACAGTCTGTAAACAATGAGAAAGCTGCACGTGCAGTTTGGCAGCAGAATTACAGCGGGAAACAACAGCTTGTCAATAGCCCGCTGCAAACACAAGCAGTTTTGATCGTGTCCACAGAGGCCACCAATTGCTCTGAAACAGTTGTAATCCTGTTCTGCACAACTTAAGTCAACCAGTGGAATATCGATTCTGATGTATTATACATGCAAAAACCAGACCTTTTGGTGATTTTTGTTTTGGTAAAACTTAATTCAACATTTGCAGCTTGATAAGTCATTTAGATGACTGGGGGAAAACCGCACACACAGCTTTTCGATGATGTCAGTGATGTCTTTAGGGCTGTTTGTCACCCATCCTCTTCTCCATATTCACAAATGAAATCACCTGCAATGGATTATCATTTTCTGAATATGCTGATGACCAGAGGGGAACCCTGAGGGCCTTCTAGGCCTTCAGAGAAGGCCTAACATATCATATCAGTATTTCAAATGCCAAATTTAAATAAATTATATTTGATTTATTTCATTTAAGTATCAGGCTGTTGTTTCCTAATTCCATTTTCTATCAACTTTGCTTCAGAAATGAAAGGGTCACTGTCATGAAAACAACAAAATAGAGTTATCCAATCAGATTTTTTTGTTGTTGTCTCTCAGAGGAGAAAAGTCAGAGCTGACTCACTCATTGGTTAGGACTTCATCACTGGGACTTGTGTGTTTGTTTAGAAAGTGACAGGTGAATTAAACAATCACATTTTTATTAAGGTGGGCTTGTGCAGCGTAGGATCTGCAAAGGACTATGTTATTTTCAAGACTTTGCTTGTCTCTGAGTCGGTTAGAAAACAATTTTTAGACACTCAAATCTTTTTTAAAGCTACTTACAACAGTGCAGCACAGCAGACAGAGCTGTGTTGGTGTGTTGGACAGAAATAATAGAACTGGACATCTAGTAAATTGCAATTATCTACTGTTAATACAAGTTAGAAAAAAACATGACTTATTCTGCCATCATTGTGTGGTGTCTGCTGCCCTTTACTGTTTTTTTTTTTGTTTTGTTTTTTTTTGTATGTGGCAAATAAACACTACAAACGTCACAACCTACCTGCTGCCTGCTGCTTATTCCAGCAAAATCTTTTTCCATTTTACTGCATTTTCATACATTAATTAGAACTAAAGACCCAGATCTAATAATCACAGTTCGCCACTGCTGATGACATGGTCTTGGTGGCCTGCTTGACTGACTCCCACTCCCTGTCCACTTACAGGCAGTACATGGACACTGTTGTCCTCTGGCTCCAGTAACACTTGAGCTGGCCTGGCTCGACTCGGTTTGACTCTGTATATACGTAGTCGCTGCTCTGTATAACAGAATGTTGCTATGAACACGGTCCTGATCACAGACTCTTGAGGAACAATAAAATCATTTTTCAAAATAACCACATATTAAGCGGAACAAAGTACAGAGAGCAGGTCATTATTGACAAATAACCCCAAGAGAGTGGTGCAGGACCCCATCATGAAGCAGAGAGGCCTTGAATCAGCCTGAACAGGTTTACACATCACTAAAATATTATCAAAACATTATTAAAATATTACTTGCTTGGTGTATTATGTTCACTGTGGGCACTGTTATGTTCCCTCAGTTAACAGTGGGAGTCAGTGTGGCTTTTTTACTGGCTGTGCTGTCTGACACTACAGAGTCCCTGTAGTTTAAGAGTGACATGTAGCTAGTGCTAGCCTATGCGGTTATATTATTAACATTATCTGTCCCTCTGGTAAAGGAGGACCGGAGGGGCAAAGCTGCCACTTCGACCACTGCCTACTTCAGCTGGAAACTGTGAAAGTTAGCCAAAATGGTAATGTTACATGCCACAAACCAAAAACAATTAGCTGAAAGACACTATAGCGCTCCATAGAACTGAGAGAAAGTCATATGAACTTGAAACACAAACTTGGGATGCAACAAAGCAGACTTCCATAACCATCAGCTGAGTTGCCTTAGATCTGGCTAGTTTAGCCAAATTAAAACCTTGTGTCAGTGTGTTTCCTTATACACCAAATTACAGCAGCCAGAGTGCAATAAAACTCAGCAATGTGCATATTTAAACAAAACAGTATATTTTTTATTCTCAAACACCTTTCCACTCAGGTGTGATCACTGTAGATGAATGGCTCCTGTGTTCTGTGGCAGACTTTCTTCCTTCTCGCCTTCCCTGAGTTCGTCCAGTCGTGGCGAAGTGCTATTGGCAGTCTGTGTTGCTGTGATCGGCGGTGTTGATACGTTTCTTTAAGAGGTAACTCTAGCTGCTCATATCTCTGTTTCATCCTCACAGAGTCTCCTGGGAGTGCGCTGGAAAACAAAGGCTGCAGGGTCCTTTGTGGGGTACACTCAGGACTGCTTCAGTTTACTGTAAACACACTGGCAGGGGCATCGCAGAGGTCATGTATGAGTGTTTGTGTGTGGCTGTGGAGGCTTTTGTCATGGTGCTTTCATAGAGTTAAGTTGCAGTTAGTGATGGAGAATGAAAGGACGGGGAAAAGAACTCTTCTCTTTAGAAAACTGGAGAGCAAGTAGAGAGGAACTTTGATTATGAACTACTTTTGATGTAGTGAATTAGTTTAATTACTACGGGTTTTTAGATTTTTGACAATAGCTACTATTGTTTTGATGATACATTTTAATCCCTGAAAAGTTCTCTGTTCTCAGTAATTCATTCTTTAAAGTATAGTGCATAATTTTTTATCTCATTTTCTATGACTTTTTTGATATTTGAAACAAATAGTAACATTTTCAGTTGTAGTATTTGACCTAGCAATAGTCCAAGTTTTATAAGACAAAAATATTGTGTTTACACAATAAACAATCAGTTTGTGGGTGCATGATATTTATGTAGTACACGTTTCAAATGCAGTAGTTCACATTTGTTGATGGCTCAAGCAACACACATGCTGCATCTGAAATTCCATGCTTACATACTATTTAGTCTGCTCAAACAGTATGTGAGATTTTTTTGTATGTGAGATGTATTCTAGACCTGCGTAAGTATTACATGGGACATTACACCAGCAAATATATCCCACAATGCAGTGCAGCTGTGATGACAACAGCAACAGCATATCAGACAAAAACAGAGAGCAGCCAAGGCAGCTCTGTGTGACATCAGTAATGCTTCAGTTTAAATGTAAGTAAGGTTTCACTTTGCTAGCTGTCATGTGTTTTCATGTTTAGTTCATTGTTGGCATGGGTTGCCATGGTTACGCTTCTCCAGCCAGCAAGGAGGATCTCAGGAGGTGACATCGTACACACTGAGCAGTGTGTCCAAAAAGAATCACACTACTGTTTATTTAGACAAAAGTATGTTGAACGGTTTTACGTATGTGGTGCATCCTGTGTGATTGTTGTTACATTTACAATTCTGCGACTAGCAAGTATTGACAAACATTTATTTGATCCACCATCTGAATGCCATTATTGGACGTTTCTATTTTCTCACTGTCTTAGTAGTTTGAGATGAGAATTTATTGTTGTTGCGTATTTTTTTGTGTGATGCTAACCAAGCTAGCCATCATGTTCACAAGTTTATGAATATTTGTTATATTGTTATTCCTCCCATGTCTTGAACAAAAAGACTTGTATGATTCTATACTCTGTTGAAATAAATGAATTCAATGTCCAGTGTCCTTGCTGGTTGTTCTGACTCATTCACAATCATTCCTGCTTTACAATTAAACAGGCAACTCACTTCGTGCCCCAAACATATATCCTAAAATCATTAAATTAAAATCATAAATGTGTAAATGACTAGTCAACTTTCGTCGGGGGCAGCCCTGAATAAAACTTTCTAACTGGGCTAACTCTCAAATTATTGTTAGGCAACTACAATACTCTCTATATTTTATGATTTATTACAGTAAATATAGATCTCTTTCTTAATGTCATTTTTTTGTCTGCCCTCAGAGACAGTTTTGTGATTTTTAATCTCTATTATTTAAGTTGTTGTGTTTCATGTAGCTGTGCACTGACATGTTTAGTCATGGCATAGGACATAGTTTTTTTCCATGGTAAAATGAGGTTTTTCTAATAAATCATTCATTTTAATCTGTTTAATACAGTTTCAATTCTCACTCCTTTAAACTTTTTTATAGTATTTGTTCTTGTAGTATTTGGACAGGTTGTTTTTTGGAAGCAGCAGTTGTAAAACCACTACAAACTGCATCTAAATGTTGGTTTTGTATGGTTATCATACAAAGTTTTATAGGAGAAAAATCTGTTGTTGACTCCAGCAGTGACCTATCAGAGGAGGCAGGTTAATTGTTGGCTGACTAGTTAGTGGCAAACAGATTTATTTGGTGTTTGCCGTTTGTCACCTTGACCCTCAGCCGTTCTACAAACACTGTGTGTGTGTGTGTGTGTGTGTGTGTGTGTGTGTGTGTGTGTGTGTGTGTGTGTGTGTCTAGGCATGTGTGTTTACGCTTGTACCTTTTCTGACACAGAGGTCAACCAGTCAACTAGGTGCTGAGGGAACGATTTTTCACAGGCTTTGATTTGCCTGTGAGTAAGTTGGCAAGTATGCTTTCAAAGTCCAGTAGTCTGCGGTCCCAGCAGACCACCACAAAGGAGCTAATCCCCTCTATCACAGCCAGCGCAAACACATTAGCCACACAACATCAACACTGCACTCAAGAGCCCCATTGACAAATCCTCGCTGCTTTCTCAATGAAATTCAGACGAGGAGCCACGATGTTCCTTTCCCAGCAAATCAAAGAGCTTAAACGCTGAAACTCAAGATGCTGTGAAGAATAATTAAAGCTGTAGTGTGCAAAGTTTACATCTCACTGAATAAAATGCTTATATCATCAGTTGGTGTGTGTTTTCGACATATTAAAACATCATATGATTTTAGTGATATTGAGAGCAAGACATGAGAAGAAAACACAAAGGTACAGTGAACTTTTAGTGCACAAGAAAAAAAAACAGAAACCAGAACAAATACAACAAAAAAACCCTAAAGAAAGTTCTGTCTGCTACCTCTGCTGGCCTCACAGTTATAGGTTTCCTCAGCCTCAGGCTAGATGTTGTTCAAGACAGGTCATCAAGATGACTGGCAGGTGCTGGAGGATGAACTTGACCGAGGTGGAGTTAACAATAAACTTCCTGCCTCAAGGCCGGAAGCCATGTATTGTAACTTTAACTGTGTTGCTTATAATCCACACTTAAAATAATATAGAATTGAATCATTTACTAATCCCAGCAACCTTTCTCCACATCATCCATGTTTGCAGCACATCATTTTCTGGTATTTTTCAGTATTTTCCTGGTTAGCTTAAACTGTGAAGTAGGGCTGCAAAAAATATGATGCACATTTTTGCACATAATTTTACATCCATTCTCATATTTCTATTCATCGTTTATTCTCCATATATTGCAGTTTTAGATTTGTTGCTGTTACATCTTGTAGATAAGGCATATGCACCTTTACACACCTCTTATTGTTGTACAATGTACATATTTTTACGTGCTTCTTATTTTCTATTCTTATAATTCTTTGTGCTTGTATATATTTTCTATTCTTGAATGGGGGCACTTGTAACATCAACAATTTACCCCCAGGGATCAATGAAGTATTTCTGATTCTGATTCTCCATATTGTGATATGAGACCAGATATCATTTAAAATTTTGGATATAGACCCTTTTAAAGTTGTGATCCTGTCAGAATTCTTAACAACTTTAAGTCGACCAGTGGAATATCGATAAGTTTTCAAAATAGAAGATCCCACAGAGACTTGTGGTAATAAAAACTGACAAAAAAATGCTTAAATTAATAGCCTACTTATCCATGGTAGAACTATAAAAACAGAAAAGCCATGAGGAGGACGAGAGTTTATCTCCCACACCAACACTAACTGTTTGTATTTACCTTTAAAACTGAAGATCCACACTGAAGAGAGAGTTGGCCCACTAGTGAGAGCTGGCTAGTTTGCCTGCTCCACAGATTCCTTCATAAGTGTTTGCATGAAAACTTCTCATATTCACCAGTTTTCTTGTAATTTGAATTTTCTTCCTCAGCACAACCACAGTTTACGAGGTCCAGAGCTGTCATAAGAGTCATGTGCAGTCAGTCTGCTATTATTCAAACACAAGGTTTTCACTAGTGACTGTATATTTTATCAGTTTGAAGACATTTTGAATATGAAAAATAAATTTACAATTTATGTTGACTTGATCATGTTTGATTGATATTTCAGTGCATAATATTTTACATTTTATTTAGCCTATCATCATTAATTTAGTGATTTATTGTGAGGCGTTTTTGCAAATCTTCACATGCAGATTTATGACGTCTCTGTGCAGGAGAACATCCTCTGTTACAATGCCTGACAGTGCAACATCACCTGTTACTGCACGTAATCTGTCTTTAACGTGTGAATGAGACTTCCCCTTGACCCCCATCCTCCCACTGCCTTGCTGTGGTGAGACCCTCTTTTAAAGCCATCCATCTTTTTGTTTGTTTTCCCCATTCTTCATCTTTAAGAGGCTCCTTAATTCCACTGCTGACAATATTAAAATGACTTTCCTTTATGGATCTCAGAAAATAGATCTTCAATCTCTTAAAGGTGTTCTTTTTACTCTTCTGTGCCATTCCTGACAGGAATCATAGCTGATTTAAAAAAAGAGGTGTTAAATATGCTAATTTACAAGCAGATCATTTACACTTTTGTCTGAAGTTAGGAGTGTTTGCTGAATCTGACGTGGCATGTTCAGACGAGCCCACCGTATGAGAAAAAAAAAAGTAAGAGAAAGTTAAGAAAATAAGAATCCAAAAATGTTCTTGCATTATGCAAGAAAAAAAGTAAAATATATTAAAATTAAGTATCAGAACAGACTCCAGTATTAAAGGAGCAGGAGAAATAGACAGAATCAGGACACACCTACTGAGGATTGAGCTCAAGGACTGGTTTTTGGCACCCCTTGTGGCCCTGTGTCTTATTGGACCATTCAGTAATCCATCCATGAAATCAGCGACAGATTTCACTTTACAATCATCTCGCTCTTGGAGCATGAAACAATAACCTGATATAAGACTGAACTAACAACTGGTGACACTTCAGCCAGCTCAGTGGAGCGGGTGGATTCGAAGGTCTGGACCCGGGCTATGTGGGTGGCAGAGGGAGTACAGAAAAACCTGCCAGAAACTGGTTCCTGTTACTTCACCCTCGTGTCTTTGTCAGTAGAAATTCATCCCGTCGTCGCAGTTGGAACCAGGGCTCATGCTCACTTCCGTCATCCTTTTTCCTTGTCAGACGTTAAACTTTTGGTAAACATGCCCCTTCCGGCAGCCAATCACACACCAGTGCTGTGTGACGTTCCGCCTCTCTGTGCGTCTCTGTTGGCAGCTCACCTTGCAACCAGGCCAATGAAAAGTAGAACGCCGATGTAGCTGCTTGCAGTGTGAACACAGAATTAGTGTCGGGCTCCTGAGAGGACGTCATCAGAGGCACAATGGGCAGTGGGCAGCGGGCCTCGGGCCCCCGTGGGGGTTGCCGGCTCCCAAGTGAGAGGCCTGTGGACTCCCAGCTGTTCTATGCAACATGCTGAACAGTAGGGGGTCGCCCTGTGTTTGTTTAAAACTAACAGGAGTCCCATTAAAGCCCTGACTCCCCTCATTTAGGACTGCCATGGGGACACAAAGGACAGCCCTGGGAAGCGGCACGTTGCAAGGGACACCAATTATTGAGGCGAGGACACAGGCCAGCTTGTTCGTGCTCAGGGACATGTCAACTCGTTGGACGACCCCCTCCGTCAAACCCATTGACCAGAGCGCACAGAGAGGCATCTTAATTGGTGTTGGGCAAACAGATTTTGTCACAAAGTTGCAAAGGAAGCTAAGTAGCTGAATGTTCACATTGTCCAACCCCTGACCTGAGCTTCAGGGGCCATTCCGAGACATCATTATGCTCCATTACTTTGAGTAATCGTCTCAGACTCATCCTATACCGCAGCGGGAAATCCAGGACAGCAATTAAAATCAGAATCAGAATCAGAATCAGCTTTATTGGCCAAGTATGTGTACACATAAAAGGAATTTGACTCCGGTGTTTTCACTGCTTTCTGTGTACTAACACAAGAATAAACATACAGCTAAGAAGAAGGACAACAAAGACGAACAAATAAAGGTAAATAAAAGACATGACTGCCGATGGAAAACAATAAAATAGATAAATAAAAGCTCTATAAATCAAGTGTTTGTCAGCCATAAACAATTCAAATAATGCAAAGAAATAAATTTTAAATGCTTAACCATTAAGTGATGATTATGATACAGTATATGCACACATATATGTCTGTATACAATAGGGTTACCCCTAATAGTCAAAGATTCAAATCATTAGTCAGATAACTGATATTCTTGCAGTCGAGCAGTTTTATTTTTTTCCTTTTTTAATCAGTGAGCATTACCGTTACGATAAAATGGATACAAGCTTACAGAAAATGCAGTGGGAGCTTATTTCTGTGAAGAATGAAGGGAAATCATAAATATATTTTAGAGTAGCAGTCACACTTATTTGAAAAAATTCTCATGACAATAGGCACCGGTGGTTAACTGATGAGAGTAGGTGAAACAAGTTTCAGTTCTTGTTTGTTGGCTTCGCCATTGTATACAGGGCAATATAACAGCATGACAGGCTGTAAACTTTTCCAAACAGAGTCTCTAAATCACCATAACCACAAAACTAACTGTGATAGAAATGGAGTGGTAGAAACAGAGTGCCAGTGATGCTCTGTCAGCCACCTCACCAGAGCGCACCAGCGGAGCGAACAGCCAAGATGATTCTTGCTTGTTTGCGTGTGCTTGTTTTTGTCACTGACAGGCTAACTAGATGCAGCTGTTTTATTGCTCTCACCGAACTCGCCAGAATCATTTGGCAAACAAGCTTCATTGAAACTCAAGAGGAACAACTTCGAACTCACCAAAAACATGTTCGGGTTTGGCTTTCCACTGCTCCAACAATCAACAGCTCTAGTTTGGTCGAAATAAGTCCTTAATTCACAGGATGAAGGAGAGCACACGTCAGGTGACACAGATGATGAGAGGTGCTCTGCCAGTGTGCTGATTTTGTAAGTGACCTGCACACTTTCACTTTCTCTGACTGTGTGAAAATCTGATGTCAAAATGCGAGTCATACTGGTAAAACATTCTCATGTAGGCTGATGTAGGAATTTAGTGTGACACACTGAACTGAAAAAAAAAAAAGAATGAATCACTGAAATTCGTAGTGCCAAATCTGATTGGACTAAAGAAATTTTGATTGGAAACAGCCCCAATGTGTATTTGTGTGTGCTTGTCTCTCTCACTCTCTGTGAAGAAACAGCTGAAAAATATGTGGAATAAGTCTGTCATTTAAAAAGCACAGCAGTGAAGGTGTAACTTAACATTGTAGCGTCCTGTCCTGCCAGCCAGAGTCTATGTTGGATATGTCCTGAGAATGAGACTCAGCACGCAACTATCTTTCTGGACCCTTAATGAACAGCTCAGACAAGTCCTACTGATTGTACCTTTAAGACTGATGCTGTGGAGGGAAGGATTTCTCATTTGGAAGCTTTGGCTCCTCCATCCTCATGTCCCTCTTGTCATCACCACTCTTGCATCCTCACTGGGAGCAGCTAAGACATGAGGAAGCATGTGAGGGAGGCGAGGAGACACGTTAGTAAAATGAAAAGCAGTAATGGTGTTGCTGAGTATGCTGATGGTGGGTAGTGTGTTCAGCTACAGGTTTTTCTGACCACACCGGATAAAGCTAGTGACCATTGTATCATGAGCCAAAGGTGTTGCAGGTAGTAGGCCAGTTCCATATTCACTGCACAATGCAGGACTTGCCTACCTAGAGCCTGTTCTGCTTGAGATTTCTGCCTTTAACTCTTTCCCTGCCATTTACAAGATATGTCATCATTTCAGATGCAACGCTTTCCTGCCATTGATAAGATTTTCTGTCAGTTGCCGTTTTCACTGCTGGGTGATAGGAGACACTGTGACAAATCATCTGACAAAAATGTGTCACTTGAAGAAAAAGAGAACCGGCAGAAGGGAACAACAGAAGAGGAAGATGAGGGCAGAGAGCATTCCAGTCCCCGGGCCTCTCAGATAGTGTTTTGGGCGGACGCTGGGGGACACACTAACAGCTAACATAGCCACACTGGTGACAAGTGATGTCACACACGTAATATGAAGTGATTAAAAAATAATTTAAAAAATTGGAACTGTCAAGTCAATATTGTATTTAAATATGTTTTCTCAGTTTTTTTTGTCTGAAAAGTGGATTTTTTGATGCAGCCAACATTGAAGTGGTTATAAAAAAAAAGAATGAATGAAACTACAACAAAACATTTTTTGTGTCTGAAACTCCAACATCTGTTCTTTCTTTTGATATATTCCATGATAATATATTTATAGAACTGAATATTCTGTGGGTGTTGAACAATCAGTGAAAACTGCTGGGGCTGGCAGGCAACTTTTTAAAAAAGCGCAGGCAGGAAAAGAGTTTTTCTTTGCCAGTATTGCCTTAGAACTTGTTCTTGGGAAGAACTGTTGAGTCTTTGTAAATAATATTACAAAGACTGCAGCTAGAGTTGTTCTATATGAAAAGGACACTGAGATAACTTCTGTTATGATTTGGAACTATATAAATAAAATTGTATTGAACCATCTGCTGGCCTATGGGTGGGTCAACAGCAGTCTTTAGAAGAAAGGGCGACGGTCTTAATCCTGTAATGGATTCCGGATATCCAGGATGACTGTGGAGTGTTTGAAGCAGGGGGGAATTTCAAACAGCTTCCACCATGGCTTTTGGCCACACCAAGCCAAACCGTACCACGCTGAATTGCATTTCCATTGTCACTTTCAACACGCTGAACTTGCCAAGCTGCACCATGATGGACCTACTCTGGAGTGGAGCGAGCCTGACCTGCCTCCAAGTGGGCTGTGGTGAAGTCTTGCTGGCTGGGGCCAACCTGTGATGACCCTCCTTTTGTCCCCCTTGAACAAGCGAGTTTTGTGATACTGAGCTCGTGTGTGCAGGAGAGTAGAGAGAAAGAAGTTGCTTAAACTCTCTTTATGTTCAGCTTTCAATACTTTTGTAGCTTCTAACAGAAACTTTAGATTTTGAAATGTAGTTTCTCTCCTGTGTCGCTGTTTGTACTTTCAGGTATCTGCATTAATTTACCGTTTCATGTTTTCTTTCAGCTGCATCGCAGTCATGTTAAGTTACTGCTAATGAAACCCCCCCTCAAATCAAAACATTTCCTGTTTGTGCTGCTTCATAATAAAAGCATTTAAATACTGAAACAACAGGGGACATTTATTGTGAGGAATTTACGGAAACAGCATTTTTGTCTCAGAAACGTGTATGAACAGTTTATCCACCTCTTTACAGCCACTCAACTTGAGCTTCCTTGAGCTCATCTTCAGGTAAAAGACACACCTTTCAGTGGACGGCCCTGTTGTAATGACAATGCAAACCCCTGCCGTGCTGGGCTGACTGGCCAAGCCTAACCCAGTCAAGCCAGGCCAGCTCTGTGTATGGAAAAGGGCACACTGACGTAAAAGCAATATTCTGGCAATATCAATGGCAGAAATAAAAGGTGAGCCCTTTTCTCTCTGTCCAATGATATGATAGCAGTGAGGGGTAAGTCTCAGTCTTCTTCTTTGCTTCAACTTGTGCCCACTTTCCTCTTCAACTGCATCCCCTCACTGGACCCCCACAGGCCCCCGCACTTCCCTCCCTCTCTGCCTCTTTCATTCTGTTTTAAAAGGGATTCTGTTCGAGGGAATCAGTTGACATCATTAGTTTTGGACAGCGGCCACCATGGCAGGGTTGCTTGTCTTGGCTCATGAAAACATATGTCAGATTAGCAGCAGAGGACCTGTGTTTCGACCTCAGGTGAAAGGTCTGCATGAGTGTTTTTTCTCTAGTGTTCTCCCTCCTCTCTCTCCTACCAGTAGACAATGGTTATATAATATACCCAGATTATTACTTGGCATTGGTTTTAACCTGGACTAAACAGTTTAAATTTGGCCTGTAGGATAATACAGATGTTGTTTCTTTGCCATACTGCTGTGGCAGGTGTTAATATGTGTGCTGTTTTCTGTCTGTTGTACTTTTGTGTAGACCCGGAGCTTTATGTGGCAAAAATAAACTGTAGGCCCATGCCAACCTCCCTACTGTGACCATCCCTGTCTTATC
Organism: Lutjanus erythropterus; assembly: GCF_056507025.1. Lineage (NCBI taxonomy): Eukaryota > Metazoa > Chordata > Actinopteri > Lutjaniformes > Lutjanidae > Lutjanus > Lutjanus erythropterus. Next base: position 39,289,194 of record NC_139321.1, on the reverse strand, counting down.
CACATACCCACTGAGTCTAGTATTCACTGTAACTGAAAACAACTATAACACAAGTAAAAGAAAGAAAACACCAATAATCAAACACATTTTGATTAAAGTCAAAATAAAATTGGAAAATGTCTTTTTAACCTTTTAACATCGCAATATATGTCAAACAATTAAAAAAAACATTTTCTTTGCTATTTTATATCAAAATCTAATCATGTTTTTTCTCTGTAAAACAAAATATGTCATCTGCTTACGTAGGCTTGAACCAACCAATTTAAACCAATGAGATCATGACATCCACCCATCAATAAATCCTCAATTTTTTGCAGCACAGATGTAATATCATACATATATTTTAAGGAACTAGATAGTGAATTCAAAGATGGCACCCATCCCGTCCAGTGAGTGTTGCTTGTCTGGTGCATGAGCCAAAAAAGTTTTCTAGCTTGCAGGTTTACTTCCTGGTTGTACTGCCTACTAAGTATATGCAGCAATGTCCTGCGAGTTTCTGCTCACCCCATAGACTTTAATGACTTCAAAGATTTTTAAATAGCTTTTTTGCAGCCCAAGGAAACGTTTACAAATACAAAAACTCCATGGATCAAAAGTTTATAATAGAAAGAGTGATAACTGACCTTGTTTGCAGTTTTTTTGCTGTATTTTGACTTTGTTCTGGTCATCAATATGTTGGGCCTGATCTTTTGAACTGTTAGAAATTGAGCACAACATTTTCAAGCATTGAAACAGGATTATATAGGGAACACAGCTGAAAACAGGATGTGAAAATTAAATTTAAAAATGTAAGTTCTTTCAATTGTGGTTGGTGAATACATTTTACCTCTTGCAAAAATAATTTATTCTCCTGTTTTGTAATTTGGTCAATATCACATTACCCTTAACTTTACCTTGGCTGTTTTAATTAAAGGAGAAATCTGCACAATATTTACTGTAATTAATCATAAAGTATGCATCATCAGTGATTAAGGAAATGCTACATTGAAATACTTGCTTCTCTGATAACAACACCACAGCCGTGGTGTCCCTTTTTGAAATTTCTATTCCAGTTTGTAACTTGTGTTATTGGTAACCAGTTTCATGTTAATTCCAGTTCATATTAATGCAGAATGAGCAAAAGCTCATTTATTCTCCCTTTATGTGCAAAAAATAGACATGTGCGTTCTATACAATATAACCATCCCTGTTCACATAGTTCTGTGCATCTTTTATATTGGCATTGATATTAAGCAATACACATCGACAGTCAAAAGTTGCCCTGAAGAAGAAGAGTCAAAAGTTTCTGACCACAGCAAACATGGCGATGTGGGATGGGGGTGTAATAATGTACCTCTTGAGAAAGAGGCTAAAGTCGAAGCAGTGTTGTAGATGGCGGTGGTCTGTGTGTCATTAAAAACATCACAACATGTGGACAGACAAGATTTTCATAGCATATTTGATGATGAACGTCATTTACAATACTATTAGATTTTTAAAACTTCTTCACCAAGTCCTGTGGTTGCGTCTCACTTAAACAATTGGCCACATACCCCAACAACTACCAAAGCTACTGCTCCATTCGATCTGTATCAGAGTACAGACAGACGGTTCCATCTATGTCTGTATGCGTATCTAACATAGAGGATAAATGAGTCGCAAGTGTCTGTTTGAGACAGTGAGACAGTCCGTGAGACAGACGGTGACTAAACTCATTTCCAGTGTGTGTTATTTCAGAGCAGTGGGCTTTTGTTTTCAGGATAACAGGCTTAACTTTACATTGACAGACAATTGACAGAATTATAAACAGCTGATCAACTTATAGTGTAGGACTCATCGTCAAATTATAATATTGCTCTTGTCTTGCATTCCTCCAGAGTACCTGCAGCCTGCCAGAACTTCCTCAAGTCTGGGAAGGAGCGGGCAGGGACAAACCATCCACTTCAACAATAGCTAGAATATTAAACAGAGACTCATATACTCTCACTCTTTAAACTGCAGTACTCATTTTTAGACATGCAGTTGTTACATTTTGCTCATTTAAATGTTGAGCATATTTAATGTTTGCATTATGTCCAACATACTAGTTTGTGGTTGACTTGAAACTTGGCAGAATCTACCTTTTTACCTGTTATTGACTATGGAGATGTGTTGTACATGAATGTCTCAGCTCATTGTCTTTCCATGCTGGATATCACAGAGCTCTGAGTTTCATCACAAACTGTGGTTTTCTCACTCATCACTATCTATTATATTTTAAAATGAACTGTTCTGCCTTGTGTGCACACGGCCTTAGTCACTGGTATGTGATGTGTTTATTTACAAAACCATTCTTGGCAGAATTCCTACCTAATTATCCTTTAGGTTTAGGTTAGATTATTATTGTTTTCAACGTCCAAAAGGACATATGCAACATGTCCTGTTCGTGCTGCTTCATAATAAAGCGATTAAATAACAAAACACCAAGGACTTTTATTGTGAAGAAATTAAGGAAACAGCAAACAGCATGTTTATCCCAGAGACGTGCATGAACAGTTTATCAACCACTTTAAAACCGTTCAACTCGAGCCTCCTCAAGCTCCAAAAACTTGAGATAAAAATAAGTTTCATTTGTAATTATTATAATCAAATATTCTTATAGAACTTGTATTTTGAGTATAATTTCTATATTTTTCAACATCTTGCCACTTGTGTTCAATAAGATAATGAAGTCTGACTAATAGAGCTACATTCTCAAAAAGGTAATAATTCATATCTCAGGATCACACTGTGATTCATCATTACCAGGCAGTTCATTAATAATGATTTACAGGCCTTTACTGTGAAATGACTTTGACTCATGTACAGCAGACAGATAGCACACCTTCGTCACGCTTTCTTCTGGCTGCTTCTGACCTTTTGATGTGGTTAAAGCACCAGTTCCCAGACAACCTACAGTGGTACATGGAGGAATATTAGAAATATGCTCTTAAAATTAAATTAATTATTTGAAAAATATATGATTCAGTCAAAATGCTGCAAAAGTTTTGCCTGAAATCACACAAAATTTGAGATAACTGAAATGTAAGTTAGAATAGGTTTTGACTTTCCTGTTTTTCTGTCTCAGTATCAACCTGCTACATAGTTACATCATCGTGGCACGCTCAGACGTCATCCATGATTACCAGTAGTTATGAGCTAAACTGTCATGGCAAAATGGTATCACAAAGAGAAGTGCAGATGAGGAGGAGATTATCTGAAGCTGCTGTGTTGAAAATGAAGTGGACGACAGTGAACCTGTTCTTGTGCTGGTGGTTACCAAAGAAGCATCAGTGACGTGTCCACAGCAGCTGCTACCACCAAATCACACAAAACAGTTAGGTGATGGTTAGAGGCTCAATATTTTCTGAGGTGGTAAACAGTATAAAAAGTTTGAGGAACACTGTGCTACATTCATTTAACTTTATATCACTCTATATTTCTCCCCTGGTCATCCACACCCCCCCTGCAGTGGCTCTGTGTCCCCTAAAGGGATCCACTGGGTTAGTGGCTTTAACCTCGTGTTCTGTATATATATATACTTTTCATACAAACTCTGTGAGCAAAATCAAGTGATTGATTAATTGAAGTGGTGTGTGCTGTATAATCTATAACTGTCTTTAATTCTCTCTCTCATCTTGTCTTTCTGAGTCTATCATTTGTACACACACTACAGTGTGTAGTCACTGTTCTTCTACCTGGTGCTATTTTGCAAACAAAATCATTTAAAGTTCTGTTTTGAAAGAGTTTTGACAGCCCTGCGGTGCTGATAATCACCAACCAAAGATCACAGATTTAGGAAGTTAAACAAACTGATAATTAAAGAGGACGATACAGAACGAGATGAAGGGGAAGATAATGAGAAAGAAGAGAGCATAAAAGTATTTATCGACTAACAGAATCATATAGCTTAAAGTCAAATAGTGCCATCAATTTGATGTCAGCAAAAACCCCCAAATTAGAAGACAAATCAAACTAAGTTCTTTATACACCAGAGCCAAACTGCTTCTTCTTATCATTGTCTATCATTGGAGCTTCAGATGGGAGGAGCTGACCAGATTAAGACTTTGGGTAAGTTGCTGCTAAAAACTTTTGGCCTTGAGAAGTTTTACATAATAAATCCCAAAATCTGGTACTTATGTAGACTTAGACAAGCCATAAAAAGTTTTCCCAAATAGTACTTAACTACATAAACAGATGAAATAGTGTATTTCATCCAAATGTAGCATCTATTCTTTAAAATCACTTTATTTACATCCTTAAAATATTCCAGTTTTTTTTTCCCTTATTCTGGGAAGGACAATATGAAAATTAGTATTCTAATATTCCAGTTTACATTCAGCCATGCATACTTGGATCATAGAGAAGTGAAATGGCTTCAGCATTTTGCTTCTTTGTGTCAAAACAGTTTATTTTCCGTATGCCCTGGTCGCTCAACTGTGCCCCGTGTGTGTGTATTTTCAGACAGACAACTGACAGTTATAAACAGCTGATCAACTTACAGTGTAGAACTCGTCGTCACTTGTTATTGCCAATTTACAATGTTGCTCATATCCTGCACTTCTGCAGAGCTCCTGCAGCCTGCCTGAGCTTGAGTCTGGGGAGGAGAGTGCAGGGGAAAGCGCTTTCTTCAACCATAGATTGTATATTAAGTAGGATTTCAACCTATTTCATATATCATCTATAGCTCCCACTCTCTATTTGGACTGCAATGCTCATTTTTACACCAGTGGTTTAACTGTGTGAACACAGCCTCCCTCTTTCATTTGTTCAACCACTTTCTTGAAAAGGTCGCTACGCTACCCAAACCTGTTGATTTGCAAGTATTTAATAATATTTAAACGTGTGAAATGTGGGCTTTTAGATTGTATATGCATCTACCTTGCATTCTACAATGCACAGAGCTGAAACTCCAACTGATTTTCCAAGGAGAATCCCAATTTTTAGTGCCCTCTCCCTAGGTCCTACTCCTGAGATCACAATACTCCTGTATTTCTCCAGATTTATGACACATTTTCATGCGCAATCTGTTTGAGGCACTGCACAGTGTCTATAAGCCCTGCAACTCCAAGGGTCCACTGTTTCCACAAGGACAACAATACAGCTACACCAAACTAGACTCTCCGGAAAGAAGAATTCCTGTTTGCAATATTTTTTTTTCCCAGAACAGTGAAGGATTAACCCACCCTACTCTGCTGCTAATTTGCTTGAATGTGAAATGTTGTTCATCCATTCTTCAGAAAGACTTTTAAGAAAAGGGGGGGAACTTTTTGTAAAATCTGCTGTGTCCATTTTAAGGGCTTTTAGGGGCAGGGCAAAAAATAAATTAATAAAGAAAACTGATGAATATCAGTTAATGCTGTATTTTTTTCCCAATAATTAGTATTATAGTATTTAACATAAAAACACTGTTACAGTATACTAATTATTTTGTTATTTTCATTCTTTAAAAGTCTTTGAAACTCAGATTTTTAGGGTTTAATCGTCCCTTTTTTGGAGGTCTCCAGGTTGGCAAGTATGACAGAGACACATATTCAGAATGCGTTGTATGAATGTCCAAAGACTACTCATAAAACCTGAATAATACCAGTGTATCCCACTTTTTTCAGAATATTCTACAAGGAGAATACCGTCTAATTCAGAATATCCAAACAGAATATGCTGTTTACATGACGTGTATCAAACTCAGAATATTGTCATATTCTGGATAATGGTGGAAAATTAGTGTGCGTTTAAATGTAGTCATTGTTGTGTCCTTATATTTTCATTACTGGAAGAAGGCGTCACAACTTAAAAATTTGGCCTTGATAGAATCAAGCGGCTCCTGCCCATTGGTGGGAAAGTGCTGATTAATTGTGTCGTAGCCCTGTGAGAAAGTACGCCCAGCGCAAAGCACTAATTACGGGCCCTGCCTGGCCGAGAGAAAAGGGGGCAAAACTCTCAACAAAGGCTCATCTCATATCTCAAGACAATGAGGAGCCAAAAGAATAGGAGAAAGGAGAAGTTAATGAGCTGTGTCACCTGGCATCTGTTGATGCTGGGACGCGGCCTGACTGCAGTGTCTGTGTGTGTGTTTGTGTACATGTGAAAGAGAGATGAAGTTGTTATGTATGTTTACATTTGGCTCCTCTGGTTCATCGCTGTGTGTGTCCGTTTCCTCCTGCAATACGATCCAACAGACACCACCACGCAGCAGGCGAAGGTCGCGATTCTAAGGTGTGAATGAAAATGATAAGCGCTTTATTTTGTTGCCGTCTGTTGGAGCCAATCTGATCAAAGTTGATGTGGAAGCTTTCCCGACGTTTCTGCTTGTCTTGTCTTAGTTACTGCCAATGTTCATTCTAAACTCCCTATTTATACAAAACAAACAACTGTAAGTGATCTTTGAAATTAAAAGCACAACCTCCTGTGCGACTGAGGACTTTTCTTAGTAAAAATGTGCATAAAATTAATTCAACTAAGTGAATTAAAGATGTTAAATTTTTGTCTTTTAACTAAAATACACATTTTCTTCCTCAGTGCATGTCACTTCTGAGAGGTTTTCATGTTGTGTCACTTGAGGCGTTTTCGTCTGAAATTGCTGTCACTGCCATACTGTTGCTACACCTGATGGCACAATTACCATCAGCTATCCTGCATGTGTAATTATGATATTGAGAGGTAAATAAGCAGCATCAGTTTATCTATCAAATCCAGGGTAAAACCGTGAGTTGTGAAACAGGGCCACAACCCATTTATTTAAAGTGTAGTCAAGCAATATAGCATTGCAACTCCGTTAAGTTTGGGAACTTGCAAAAGATGTAAAAAAGAATGGTCACGGTGGTAGAGGCAGAGGTTGTGGTTTCCTGACCTCTAAAAACTTCAACTTGAGAACAACTTTTTTTCAAAATATCTCTGCCTGGTAAAACCCATGTCTTTCTGTCCACTGGGGCAGAAATTCTTTCAATCAAGTTGTTAAATGCACCAGTAGATTGATTGGTGACTCAAAGCTTATAGCCCAGAATCCCAAAACAGTTTGGTGAATAACCAGTTTGATTTTAAAGAATTTGCACAGTCAGTGTCTGCTTTTTTTCCTCTGAACGGAGGTTTATAGTCCCAAGGTGTAGAATGAAGCAGTGTAAAATATCTATCAGTCAGATGAACAAGTCGTAGCAACACTGCAGTCTTTTCCCCTGCATTTTACTTTATTTATTCTGGTGATTATTTATTTGAATCATTTTTTAAATTGTTATCTCTCTCTCTTTTTTTAAGACCTTAAAGCCTTGAGTACTTTCATCATGTTCATCTTTCATCTGTGTTATTTGTAAAATGCATCAAAATGGATGTTCTGTCTTCAGGCTACTCCAAACCAAACCTACCCACAGGTACAAATAAAGTAACCTGAACCTGTAGCTGAAAACCTTATCATGCAGAATATTTGAAAAATTTCAAGCAGCAAGACTAAACAAAGATAACTATGACTGACATTATTCAGGTTATTTTCTCAGGTTTGAAAATCTCCCTCCAGAGCCACAGAAGACACAGTACTGGTTTTACAGTCTGTGTAGTAATTCTCATTATGATAGATAGAACAGACATTCATGTCTTAAATCAGTGTGAATCTTTCTTTAAAGTTTTATTTCAAGGCATAATGTGTAAACCAATTGTGACTGAGAGTCACTTAAATACCAAAGTTTGCGACGACTTTGGAAGCGTCATCACTCTCAAATTGACTGACAGGTCCTTTAGATAAAATTAACAACTAGAATAATAATATCTGAATAATGTTTCAGATTTTTTTATTCATTCTACTAATTAGTTTATTTGTCAGATACTATGCAAAATACATTGTAACATGACACAGATGTGTTGTGTGTATTTGTGACCCCTTAAAAAAGGTAATGATATCACATAACCAGAGTACATTAGTCAAATTGAGCGCATCATAAATAGTGACATTCTCATACATGTGACATTTACATCAAAGTACAATTGTTCTACAGGTGTTGCATATGTGAATGTGTGCAGGTATGCTCTCTAATTCATGGCAACATATGTTCATGGTGTGTGTGTCCATGTGCATGCATGCACAGTTTATCCGTGTGTATGTGTACATGTGCATGTGTGCACAAGTTCATAATCAGAGATCGCAGGTTTGGTTTGGTTTCAGACAGTCTTTCATCTTTTCATTTAGTATTCTTGGATGAGTTTTTTTTTTTTTTTTTTTTTTTTTTTTTTTTTTCTGTTAGTAGGGCATTTAAAACGTGTGTTCCTTTAAATCGGTTATTCCCAGAGACTGGGTCGGGACCCACAGGTGGGTCACAGGAGATTTTATTTGGGTCAAAAAATAAATACAAGTCTGTGGAAGAAATTTAAGATTTAAAATGTGTATATTGTTTTATTGACGAGAGAAAAAATGAGAGAGTTAATTCTGTCAAAATGCACTAATTTTGTCTCATTTAGTGTGTATGATTTCCATAAAATGCATCAGGATAATACAAAGTGATGCAGAAATGACAGTAAAAGCACAAATTAACTCTTCCCAAGATTTACTGTTAGGGCCTAAATTGGGAAGTGATGGTCAAGTGATGTCATTTTTAAAAAGTAGGTCCACAGAAAAAAAAAGTTTGATGATATATATAAAGGTATATGTATAAGGTGTACTTGAAGGATTGAAAAAAAACAGCAGAAAAAAAGCTTTTTTAAAATTTATGACCCATAGAGAAAATGTTGATTTATCAAGTCAAACTCTGTATTTGATCAACCACATGATGAATGTCCAGATTGGATTTTGAAAAAATCAATATTGAGCTGGAAGAAGATGAAATAAGGCTGACACTTTACACTGACCTGTGTTTTGACCCTTATTCATAACATGCTGGCCACATGTTGTTACGGCGAGAACACAGAAGAGGTCTGGCTTTCCAGAAACTGTATGTACAGTAAGCACATTTGTAATCCTGTAAAAACACAACTCAGCCATGTGTTCAAAAATACTTTGACAATCTCAGTGTTTCCCCTGTGGATTTCACAGTCATAAAAGGCGACCGTGCAGTCGACTGTGGTTTAGCATTTAATGTGAGTTAGAAGGGCGGTAGCTGCAATCCTGTTTTGACAGTAAATGACGTGACGTGAAACTACATGTAATGGCACAAAGGTATATTATAGCTCCAACTCTGTTTTGTTTGGCGTTGGAGTTTTGTTTTTCACTGACCTTGAGGGACAATTTCAGTAATATTCAGAGAGACAAAACTTGTTTTATGTCTCAAACAGGACAAATTTCTGTTGACAGGGCTAATTGTTAAGTGTGTGGTTGCTGATCTCGAGGCCAAAGAACCACTTTTGGTTGTTCCACTAAAATTTGTATAACTTATGCAGAACCACAAAGTCTGTCTCTAAATTGACAGTGCTCTCTGGTCATACTGTATCCATTGTGCACAGCTTCAGTGTGCTGAGATTTTCTAATAATAGAATATAAACTACTTGGCAAGCAGGACTGCATTTAAAGATTCCACCTCCTTTGAAAAGGGGCTGGGCTTTGCAAAAGGGAATTCTATGTTTCATTTTGAAGTTATTGGTCCAGTTCCAAGACCATCTAGCCTCCAATGATCAAAGGTTGACTCAGAGAAAGGCCTAGCGGGAGGCTTATGCAAAAATGTCGTCTCCTTATTGCGAATCGGCCGACACGTTGGAAACCATCGGCGCTCGTTTAAATGTCAATATACCCACATGCACTTTGGCTGTGCTTGGTCAAGTTTGAAGTATGTGGATGGAAAAAAAAGGGAAAGCTTCTTGCTCGCATAAATAGAATTTGGAGGGTTTTGAAAGTTGCACTGATTAAATTCCTCGACCATAGCATTGATTTTAAAGGAACAGTTCACCGCAAAATCAAAAATACATATTTTTCCCCTGGCCTGTAGTGCTATTTATACATCTGGATTTTTGTTTTGGTGTGTGTTGCAGAGTTTTGTCTGCCTTTTCTCCACTATAATAGGACTAAATTGCACTTGGCTTATGGTGCTCAATAAAAAAAAAAAATGAATTCCAAAAATATAAATACTCAGCATAATCCACAGAACTTGTTGTGAGCAGTTTCATGTGGGAACTACTTCTTTTGTAGCAGAAAAAAGGTAGTCTCAATAAATTCTAAGGTAGTTCTGGTACTCCAGAAAGACAGTATGAAGGTCTGTGGAGTATCTTGAGCAACCAGGTCTTGATTTTTGATTGCTGTTGAGTTTTTTAAATGTATTTTTTGGTGCTTTGAGCACCATTTAGTCCCATACAGTGGACAGAAGGCAGACATCTCTACAGCTGATATCTGTGCAATTTAAAAAGCATAAATAGAATTTGGAGGGTTTAGAAAGCTGCAATAATTGAAAGCCACAACCATAATATTGATTTTAAAGGGGAGGTTCACCCCCAAAATCAAAAATACACATTTTCCCCCTGTCCTGTAGTACTATTTATCTATCTAGATTTTTTGGTGTGAGCTGCAGAGTTTTGGAGGTACTAGTCTACCTTCTCTCCAGTGTAATGGGACTAAATGGTACTCGGCTTATGGCGATCAAAACATCAAAAAATACATCTAAAAAATTCTCTGTCCATAAATCATGACTCTGTTACTCAATAATCCACAGACCTTGTTGTGAGCAGTTTCATGTAGGAGATTCTGGTAGATTCTACTGCTGAGAAAAAATAGTTCCTATATGAAACTGCTCACAACATCTGTGGGTTTTTTGAGTAAAATTTGAATATCTTCCTTAAAAAAGTAATAGATTACCAAAGTATTTGAATATAAGTAATATAATAGTTAACAACAAAGCAACAGCTCTACTTTTCTGATTTACAAATGCTTGCACATAGAATGTCAGAAATGTACACCTAATGTTCAAAAACTTAAATACAGCATAAAGGAAAGAAAGGAGCAGAAATGAGAACAGAACTGATGCTGCTGTCCTACTGAGATGTTACTGACATTCACTGATGTGCACATCCGAGGTTACAGCACCTTAGTGGACGAGAACATGTGGTCAAATGCTGAAGAGAATACAGATTAAAACAGAATGGTGGATTTTTTTAAAATGTATTCATTCATGCAGTAGAATCCATCAGAACTACTTTTTTTTCTACTAGAGAGAAAATAGTTCCTACATGAACAACAAGGTCTGTGGATTATCTTGAGTAACCGGGTCATGATTTTTGGAGAAAGACAAGAAAAGAGAAAGAATTTTTTTTTTTTGGTGCTTTGAGCGTCACAAGTTGAGTGCCATTTAGTCCCATTATATTGGAGAGAAGACAGACATCTCTACAGCTGATGTCTCCAAAATTATGCAGCGCACACCAAAAAAATCTGGATGAATAAACAGCAGTACAGGCCAGGGAAAAATATGTGGTTTTGATTTTGGGGTGAACCAACACTGTTTCTAGATTTTGTGGGGGCCCAATGCAAAATGTTGTTTGGGGGCTCCTATTTGTGAAACTATGGTGGAGGAATCCCAAATCCTCTAACGTGGTCTGAAGCATTTAAGATTTGAATGAATCAATTGCTGCACTTTAACAGAAAAAAGGGTAGAACTGTGTCTTTAAAACAGTTTTTTCTCAAATTCAAAGTTGGCCCCTTGCACCGACACAAAATGCTAATAAATAGGAACTCATAGGGGCTCCCCTACATCAAAAAACTTACAGGATTTACAGAAACTGCATTTTAACATCTGTCATAAGCACATAAATGAGACAGATGCTGCAGTTTTATTAAGGTATTTTTTTAAATGTTAGGAACAGCTTTGTTCCTAACACAACTATTCATGCTATTTCCAGACTGCAGAAAAGAAAAGAAAAAGTCAGCAAAGTTTCCAAATTGTCCCTATTATCAAAAATATATTCAAACATACTTTGATGAACCACAAGCCACCAGTTGTTGTTGAAACGTGTATATCCAACACATCCAGCTCCTCTTCTGTCTGAGGTTGTCTGAAAACGAATACATCCAGAATACAGTTTTCTAGCTTTACTAATTTTATTTAATTTAACTACAAAAAATAATGGCAACAGCTAGCCGCTAGCATTCTCACGAAGTGCGCTCACATGAATGATGGGTGAATTGCCCCTTTAACTTCCAGACCTTCAGAGCACTAAATATCTGTAGACAGTGATGCACAGATCAAGCCTTTTTATAAAAAGGTTACCTTGTTGCTAGGATGTTTTTAATACATATACTTGTGTTCATGCTACTGCTTCTTCTTTTTTTCCTCTCTTTAGTATCATCATTCTTGCACAGAGGAGATAATGAGCAGTTGAAAGAGATGATGACAAGATGAAGGGACATAAAACATTCCTTGAAACCCTGCTGTTGTCTCAGCTACTCCCCCCTCCACCCCCCCAACCCCACCCCCGCCACCTCCCCAGACGAGCTGATCCATTATGTTAATGGTGAATCACTGGGTCACACATCAAGCACTATGTTTCCACCTTTAAAAGCAGGCCAGACGTCCAAAACCCCATGACGGAACGGGGGACTTCTGGGTCTGCTGGAGTGGAGTGGAGGTGGAGGAAGAGGTGGGGGGGGGGGGGGGGGGCGCCTGATAGCATCGCTAGGAATTTAAACAAAAGTATTTTTTTCTCCCTCAAAGCCGCCATCTTTCAGTCTGACGGTTACTGTAAACATCATTCCAGCACACAGCATTATAAGACATGCTACTCCACATTCCTTTAGCGCTTTTAAAAGATGGAAAAATGTCTAAAATATTGTATGTTTACTGGTCTGGAGAATGGAGCCTTTACATCAAAGTAAAGTTGTGTTTAAAGTGCTTCAAAAGGTTAGCAAAGGTACATCTCAGATCACCTTTTGACAAATAGGATTTTTTTTTTGCCACTCACTACAACTGCAGTATGGTTAATGATGCAACATTTAATCCCATTTCATCAATACATGTGTTTTGACACTGAAAAAGGAACACATATATAGATAAAATGTCACTTTCTTTGCCAAATATACTTTGTATAATTGTGTAATGATACCGATGCAACTCTTCATTCCTTCAGTGCCTTTAAAATATTGAAAAACGTCTATAATATTTTATGTTTACTGGTCTGGAGAACAAAGCCTTTACGTCAACCTAAAGTTGTTTTTTAAGTGCTCAAATAATGATTTTGTGTGTGTGTGTGTGTGTGTGTGTGTGTGTGTGTGTGTGTGTGTGTGTGTGTGTGTGTGTGTGTGTGTGTGTGAGCTGTGATGTGGTTGCAACATTTAGTCCCATTTTATTAATGCATGTTTTACGCTGAAAAAAACAGAACACATACAAAGATAAAATGTCACTTTCGTCGCCAAAAATACTTTTTATAATTATGTAATGATACAGATGTTTAAAAAAAGCACCAACTGTGAACTTTCAAGGATATAAAAAGCCTTCAGAGATGTTGCAATTTAAAAACCACTGACCTTAAAAGCAGCCCTCACACTTTGGGTTTGTATATAAAAATGCATACCTTGGCAGTATGCAGAGAAGGGAATGTACTCTATGTCCAACCAATCGCTACCTGCAGCATTTCTCTTTTAGGCAGCTCAATATTCGACGTGCACATCATAAAATTCCAGTCTAAAATGGCGCTTTCACCTTTCTCCGCAGTGCAATAAAGACATAAAGTAGTTGTTGTTTTTTTTAAAATATAGTCCTCATTTTATTAACAGAGGCCAAATAAAACTCATCACATTTTATTTACAAAGGGAGGCAATAAATATCTTAATAATAGTCATAAAATTATTTTTGCTTACATTTGTTTAAAAAAAATCATAAATGTGTCATGTTGTTAGTAGCAACTCATACAAAAACCCGCCTGTGGACAGGTGAATACATACTACTGGTGAAAAAGGGGCTGGAGTTTGTTGTCAGTGAGAGGAGGAATGACAGAAGCACAGACTTTTTCCCCTCAGGATTCAGACCCGAACTCGACCGCACGTCGCTGAAAACGTTCCCAGGATCCTGCTCGAAGAGAAGTCTTAATTGTCGAATGTGGATGTGTGAAGTGATCAGGGTTGGTCAGAGCTACAGTACTCCTGACAAACAGAGCACGGGGGTTAAGCTTTTTTTTTTTTTTTGCCCCAAAAGCATCTTTGAGCATCCAGTGAGAGTGAAAAAGAGGAAGGAGGGGAAAACAAAAAAGAAGTTCAGCTCAGCGTCGACTGAACGGTTCTCGAGATTGACCGAACACAGACAGTCAGACTAGGTAAAGACAAACAAAAAGAAAAAAGGAGGTAGAGGAAGTCTTCATCACCAACCCCAAAATATTAGCTAGCTCACACTTCTGTGGAACAACTTAAACACATGTGAGGAAGAGCTGAGTCCAAAAGGGGAGACAAAATGGATTAACATCCGTCTCCCAAAGGCGATGAAGTTGGAAGACCTTGCGGAATTATGAATCACATCAGCTGTTGTGTTTTTTGTTTGTATTGTGTGTGTGTTTTTGTAGTGTTTTAACAAGACTAAAGCCACGGCTGGTGCCCGACTAGTCAAAGCATGTCGTGTTTTAGCTGAATCACAGGCTGCATGGAAATGTCAAGGAAATCACACACAGCACTCGCAGGGTTCAGCGCATTCCAGGAGCCACGAGTGAAGCTGAGGTTGAGAGACGTATGGAAAAAAAAAAAAAAAAAAAGAGAGAGAGAGAGGAGGAAGAGAAAGAGAGAGACCTGTTAAATATTGCACTCAAAGCTACACAGTTGTCCCGGCGGTGCAGTGTCACCTGCGACTGCCACCTCTCTCCGTTTCATCTCCATGGTGTCTGATTCCAGTGGAAAGTATGGGATCCGCGTTGTCAGGGGCAACACAAACAAAAACCGACAGGTATTCCAATAAATCTCTAGTTGGCTGATTTTTATAACATTGCGTCAGCTCCTGCTTCAGCCCCCATTGTCAAAAAAGAAAGCATGCCTTCAGCCTACAGTTCAGACGTAGCTGAGGACGACGGCGACAGGAATTCTCTCAGAGGTCCTTTAGTTTATCCAGTATAAATAACATGACAGACACGTTAGCACAATGACATCAACCCAGAAGAATCCAAGAGTTAGGAAATATTCAGTCATCCTGAAATACAAAAATAAAACATCTTTGACTTTTTTTTGTTCTTTTTTTTTTGTCTGTCTCTCTTATACAGAAGTGACGTCTTTAAGGTGATTCTTTTAAGACAAGAAGCTTGAGATTTTTCAGATACAGTTTTGTTTTTCTTTCCTCCCACCTCCCGAGGAAAATTTAGTGCTGTCCCATTGGTCCCATCAGTTCCTCTTGGAGTTGGGTTTTAACCGCCGAGCCCTTCGTGTCCGCTTAGTTACTGTGGTGAAACGAAACTCCTCCAGCGGGTCCGGCCTGCCCTTCGGCTGGCGCTTCATGAAGTGGACTTCCTGTTGCCTCTGCGTGGTCCGTGAGCCTTTTTTGGGCCGCCCCTTCCTGTTGAAGCCCAGGTACCATCCTTTGTACTTGGCCGACACCAGAGCCGTGTAGTTGTTCTCCAGGAATTCTTCGACAAAGACACACTCCTGCTTCCTTCCATCGGGCTGAAAGATGGAAAAAAAAAGACGTTAAGGGAAAAATCGGCTAAAGGCCGTATAGGCAGTCACCTAGAGTGCCACCTTCTGGTAGCCCCTGATTGCCCTCAAATGAAAAATAACACCTCTGATCCTCACAATTTTTCATCTGCCCTGGCCTGCACTTCTACTGTTTGCACTGAAGTTGGGGGATGGGTTACTTGCTTGATGCACATCACACACAGCTCAAGTCCAGGACACAACAAGTGCCAGAGATCACTAAACTGCTGATGAACAGATGTCAAGAGGCCGATATCTACTGTATTTTATACATTACATCTCATAATGAAATGGTCCACGCTTTCAGGTGCACAAGAAAGAAAAAAAGAAGGAAAAAAAAGTCCAATAGAGAGGTGTGACATCTTATGCTAACATGAAAATGCTGCTTTGGGCGTTGACATGTCATTTGCAGTAGCTAGCAAAGTGCCTGGTGACGATGCTTCGATCTAGATAACTACTCTTTCCTAGAACATAAGGTAGAGTGTTTTGAAATTTCCCTGACTAATATCAGTGATAGTGGCTGATGCTTAATCCATAAAAAACACAGATGCAACAGGTGTGTTTGTGGGCTCCAAATCCTAATCTTGCTGCTCAGGGTTCAATGTTAAAGCTTTGCTTAAAAGTCAATTTGAAATTTTTACTTGCCCCTTTACAAACTGGCTTATTTATTAGATGTCATTCAGTAACAACAAAGACTAAAGTTAATGCTCGCTTTTAATCTAGGGCTGCAGTGTCTATGAAATGAAATGGAATGTCAGAAGATACTGAAAAATGTTTTTCAGAGTCCAAGGTGATGTCTTTAAACGTCTTGTTTTGTCAGTATATAACCAAAGATATTCAGTTTAATATGATAATAAACTGAGAAAAGTCAGAAATGTTTGAGGCTGAAAAAAGCATGTTCTGTTTTTGCATAAAAAATACTTTAACAATTAATTAATAAAAATTAGTTTAATAGTTTAACCACTTCTGCTGTAAATATCACCCATAGAAAAGAAATTATTTGCAAATCCACATAGCAACATAGGGATATTTCTGCAATTTACAGTATAACTTATTTTTATCTGAGAGCCACCACCATAAATAATTAAATTGTCATCATCAGATTTTTAAAGTAATCCTACAGTGGTTTCAGTGAGGAAGTCAAAGAACATTTTTCAAACAAAAGAGGCCTCACGCAGCAACTAAAACTCAAAATGCATGTTTCTAACAGATGACCGCGATGAGAGAGTGAAAACTTGTGTGAATTACTGCAGCCCCACCGATGCTGACAGCATGAGTTATTAATGCAACAAAATCACACGTGTGCCTCCGCAGCGGACGTTCTCAAATATTAACTTCTTTTCCACATCGAAGCGGCCGTCCGCAGAGTCACATGCAGTCATCCCACCGCGCTTGTGGCCACCTGGTGTGACTAAGTGATATAATTGCAATGGCATTCCTCCTAAGTGACCATTAGTCTCTCAATGCATTGTGGTGATTGCAGTCCGTAATTGACTGATCGAGTGTCAAAGGAGTAGGCCGATTACGTAATGGAAGAAGGGCTGTGAGTTATCAAAGGGGTTTTGTTAGGGTGTACAAAAACAGCAGGAAAAAGCAGATCTGAGGCCGCGGCCAATTCAGCCTGGATTAAGAGCTCAGTTTAAAATATTCATTTTGATATCAGGAAGTGGTGATTTAATCTTGTCAGTGAATTTTTACTAAAGTATCTTTGTAATATTTCTACGATGAAAACCAAAAGACACTCACCCTTCCGACTATTTTGCCCTTCTCGTTCATGCAGATGTAATGTTCGCTCTCTTTCCCTTTTATTCGAATGTGGCTCCCGAAGGTTTCTGTCTCGACGACCAGAAGAGCTGGAAAAGAAAAGAAAAAACAGGCTCTGTTAAGGGAATGTATAACTGCTTCCACTTATATAAACATGGTTTAAGGATTCCCATACATTTAAACAAATCTGGTATGTTTTTCTCACTTAGTGTCTCGGTGCAGGTACTTTTTTCTACGTTTTTTTTTAATAAAGTTCCCCAGATATCTAAGACCTAAAATTGATTTTGTATCATTTCCAGTTCAATAAAGGATCCATGCAAACCAAAGCTTCTGCACAGAGCGTTGTACTGAGCAGCAAGGTTCACAAATAAAGATTGTCTGCTTGCCCAGGGCAAGTAAAATGCCAAGTGAATCTGGAAACTCACTTGCCAGACCTGATATGTGGTAAAAAAAAAAACAATAGAACTACAAACATTTTGATAATTGATGAATCATTTAAGTAGTTTTTCCTGCAAATAATGGCAGAAAATTATGTTTTCAGACTCTCAGATATGGAGATTTCCCAGTTTTCTTAGTTTATTTTCATATTAATCTGGATATCTTTGAGCCTGACAAAATGAGACATTTAAAGACATCACCTCGGGCTTTGGGTGGATATTTTTCACTATTTTCTTACAGTTTGTAGACATTGGTGCCCGAGATTATACATGACAGTTAACGCTAATAAATAAAACAATTTGTACAGGGGCAAGTAAAAACTGACAAGCAGATTTGATCCAAAACACATTAATGTTGATTCCTGAAGTCTCATGAAGAAAACACAATGTACACTAATGAAATGATTTACAGAATTTTAAGGTTATGAAATTTGTATTTTATGAAAACTTTCTGCAGTCAACCACAAATATTAGAGATTATTATTGGCCTGCAACTAACGATTATTTTCATTGTCAATCAATCTGTCGACGATTTTCTCAAATAATTGATGAGACGTCCTCAAATGTTACATCCACAACCCAAAGATACACGTTTACTGTCATAAAGAAGCCAGGAAATATTCACATTTAAGAAGCACGAATCAGACAATTTTGACTTTGTCTTACTTAAAAGATTACTCACACTGATTAATCGATTATCAAAGTAGTTTGGGATTAATTTAATAGTTAACAACTAATCGATTAATCATTGCTGGTCTATTAAATTCCCTTTAATCATGTCAAGAATTACAGGAGCTAACTGATCCAAGTAGTTGAAACTCACGAACCAAAAATGTTCTGTAGGATCCAGGACATTTAAATGAGTGATTTTGGATGATGTAAATAAAGTGTCTTTGTGCAAGCTCTTATTCTATGAATATGGAAAATATTGATGTTTACGCCCATTTTCTAACAGAAAAAGAACAAAAGATTAACTGTGGGTCTCCAGAGCAAATCATCCAAGTTTTTTAAAAGTATATTAAGTACAAGTTTCTTTATACAACACCATATATGCACCAAAACAACTATACTACCGTCACTTCAACCTGACACAGCAGTAATCCACTCTCGAGACACATCCCGGCGGCTCTTTTATCCCCCCCTCCCTCCTCCCCCTCCTAAATGTTAACCCCTGCGAGGTCACCTTTGTCTATGCTTGCCCCTCGACCAGCAAAGAGATCTGCCAAACATTTGTGCAGCGGTTATGTGCCCCTCAGGATTAGGTTTCAAGTTCCCTTTAGTCTGTGCTCACTCAATCAAAAAGTTAAGATGATCCATTTGTTTAACACACAGGGCCATTCAGTAGCGCTCAAGGGAGCAGAGGAAGAATAGGCGAAGGGGATGGGACGAGCTTGAGGGCAGAAGTAACTCCCCTCCTCCTCCTCCTCCTCCTCCTCCTCCCCCTCCCGACCCTTAAATCCAACGTTGGGAGGAAAATGGGAAGAACGAAATCTGTCTCAAAGGTGAAACTAAGGAAAGGTTGAAGTTTTTCCTTCTCTTGTTATGAGAGATTCCCATTTGTGCGTCTTGTTTGGGAACTAAAGAAGAGCATTTCTGACTTTTTTTTTTATCACTGGAAAGATCAGTCTGGACCTTTCTGGGGTCCTTGAGAAAGGAAGGAAAAAATCCAACAAGACTGAAGTGAACGATTTTTCAAAAGATATTTTAGCTCTGCAAGTCAAATCAGGAGTCATTTGACAACAGTTTGGCCGTCTCGCTCTTAGCTGGTTTTGCATGGAGGCCCAAAATTCAACCTCAACTATGAAGCCTAAACCCAGAACATCAGATAACACAAAATTCCCCTCCCTACTGTAAGATATCCTTTGTCCGTGACCCCATCCCAAACCCTATCTTTGCTAAATGTACGAGCAGGACACTTCAATAATGTGTTGGAAGGCCTCTGAGTGCAGGGCTGTTTCAAGCTTTCCAGTGCTGATGGAGAAACAATAAAAAAGTCTAAACATGAAAAAGGGTGATTTTATTTTGTCAGAAGAGCATCCACAAGCAAATATCCTTGAGTGGTTACGGTCATGTTTGTATATTGTGCAGTCTGGGTATTTCTTTTAACAATTCTCAGGCCTTTGGCAGCCATAGTTAGTTTATAAAAGAGCAAAAAAAGAAAAATCTGAAAGAAATTTTAGAATATCTAATGAATATTTTAACACTTCCAGTGACTTCTTAATCAATGCAAGGTTTTCTTTCTTGGTCCAATACATATAACCTGACACACCAGATTGTTTGTTACACAGAAGCATCGTCCTTCAAAACTGTTTGGAAAAAGGCAGGCACTTTCAAGAAAATCCCTGACATCCCTTACATTTGTCTACATGGACTAACTTCAACAAATCACATCAACCAGCTGAGCCAGTCAAACTCTTGCTTCAGCCAGCCCAGAGAGGGGCAAAAACATTTTATTTTCAATGTAGAAATACTCTCTCTGATATAACAGATGCTATCACAGTATCTATGCTAACATCTTCAGGAGTCACTATTGTTTGAGATGAGTTGCTTCCATGGATGCTTCTCACTGTTGTCACACCTAAAGCCACACCTGTAGCTGCCAGTAGTCCTTCTTAGGTTGCTGATTGGCTGCACCACTTTTGGTGTGGACACAAATGGATAACTTGAAGCCTAGCAAGATGGATTCTCACGTGATCTCGCAAATCGAGCAGCTTCGCAAGATAACTATACATAAACCCTATATTAAACGGGACGAGCCAATGCGGAAGTGCCTTGAACCTGCATTCTTTCTAATGGCCAGCAGAGGGCAATGTCACTGTAGATAGAAATGTGATTGTGTGTTCTCTCAAGGCAAAATTACCCTACCTTTCCACTTAATTTATGACTTCAATGAAGAGTTTGATAATGAGTTTATGGTCTCAATCACCAGTTTCAATACAGAAGGATGTTCATTTTGTAAATTATTGTCCCATTTAAGTAGAATAGACAACAAAGCAGGGTACGCTTTATGGTAGGGCTGAAACAGAACGCAATATTAGGCAATGCTGATTAAATATGGATCAAGATTATGTGACTGCATTGCCTATGTTTGCATCAAATGTTTTCAGAAACATATGCTAGTGTACTGTTTAGCTGTAATAAGAGAAGGATTGTCACCAGGAAGCAACCAATTTGTGTCTGGTTTCCTACGAAGTCTCCTGAAACTGAGATTTAACACTACGTTTCATCAGTCACTCAACATCATCCACTTCCCCTTAGCACTTCCCCTTCAGGGAAATCCACAATGCCATCATATGCCTTGGTCCATTTCTCTGAAAAACTGAACTTGATGAGATCATCCCTTGGAGGGCAAAAGGAGTGTGTCAATAACGATGGTCTCTCCGACATGACCTCCGTGCAACGTAAGAATTTAGGTCATACCAAGGGCTGAGGGGAAGTGAATGAGGGGAAGTGGAACTACTAGTGAAACGCAGCGTCTGTCAAAGTAGGCACTGTTGATCAAATGTGGATCAAGATTCTGTTACTATATCGCCTATTTCGTGCCTAAATTGTTTCCAGAGACATATTTTAGTGTACTGTTTAGCTGTAATATGAGAAAGATTGCGACCAGGCGGGAACCATTTTGTGCCAAGCTTCCAACGAAACATCCTGAAACTGAGATCTAACTGTAAAACTACACAGCCTTGTTGAAAATGGATCACGTTTCTCCAAGTACATTGCTTATTTCTTGCCAAAAATGTTTTCAGAAAGCTGTAATATGAGAAACTTTAGGGCCAGGCAGGCTACCATTATTTCCTGGACGAGCCAAAACCAAGCACTGCCCACGTCAGTACTGCGCTTGCTCTGGCTGCAGTAAAATAAATGATAAAGCAGGGTATGCTTTAGGGTGGGGCTATCTTGTGATTAACAGGTCATTCTCAGTCTGTGCAGTGCAACACACAGGGTTCATGAAACCCATATGAAACTGTCAAGCTAAAAAGTGCTGATTAACTATAGATCAAGCTTATGTTACACATGTTTTTGTGTAGCGTTTAGCTGTAATATGTGAAAGATTGTGACTGGGCTGCCACTGATTTGTGGCCAGTTTCCAGTGAAGCTTCCTGAAACTGACATCTAACTGTCCAACTGGGCAGTGTGGATCTAGAATCTGTCACTACATTGCGCATTTTTCACATAAAATGTTTTCATAAACATATTTTAGTTTATCATTAAGCTGTAAGACGAGAAACTTTGGGGCCAGTCACCATTATTCTGCTGAACAGCCGAGCCACAACCACCCAAGTCGCAGTACACCATTCATCAGCTCCACGTTCTCATCAGTACTGCGCTTGTTCTGGTTGCAAAAAAAAGATGGCGACCCCAGTAATGCCAAAACAGCACTGTTCAAACCAATGGTTGACGTCACAGTGGGTTCACACTTGGTGCAATATGAACAATGTGGGACCACAGGCATTTATTGGCCTCCTCAGCATGGGGTCACCTGTCAGAAAGGCTGCAAACTCCTGCTTTAAGTCCAAATTGCAGCATTTATCAGTTTAAAAGCCTCTGCAGTGACCCACTATCTGCTCTGAGTGGACAACAGGCATCATTTGCAATGAATTGTTCTGGAGACGGATTGTTCTAGTCTCTTAAAAGTAATGAATGTGCTGCACTAATACCTAAGAAGAATGATAACACCCTCACTTTAGCTGCACTGATAGGGACTCAGCGGTCATAAAGCTCTACATTGAAGCAATATATTTCTTGTGTGGTGGTTTGTGGCCCTCCGCTGTGATTCTGCAGTGACTGAGAGCGGATTAGAGCAGGCAGACTATCTTCCTGAGCATTACTAGTGAGTGCAAAGGAGTTCACAGGTGCCAGGTACTGCAGCTGGATGGGGAGGAGGAGGAGGAGGAAGAGGAGGGGGGTGGGGCGGAGGGTAGAATTGGCAAGGCCTCATGGGAAAAATTGGATCTGCTTCCACTCAAGCTCTAACAAGCAGTGAGGAAACTTCGCCTCGGCGCATCTGTGACTGAACACACTCACTCAGAGGCATTCAAGACCAGCAATTTTCGAGCCGTGAGTCAGCTGTTATGAGCAAAATATCTGCAGGAAGGCACAACACAAGTCCTGTTGCCTTATGTTTATGCCACAGCATCAAAGAGCTCCTCACTGACCGTCAATTTACTCATCCGCCACATTTGTTTTGATTTGAATTTGTGAACAAGTCCACACAGAAAGCAAAAAGAATAGATTTAAGGTTGACAGAGGCATACAATTATGTTTGAAAATGTCAGTCATAAATCTATCAGGTGCTTTTTGTCATCTTAATGCTTAATGCTTGACATTTTCAAGTTAGCATGGAGTACTTTCATTCTGCAACCTCTTCCTAGTTGCTCAAATGCAACATTAAATGTGGCAATGCCCATTGCATACATTTATTATTTAGTTTCACTGGCCCTTGCATGTGTGAGGACAATATAATTTTAAGATTTCACTGATTTGCTCTTTTTGTCTTTGTCTTTGTCCCCACTCGCTGGCTTCTCATACTGAGGATATCCTTTAGCAGCTGGACAAGAAACTGCCAGAAAGCCTCTACAACAGACAGTTTTTTTTTTGTTTTTTTTTTAATTTACTCAAGTTAATGGTGCATTTCCTGCTAGTCGTTGCTAGCTAGCTGCTAGTTATTATAACTCCTGGGAAAACATGTGATATGTTGGATACGTCACATTGTGAGGAAGGAAGTCTGCAAACGTAACTCATGTGAATAAAACTTCAATATTACCTCATCCATGAAACTGAAATCTATCTGAGTCATGTGAGACAGATTTTCATCAGCTATGGTGGTACACTGATGGTTATGTTGTTGGCTCATGAACTTTGATTTGTAAAGATCAACAGATCAGTGGTTTTATGCTGTGACTATTGTCATTTACATTTTCAGTTTCTTCTTCAAGAAGATATAGTCTATATAGTATTGAGTGTGATATAACAGCCGGTAAACTACACTGTGTTGTCTTTTAAGTTTCATCTTTTTCTTCAGTCATGTGCCGTATGTCGCAAGTAGGTGGGGATGGAGAGAAAAACAAATAGTGGGAGAACTGTTGATTCTGTCTTTCAGTTCAATTCTTGAAAGTGAAAGTTAATTTCAATTGATTTTCAATATAATATTGAAACCGACAACCCTACTCTTTATACTGTACTGAAAGCCCGGTGCATCTCAAACAGCCATGAATGGGTTTACATGATAGTCACCAATGGGTATCTAGCATGGCTGTCTGGAAAAACACGTATTTTCTGATCAGTTCTTTAAATCCTATGAAACCACGAAGTTGATTATTGCCACAGGATTACATCCATGACCATAAAGGCTCATAACCTAAAGCTCAAGAACTTTTTGCAAGATGGCAAACCAGTAAGTCAGTTTTGGCCTATATTAGGCAATTTTCTTGCAAAAATTCACATCGTCAATCTGTCAAGATAAAAATAGACTTGCTCTGGATACCCAAATGCTGCAGTAAACATCCATTACAAGGTCAGCAATTTCATAATGTTTCCATCCACTCCAACCAGTAGTTGGTGGCTTCCAAAAGTCACCATCCACTTTGCTCAAGCCAAACACAGAACAGAGCATGGAAAACCAAACAATGGGCAGTAAACAGCCAAAGCGGCTGCAGGAGTGAGAAAAAGAATCTCAAGAAGCACCAACATCTGGCTGTTAGGTGGTGGTGAAACTAGCTAAAGTGTCAGGTGAGATGCACAGGAGTTCTCCCATACCATACTTGCCCCCATCATCTCCGTTGGCGTTGATTTTCTTCCCCAGGATCTGGACATGCTTCCCTGTGGTTCTGCTGTACAGCTGATAGATCCGGACCTGCTTCCGGCTCAGGTCGTCCGGGTTTCTCGTGTGGTTCTCGATGTAAAACCTGAAATCAGCAGAGCTCTGCTGGGACTCCTACAAAAGACAGACGATTGAGAAACATAGAAAGAATGAAAGACAGACAGTGAGAGATCGTCATGGCACAGGTGTTGATAGTAATTTGTGCTGTTGCTTTTATAGGCCCTGTGTCAAAAAAAATTGCGCTTCGGGGGTTAAAAACTCATATACAAACCAGGAAATTGCTGTGGCATTTTAATGTTTCTCTTCCCACTTTCAACTGGCACATTTTATATGCATTGCATTTACAAGCTGATAACTATGCTAGGAGATGTGTTAATGAAGTCACCGTTTGTATAAAAATCCCACAGAACAAGTGCAAAGCATATAGCACAACTGTCTGTTGCTTTGTATTGACGCAGCGGTATACTATGTGCCCCAGGCGATATTGAGAAACCTGCACTCCATTTCCACAAGCAAGCGAACCCACTAGCAATTATACACCTGAAGCATCCAGACCTGTTGCACTATCATCAAACAAATATCTGCCTGCAGGCGAAGTAGGGTCCATAAATTAGGAAACACAGCAGGCGGAAGACAAGACTGAAAGATGGCAAGAGGCACCTTGAACCACAAAAACACTCCTGCTGGAGAGCTTTTGGATCATATCGTCCAAATCCACCATTCAGAATTCACTCGCCTGCTGTTTACGAGCCACCTTAGACCTGACATTAAAACAGAGGAAATCATCGACAGCGTGTCAGAAAAGCAACTGTGTCACCCAGCATGTGGAGGAGCAAGAGGGAACGTATACTTTCAGAAGCCCTGGAATCTCAGTTCACGCCAAGATCCCATTTCCCCAGCTGTATGGTGTGGTAATTGCACAGTAATGGCTTTTTATGTGGCTGCTCTCAGGTGGCTAATTATATACACATTACATACCCCAAGTTCTTGTTATTCTAACTTTGGTAAATTAATGACATGTAGCAAACATGATGGGAAATCATGGCCTCAGAAGAACAAGTCCTTAAACTCAGAGGAAAAACTTTTTCAGTTCCGAGAGGCTCAAAACATGGTTCTTGTGAACCAAGTGTCATTCAAAGTTGTGTGCTTGATCCTTTAAAGAACCCTGTCCATGAAGATGGGTCCTTCAAGTTTGGTCTAACAAAAGTGACAGTGAGTTTGGACAAAAGTCAAAAACTTTTTACAAGGACTTTGCCCTCAAATGCGTAATAGATTGTGAGACATACAGGCAGCATTTCTCTGACTGGGCTTTTGAAAGAGGACGGACTTGTTGGCTCATTATGACGTATTCGGTCTAGAAATGTGGACCTCGGAGGATCCAGTCCCTGAAGTGGGACACAGCTTCTGTATCTTGACATTTAGGAAACACGCCCGTAATGTTACTTTTGGCATCAGGCAGTGTAAAAAAAAAATTGAGAGGCTGGATATTGAAATGCGTTACCTACTGATACAACAAAAGTGTGATCAAAACTTTGAGGATTTTTATTGGGGAAATCATTTTTTATGGCCAGTATATCTTGGAAATTGCAGCTTAGGCATTTATTTCAAGGATAATTAATTTTTTCTCAAAGCAAAGATGTCAAAAATTAGCTTAGCTTAGCTTTTTTATAGACAAATTTACTTATCTGTAAATAGATATCTAGAGATAACCATGTGTACAGACACTCTCAACCAGTTCCTTAATCCTTTAAACTCAACAAGGATTCAATCAAGAGATTTACAGTTTTACTACATGAAGACATTTATACATTTTATCAGATCAGGGAACTGATAATCCAACTTATTCAATTCTAGACAAGGATTTGTCATTTTCAACACACCTGTGTGAGACACTAAGGGCAATGAACATCGACGTTACCTTCCTCATAACTTATTTAAACAGATGCATAAAGGCAAAATGTGTAAAACCACTTTAAATGTATATTGAAATTACAGAGAGGGTGAATAAACTGCAACTACAAATAGCTTTTTTATTTTTGCTCCCAACAGAGAGTACACCTCATGGAAGCTTTCGTATTTGATTAGGGCTGGGTACCAATACCTTTGTGGCAGCGACTGAATATTTACGGTTCAATACTGTACAGTTTGGTTAATTTAGTCCAGTTATGTAGATTGTGTAAAGTGTGCAGAGTAAAAAGCATTTCAGTAGCTGTTTCCAGGTCTTTGAACAGCTTCTTTTCCAAGTAAAATGGATTAGGTATCGATAAAAGTAATGTTCAGGTATAGAAACCAAGGCATCAGTACCAGTACAGATACTTTGACAGATAATGTATTTGAATGACACCCAGCCTTACATTTGATGGCTCCTCCCAAGGGAAGCTCCAGAAAATGGTGCATTTAAGAGCTGAGCAGTTAGCATGAGCGGAAGTAGCCACAATTGCTGAACAAACAAAGAAAAAAAATGTCACCTACATGACTTTTAATTCAAGGACAACAAAGTACTACTCAAACTTCGTGACTCAGATTCCCAAACTTTTTCATGTCAAGGACCCCCATCATAGATGCACATTAGACCACAATTCTTAAGGAATCTCCTCTATTCAATCAAAACAGCCAACCTATTTGTGTCCTTATTGTTCCAATTTCCGGTAAATGTAATAAAAGTTAAAGCTGCTACAAGTAGTTTTGAAAAAGATATGAAACAGTCTGAATTTAACACTGATGCCCCTGTATGACCTACAAAAGCAAACAAGACCATCTGCGAGAAGACTGGTTATGTCTTTATAGTTATTCTTAATGCCAGCCACTGGGTTGAAATCAGATAAAACAAGCCTGTGTTTACATTTTCCCATGCAAAGTTACAGTGATTAGTATTTAAACAAATTTTTTAAAAAACAGGAGATTTTTATCATGATAAATTTATTTCTGACATATTTTGTGGTTAGGTGGAGGAAACACTACCACTTCTGTCCACTGGAGACTCCTAAATCATCAAAATAGAAAAGTTCCTTGTAGTAAATTATTCTATTCCTCTTTTTTCTGGGGAACACCAGTGATGCACTCACGGACTCCAGTGGTATCTCTCCCCATCACAAATTTACTAATACAAAGGCTGGAACCAAAGATGTCTCCAAAAAAAAGAAAGAAGCTGGATTACCTCTGAATACATGCTGATTTAAAATTACTCATGCAACAGCAAAGTGTTCATCCAACACACGCAAATATAAACAAATATGTTGAAAATGATGCATCACTTTTACATCAGCATCATCTGTCGTCAGCACTCTCTGAAAATGGAAATCAAAGCTGATGAGCGAGACAGAAAAGTGAACACACAACAGAACGCGGCCTAACGGGGCTGCTATGGGATTTATCCCAAATCTCCCCATCTCTAAACAAACATAAAGGTGTGTTCGGTAGACTGTTGCATTCTGTGTTGAGGGAAAGGCAAGCCTAAGCACATGGCTGAGGTGAGCACCAGCGACAACAGTGTTTTCTCTTTTATCGCTCTGTCTCCGTTCTTCAAAGACACAGCATGAAAACGGATATGGTTGAAACTTCAAAAGTCTGGCGCTCATCTTCACCCAGGAAGCTTAGTTGTCGCGTCCATCTAAGATACACCTTGCTATCTGCTTGACACAGACACACAGAAGGGGTCACACACTCAAGACACACACTCACATGTTGGCAGTGCACTCAAAGTTTACTTCCAACTGTGGTTGCTTCTGTTGTTTTTCCTCATGAAATCACAACCACAGCATGACATGTAAGAGCCATTAGCAGCTCGTAGCAGGGCTGAGGAGCAGAATGGGCCAACGACATGGAGAGGCACAGCGACAGGAGGGTGTTAAAGGGCTAATTCTGCATTTTCCCTAAGTTGTTCATCAGCCACAAGGCATTTCCTTTGTTTGATAATGCTTTTATATAATCTGCTTCTCCTAAACCACAACAAATGTGCAGAAAACAACAAAAAACATAAATGTAATTCATCTGTCCACCTTGTGTGTGTGTGTGTGTGTGTGTGTGTTCTGTATGAACTTCATCCTGTCTCACATGTGAGGAACGTTCAATCGACACTATAGCTTTGTTTGCACCAGCTCCGTTGGAATAATCAGAGCAAACAGACTTACATAACATTTCAGTTTCTAGATTTGGGGTTTTATAAAAAATTCATTAAAAAGCTCTGGATCAGGAAATTTACTCCAGGAGTTAGACTTGTTATTTTGTCCTTGAGAGATGTTGGCTCCACAACCAGGACACAGTAATCCCAGCAGCACTGAGAGCATAATATACTACATTTTCCTTAAAAACATGTATAGACTCATATAAACATAATCCCTTTCAAACATCACTTATGACCCACAGTGTGTGTGGTGGCATCTGTATCTGCAGAGATCCTGCCCTCTGCCTCTATTTCCGTTTTTCCTTATCATTTTGCTGTGCTCAGGATGCTTTAAAACATCACTTTTCGACATCATGAGAATGAGACTCAACATTCAGCTATCTTTCAGGAGGGTTGATAAACAGATTGGATAAATCCTACTGATTCTGCCTTTAAATGAAACAAAAAAAAGTAGTAAAACACGAGAATTATGCAACCAATAAAATGTATTTTATATAGTTTACAAACCTCCTGCTGGGTTTTATTTGTCCCAAAAAGTCAAACTTTAACTCCCCTCAGTTTGATTCATTTTTTTCCCTGACAAAAATTTCTATAATTTGCAATCTGCTAGAGATATAATTAAATAAAAACTACATTTAAAATGTTGCCAGCTGTGGGGTGCTTATAAGGAAGAAAATGCATCCCAGAAGTGGAAGAGAAATAAAACCTAACCTGCTCTTTTTTTTAATCCTGTTTTAATATTTCAGATCATAACAGCACTGAGAAATTAATTTAAAACAAACAGCACGTGGGATATTATGATCAAACACGTCATACCAATAAACTGATCAGATAGGTTTATGAGAGAGGCAGCGTGCGCTCTGCATCTTCAATCGCAGCGCGCAATTAGGTGAGTGGATGCCTGCAAATCATTACTGTTCAAAGTGAGACGCAACTAATAAAAAAAAAACTGAGGCAACAAGCGCCAAACGAGCCCATCTGTTCAGAGAGCAACGTTTAACCTCAGGGATCAAAATATTTATTACACAATTCTGTTGTAAAACACTGAAACTGCTACTTGAACTCCAGATTAAAAACAACAGGTTTTAATTACATTTAGTCAGTGTTTTTTTTACAGTATCGATTGGAGATGTTGGGAGATTAGTCCGGCTACAAAGCAGCTGATATACTTCCTTTTACCCAAAGCCGAACTTTCTATAATATTTCTAACGTTTATATTTATCACTATAGGGGGTTATAGCCTTTATGCATATGCAATTTTATTGCGATTATAGTGCAATAATTGCATTTTTATCTCATATATCCCATCGCAGTGATGCTGCTATAATAATAAAGCAGGGGACTAGTTTCTTTTCAGTGCCCAACATTGAATTTGGATACTTTTCATACATTAATCGTTTTTGGGTTTTTTTTTAATTATATAGCATCGTAATAATATATAACCTACTGTCTGTTCTTTGAATTTATCGCAATATTCCTATTTTTTTTCTTTAAAAAATATACTTTTAAAACATTTACTTCCGCGTAACATCTTTTCCTTTCAAAATTATCGACCTTTTTATTTCTTCAGGACCCCGATTAATGTGAATTATGAGGATTTAACTGAAGGCTGCGTTTAATAATGTAGGGACCACCTTGAAAATAGCCATTACTAGTGTTGTTCAGGTTAAAAATGCACACAACGGCATGCAAACACATACACACACACACACACACACACAAACACACACACAAAAAGGAGTTGAGAAAACTCATTGTAAACATACCTGTAGCTGGAAATAGAGGACCAGAAAATGTAAACACCTACGTGGAGACAGAGAGGGAGAGAGAAGAGAGGAGGGGAGTGAATCACACAGGCAATTACATGAAGAATAAACGCAGCCTACCTGGATGAAAGCAATGCGCAAATATGAAGCTTTTGGCGACTTCTATTGGTAAGAATGCGTGATTTTAAGTGCAAAAGGCGAGCGGGGATGTGGAACACTTACACGTATATGAACCTCGAAGGCAGCACAGACATCTTGACTTGCAGAAATACACCTGAAATACACCTGCTTCCACAGATTTAGAGCCCCGGGAAAGGTTGGCGAAATCGCCCCCCTCTCTCTGTCGCTTTCGCTCTCCTGCGCGTCCTTTACGCACACAACTCCGGGGGTAAGTAGGAGATTGAATCCCAGTGTAAGGATAGATCACTGGAGAGCAGCAGCAGAGTCACAGGGTGCAACATTAGGTGCTTCCTTGTTGGGGGGGAATTATCCAGAAGATTTCTTTTTCTCAGCTCAGTCTCCTGCGCTCCCCGAAATCCCGCAACGTCTACGTAAATCGGTGCCAAGCGTGGAAAGGATTCAAATTCAACCTCTCCAAAAAAATTCCCTCGTTCAAAAAGAAAATAAAAAAAAAATATCCTCCGAGTTTTGCGCACCTACAGCCAAGTTTCCCCACAATCCCAATCCTGCTGCTTCAGAGATCACAGGCTCCTTAACTCCGTCCGTACCTGCGGGGGATTTCTACACCTTGCATGGGTCATTTTATTCTACCAAGTGCTGCATTGGGAAAAGGGGAAAAAAAGCGGTAAACAATATAATAACGCCCTTCCACCAAAAACAAGTCGCTAAAAGTGAGCAAACAAACTTATCCAGACGCACAAAAAAGTGAGGATTTTCAAGAAAAAAGTAGCGCGGCAGCAGCAGCAGCGGATCCCTGGAGAGGTTTGGGGGCTGATGATGGCGCAGCAGTGCCTGTCAGTGGTGTTTGTGCGTCTGCGGCTGGAGATTTGGGCACAGAGAGGCTTTTTTGTTGTTGGTGGGTGGAAACATGTCAGCGGTTTGCACCTGATAGGGTAATCTTGGAGAGACCATCAGCTTGGAAAGGGTTTTTTCCTCTCGGTGGGCAAAGCGCTGCGCAGAGGAGAACAAGAGGAAGGAGATGAGCTGCGATTGGGTTTGTTTTTTGTTTTTCTTTCTTTTTTTTTTAACTCGAATGTCTCCTGAAGTAAATTTAAGGAAACAGCTTTAATTGCTATTCAGATATGGACAAGACAGCCTGGTTTAGTAGATCTGCGTCTAACTGGAGGCTTACCTTTTTTTTTTTATTTAATTTGATTTTTTAACTTTAACAATATTTTTACTTTTTATTTTTATTACTTTAAGGCCTGTGTGATAATATGATTGCAATAATTATTATTACATTGTGGCCGTGAGTGAAAAACAGTTGCTGTGCTGTAGCAGCCACAGAAACTGCTCTCTCTCTCTGTTGTTTGTGTTTTTTTTAAACCGCTGCTGGTTTGTGGATTGGCCTCGGCTCTCCCAGACAGTATTCAAATG
Organism: Lutjanus erythropterus; assembly: GCF_056507025.1. Classification (NCBI taxonomy): domain Eukaryota; kingdom Metazoa; phylum Chordata; class Actinopteri; order Lutjaniformes; family Lutjanidae; genus Lutjanus; species Lutjanus erythropterus. Next base: position 39,257,174 of record NC_139321.1, on the reverse strand, counting down.
CAGGTTGTTGTCGACCTCGATTTTTTTCAATAATGTGCTATAACTTATCCCGCATTTAAATGAAAGGGAGGTGTGAATGTGTTTACGAGCTGGCAGCAGTAAAGTGAGCCCACATCCCTGCTGCCATTAAAAAAAAAAGAAAAAGAAAATCCTTTGTGGTTCGCCTTTATTGTCCCATTAAAACTGGATCCTCGGCATTCCTGCGCCATTGATATTCAAAATGATTCTAAATGATTACATACATAACTTCCCATGTTGGGGATTGCAAAGGGCCTCCTGTGGAGAGTTTGGTGGGAAATGAAGAGGAGTGTTTGAGCTCCAGCTGCTGATCAACAGGCAGCAAAATAAACAGTTTGAAAGTATATAAATTTATGGATTTTGTTTCAGTGTTTATGATTTATATGTCAGGTTAAGTCAGGAAATCATCTGTGTTGTCTGTGAGTACAAATGTGGATAAAGTGGGTTGATGTGGGTTTACCCTGTGATTCATGGCTGTCTGTCTGACAAAAAGGTTTGATCCAGTCAACCACAGTGCACTTTAATAATCCCTGTAACACAACTGATGTATAATATCATTTAAAGCATGACTAATTTAGCCTTGTCTGCCTAAGGGAGGGAAATCACAGCAAAAAAAGAGCAAATAGTAATTATGGAGACAGATAGTTTGATGGTTTCTTTACAAATACAAGGCTTTGGGTTTTGTTTGATCAAATTAAGGCTTACATTAGCTGTTGCTCACACTGACGATAAAGATTTCTCTGAAAGTCCAAAATAAAGGCACCTGACAACTGATTTAAAGAAGGCAGGATGATAAACAGCAATTACCACACTGACTGTGATAGAGCCAGCATTGTGGAGTCACTCATCGCCTCTTAAGCACATGTTTGTGACAAACTTCTCGGAGCATGACTGTAAATCCACAACTGAGAGCAGAGAGCGCAGCAGCAGGCTCGGATGTGGCCACCTGTGAGTCATAAGGAGGAGGAAACGTATCTCTGCTTGTGGCGAAGGGGAAGATAGCAGCTTTTTTTAAGGACAACTTTTATCATTTTATCAGGCTGAAGAGTATGGGAAATAAGTGATGGCCACAAGCCAGATTTTGGACGGCTCTGCCATGCACTTGTCTGGACCATGACTCGCTTTGGCAGCTGGCCAATCAGGAGTGAGAGGGACAGATTTATGCTGGTAATGTAAACTAATATGTGGCACAAAAGAAAGCAAAGTAGACCAAAGACATATAGCTTATATTTTTCTGCCCAACCTAAACATAATTTGACAAAAAGGGATTTATAATGATCCAAATTCTCTGTTGACATAAAAGAAGACACACTTGTCATTTGACCATGTTTATCCACATCTATATTTTATTTTTTAAAGATACTACAAGAAGTTTTTAACTAGTTATGAGACCGTGTTTTCTGGGGGAGTTTCTCCTGATTCTTTTGAGGATCTTCAGAAGAGGGGGTGTCACACACTGTACAGACTGTAAAGCCCCCTGAGGCAAACTGTGATTTGTGATATTAGACTTCATAAATAAAATTTGACTTGACTTGACTGTTTCTGTGTAGTTCTTCTTAAATGTAAATAAATAAAATTACATATTTATATACAGACTTTTTGGTGCTTTGAGCACCATGAGCTGCATTTAGTCGCATTAAACTGGAGAAAAGGCAGACATCTCTACAGCTGATGTCTCCAAAACTCTGCAGCTCACATCAAAACTATCTAGATGGATAAACAGCACTACAGGCCAGGGGGGAAAAATGTATTTTTAATTTGTGTGTGTACTGTCCTGTAATGTCTGCCACTGGGTCAGATTCTCAGAGAAACCCAATGAAACAAGCCTGTTTTACATTTTCCCACACTATGTAACACTGAGTAGTACGTTGGCCATTTAAAAGGAAGAAGGATGAGATTTTTATTTGGGTAATTTTATTTTTGATATCATATTTGGTGGTTATTAGGGGGGAAACACTGCTGCTTTTGTCCACAGGCACCTCCAAAATCAACACAATATGAAAGTTCCCTGTAATAACTTTGAGCTGTTGAAGTTTCTGCACCAAAGCCACAGAAAAAACAATCTGGGAAACTGTTGCATGTGAAGAATAAAGTGATACTAGGTCTAAAACAAACAATATACGTCATCTTTAGCAGGCCTGACAGGTTGGTTCACACAACTTATGAAAAAGAAAGTGCTAGAAGGGCTCTCAGGGAGTGCAGACCTAAAAGGCCAAATGACCTGTCTCGCAATGTTAACGAAAGTTAAAATTAATTTGTGAATCTGCCCCGTGATTCAAATCCACTCCAAAAGCTGAGTGGGTTCTTCCTTGGCGCATGCTACAGCCGTCCACCCAGTTTCATTAAAATCGTTTGTCCATAATCCTACTGACAAACAAATAGTACCAAAAACATAAGCATGCCAGCTAACCTTCTAGACCGGTGTTTCCCAATTTTTTCTTCCCACTTTTTAAATATGATAAACTATTGTGACAAAAGAATACATTTGTGCATAAATTAACATTTCTGACAGTTTTTCTGCCATTTCCACAACACCTTGTATCATCTTGATGCTTTACTGAAAATACATACAAGTGTTAAAACTTGAGAAATGTGACATAAATGTATTTAGGCTGAGTAAACAGGCTATCTCATTGTTTTTATTTTATCTTATCAGTAGTACAATATAGCACATTTCAGCCTGCTTCATGAGTGAGAAAAAAAAGTGCTTTGTAAAATATATACTGCACATATAAACCTTAAATTTTCAGAATTTGCTCCTTTTTTATTTTGGGACCCAAATAAAATGTCCTGTGACCCACCTGTGGGTCCCAACCTAGTCTTTGAGAATGATTGTTCTAGACCAACAATCCTCCAAGGTTTTTTAAGGCCATGGACCCCTCATTGGTTCCCAAACTGGGGTCCACGCCCTTCCAAAGGGAGCAGCAAAAATCACAGGGGTCTCCAAGACTTTGTGTGCTCTGAGGTCATCAAAAATTAGATTTACACGTAACTAAAATCACAATTTATACAAAAATATTTATACAAAACTACTTTAAAGGATGTATTTTTTGTTCTTGCCTAAAAATAGTGAGTAGGCCACACTTCTCTGACGTCTGTGATAATGAATCATTATGAATTTTTTGGTATGAGTACATATGAGCTCACTCTGTTTGGTTGTTAAAAGAAAATAAAAAACTTATTGCAGAAAAGAGACATTTATCAAAGTTAAAGGTCCTAAGAACAGAAACAATTATTGTTGGTGTTCATTTTTGACAGGCTTTGGAATGAATTGCTTATTCTTTGCTCTGTGTGTGTGTGTGTGTGTGTGTGTGTGTGTGTGTGTGTGTGTGTGTGTGTGTGTGTGTGTGTGTGTGTGTGTGTGTGTGTGGGCTGAGGGCTTAGATGCCAGTAGGGGGGCCTCCAAGGGTAAAAGGTTGAGAACCACTTCCTTTGCTGATAGAGAGATGGAGCAGGGACCCCCTACATGTATCGCATTGAATATTTTCAGGTCTTCTCTCCTCTGCGTTCACCCACAGCTGCTGATTCAGCAGCAGCTGTAGCAAGTCTCTTGGAAACAATCCATTGTGGTACCATTAGTTTAAAATAATACTCAGCTAACTAGTTTTCTGTTATGGATTGGTGCAGCACAAGATTTAGTAGGTTAGTTAGCTCACATCTGTGCTTACCAAGTGTGAGATGGAGGTGATTATTCATGCATGTATTTCTCCTCATTAAGATTATTGTAACACTGTTTTCACCTGTGTGACTCAAAACTCTGTGAACCACTGGTCAGCTTTTAACTAGAAATAACAAGCGATCACATATCACACTAATTTTTTGCCTCCCTTCACTGGCTCCTAATAAACTTCTGCATCTGTTTTAAAACGCCGCTGCTAACTGGAGACCTTCTCCTCTCTTCTCCAGTGAATCAGACTCTTTACTCATCACTGACTGTTCCTAGAACCTGCTGTAAAACCAGAGGTGGCCATGCCTTTCAAAGCGATGCATCCAAATTATGGAATGCTCTCCTCTTACCACGATGATCCCTAGACTCCTGTGAGGATTTCATGAATAACTGCTGTTTTTTTTCTTTCATTGATTTTTTTCCTCGACTGTGACTCTTTCCCCATTTGTTTGTTGATGCTGTGTATTTAAACTGTCAGCTATCTTTGCTGGTTTTAATATTGTTGTTTTCATAGTGTATTTCTTTTATTAAAGAAAGAAAAAAGACATTGCTTATGGCGTTCAACAAGTAACATTTTCTTTTTTTTCACCCCCCACCCACCTGCCCATACTACAAAAATAAAATAAAACACTTCACAGACAAGAAAATGAAATGTGGATGTTCTAGTATATCGCCTGATTTACATTCACCTACACTCTCTATTGAGAGCTCCATAAGTGGCCCCTGGGGAGGGCCATTCATGAACAATAAAGATTACAGATCCTGCTTAATTTTGCGGGAGTCTTAAGTCTGTCTGACAATGAAGTACCAAAGGATCCCATGTAGTGTGGAAGTTTTGAGTTGACCCTCTAATTGAGTATCTAATCTTTTCTAACTTAAGGAATAATCAATAGTCATTTATCCAAGCAGAAACATTCTGACTTCCATTCCAACAAAATCCTTCTCTGTGCAAGGAGTGTAGCGAAGGCAAACACATCTTCCGTTTTATTCGTCATTAATACACCCTCCCGTGGGACTCCAGAGACTGCCAGTTCTACACTAGGATGAATGTCCTTGTGAAATGCTTCAGATGAAGTCAGAAATACAGTAGTCCAGGAGTTGTTCAGCTTATGACAAGACCAGAACATCTGGATCAGGTCCGCCTTTTCTGTGTGACAACGATCTCATCAATCTTAGACAATCCAGCCTTACTATAATTTAAATTTACTATAATTTAAATTTAAATTGGATTAAGCCAAAATGTTGTGTACCTTAAGTGTTTAATTTTTTTCACAAATAAGCCAATTTATTTTTGTAATAATATTTTAGATTCATGTTAATGTGTTTTTTCAAGCATTATTTTTTAAAAGCTCGATTTTTTAAATGTAATTTTTTTTAATGCTTTGAGCTCTACAGAGTAATTTTCATTCACTTGCATTGTTACTGTGTGGTGACAAAAATCCCAAAACAGTCTGCTTGCCCAAATAATATGCACCTAAGTTATCTACAGTGGGGGATATGGGTTGGGACCCACGTGAAGCTCACTGGAAAATGTGTGCAGCCCAGTCGTGGAATCTGTTAATTGATATGGAAGAAAATAGTCTGACAAGAAAAATGTTGATATGGGATAAACAAATGACTGGCTCTTGGTCAAGAGATGTGTGCACACATTGTTTTATAACTGTGTTTGATGATGCATTTCTTAAAGAGGAAGAGACCAAAAGTCCATACATTCTTTACTCAAGTTGAAGTACAGATACTTGTGTAGGAAAAGACTCTGGTAAAAGTAGACGTACTGATTCAACTTCTTTACTCAAGTAAACGTGGAAGAGTACAGGCTCTGAAATGTACTCAAAGTATAAAAGTGAAAAGTCGTCCTCTGAAGAACATTTATACCAGCTGTTTCTGTGCAAAGCTAACTGAACCTCACCTCTTTTCCATGATTGAATCTCCCTGTTTCACCTTACTTTATTTTCATCTTGTTTCGTCTTCTTATGTCTTTTATATCGTCCTCATCTTCTTACGTCTTTTACTTTGTTTCTGTCTTCTACATTCCTTTCATTTTGTTGCATGATTCATAATGTTTTTGTCTTATTATGTTCAACTTATGTCTTTTTTGATCTTGTTATGTCTTTAACATTTTCATTCTTGTGTCTGTTGTGTGTGATATTAACTGATGGATAGACCGAATAATTGCTTTTTCTGTGTTATTGTTCCATACCTTTAGCCTAAAAATGTTAGAAGACTGCATGCAAAAATGCACAATAAAAATCAATATTTAAATCAATTGCATTTATGCTAAGGTAACCAGCCTGTTTTGAAAGTGCAAGGAGTTGAAAATACAGATATTTGAGTTAAAATGTAGGGAGTAAAAGTGAAAAGTTGTAAAAATAAACACTCAAGTAAACCACAGATACCTGAAAAGTGTACTTAAGTGCAGTAATAAAGTGTTTGTACTTAGTTACTTCCCACCTCTGTGCATACTTAGTAAGAGTACTTATACATGGACTAAACCCAAACTGCATCCATTCAGGATGATAAAATATGAATATGGTGTTGAAAATTATGCTCAATATAATGTATCTAAAAAGCTTATTTTCCTTCTACCTTTTTTTATTGGGAGCTGCACAATACTCTGTTCAGTAATGTAACATCATGTGTTGATCTTGTGAATAGGGATGATGCGCAAAGACTGAGTTGTCTGTTCACATACTCAGCTTTAGCTTTAGCTCAGCTAGTTACCTGGAGAAAAGCCTGAGAGATGAGGAAAAGCTTTAAGCGGCAATATGACCAAGTGCCATATTGTGCAGCTGTAGCTTCAGTGCACAGTTTATTTGAAATCTATTTACAAAGTTTTTTATTGAATTTTTTTTCCCTGCTTTCTCTGATAGATTATGGTGACACTTTGTAATGTAGTGGTCTGTCTATGATTTGTAATTTGGTGGTGTCTTGTAGTCCCATGTGGGACAGACCAGATGTTTGGCATGACACAAAAATAAAAATGAACTAACTTACTTAGTTTTTTTTCCAATTTGAGTGAACTGGTCCTTTAGCTGTGGATTGCAGAAAACATTTTCACACCATCCATTAAAAGAGTTGGTGCTCCTGCAAATCTCCTGCTGACACTATTTGAAAAAGTTTTTTTAAAAAATGATAAAAAGAAAAGCAAGAATCAATCAAAAGCAGTATGCTGCTGGTCGAGCAGAACAAGAGTGAGCTTTATGAATGGGGAGAGCTGTTTCACAGTCCAGTTTCTGAGGCTCTGAGGAGGAGGGGGGTGTGGGGGGCAGCCACTCAAGAGTCGGGATAAGGTTACCCACAGAGATTAGCTGACAAGAGTGAAGGAGTGAGAAAAACAAGCAAGCAAGTTAAAGGTCTTAGTTTACCTGGCTCGCCGTGCTTGGCAGCCAATGAAAGTGCTTTCAAACCACAGATTCAAACGGAGCCTGAAACGATCCTCTGCAGCCACATTTGCCAACTCTCATTTCAATTTTGATGAAAACAAATTTTAAAGGGCTGCAAAGTGGCGAATGATTTTATTTACACGACTCCCAGACCCCTTTTCAAGCCTTTGAATTTGAACCTTGCCGCGGCCGTGCAGCTATGCGTGTCTGTCCGCGGCGACGGGACTGTGGGAATGTCACCGAGGATATCTCATTGAAGCTAAAGGAGGAGGCATCTGAGGGCGGGCGGGCCGGCGGGCGCTCAGCGGTTCAAAGGGCCCTAGCAGGCATTTAGGGCTTGACAAAAGAACTTGGCAGATCAGTAAGTGAAGCCCAATGTACTACATTAGTGTCAGGACCCCCTCCGCGTCCCTCCCACTTTGCACTTTCATCTCTGACACGGACATATTGACTTAAAGGGAAGGAGGGGTGCCAGGGCCGCAAAGGAGGGGTGGGTAGTTGTGGTGTGTGTCGATGGAGGGGGGCATTATATGTGCCCCATTCAATTCTCAAGGTGAGGCGACTGATGCAGAGGGGTGACCACTGACTCATATAAGCCACCCAGAAGCCTTTTTTTAAACTAGAAGTCACAGGCCGACAAGCGTGTGAGACCTAAAGGAGACGACCCTCTTCCTCTCATCTCCCTCAAATCAGACTCACCTCATTAGCAAGGAGTTATTGAGAACTAGAACAAATCATGTTTGTTCTTATTATTTCAGTATGTATATGTATATGAGATAAATGTAATTTATAAAATGTTTTGGTTTGTTTTAATTTCCTGCTTTCATCAACTTGCTCTGTGCCAGAAAACAGACTTGTTCCAGACAAGAAATCACAGCTCAAATCATCTAAAAATGTGTTAAAAGCCTTCAAAATCTAAAACTATCAATACCCACTGATAGCATAGGTGTAAAAGTGTGCTTCATAATCATCTTTATTTTAAAATTGATCATAATGAAAATGTTGGCCCTTCAAAGTTTTGCCCCAGATTTCTGAAGAACCCAGTTATTAATACAAAAAAGGTTTAAAACCCAGATATTGACACAAAAAATCGCCAATAACCCAGATGTCAGTGCTAAAAATGGTTAAGAACCCAGATATAATCACTAAAAATTTCGAGAAACCCAGATTTATGTACTAAAAATGATAAAGAACACAGATATCAAAGCTGAAAATGGTTAAAAATCCAAGGTTGAATAGCCAAGAGTGTGATCTTTTATCTATTTTCTCAACATAATTGAAGACAAAAAAAAAAAAAAAAAAACTCAAACACCCCTCAAAATACGGTTTTATCCCAGTTGTCAAGCATGAGTACATGCTGACCCCACCCCCGCCTCTCCAAACATCCCTTTTCACACTGGTGGCCGTGCCCTTCTGCAGGCTACTGAAGTCCAACGGCTAGTGTGGGCTCGGGTCGTAACGGGGTCGCGACACCTTGACACTGTGGAGGGTGACAGAGAGAGGAGCCAGAGGAGGGAGGGCGCAGCCACAGCCATGCAGCTTCCTTGGAGACCTTTCAAGTATCACCTGAAGGAGAGGAGGTGGGGGGTGGGCGTGGAGGAAAAAAAGCGGGAAGTGTTTTAGTAATTTGTCCTCCGTCACACGTTGTTTGCATGGAGTCATTAAGGGCCATTTAGGTTTTGTGCCTTGAAGGGAAGAGGCCAGAGAATTTGGGTGCGGGTGCTCTCTGGGAGTGAAGGGTGAAAATTAAAGCGTCGCTCTTCAACAAATCATCTGTGAGCACCGCGGTACATGCAGAACATATTAATGTTTCCACTGACTTCAGTTGCCTGTTTGACATTAATGATGATTTGCTCCATCTCATCCAGCGGGGAGTCTGCAGTTGTCCAAAAACATAAACAAAAGTAGGGTCTCTCCTGTTGCTAACACGTGGAATAACTTTATGTGACTACATGCATTTTGAAGACATCACTAAACTATTCTCGCTTGGATGGATTGTTTGGCCGTCGCTCGGCGCAGAGAAACTGCCAAAATGTGTCACAGCGCTACAATTGAATAACAATCAGCCGACAGACCCCATGTGTCCTGAGTTCTTGGCCGGTGTTTGACAGATAAATGTCAAGTCCCCTGGACGAGCAGAGGTAATCAAAAAGTTTCTGTTCTCTGCTGAACAATATGAGCGCCTTAATGACATAATAAGCCGTCAGAGCTGGGCGGACTGGTGGTGAAAGTTTGGGAAGCAAAATGATGTAAGTGTTTTTTGTCAGCTCCTTAATTTCTTTTTCCTCCCTGAATTGAACAACCCCATAATTGTTTTCTCGGATTGCCATAATTACCAAATGAAGGGTCTGGTTGTTTGTAACGTGGCATAAAACTGCCGTGAGACTCACAAACTGGCCAGAGGGTTTGACTCATTCACACGAAATGTGCAATTATTTGACAATTATTAACAACACCTCGCTGCCCCGCTGTGTTTTAAATGCATCTGAAGCCCTTGATGAATGGCAGTTTATAGATCTCATTAATGACACAAAGGCCCAAAGTCAATTAAAAATCAACCTGAAAGCAGCTTTGAAAAGGTGATGCTTCCGAATCAAAAGGATGTTGAAGGGCCACCAAGAGTGTGACCCGGACTCACCCACATAGTTTGATGAGGACTTTGATTTTCAGTCGTTACCTTCATGTTAGGGGTGAGAAGTACTAAGTGAGTGTTCAAAGCCGAAACCTGTCAGGCTCATGTTTATCTGATTACTGTGCTGTCTGAAAAGCACTTCCTCAGGTGCAACTGGTCTGTTGTGCCCTTGTTGGGGCAACACACGAGACCGGTCTCTCCATTTGTGTAATCAAATTCAAGAACATTTTAATGATGAGAATGTCATTTTGAGTTGTGGGAGATCTGCAGTGTTTAAAAAAAAAATTACATAATTCTCCTTATTAATGGCAACATTTTGGAACAAAACTGCTCATTCTCACCTTTTGTTCAAGTCAAAACTAGCTTTGTATTTTTAAAAAAACACTAAGACCGTAAGAGAAGTAAGAAAGAAAACATAAGAAAACTCATAATTTCAAGTCAACTTGATTATTTTGAATCAAACTCAAACTCTTGAGTTTTGAAATAAAGCTTCAATTTTCCTCTTTAGATAAACTTGAATCTTTGAGGTTAAGGAACCTAAACATTTGTATTTTAAAAATTGGAACTATGAACCTGATTTTGTCATTATTTGGTTGCGTGGAAATTAAATCATTGCAATTGAAAAGAAAAAAAAAAACATTAATTCAATGATTTTGCTGCAAAACTTTTGGGAGTTTCTGAATTTCAAAGATTTAAGTTTATCTAAAGAAGAATAATAGAATAAGTAGTTAGGAAAACTTTTTCAAAATTCACAAAGAGTGTGAGTTGGACTCAAAACTCTATTATTATTATATATACTCTCGGATATAATATTATATAAACTCTATATCTATTATTATTTGTTTTTTCAGTGAAGTTGTGTTGTGTTTTAGAGCAACAACATTGTACATCACTGGTGCAAAATCTGCAACACACAACTCAGTTTATTTATTTTTTGACAAACAAGAAAAGTGACATTGCAGCTTTGATGTTGGTTGAAAGTTTCATTTAATAATTTCCTTTGCCAAAAAGTGTCAGAGACCCAACAGTTCCCACCAAGAACAAGCACTAAGGTGAAAATAGCAATGAAAAACTTCCTTATAAGAGGCAGAAACCTCGAGCAGGAGCTGGCTTTGGGGTGGCAGCAGGGTGGGTTGTGGCAGATGTATGGTATGTCATTTAGGTAGGATGAGGTGTTTTGATCTGATCCACATTTTATGACGAGCCTTCAAAATATTTCATTATCAAACTAAGTTTCATAAAAAAAATCCTTGTTTATTAACATTATATATTCCATGATTTATGTTTTTTGAAGTTTAGACAGTTCAACTTTAATGGCAACTCAGCTCAGAAATCTACTACCAGTTTTACTTGCCCCTGTACAAATATGATAATAAATGCAGAAAAAAAGTAAATCTCTATATCTGAGAGGCTGAAAACAGCATTTTCTGAAGCTTTTTGCATGCAAAATTGATTAAATGATTAATCAGTTATCAAAATAGTATAATTTGGGTAAGTGAGTTGCCAAATTTACTTGCCCAACATGGCATCTAACTTGTCCCGGGCAAGTGGTAAACATCAAGAAATAATTAAACATTATAAACCCTGGCTTATATATAAATATACTATAATTATTTTCTCCTTTTTTCACATATGCATTTCTTTTTTTTGGATCCTTGTTTACTGATTAGTTAGCTTTTCTGCTAATTGTATGCATTTTTTGTCGTCTCCTTTTGTTTGCATCTTCTGGAAATTATATTAGCTTAGTTTTTATTAGTATCATTATTTTCTGTTGTTAGTTTTTCCTAATGGTAGAGGAAATCCATTGTATAAACCTGTGGCCTCCTGGCCTCTCCTGATATTTTTCTTATTATATTTTGTCAGTATCTGGATTTTATGCTGCTTTATGGTGGTTTTAAGGATATAATGGGCAGGTTTCAGCAGCACCACCCCCTCCATCCAGAGCGGCACAAGGGGTCAGGTAGTCCACTATAAGACTCCCGATGTTCTGCCTTATAATTGAAGTTCAACAATAAGTTGCAGTGGAGTGCAGCTGCTGCACATAAGTCCACTTTTCCCAGTCACGAAAGGTCCCACAGCAGTTTGGAGTGGAGTCCCTCCTTGAGCTGCCTCTGCTCTGCTAAGCTAGCCTGAACCTGCAGTTCCACTCATCCTAATCACTGAGCCCAATCCATTCCCCTGTCTAGCACCTCTTCAGAGGCCGCTCGCCCCTTTGTTCTGACAATACACAAACGACCATTCAAATGGAGGGACTCTGTAATCAGTGAAATACTAGCCTCTGGGCTTTGTAGAATAGAAAAAAAAGGGAGGGAGAGCGAGAGAGCAACATAGAGAGAGAAAATCCATCCATGACCAATCAACTCTAACTACCTGTCTGGCTTTTTAGCTGCAGATGTTATTTGGAAAAGAGGGGAAAAAATGTGCCCGTTCCAGATGTAAGATGTACAAAGGGAAGGGAAGGCAGGCTGGTACCTCCACCCACCAAGAAAAAGGCTGGACCCTTCCACACCCATCCAGCTTTGATATGGCTGATGTTGTTTCTGCTCTTGCCTACGCCATTTCCTTCAAAGAAATATGTGATGCGTTGCGTCACCTCGGACTAAATTTAGGCAGCATGAAAGATAAAATAAAACATGATTGATGCAGTCTCACTGTCAAAGCATGCTGAGGTCTGACTGGATTATTTGGTGCTGAACGTCACCTGGGAATGTTTCTAGATCATTTATACAGGTAAAAACAAGTATATAAATATTCATATGAATGGGATTACGGTGGCTATAATCCCTCTCTGGAAAAATAGATTTAAAAAAGGCTTTGTTATTAGAAATTCAGGGTGATGCCTAAATTCCCAACATGTTACTTACTATTGGGATTAGAGGTCTAGATAAGATGAGCGGATACAGGTTTGCCACAAGTCTTTTAGTTAAAAAGTACCAAATAAAAAATATATGTAGTGTTTACTGTGTAGTTTTAATGTGTGTGTTTTATGTTTAGATGTTGACTAACACCATCTGGTTGCTGCTGTTTCTGTCCAACCTGATGCAAAGTCAAAAATGAACTACAGAATTTATCATATTCTATTCTGAATTTAATGAATTATCTGTATATTTGTTGTATTTTGCGAGTAGCATGAAGGGACTGCAACTCTAATTTCATTGGACAACACTGTCGTGCACTGATACGAAATGAATTGTTTACTTTGTATATTTGGTTAATTTAGTTCCATCCAGTGCAGCAATAAACAAGTGAAGGCTTGTGAACAAAACCCAAACACAGTCAGTCATGTAGGTTGTTTATATGCAGAGATTTGGTTAAATAATAGGGTGCTGTCGTCTGCAGGGAGGCAAATTTTTATTTTTAATCATGTCCATGTCCATAATTTCACCTATATGATGTCGTCCGGGGTGACGTATGAGTATAATCTGAATACAGTGGTACCAGTTATCATTTAAGTCATTTTTTTCAGTTTTGAGACCCAGTGTCAATCATCTGAATCAAGTTTGTGATGTTAGTATCAGAGGGATGGTTGCAACGTGGACCTTTTCTGTTGTAACACCAGCCCTACTTCAGGGCTGAGCTCATTTATTGTCATTGTGTCATCAGTGCACCGATGGATTAATACATATATGGATCAGTGCTGTCATGCACAACACAGCCTCTGATTGGTTGATAAGTAAAGAACACGGCCTCACAGACTCCGCCCAGGGAATCTTGGAATTGCCAGTGGGTGGCAAACAACATGCTAACAACAACAACAACAACAACAACAACAACAACTCTTTTCAACATGAAAAAATGATAAATAACTACAGAAGACATTAGGTGTTTGATTTATGATTTATGGATTTATTTGACTATGTCTAGTGTTTACATTAGCTTAACATTAGCCTTTCCTATTCAGCTCATTTTGGGGCAATGCACCTTCAGTTTTTTAACATTGACAAAAACAGATGAGACTTTATTAACTGACACACTGTAACTGTACATTTACTGCCACACTGACAGCTGACTTCTAAATTTAAATTTCTGCTGCACAGTTAGCAGTATCATTGCTCACTTTTATTTGTACGACCATTACATACTGCCCTATTCATTAATGGAACCAGTCCAATTAGAATGTAATTATTAAGCCAGGTAAAATGCCATCCCGTGGGAATCTGCTGCTTTGTCACCATGGTAAGAAAAACTCCACAGTCCAGAGTCTGAATCAGCCCGATCCAATCAGTTTTGCCAGAGTTTTCACTTGGAATAAAAGTATTCCACCAAGTGTGCCACCACGGCGCCTCACTCTGCTCAGTTTCCAGTGATTCATTTTAATTTGTGGCATCACTGATATGTACAGAAAGTGAGCTAAATGGACTGGTCCAGGGCTGGTGGACAATCTTTATTGTTGGCAATCTGTGTCATTATTAGTAGAGAAAATACTGAAAGCTGAGCTAAAACAGTGGCAGTAAAACCAGTAAATCAGGTTAAAGCCCATCGCAGCGTTGGTAAAAGCGTGTTGTAGCTCAACCCAAATCCCTCCTCTGTGCCCCTTTTGTGAAAACCATTTTAAAATGTGAATCATAACTGTCTGTAGTCCTGCAGCTTTGCCTACCTGTGCAGGGGAGGAACACATGTAAGTTAAGCAGTGAGAGAGAGAGAGAGTGTGTGTGTGTGTGTGTGTGTGTGTGTGTGTGTGTGTGTGTGTGTGTGTGTGTGTGTGTGTGTGTTGGGTTTTCAAGGTTTAGGAGGCACTTACAACTTCTATAGGATCACATTTTTAGTGTGGTAATGTCCAATTCCTGCATTTTCATCTACGTTTGTGAGAAGGACTCAATGACAATCGTATGTGATGGATAATTTCAGTATTTAGTTTCTCATCTGCCATTTGTTTTATCTTACACTTAGACTATGTAGGTGAAATAAATGAACTGATTTGCTATCAAATGTCCCTTGGCTTAAAATCTGCACTTCACTGTCTATTCTGTGTCCTGTGGATAAGCAGACAGTGGAAACAAAAAAATCACTTTAAGAGAGAAAACTAACCAATCAATGGGCTTCATGCATGAATGTTTTCTTACTTTACTTTCCCTGTGTTTGTTCTTCAATGAAGTGGACAGAGGAAAATCTGAAAAGCCAACAAGGGATTTATGACAGCCAAATCTGTCCATTTGGAAGCTTTAATACTGGTTAAATCGTTGACTAGGAAGTCAGACCCATTGCCAAACCCTCTTTGGAGGGCCAGGAAACCGATAGTGGTGAGTAACTGTAGATGAGATGGATTGTTTTGTCTAAGTTGAGGCTCCAGAACAGAACACAGGTCTTGGTAACTTAATCATCTTCGAGTGTAAAGATGAAAAATTATTAATTGTATTAATTGTTGTATAACATTTTATTCAATGTTTTCATGAAGCAAATTACCTTTTTCCCATAATTATTAATATTTCACAGAACAAAACACAAGCTGCCGTATTGGCTTAAGCATGATTGTTAAGGACAAACAGAAAATATGAAAGTACTGATAAATGCCACAAAATTGCTTACATTGTTTGCGCAAATGAGCAGACAAAATGGAAGCCATCATCATGCTAAAACCTGGTTGAGAATATGCTGGGGAAGCAGGGAAAGATGTCAAATGAGACATCATGCAAGGTGCATAACGGCCTCACGGAGCTCGGGGGCTGAAGTCATTACACATATCGGCTTTCTGACGTTTGGGGACTGACAAATTACCTTGTTGAATCACACTGGTTTGAGTGAGGCATGTCTGTCAAATATATGATAAAAGTGCTGCCTAAGGGCCGCTGCTGACTGTGCTGTGAAACAGATACATGTGCATTGAACTGAATAACACTTGTGTTGTGGTGATAAATTGAAATGTAAGTTGAATGTAATGTCCTTCCTGTGGTCACCACAAGGTAACTGTCTCCAGATTAAAGAACAAAAACTTTCAGTGTTATTGGAAAATATATTATGAGATAAAAAAATGAAAAAGACATGGACATCCATAAACCCAGTGTGATGGATGCTGGGTCATAATTGGAGGATATGAATTATTAAAACAAGAATTCTTCTGGAATTCTGTTGAAACTGTTGATGTTTAATACATTATCCATAGCAGCATTCAATCAAAGTGGTTTCTGTTTCTCCAAATTGTCCCAACTATAAACTAGATTTGCAAATTTTTGGTTTTCCTTAACCAATAGTTGAAAATGGTAACAATCAATGAATCATTAATAATGTGTAAGATACATTTTAAGCTTTTTTCTGATTTTATTTTTTTTTCCTGATCTGTTTTGTCATTTCTT
This sequence comes from Lutjanus erythropterus, assembly GCF_056507025.1. NCBI lineage: Eukaryota > Metazoa > Chordata > Actinopteri > Lutjaniformes > Lutjanidae > Lutjanus > Lutjanus erythropterus. The sequence goes on along the minus strand of NC_139321.1, from coordinate 39,241,184 downwards.
TCTTTCATTCTCTCATTTTAAGTTAAAGTTTCCTCTGTCAACAAATGGCTCTTTCAGAAAAAACATGCAGTTACTGCCATTTCTCGACTATTGATTAAATATTCATGGATATGGTTTTAATTGGTCAAATTCTTGATGATGATTAGTTGATTAATTATTAATCATTAATTTCCCAAACCTGTGCTGCAGCAGTGTTAAGTTTTTCATCCATATGTCCTGGTTTTATTGGCCTGTTTGCAGATGAAAAAAATGTAAATGAAACATTTGGATCTTAATTCAACTGGTACTCTGTACTCAATTATGATTTTGAAAGTAACTCAGTAGACTGCATGGTGTAATGCATACTTTAGTACAAGTAAAAGTACAGACTTGAAAATCTACTCATAAAAGTACAAGTACTTTAGTGAGACTTGCAACATGTACTCTATAGATTGTATTATAGATTTATACATATTTTTGAGTATTTTTTTTTTTTTTTTTACATTTTTTTTCTTTGAAAATTTTGGTATTTTTCCAATTGGTGTGAAAATCTGTAATGCAGTTTGTAAGTTACCTGCTAGAAATGTATCACATGGTGGATGTATGATGAATTATAGGTATTTATTTATAATTATTTATAACTTTCTCTACATACAAGAAACTGTCTCAGGGGATCCTGGAGCTGGAAGGGTCATGCAAATAAATACTTCAGACAGGAGTTTCCTGGTGTGCAGATCACTCATTTTGTCTTTAAATATATTATTAGGCCTCATTTTCATAGTTTTGGCCATCGTTCCTTTCAAGTAACATGTTACTCACTGCTTAACTGCTGGCATCTGGTGATGTGGTGACACCCGTCTGAATGGAGTCCTTTATGGCAGCAACATGAGCTAACGACGATCAGACAGATTGTAGAGGAACCCTGCACATCACCTGTCTGTTACACATCAACGATTAATGGTTTATTTGAAATACTGATCAACCCCGCTCTGATCAGACAACATTACTTACCCAGAACAGATATTTAGGGAGAGACTGAGGGTCCATCCTTTTATCCACTTTTATCCACATCCAAGTCGTGGCCAAACAGGGTAGCCCTGTCACTGCCTGCATGGGTTAAGGGGCAATTTAACATGGTCAACTAGAAGCTTTTCTGGGGAGGACAAACAGTGTGTTACCCCAAAAACTGGAGCACGTGTACCGGTTATTAAAAGAAGAAACACAAAAATGCAAGATGATTTATTTATCATTTACAACAAGGTCATGAAATGACACTTTCATTACATTTCCTTAAGAAATGCAGCTGTTTCTGAGTCTTCTTTATCAGGGTGGAGATGTATGTCAGGGTTCTCTGTATTGTTAATTCCCAGGAACTCAGCTCCTCCAATGTAGACAGGGGTGTGCGTCTTTTATCCTATGAGGCAGATGGATTCACGAGATCATGCAAGAATCCATCTTGCCAACCTCCAAACTATCAGTTTGTGTCCACACAAGAGGTGGTGTGAGCCAGTCAGCGTCCTCGGAGGGACTGCTGGCAGCTATGGGCGTGGTTTTAGGTGCACTGACAGTGTCCATAGAAACAACTCATCTTGATCAAACAATGGCAGCTCCTGAAGAGATTAGCACAGATGCTGTGATAGCATCAGTTATATCAGAACTGGAGAGTATTTCTTAATTGAAAGAAGAGCAAAGAACAACACTGAAGGTTTATATTGATGGAAAGATTTTCACTCTTCTTCTGGTCAAATTTGGTGTCGGTTTAGTGAGCTGATCTGACTTGTTGAAGTTAGCTCATGTTACACTTGACAGATGGTTCATCCAATCACCTGCAAGGGCTTTTCTTGAAAGTGCCTGCCCTTTTCCAAACAGTTTCTATGGACAGCTTCCCAGATGGTTCTGTGTAACAAACCATGTGGTGTCTCAGGTTAGTGCATCTTTCCTTTTGTCCAAAAATCAAGACTGTAGATTTCCTCCTGATATGAAGTATCATTGTTGTTAACAAATCAGACAATCACCTCAATCTAGCAGGCCATAGACCATGTCCTGGCTTCAATGCAACATCCGAAAGGTGTGCTGAAGGAACCGTCTCAGTGACCTTTGCCAGAGAGATAGACATGGCTTCTTCTGAGTCTTCTGGTCAGGTGAAGAAATTAGCAGTCAAGGTTACTAGTTCTCCCCTGCTGAGAAGCACAACTCCACCCACCTCTGCAACACAGGGTTTGAACTTGCGCTGAAGACCTTGTGAACAGGGAGCTCAGACGTGCACAGAGTCGACCTAATCATTCTCCAGAGAAGACATAGCCAGGACCTCATGATATCCTCATGGGCGCAGTGCATCTCACACCAGACAACTCCACAAAAATAGAGAAACCATCCCCTTAATGAGGAGTTTGGTTCTAGACCCGTGGTGTTGCTGTATCTTTCACACTGGCTTTGTCCTGTTAACTTCTAGAGAGACAGTTCTCATCAGCTTTGGTTTTAGACTGCAGGCCAATCAGATTTGTTTCTCAGATCAAAACTCTCAGACAGATTTTTAGCACTGCTATTAGTGAGTGATCAGATTTTTTTTTTTTTTTTTTGCTTGTGCATTGGAAGTGAGCTAAATTTAACAGTGTCAGAACATCAGTAGATATCTTTAAATCACCCTTTGACTGTGGAGATCCTACCAAGTGCCGTTGCCCCTGACAACACAGCTCATGGCAAAATATAGTTTAAGATGAAAACAGGACTGATCTAACAATCGAGCCATTGGTGCCCCACAAGTAAAAATCAATATAGACTAAAGGTTTTTTTTAATGGTAAATCACAGTTGCTAAACCAACCAAACTCCATAGGGAAATCTGTAATTTTACCCCACAGAAAACACCGTAAAACCAAATGCTCAAATGAATCATTTGTAATAACTAGTGAAAACTTAAACTTTGTGTAGAGGTTCTACTAATTAAGATTGTTGAGTGTCATTAGTGTTTTCTTTCTTTTGTGTTTATGCAGCTCATAATTTTTGATTAATGGGGGAAAAGATCACTAAAAGGTCCCTAAAAGCTAAATATTTTTTGAGAGTAAAAACACAGTTCTATTTATCACTATTGAGTGTGCTGAACATGAAATAGCCTGTTTTAATATATAAAATTTATTAATTTCTGTTGACTTATTGCGATGAAAAGCATGAATACAAATTCTGACTTGCAGTTACTTTAAATATTAGTTGGTTTAATCAATAATTTTAATTTACTGCAATAAAAGTGCATATGTAAAACTAACTCCAAATTTTTAAGCTGTGATAACCTCCAGTTTTGAAGTTTATGAACTCAAGAAAATTGTGGCAACTGATTGCCTCAATTTTTTCTGAGTACTTCTGACTTATTTGGGTTTACAGCGTATGGGCTCTGCTTGTCTACTGCTGCCTCATTCTGTTAGTTTGTTGGTGTGACTGCAGTGTTATAGATGTGTAGTTCAGATTTACTGAAGTCACACAATAACACCAACACATCAAGCCAGCAGAAAACCAGCAGCTCCCATATTCTGCAAGGTAAAATGACTGATTTCACCTATGGAGTTTAGATAGTTTGTAGATAACAATATCTGTCTCATGTAACAGCAGTTCCCCATCAGATATGGAAGTTTGTCTGCAAAGAAAAGTGGTAAAAATATTCTAAATATAGCGTACACTTAACATGATACAGATTTTTTCGGTGGACCTTTTATAAGTAGCTATAATACCTTCTGTTGCTGACCCTGTCCCAAGCACTTCATTGCTTAGCTTCCATGCTGGTGCCCCTCTCTGCTTCTCCAAACTGGGGGCGTGCCAGTCGACATCTTCTGTAGGTAACACACTGACTGTAAATATACTGTAGAAGTACCTCATTCAACCCCACATCAAGCACTTGTGATGGTTACCAAACCAAACAGAAGACTGAGTCATATAGAATTTGGCACCTAACTAAAAATGTTTGGAATATCAGAATATAATAGTCATACGCTGTCTAGTTCAACTTTTACTGAACAGGTAGCAGAAATTCCAGCAGCATTAGTCAGTTTATATCCAGACAGTTGTTGTCTCAGACACTATTTAGAATTTGTTTTTAACAGCTTGCCTGGTTAAATAAAGATAAAATAAATAAAAATAAAGTCACAGATTAAAAAAAAAAAATGAAATGTGCTTTTACAAAATCATCATGCAAGTATAATCTTAGAGAGGTGAAAATGTGGTAGATGAGACCACAGAAAAAAGTCCTGGTGAGCCCTCAAACTGAGCCTGACTCTCAGAAGCCTCTCCTCTGTGTCAGGGGAAAAAAGCTCTGAGTTTGTGGGCAGAGGAATGCAGCTCACATCTTTGCCATAGCAGCCGTAGAGGTAATGCGCTCGCGTGTTGGCGCTTGTCGAGGTGAGTGCACCTCCCTCTTCTGTATTAATAACCGCATGTCCTATTGCTGTACCAACTGGGCTGTGTTTTACTGGGCCAGGGTTTGCTTACGGGAAGATAGATGATGAACTCCCCCACCTCTTCCTCTAATTTACACAATTACTTCCCCTGATGTCTGTTTCACTGAAGTGTTCCCAATCCCTGAATGAGCAATCCCCGCACATCCCCACCCTGTCATCCCTCACATATTCCCAATGCCAAGAGCACACTTGAGCAAAATAAAGTGTGAATACGGCATTAAAGAAAAAAAAAGACGGAGTGCAAGTACTTAATTTAAAAATAACTCTGTTTAGTATTCACACTATTCATGATCATGCCACGGAGTTCACAAATCCTGACAGGGAAAGAGTTGCCTGCTTTTTTTTTTCTGAAGAAAAATGTTTACATAAGCGCATCATCCGTGACAATTGACTTATACATAGAAGGAATTGTTATTAAGATACAGTCAACTGTCAAAATCTTGCCCTGAAAGAGAAAATCACTGGTGATGACAATGATGGCTTCCTTTCCGTCTAATATAAACATACCAGCATGATCACTTTTTTCCCCCGGGGCAAAGTCATTGTTCCATTTTGAAAGCTCTCTGTGAATGCTTGAAATGTTCCCTTGATATTTTTTCCCTCTGCTCGTTTATTTGCTTGTATCCAGGTGATGTGCCAACCTGTCACATCAAGCACAGACGGCCTTATTTCCTCAGAGCAAAGGTCAAAACAATTGTCACGGGAAGGATGGGCGTGTGTGTGTGTTTGGGGGGGTGGATAGACCACACTCAAAAGTTTTACTTTGACATGTTAAGTGCAAACTACCCAAGGAAACAGAAATTTTCTAAGAGATTTGTGCTTTTTTTATGAAAACACCACATTATTATCACAAACTGTGATCACTTTAACATAGACTGTTTTGCCATATTTGTGAGTCCCTCCAGGATTTGCAGGTTGTCTGTGGGACTGTAAAATGTCCTATTTCACTGCAGCTTTTCCAAAAAAATTGCAATGCATGAAATGCAAAGTTCTTAGGCATTTTTTTTAGATTAAATTGCAATAGCAAGGGAAAACTGCATAAGAAAGTTGCAAATTTTCTACGTTCTACTAAACCTCACCAAAAAGGTTCATGGTTACAAAACCTCAAACAAAAGCTGCTTTATTTGCAGATGAAGAAGTGCACCCTCATATTCTACCAAAAGACAAAATCACAAGCTCAGTTAAAATAACTGGTGTTCTTTTCAGTTCTTGTGAAAAAAAAAAATAGTGAATAATATAAGAAAACATGGAGTTGGTTCATTGACACGTACATGTATGATGTTTGCTATTATTGGTAGAACTCGTGGGGAGCAAAGATGAGTGGTCCAATTTGTGGAAGAGAGGCGGAGTTTGGTCAGAATTGCAAGGTCGTGCAGAATTCACCTGGAATGGTTGAATTCGAGTGAATTGTTGTGATCACAACATCACAACTTCCTGGAGGGACTGATTTGCATATTAAATGAAACTAGAATATTTGCATTTCCTGAGAAAAATGCATGTGATTGTTGTGAGGCCACTGTTGCTGCCACAAGCCTGGCCAGCTTATGAAAGCGATGGTGATTCCAGTCTGAAGATACCCTCCAAAATTGGTTGTCACTGAAACTTTTATTGGTCTGTATCATTTGAATGGTCGTCAACTAAGGAATCCACTGCATAAAAATCTTTCTTCTACTCCTTACAGTTCATGAGTTATCAGCCAAAACATAAAATGCTTTTTAACTGACTACATGGTGCTGCTATTGAACACATGTTTTAATATTGTTATTACTTAATTACTGCAAACTACCATATCCATTAGTTCAGATCACATGAAGTCACACTACATGGCTGATGAATGGTAATTTATTTTTTTTAATAACACTAACACCCATTTGTCCAATCTGTAGTCACAGTTTCAAAACTCCAAACACAATTAATACAATGCTGTGGACCATACCATTACACAATTAATTTGTGTTGTTTTTACAGAATATGCTGTCAGTTAACACATTTCTATAATACCTCTTCTTTACATAAAAGTTTATATAACTAGTTTTATTTACAAATGCTTGCACACAGTGTGCCAGAAATTAAAAACTGTTCAAAAACTTAAATATAAGGAAAGAAAAGATCGGTGGAAGTGGATGAGAACATATGGCCAAATGATGAAGAGCGTACAGATGTTTTGACACATGGAAACAAAAGTCACGTATGTTGGATTTTTTTGGTTGATCACTGGCAGCTATTTCATTTAGCTGTTATAACTTTTACTGCAGCAAATTTGTCACATAAATTTTTCTGCTGTACAAGTGGTTTATAATAAAAAGAAACTGATTAATTATATGCTGGCAGAACTGAAACATGAAAAATAATGCAGTATTTGTGATACCATTAACTATTAGTGTTTTAAAAGATGTGATACAGATTCAGGTTTTCCATGTTTTGATAGAGTTCGCGTATATAAAGGCAAGTGTTTTTATATTTTGAAATGTAGAGTTGGTATTTAATGAAAAAAAAGTGGTTTTGAGCAGAAAAGTATTTGGCTAATTGTGAGATTGAGTTGGTTTGTTGCTGTGTTCAAAGTTTAGAAAAGGTAAATCTAAATGTTTGTTAGCAGTTGTAAAAGACTTGAAGTCCCATAAGGTTATCTTTCACTGCCACTTGGGGCCGCCAAAGAGTAAATCTGGCAGTGCAGCTTTAAAACGAATGCTTCTTTCTCAGCACATCTGTATGTCCCATTTTGTAGGACAAATACTGAGCTGCTGTCCAACTTCACTCTTTCTTAATAACAACACTTATCACAAGTAACAGCTCTGACCACAGTCTAAACCGCAGAATTATTATATAGTATTAACATGTGTTAACAACACCTGTTGTCGTGAAGTGAGTTTTTTTTTTAACTAGACGCACAGATGTGTTTAAAATCACACATCCCTTTGGGTCGTGAGAAAAAAGAGGGCGGAAATGTACATGCCTGCAGAGACATGACCTTACATTTCTTTCCACCAGAGATGAGCATGCAAAATATTGTCCTCAATTAGATGTCCTGCAGGTACACCCTAGAAAGACAATTTGACTGATTCCACTGAACTTCTAATGTAGTAAAGCAATGCAAAACGCAAAGTTGGAGCTCACACTAAGATAGATATATAACAGTAGTCTCAAAGGTGACATTTCTTGAAAAAGCTTAATAACCGCGGTAGGTTTAGTTGCCATCCACCACTGCTTTAGCTATCAACACCGGAGCTGTAAAAATGCAGGCTGAGGCGTTGTGAGTGGAGCAGTCAGTCTGACAGTAGTGTTAGCATTCCCTGAAGGCAGTTTAAAGAACAGTGTAGTATGAGGTTGCATAATCTGTGCCTCAGATTCATGGAAAAGAGTGCCTGCTCTTTTGAGAAAGATATACTGACACTTCCAAGACGTCTGGAGAGAAGCATGTGGAGCAACACTTGGCAGCAACGCAGGTGATTGTATGAAATGGAAATTTGTAGCTTAATTGATACTAGTTGCCACAAGCCGTCCAAACAAGGGAGATGATGAAGTCGTGACAACACATGTCTGAATTTAATGTGAATTTGAGTTTGTTTCTTTGAGGTTATGTAAGCAGATTTTCAAGATTTTTTTTTTCTTTTCATAAACGACTAAACCACAATGGGCTTTGACCTTTGACCCGAATTCAAACTTAATGCAACGTTTCAGCCTGTTCTCGTTCCCAGGTTGTCAAAGCACTACATCACTACAGCTTACGTTTCTTCAGAAAGTGGGAGTCATTTCACTATTCATCATGGGACTGGGACAGGACAGGAAAAAAATCAATGGGAGCAGGCGGGAGCGTGAATCATAATAACAATAAGTCATTTTTTAATATATAAAAATGTGTGTAATGTTTGTGTGGACTTTGGATTAACGGGAACAGGATGGGACTGGAATCATTCTTCCAGGATTGGGCAGGGAAGGAATTTTTTTTATCTCTATCTGGGGACTGGGACGGGACAGTAGTGAAAACCCACTCTTGTGTGGCCCTCTATTAAAGACGCACAAGGTATCCTTGAACGCCTGCATAAGATGCACCAGTCTTACAAGTTGATGTAAACCCACTTGTGTCAGGTGATGTAGCATAAAGAGCAAGAAAGTCCATGTATGGAGGAGGTGGGGTGGATGGGTGGGTCAAACACAGGAACCAGGAGGCCAGGGTTCATGTCCCATGTTAAACCAAAAACATACATTATCTAAAGTTTTAAGTCACGTAATATTACGCGCATCACATCACTTACATCACGTATTTATTTTAACCCAAGCCATGACCTTTTCCTAAACATAACCAAGTAGGCTAGTCTTGGTGCCTAATCCCCTGTCTTGGCCGCAGGCAACTCAGACATTTTAATCCAAGCAGCTCTCTGCACCAGCTACACCGTCTCATGTCTCAGCTGCATCCTGAAGCGTTTATTTAGACCTCAAGTCTATTTTTTTGACAATATATGTGCAAATGTGAGGCTGGTGCCCAGTAAAAAGACACTGAAAATGTATTTTATTTAGATATTGTAACTGAGATGGAGCAGAGATCAGCAAACTGCTCTGGTTTAATCCCACAGACTCTGGGGAACAAGACACTTGAACTTTTTCAGCAAGTGTACACCTGTACATTTACTGCCACGAGGCGATTCAGTGTACACACACTCCCACTGCAGTGTTAACGGCACAATCAGATGCATCATGTTGATGTAAAAACAGATCAGCAATATTCATACATATCAAAGTTTGGCGGCTCATTTGAAATGCATGGATAATACAGATCCTATATAGACAGACACTTAAGTGAGCGTGATGCTGCCATGACCTTTGTGATCTAGACAAGGAGTAAGGCTGTATTCAGACACAATCAGGCGTTGCAGTGGTTAGTTGTAGGGTTGTGCTGTGGTGTGGGTGGTGTTTTTTTATGGTTACAATGAAACTGATGAAACAAATAGGAAACAGGGTTGTTTTTCTCTGATTCACCAACTGTCCTTCTACCAGAGTTTGCTCCCTCTTCTCATTCATATTTTATATGACTAGCTCCAAACCAAGACAAGCTTCTTGTGATGTCGCTATTTTTAAGCATAAGCTGCAAGTTAGATGATGATGTCAAAGGTGGATTCACAAAATAAACCAAGTGAGGACACAACTGCGAGAAAATAATCATTTAGTCCATGAACTCCACCTGGATTGTACCCAGTTTCAAAGATATTTCAGGCTGACAGTCAACAGTCTAATCATGGTTGTGATTGATCACTGCAGCATGACGTCGGGTTGTATTTGTCCAAAAGAAGACTCTGTTTCAACTTTTCCACTGCAAGCTGTTTCTTTTTTTTCCCAGCATCCCCTGTGACTCTACCGCCACAGCCTAAACACACCATCCCCTTTTAAAATGAATGAGATGCCTTGCATTTTGGCCACAACACTAAACCTTACCAAACTGTGACCATTTCACAATGTTACCCAGGTGTTTAAAAGGCTTTCTGGCAGTGTCTCATACAGATGTTAAAGGTCCCTTGTGCATCAGCAGGAGACGTTGAGGGGTGTGGCAAAGCAGCATTAGTATTTGCCAAACTTGGATAAGAATGTGTTGGACATTTTAAGTAAATGTCAACAATATGATTCGACTCTGAAATGAGCTTATAGGTACTGAGTGACCCTGAGTTTTTGACCTCTTTTAGCACTTATAGAGCAATGTTTTTTATTTATCAGTGGGTCAAATTTGTTTGTTGCTAGTTTTACACTATTCTGTTGACCATAAGCTGGTGCTGTAACATGCACGAAGAAATGGAGCAATGCACCAACAAATGCAAGCATAGAAGACTACAAACAAGCAAACATGGATGTGCTCAATTAAAAATTAATCTACAAATCGGCTTTATGAGAAACAAAATGAATTCAACATGTTTGTTAGGTCTGAAAGAAACACACAGTGCATTTTCTTGGGAAACTTGAATGTAAACATAACTTTTATAGGCCTATAAGAAAACTACACAGGGCACCGCTAATTTGAGATGGAATTTCAACTGGCAGCCTGTTGCACCTACAAGCTGTGAGAGTTTGAACATTTTTAATGTAGTCCCAAACATATCCCAGCAGATATATGTGTATATATATTTCTGGATTTCATCTGTTTGCAGCACTTACATTTGCATATTTTCATGCATGAGTTTTCAGTGTTTCACAAAGTATTCTGTCATGGCTCATTGAGCAGATAAATCCAGGTGAAAGCTGGAACATGTTCTTGCTTTCATTCGTTAAACCCACTACAACCATTGCACAGAAGAAACTGGAAAAAGAGGAAAAGTGTAAGCAGGGAGAGATAGATAGTATGAAGGGTGGGGGTGCAAATGGATTTTAGTTTGAAGTTGAATTTGTAGTTAAGTAAAACACTAAAAAAACACATTCTTAAATTTATGGTTGAAGGAATGTAACAATTGCGTGTGCAAAAATGAGTGCTTCAGTCCAAATAGCAAGCTGGAGACATAGATGGTGTATAGGTTGAAGGCCTATTTAACATATGATCTATGGTTGAAGTGAGTTGTTTCCCCCCGACCCCTTCTCATATGACCCGAGGAGGCTCAGGCAGGCTGCAGGAACACTGCAGGAGTGCAATATGTGTGCAACATCATAAATTGACAATAACAACTGACAATGAGTCATCCATTGTGATTCGGTCAACTGTTCATAACTTTTAATTGTCTGTCAATATACATTTAAGCCTGTTATTCTGAAAACAAAAGCCCACTGCTCTGAAAATACACACTCTGGAGTTCAGTTCAGTGACTGCCTGTCTCACTGTCTCAATTTAACTGGCATAAACATTTATGCCTGCTAAAAGATTATTAACGATGTCTAACAACTCATAAACAGACACTTAATCAGTCTGTGAATATTTGGCATTAATTTAACTCCAAATAGCACGAACAGGCAAAAAAACACGTTTTTCCAGGCTGGAATAGAAATTTTAAAGGGTGACACCGCATCTGTAGTGCTGTTGTCAGAGAACCAAGTATTTCAACTGTTTCAACATGTTTTCTTGATCTCTGATGACATATTGTGCTCATTTTCTGATTTATTACAGTAAATACATTTCAGATTTCTCCTTTAATACACTTTAATTAGCAATAGAGCAGACATTTTTTCTGTCCTCCTATCCATTTTGTTCCACAGTAACATTGCTGAAATATCATTGTAAGTTACTAGAAGCTGGTTCTCATGTTTTGTCCACATTTTGTAAATGATCTGCTATAAGTCAGTTTATAATGTGACGTGCTGGTTTGTATTAGATTCCTTTAAGTGTTGTAAGAACTCTAAAAATGTTCTTCAAGTGGTTTTTGACACTTTTACAACAGATTGTTTGAATGAACAAGAACAGCCTGAGACTATTAGATGTTATCTACTGTCCGCCCTCATACCCCACTCTTGCATTTCACTGAGAAGTGTTGTGAAAACAATTATTTGTGTGTGATCATGTCTGGTTTGCAGTTGTGTGTGCCTTTAAACTTGCAATAAACATAACATCCTTGGAGCTGCAGGTTTTCTTTGTTTAATTTAGAGAAAAATCACACACAAATTATGTTTTATTTGTGCTTAAATACCCCTGAATTGTACAAGTGATTCATTGTTGATGAAAGATGATTTAATCCATCACTCCTACACACACACATGCAGAAACACACAGAGGCTTCAGGCCTTTAATAAGGCAGATGGCTGGACAAGCTGGTTTTATGCAGCGCAAAGTGGCCGTCCTGTTCTTTACTCACATGTTCTTCATAGGGGACACACTCACAAACAAAACACACCTGTTCTCCTAAGAGCACAAACCCACACAGAGGTTGCAGAGATTGTCCTCAGATGGAGACATTTATGACTGAGAACAGACTGTCATGACTGTCTTGTGCCATATCGTGTGACTGCTGGATTAGAGAAAAGGGCGATATTTCCCTAATGGCCTAATGTTGTGTTTGGCTGTGACACACGCAGGGAAGTGATACCCACAGTGATACATGAACAGCACACCTGCCTTGTCCTTGTGTGGTCTAACCATTATAGTAAGCCACTAACACTACCAGAATAAAGAATTTAAGGGACCGTTCCCCCAAATTGCAAAAGAAACATCACTTTATGTCAATTAGAATCCGGCCATGCAGACCGTTTTATTTGCCCAGGTTTGGAAATGCTAGGCTCTTATTTCCGTCTCCACCCGAAAAACAATTATAGTGATAATTAAATGAAATAGCTGTTTTCTTTGTAACTATACTTTGTACTGGAGAAACTGACCCAATGAGAATATGTTCTGTGAATCCACAGGAATAAGGACTTCGAAGGACAAGTCACTGTTGAATTCTGAATTGGTCAAAGTAAGATGTCACTAGAAGTGAGTCAGTGCCATAAAAATCCCCCCACCCTTTGGTGGCCACAGTTTGCCTGTGGCCAGTTTGCCTTAGTAGACTGACATTTTGTACGAAGGTCAAATGCGTGTGTGTGAAGGTGTGTGTTTGTGTTCATGCAAATGGAACCTTTCTAAGTCCCACCCCTTTTCACCCTGTGCTGGGTCAAACAGTTGAGCAAACTTGGTACCTCAGTCGGTCTCTCTTTCTGGTTTTTGTACTTAACTATGTTATGCTACTATGCTTGGCTCGTCTATGTTGAAAAGAATATTTGCAAAACTTTCACCAGCTATTTAGGGATTTATTGATTGACCGGCCAGTTTTCTGTGTGACCAGCCCTGACTGATGACCAGCCGGTCAGGCTAATGTTAGCCAGCAGCAGACTGCTGTTCACAGACTAACAGTTAAAATCTCTCACCTCCAGTTCTCGCTGAAGAACAAACAACCTTTGTCATTTTCTCATCCAGTTTGACCTCTGCTTCTGTTTTTCTCACTGCAAAGCTTTGCAAAGGATCATGTTCCCTCTAGTACATATAATACATATATATATATATATATATATATATATATATATATATATATATATATATATATATATATATATATATATATATATATATATAAACTTTTGGAGACAGTATTAAGTAAGTAGTCAGTGTTTTATTATAAACATCCAGGAAGGAAAAGTTGCAAAAATGTTTGTGAATGCTGTCAATTCAGTCTTACAAAGACTGAAAATCGGAATCGGCCAAAATCGGAATCGGCAGGTCAGACCCTTTAAAAAATCAGAAATCTGAATTGTCCAAGAAAATTGGAATCGGTGCATCTCTTCCAGCAAGTTAGCTAATGATTTATGGAGATTAGCTAGCTAGTTAGTTAGCATTTTGCTAACATCGACCAGATAGTTATGTAGCAATTTGCTAACAATAGTTAACTGGATGCTTTGACATGAAAAGGAGAATGAGGTATCAAGTTTGCTCTTCTGTTATTTGAGCACAAAGCATGAAGGCCAATTGGCTGAAAGGGGGCATGGAAATGGGAGTGGCTTGTAATTGTGACTGATGGCTTTTGATTCATCTAACATGACCTGTACATGGTTGCTGTTATTGTGAATTTACTTTTTTTTTTTTTTTGGTATAATTTGGGTAAATCTACCTTTTTGGTCAGTTTTTTTCTTATTCCACTTCCTTTTGTCCATTACTAGAAGTACAGCTCATTGCCTTTTCTAACCTGCCACTACAAGGGACTTTTAATGTATATAACTCCTTCTTGATATCTACCACCTACCCAAAGCTCATCATACTGGATATGAGGGGTTTAAATGGAATTAAATAAAATCCACCAAAAGTATTTTCCATCACAGCGCAGAAGGAAGTGTGCATCTTCCCTCTGCATGGTGATACAGTTGGGAGCATTAGTTTGATAGAAAGAAAATAGTTCCTACATGAAACTGCTCTCAACATGGTCTGTGGATTATCTTGAGTAACCAGGTCGTGATTTCTGCTAAAAAACAGTTTTTTCAAAGGCATCTAGTCCCATTATATAGGACAGAAGCCAGCGACAGCCAATACACCAAAACTCTGCAAATTCCAACAAAACAATGTTGATGGATAAATACCATCACATTTTGAGGTGAACTGTCCTAAATTCTGCAAGTGTCCATATTTTTTTTTTTCTTCACTGAGGTGCCTGGGCAATTTCTAGGCCTTCCATTCTTATATACATATGTGTGTGTGTGTGTGTGTAAGTGATTTAGGATTTTGGTGTGTGTGTGTGTGTCAATACCTCCAGGCTGGTTCAGTCAAACCCTGGACTGGAATTCAAGTCAACCACAAAGGGGGGATTTCCACGTGCCTCTCAGTTGTCTTGTTTGGAACATAAAATTGTGCGTCATCCCGTGGCTGCATCCGCAAGTGCGCCTCACTTCCTCATGGCTACAGGGCAAAAACTGTTCAGCTGGCAGTGAAGTAATGCCTGACTCACACTTCAGGTAAAAGCTTAATCAATTTATATCATTATGAAGTCTCGCTTTGATGTTAACACCTGGACTTCAGTGCCACCCAGTGGTGACAGCAAAGATAGGCGCTTATTACAATTAAAGGAAAAGTTCACTTTTTTTTTCTTTACAATACTCATGCCCATATGTACACTGAAAGCAATGCTGGCTAATAAGATAAATATGCATCTTAAAAGTCAAGTATGTAACATTTTTGCAACTCTATTTGGACTATAGTATTTATATGCATGTTTTCATTAGTGTATAATTACTAGGGATGTCACAATTTAAATATTAAATTGGAAGTCGATCAAAATGAGCTTTCACTGTCAATTATCAAAATCAAAGGCAGAATAGGCAATTCTCTCAGTACTGTTTTTTCTCTCCATCCCTGCCTATTTGTGGTAGAGTTCTGCACCTGCAAAAATGTTGTGTAACGGGTAAAAAAAATTACATTTATAGAAATTCACAGGTGCGGGCACAGGTAGAAATGATTGAATTGTGGGCAGGCAGCAGGTGAAAACAATAATAAAACAAATACAATACAATTTCTCCCTGGGGGAAATCAGTATTTATATGTACTAATACAGTAACAATAAGCCTACTCAGCTGGCAGGATTTTATTGTGAAAGCTTACCACAACCTTTGACCCCCCATCCTGCCAAACAGTGGGATGTCAGTGTTTGATCTGACAGTGATGTAGGCTCTCTGCTGGCTAAAACAGATGGTGTGAAGGAAAAAATAATCAGTGGAGTATAATGAATTGTGGACAAAAATCTCTGAAGGCCTCATTGGACATTTAAGAGGATTCTGGTGCGTTCAAAGACTGTTAGAATATCTTGTCAGTGGCTTTGCTGCCCATAAAACGTTTCAAAAAGTACTAGCTTTTGATAGCTGCAAGCTAGACTCAATGTCACTATGGAAACACATCGACAGCTGCAGGGGCACAAACACTGCGCCAGTTAAGAACAGAAGTGAGTGAATGTGTTTGTGTGTTAAATCACACATGCTTATGTGGATGAGAGCAACCCATCTGGGTGCCTGGCTCATGCGTCATGCCCCCACCCCTTTTTGGATGAAAAAAAAAAAAAAAAAAACACTAATGTGACTGGAAGTCAATAAAATCTGAGGTCTTTACCAGTTTAAACACATAAAATAAGAAAACCACATTGCTTTTTAACTATTAGGAGCCTGAATCCTTTGGCCAGTCAGGTGAGTAATTATGCTGTCTTTGTTGATCGATAATAGGTGTTGCATTGAAAAGGGGGAAAAAAAAAACAGAGGTCCTTTCAGTGTGTTTCAAATCAAAGTTATCGAATCTGACATATACAACTACCGTCAGTTAATGTTTACCATATATTTTTCATCTTTTATATCACTGAAACACTTTATTTTGCTGTTTTGATACTGTTGAACCAAACTCCATTCTAAAAGCAGGTGTTTTCTGGTCGGGCCATATTTGACTTTGCAATAATTGCAGGTAACGGGTTAGTTCTGGTTCTTAGCTTTGCAGATGCAGGCGGGTTACCAAAACTAGACCTGTGTAGGACTGACATACAGCATCCAGTACATATTCAAAAGAAAACACACTTAAAAAAACAAAAACACTTAAA
The DNA here is from genome assembly GCF_056507025.1 of Lutjanus erythropterus. Taxonomy (NCBI): domain Eukaryota; kingdom Metazoa; phylum Chordata; class Actinopteri; order Lutjaniformes; family Lutjanidae; genus Lutjanus; species Lutjanus erythropterus. The sequence continues at coordinate 39,224,769 of NC_139321.1, read as the reverse complement.
ACACAACACAGCATAACTTACCGCCTGTTATGTCACATTTGATACTGTAAATACTATTTTTTAAAGAAAGAATTTAAAGGTATTCCACAAAAAAGCAAAATCTTTTTGAGCTCAAACTCAGTGAAAACAGCTCAAAATTATAAAATAACTGCACACACAGCAGTGATAAATGTTAATAAGACCGATAAACCTCCTGTTCTTTTCAGTGCCTGTGACAAAAAACATAAATGCAAAGAAAATCGTGAATAATAAAACAAAACACTGAGTCAGTTCAATGAGACATACAGAGTTTCGACAAAATTGCAAGATCACGCAGAAATGGATTGAATTTGCATTAACTGGTGCTGAAATGCCTTTTGGTTTTCTTACACACCTAGAAGGGGAGGGTGAGGCATGTTGGCTGCAACTGGCAAGTTCACCACTAGATACCACTAAATCCTACATACTGGTCCTTAAAAGCAATTTCAATGTACGATGAGGGACAAACTCCAGAGTCCAATTTCACTGCAAAAACAAAGCTCAGCTGAAGCTAAAAGTTAGTCTTTCCTGTACAATAAAGCCGTGTTATCATTTCTCCACTGCAGCTCAGCCTTCTTTGGACTGTCTGTGGAAAAGACTTTGAAGACAGACTTTAAAAAGATGTGAATGTATCCTTTCAAGATTAAAAAGGATATTGTGGGATTTAGGTAATGAGGAAAAATGATACAGCATCTGGTGTCTCCTGATGTCTTCTTCAATAACCAGATGTCAGCTGATAATGCTGTGCACATAAAAAGTACACATTCTGTGTTGAAAACACGTTAAAGTGAAATGAGCATATCCAGATCTCCAAATCTCCTCCCAGCTCATCTGATGATGTAGTCAAACTCTGAACTGTGTTGATTTTTCCAAAGTATCACAAGTGAGTAATGGTCACATTCTAGGATTTGGGAGGAGATGTAGACACCATAACAATGAGTTTGCACTTACTGCAACAAAAAGGACAAACTAGAGTGATTGTTTCCTCCATTTTTTCAAGAATACATTTAGCTGTTGTGATGATCTGCCTCTTTTCAAAACAACTGCCTCTTGACTGCAAAATACTTAAATTAGAATTAAAGTAATAATTGATTATCATTTCTCGAATCTCTTTGTTCTGGACATATTGTTAATGTTGAATTCACAAATGTCTTTCGAGTGCTGTGGAAGAGAAAACTGTCAGGTCAATGTTCTGTTCATGAACCTTCATGCTATTGAGTGAGCCAGCCCACATTTCTACCAGTTTTGAGCTGAACTATTGTAATCAAGGATGCATCAACAGAGGGCACTGCACAATGCAAAACAACATATATATGACACACCTACTTCAGTTCCCAAGGAAAACATGCTACTTTTTAGTTCTAAGTGGGAACCAACTTTGTCTTTATCTTTGGTGGAAATGCTCAGAATGTTCAAAATTGAATCCTTGAGGTGCTAGAGGCAAGGCCGGTTCCATGTTGGTGGAAAAGGTCTATCAGAGCAGTAATATTTTGCCCTGCAGGTCTACAGGTAAAAAAACAAACAAACAAACAAAAACTTCAGAATGTGAGACTCAAAACCAGCTGCAATCCACTTTATTCAGGTAAATTATACAGGTAGGGTTTTAAAAAATGGAGGGATATGTTTCTCTTAACAAACCATGAATGAATATCCACTATCAGCAACCATGCATGAACTAATCAATAAACTTAGACAAAATAGACAAAATGCACTTTCTTTCAACACATGCTGAGTCAGCCCAGCCATAATCTACTCATAACCATTCAGATTTCACAACAGTACAGTGTGTTACAATTTAATTTGCATTGACATATGCAGCAAATAGGTACCAGTCTTTTTTCTTATCAATTGAAATTAAAGATGACTCTCACCAGATACTGGAGTTTCACAGTTTATATTTCAGGTTACAGACACATGGCAATATAATGGATAAAGAAAATACAGAGGGGGCGATTGGATATCAATGATCAGGACTACTTCAGTCTTCTACAATTAGACATACTACTGCTCACAATCCAAACAACTTTTATACTTAATAATTATCTTCTAAACTCTGTTTTACCATGCTAGTAGCTTTATAAGAAGCAGTTAAACTACTCAGTTTGACTCAAATTTTTGACAGTCAAATTTTAACAATTTTTGTGATAACTAAAATGATGACATTACTATAATTATTATAATCGCATTCTTTTTCACTTGGACTGGCTCGAGAGTTACTCAAAGGAGGACAACTTAAAAGATATCAAACCAAATTGACAATTTAACAAAAATAGGACAGGATTTTTTTTTTTCCAACAGTTTAAAAAGGGGTTTCATACTCAACATAAAACACTTCTACACCAAACTAAAACACAGCATTTCAAACAAAAATCCAGACAACAGATTCAAGCTGCAAAACCAGCTATTAGCAAGGGCGGATTAGGCATACAGTTAAAAATATAATCGTTCAGCTGCCGTACTTGTAAATAAAAGCAAGAGATTTATATACAGAAAAAAAGCTCTTTAAGTTTGATATGAGGGAAATTTTAAAAATCATTAACGAAGGACGCTGTCATGTCATGAACTGAAACACAAGCTAAAAATTACCTGCTCCAGCTGAAACCTTACTACAAATAGGACGTTATAATATTTAAAACAGAATATTTAGGCCAATTATCAGGGCGACTTTAATGACCTGACTTAGCTGAAGTACTAGAGCAGCCAAGGAATTTTAAATATCCTTTACAGATGACAGGGAGGTCAGACCAAGCCATTTGATTGGTTAAAGATGGCATCCAATTGCCAACATTTGGCTCATAAAAGGCATTATACAGGATCATAAACACATTATGCACAGAGCGGGTGTATACTTATTGTCACCAGAGCACTGACATACAAGAGTGCAAACAATTATGGGGTTGAGATCTTTATGGGCTTTCTGTAAATGACGTCACATTGCTCTGATGTAATTTTACGATATATACCTTATGATTATGTTGTAATAAATAAGGTAATCCGTGTTAATCTTAGGCTTGAAACAGTTTTTAGTGCGTTAGAGTACATTGAAATGTGCATTGAAAACAGTGTTGGTGCCACGTCGTAAATATACTCCTGGAGCTAGTTAATCTATTTGTCTTGTTTTTAACTTTTTTATGTAAGTTATATGACTTTAAAGAAAAAGCATTTTAGTCTGGGCATCTGTTGATGGTTTTATAGGGGTTATAATATTATTGAGAATGTTTGTTTACTATTCTTATGAATACTTAAGCTACAGATGATTTTGGACTGTGATCATTGTAATGAATACCCTCTCAAATTCTAACAGACGTTTAATGGGCTTGACATGAATTCACAATAAACAATCCCATCTGAAATGGTTCAAGTCAGCAGATCGTAATGTTTGCAAGTTTAAACTGCCCTAATATAAACTTAATCTACATTTGTACTGACAGTATTTAAAAAAAGAAGAAGAACATTAAGAATGACACTGCACCCATCCAGAAATGTCAGGTGTGTTCATGATAAAAACATAGGATGAAACATTTCTTGTTTACTCAACAGAATAACTGGTAAAGACATGTCACAGTTTAAAACTGCACATATCCATGCAGAAACATGGTTCGTACTGTTCCTAGACCAGATTCCTTAATATTAAGTGAAACGATTTCTAAACCAGTACTTCTTCATGACTATTTGTTTTAACAGTGCATGAAACAAAATGAAATCCTCGATGTTGTTGGCCAAGTTGTTAAAAAATGCAGTTACTGTATGTTCTCCTGCAGACATTGGTGTGACCAAACTGAATGACATAATTTAAAAAAACCTGTTCTCTGGACAATGCTGACAAACTTCTGTACAATATCTATAGAACAGACAATTTAATTGTAAAATCCATTAGCATGTCTCACAAGCGAATAATGCCTTGTAAAGCCAGACAGAACCTAAATGAATAAAACAACACTTTGGAGGAAAAATATATTGTCACTGTCCCTCTTTATCAGTTGTCGTAACCATCCTTGTTTATACTGCTGAAATTCATACAAATTGGGACTGATTTATCTCAGTTGACAGTAGAGATATTTAAAGGCACATTCTGCAATATCTCCTATTGCATTGTTGACTTAACAAGGACACACAGTGTCATGGATGCGAAGCACCTGGGCGAGTTTCACACCTGCAGTTCCAGTGCAACATGAAGCAGCTGTATCTATGTAGGCATGCCAATCTCACATTCTGCAGGCAAGGAAGGGAGTAGCTCCTATAATTTGACGGTTACACTTGCTGTCATTTTTATAGCTGTTGTTTGAGGATTTATGTTTCACATCTAAGAGCCCTTGTGTGTAAGATTTGGAAATGTACGTCTTTAGTGACTCCTTGTAGATGTATTAAAAAAGGGAAATATTTCAAACCTCACAGATTGTAGCTTTATTTATTTATTTATTTTTGTGTGAAAAGAAAGATTCAGCAATCAGCAATGACTAACTTGAGTAGTTTCTGTCTGGTCTGTCGTTGGCTCTGAATACGTGAATTATAAAATTTGTTGTTAATTAATAATTTACAGATCTGTTATTTATTTTAGCTATACAAATCAGCAGGTGCAACATTTATCGCCTTTCCTGTAGGACAGCAACATACGGCGTGTTCAGAATCGCATACTAACGTACTGCTCATATTAACTATGGTGTCAAACTGATAATGTCATGTAGTTCCAGCAGCATCATATGTCGATTTTGTGTACGTAAGAAATGACTGAATTAGCAAGAATTCCTGAGTGTGCACTATGAACTTTTTGGACGTACTCATCTGCCCCAAATTGTATTGCTTCTCTTCAGACTGAGCAATGTTGGACTGCGAGAGGGACGGTTCATTTATTTATTTATTTTACTTTACTTTTATTCAAAAAGGCAAGCCATTAAGAACAAATTCTTATTTACGATGACAGCCTGGCAAAAGGTAAAAACCTCATGAGGAAAAGGGGACAGGGACTAAAAGGGGTATCAAAGTTCTAGCGCCACACTGAGGCTGGTAAGAGGTGGCTGGATAATATCATGGAGGATATGCACATGATGTCACAGTAGGTGGAGTCAATGCAGTTACACCCACTGAGTGGCAAAAAGACTACTGAGTGGCAGCATTACCTTTCAGCTTGAAGGCCATGAAAACAAAAGAACACATGTAAAATGATAGAGCGGTTCGATTTACTGCAAAGTAAACGGGTTGTTGCAATTCACAGAAACAATTCAAATCCATGCTGCATGCAAACATGTTTCTCCAATAATGTTTTAGAATAAAAACATCTGTATATGCAACCAGAATATCTTTTGGCCTCCAACATATCTGACCAAGTCTATGCTGTCTTTGCTTTTTTTTAATGTCCGCACTGTTGAAATCGGGTATAAATGTCAGAAAACGTGATTCCTGTCCACATGTCACTGTCCAAGGATGACTGTTTCTTTGGTCAGTTCTTAGGATCACTGTAGAGTCCAACTGCCTTTAATTTAAGCAGACAACTGATTGTTTTACTTCTGGTTTTGCAGTTTCACCTGCTAAAAGAAGCTATGTTGAAGGATGTTTTGCCACTCAGTCTGACTGAGGGGGCGTTTTCCATTGGTACTAAAATATTTAATAAAAATTCTGGACTGGTAACATGACACCGAGAAGAAGTACTATTGGATTTTACTTTGGCATAAACTGCTGGTAATAGCATACTTAATCATAATTTTTGAATATGTGGAATAAAGTGTGTTAGCATGTGATTTCGAGCACAACTTTAGACATTTGCAGGTGATGCTAATACTTTCCTTCCCTATAGATGGTGCAGATTGGCATATGATGAAGTAGCTTCCCCCTTATGGAAAATGTGCAGTCTGCTAAACAGAAATGAGTGAGTTTGTCAGTGAATTGCAAACTAGCTCCAGGGGGTGCTTCGCATCTAAAAGAAAAAAACAACACTGATGACACCTGAATCATTAATGGCTTTACCCATTTTCAGCACTTAGTCCTTCTGTTCTCTCCAAGTCAGAGTTTGCAGTGATGACATAATAAGGCCAAGTAGGAAATCTCGCTGACTGTGCCTTTAAATGTCTGTCAGGATGCAAAACATACAAATGCTTCAAAGCACAAGGTTTGTTACTTCTTTTCGATCTTCAGTGTTTGTACAAAACTCCAAAGGTCCTTGACCACCTGAGGAAGGTGCAGAGAGAGGAGGGAGGGGTAACGACAGAACAGAAGAAATAAATTATAAATCATCCAAATGAAGTGCTACACAGCATTAGACACATGACTCACTTTTACTGCAACATGCTTTTGTGCGTCTCGCCTGTGGGAACACTGAGTTTAGATGGGGCTGTTGGGGAACGACGAGGGGTTGGGTGGGGGCAACAGTACATACCAGAGTATATGACTAGGTGCTCCAGGTCTGACAGATCTCAGCCTTGGCTGATGAAACCAAAGCACTTCCACAGATGTTTCTACACACTGGGATCAACAAGCTCTCCCCGACCCAACTCCACCCCCACTCTTTTTCTTGTCCAACCGGCCCTTACGTCGCCCTAAACAGCTTTCACCTGCTCTCATAGCTGTACAGTTAACATTTTAACACTATAATGCATTCCCAAATCAATGTTCAAATAGCCCTTTTCAAGTGATCGCCTTCGAACAGATGCTTTGATGACAAACTGCCTAACATAATTTAGTCTGTGGTGATAATCTAAAGGTTTTTGGGTGATTAATTCATGTCCTGTGCATGTAATGTGCAGGGGCTGTTGTTTTTCTTCTAAAATGACAGGCAGCATTAGAAAAGATTTAAGTCCTGCATTTAGAAAAACCCTTCTATTGGGCTGGTCAAAGGCCTTGAATGTGAAAGAGAGTGGTACCATCCACATACCGCCAGTCCCTTCATTAAGGCTACAAAAGACACACAATCCAGTAAATCACTGTGAAGGAGTTTGCCTTGGCAGGTATACTCCCATTCCATCTCAAAAGAGCCCGCTGACACAAAATGAATATAATTCAACGAGAACACACTGTGCTGCAGAGATGTCTGAGGCATAATGGACAGTGTAAGGTATGAGGACAGTGCAAGGAACAATAATGCATTCCTAGGTATCTTTCATGGCAAAAAAGCTCTTAAACCTGAAATGAAGGTTGATGTAAATGTGTCCATGTGCAACTAACACCCAACGAGTGGAACATTTCTACAACCTCAAATCCAAAAAAGTTTGGACACTGGGTAAAACGCAAATCAAAACTGAATGCAATAATTTCCTAATTCTTTTTTTTTTTGTTTTACCTCTATTTTGTTTAAAAATAATACAAAAATAAGATACTTATTGTTCAAACTGAAAAAAAGACTTTTATAAATAAACAGTCATTCTGATTTTTTTGCAAGTTGTGAAATGCTCAAAAGCATTTCACAGGTAAACAGGTTCATTGATAACAGTTAATATTATGTGATTGGGTGTGAAAGGGGCATCCTAAAAAGGTTCAGTCATCCACAAGAAAGGATGGGTCAAGGGTCATCACTTTGTGAAAAACTGCTAAAGAATAGCATTTCTCAAAACACAGTTTCAAGAAACTAAGTGATTTCACCATGTATATATCATAATAGAATTAAAAGATTCAGAGTTTTCAGGGAAATCTCTGCATGTAGGGGCAAGACCGAAACCAGCTTTAAGCCATGTAACCATCAGTTCCTCCTCATCTGCCAGCATCTGTGATGGTATGGCATGTTAAGTAGCCATAACACGAGTATCCATGAAGGCCCCATTGATGCTGAAACATGCTACATACAGGATTTGGAGCGGCATATGCTGCCATCCAAACTACGTATTTCTCAGAGACGTCCCTGCTTATTTTGCCAACACAATGTCAAAACACATTCTGCACGTTACCACAGTGTGGCTTTGTAGTAAAAGAGTTTGGGTACTAGAGTGACCTGCCTGTCAGTCCAGTCTCCCATTGAAAATGTGTGGTGGATTATGAAGTCATATGTCAAGCAGCAATGTGAAAGAATTTCACTTTCAAAACTATAAAAAAAAATAGTGTACTCAGCTCTCAAAGACTTACTGAATGTCATAAAACAGGTCACAGTGGTAAACGTTTCTGGAATCTGTTGCAGCCATCAAATTCAGAATGAGGGTCAATTTACAAAAAACAAAGTTTACTAGTTTAAACATTAAATATCTTGTCTTTGCACTGTGTTCAATTTTATATAGGCTGGAAAGTTTACTGCATGCCTTGTAATCAGGGCTCTGAAAGCCAAGAGAAATCAATAAATATATGCATAATATATAAAATGACTCATGCAGACTTACTTTTTTGTCTGAGATTTTAAAAGCACTCTTCACGAAATTCTCAAACTTCTGCTCTGTCTTCGGTAGTGGTTTTCCCTGTTGGAAAAAAAGGCCATTAAATCATCAGCTTAAGCGTGCGTCAGACATTCAATTAAGACTGGTAATTTGCAACAGAGGATGACAGCCTTACCTCCTTGGCTGCCGTTGACAACTTGTTCTTAATCTCAGGGAGAGAGGGAGATTTAGACGGGCCAGCCTGGGGTTTGTCTTTTCCTGGGGCAGGTGTCTTGGGAAAAAAAAAATACATCACCCAGATAAGAACCACTGATTGATATGTCAAATAGAGAGAGAAATTTACAGAGTTGTAGATAAGAAGATAACTTCAACTCTTGCGTAAAAGCTTATTTTTCTGTCTCCTTATTTGAACTCAACTCAAATTTGCTAATTCTAACTTAATGGTGATGAAGCAATTTGCTGACCGACTGGCCAGTCTGGGCTGCAGCCCTATCGTGACCCATTTTGTCTGGGTCTGTGTTTACAGCCTTGGCATGGGCAACCAGCTGGAAGAAGATAAAAGCATCAGAAAGGACAACAAATTCTAGCCTAATTACACCATCTTTTCTTTCTTTCTTTCTTTCTTTCTTTTTTTTTTTTTTTTTTACAAATACATCAGGTACAAATTATGTTTTTATTGTTTGCAAGCGGGAGAGGGCAAGCCCCAACTCTCCAATGAGTAATAGAGATTGTTTGTCAAATGTGTTTTTCCCTTGATGGTAAATCCCAAACGAGTGAACTAAAGAAAAAAAGGTCAAAGTGCAACCAATGTTCTTCTGCTCGTTTCTCAATAAAAGCTATACTAACAAATCAAATTAATGACTTCCAAGAGACTCTTCTCACTCTTCTTTTCAACGTTTATGAGCGGTCAAGACTAAAAACAATAGTTTCACAAGCGGCCCTTCTTTATCGTGTTTGGTGCTGTTTCAACACATGAAGAGTGCCCTGTGTTTGTGAAGATGAGAGCAGCGTGAGTGCTGAACCAGCGGGGCTCACAGGTGTGTCCAGACCTGGGCAGCCGAGGGCCCCAGAGGTCCTAAATTAGAAGTGTACCAATGTGACACAACAACAACACACACCATAAGCCGCGACTGCATGTTACACAAGCCACAGAGCTTGTCCCTACATGCAAAGCCAGTGTGGAATCCAGTGAAATTGCAGGGTTTCATTGATAGCCAGAGACACATTTGAAAGAAGAGGGAAGCCATGTATAAAGCAACTCTTTACCCTGCAAGTCAAAAAACAGCAAAACCTCTCGAGCAAATGGACATTGTTTGGTTGGTTGTATGTCGATTTGAGTAGCTTTTTTTTTTTTTTTTAAATCAAATTTGATCTTCTACTAACCTGTCATATTACTTGAGTCAGACACGAAAACCAAAATGTGCTGTAAGTGAAAACTGTTTGATTTTCAGCAGATTTAGGCTGACATAAAAGCTGATTTTGTCACAAACAACCAAGTATTGTTTGGAGTCGAATAAAAAAAATAGAGATGCTACACCTTGCCATGCACAAGTGGAACATTTTCTTATGTTGAATGTGCAGTTTAACCACAGCTCCAGTAAACCACACTGTAGATGCACACAGAAAGCTGCAGAGCACTTTACACTTTACTTATTTTTTGATTGTTCTGTTTGTTTAAATCAGGGGTCTCAAACCCAAATTGGCTTAGGGCCAGACAGTACTGTCATCTTATAAGGAAGTCAATTCAATGTTCAAGTGCTGCAAGAAAGGGCAATATTTTCTCTAGATTTACTTTGTTTCTGTATAAGTCTATATACATTAGTTTGCCGCACATATACACAACCTAAGCAAACTTCCAGTGGATCTTTAATACACCTGACAAAAACCCTGACCCCTGGCTCACTAACCATTGTTTGTTTTTGTCTGAGATTTCATCAAACGCCACAGAGGATGCAGTGAAAACTGTAGCTTTGTCACGTAACTGATCATATATACCACTTGATAACTTGCTAATCTGCTCTGCCACTGTGTTTGCAGATATAGAAATATAGTTGAACAAGCTCTTCTTTTCTGGACAGAGAATATCAGTCTTTTGCAATGTGCAATCCTTCAGTAATACATACATGAAACATTTTAAAAAAGAACTGTATTTTCATTTTCATTTTATTCAGTTTAAGGCTAGTTTAAATTGGGGTGACACAACAAGAATAATAATTCTAAATAATAATTTCATGTCGCGGGCCGGAGGGAGGGGGAGGAGGGGCCGAAAATGGCCCCTAGACTAGCAGTTTAAGACCCCAGGCTTCAATCGTTTGTGCTATGTTTAACATAATTAATGTAAAACAATGTAAGAAAAACACACACACATCCCTGAGCTCAATGGGTTGGGTACTAGATCAAAAACGTATCACATAAAAAGCTTGCTGCTCCCCCCTCTACCCCCTTAACAATGAGGACTCTGATCTGATTCTGATTTATGTTGCCCCATATTCTTTTCTGTAAATATGAGATACTGCATCTTGGTACATTCAATTGTTGTGGAATGCTCTCTATTATATTGCATTCCTGATGTTACAGCTTCTCATTCGGTTAGACTAGTTAGACAGAGGCACCTCTAATAGTTAGTGCATTATGATGGAGAACTTACTTATTGGGGGTTCAAGAGCTGTATATATTTGTGAAATTTTCCAGTGTGTGTACATATACGTGTCATATACGTGTGTGTGTATATATATGTAGCTACTAGAGATGTATGTATACAGTATGAATTATGCATCAAATTAGATTTGATTTAGATCTTTGACATCTTTCATACTCTAACATTGTATGGCGGTTGAGACTTATAAGGTATTGTAGGTCCACACTTTGTTAGAACATGTATATATCCTATGATGTTTATTGACCTGTGAATCTGTATATATGTCTAAGGTTTGCCTTCAGAATTGAGGTCAGTGTCTGTGTTGTGTTTGTCCTCTTCTGATTTGTGCTTTGTGTAAGGTGGCGACTCTGTATAGATGAGCAGCAGTCTGAGGAAGAGCTGTTAGCTTGAAATGACACACCAATAAATTGTTCAAAGGGGAGCTCTTTTGGTGTGGAGAATTTTTCAGTTTCTTTTCTTAGATTTCACATAACTAATGTGACACTAGAATTGTTTAGATAAAGCTTAAACTGAGAGAAAGACGTGTGTTTTATATCTTATTATTAATGAGTAAAGAGAAAGCAATCAACATATGCCATGTGTTACTACTTGATACTTTAAACACCTTCAGAAACTCTGGGCCTTAAAAACCAGGGTAAGACTTGAAATGGTTAAAAACAGGTGGAATGATCTTGATAAAAAAAAATCCCTCTGTGAAAAATGTAATTATCTGTCCCTGTCCCCAAGAGATTTGCATTTTATGGCGTAGATCAAAAGGTATAAAATGAAGAAAACCTTGATGCACACATACCACTCTACAAAAAAAAAAAGAGCACATATGCTGCTGGCTCCTGGCCAGACAAATGCGCTACGTATTTATTATTTATGGGCAGCTCTCTACTTCCAAGGACAGCTGTGGACCTGAAACAGCTGATAAACACACAAAGCCAGCAAGCTTTTTCATCTGGGCCAGACACTGATTACAGATGCCACGAGACATGGAACTTAATCACAAGCACGCTATCATTTGATGCAATCTCTTGTCTTCAATCCAGTGCAAACACATGGTTGTGACACCTTTGCTCATCAGGTCTGTCCGGGGATGGTAATTGCCATTTTGTTGGAATGAGAGCCTTGGAGGCCCATGTCTGGGGAAAATGCCAGGTCACCAGGAACTGTGAGTCTAATCCTATGACTTGTATCTGTATATGGAAAAGGGGTTGGTTTTTCAAACATCTTTCATGCACAACAAGTCATAGTTAGAAGCAAACATCCTTACACTCAAGGGGAAAGTAAATAAATGCTAACAAGACAGGCACCTGCTGTAACACATGTCAATCAGTCGCTAAAACAATGACTCACACCCTTTTGGGATAAGCCTGAGTGGAGTGGTTAACAACTTTTATGACTGTGACGTGTGCTTCAAGGCATCAACTCCTCCAAACCCATCAATCAAAAGACACCAGCTGCAAGATAAAGTTACTTCAGATCAGCACAACTCGAGTTAGCTGGTTCTCATATCAAGCCTGTTACGCAAGAAGGTGCAGCAACATGCTGGGCTGAGAGAGGTGAGAACTGCGGTACTGGCAACAGATCTGACAAGCCAATCTAATGACCAGTCACCTGCATTTAGTGAAGAAAAAACAGACACCCACGCCCGCTTCCTCGCTCCTCAGGGGCATCTGGAAGCGCAAGCTGCGCCAGACATCAAACGCTGGTAATGAGAGCAATTGGGAGAAGGTGTGTCCAGGAAGTGAGGGGTGTGAAGAGGTTGTAGAGAGGGAACAGTTGTTGTGTATAAGTGGAGAGGGGATGGGGGCAGCCGAAGCTCCACGGGCCAGAAAGCTGAACTGGCGGGATGGTTTCGACAGTTCAGCTGCCTGTCGGCTAATGCCCCAGAGCGTTTCAAAAGCCACTGTGTTATGTCTGGACAACGGCCACTACAGAATTAGCTGCACTCTCCCACACACCAAGAACGCTAGCCCTGGGGGGAATCGCTTTCTCGCCTTAGGAATTTAGCGGCTCTGTGGATCAGTGTTTAACATGATAAGAATTACACTGCTATTTTTCAAGACTTTTGAAGAAGTGACAATGTTCTTATGTGCACCAGGTGTGTGCGTGAGCGAGGCAAGCCTTTAGCCTAAGCCATGTTTTACTATCTACTATACTATAATCTCAATATACTTCTAGGCTATTCCATGATAGACAATATATAGGAGGGTTGCAACTAACCATTATTTTTTTTATTGTAGATCAATCTGTTATTTTCTCATGTAACTAATGAGTTGCTTGGTCTGGAAAATGGTGAAAAATGTCAATCGGTGTTTCCAAAGCCCAAGACAATGTTCTCCAGTGTCTTGTTTTGCCCACAACCCATAGATGTTCAGTTTAAAGGAGTAAAGAAACCAGATAATACTTGCAATTAACAAGCTGGAATTTACTTAAAAACTACTAAAAACAATTATTCAATTATCATTACAGCTTTTTTTATATCTTATAATATTTAAGGAATTGTTTGTGTTTTAAGTAAATTTTATTTGAGTCTTTGAAGGATGTAAGTTTTTAGGTTGCATTAGTGTGTTACGTTGTGAGCCCCTAACCCAAGACAATTTTCTATCATGTGGCAGTTCTGTTAATCTTGAATCATGCGCAGTTTCATATGATGATGTTATAAAATATGATGCACTGGTGTGGATTAAACTGACAAATAGTATATGACTATTTTAAGTAAATTTTGCTATAATACATATGTACTTTAATTAAGTTTTAGAAAGCAGAACTTTTACTTGTAGTGAAGTAAGGCTGGACGATATGGAAAAAAATCAAATATTACAACAGTTTTGACTAAATAACTCAATATTATATATGTTGTATATTGTTTTTAACAACCGTTATGTCAAAGCAAATTTTATGTCAGAGCAAATTCATTTAGTTCTAAAAATGTGTATTAAACATGTTGGTGATTTGCCCATGGATTACACCATTTGAATCATTTAACTAAAGATGAGCATGAATTGCTAAGCTGGGCATTTTTTTTTTAAATGGTGGCTATGAGGCAAAGTGAGCCGAATTCTGTGGGATACATTGAGCCAGTAGTTCACTTTACTGTAACACAAGACACTGAGGTTAAGTCAAGATTTTGAAGAATATGATGGCATTTCAATTTAGTATTACACAACTGGTCTTGTTTATCTTGTTAAACATTGTAGAAAACCTATCATGTCAAGAACCCACAAGAGAAAGATCAACTGGGGCTCAACAACACTTTTTCCTTCAGTAACATCATTTTATGAATATTATAATTATTATTATTAGAAGTAGTAGTAGTAGTAGAAGTAATAGAAGTGGTACAAGTGGTACAAGTGGTACAAGTAGTAGTAGTAGTATATTATCTTTTTGCTCCTAAAAATGCTTTCACTGTACTTCTGTCTCATTTTTCTTTGCCGAGAGGACAACATAAGTTAATTATGCAGTTAATTATTATGCAGTGTTTTAAGTAGGCCAGATGTATTGTGGCCAAAATCTTGAAACCTGACTTGATCTCAAAGACTTTAGGTTTGAACAAAAAAAAAAAAAAAGACTTGTGAGCATCTCTGATATTACCAAAATGAGATTTTTGATCAGTAATCATCAGTAATGTGGATATAATGCCTAATGGGTAAAGAAAAATAATGGAACAGATGGATCAGTCTGACAAGTTCAGAAAGTGACATCACTTTACTGTTATGTTGCCTTTACAACCAGGAAGAGACAACACATAAATGATATTCAAAATCTTAGATGATATCTACTTTCATATCACAACATTGATATAATAGATGTATCGCACAGCCCTAATCCAGCATTTGCATGCCAACACATAATGCCTTATGTAATCATTTTAATCACAGCATGCTGTATGAAATTTGTAAACTTGCAGAGAAGCTTGCCAATTTGTACTCTCTGATGTGTGTGTGTGTGTGTGTGTGTGTGTGTGTGTGTGTGTGTGTGTGTGTGTGTGTGTGTGTGTGAGTGTGTGTGTGTGTGTGTGTGTGTGTGTGCTACAAGGGGCTGGGGGGGCTTCAAAGGTGGCTGCAACACAAGACGTCGGGGTCAGGCCAAGGGGTCGCGGGTTTAAACCTTGCCCCAGGAAACCTGTTTAGAGGTCAGGTGTGTTTGCTTAAAGAGAGGCAGAGTTCAAGCTTTGGGTTTTGAGAGGCGGCTGTCCGAGACATTCCATCCAAAGAAATTAACTATCAGGTTGAGCTAATTGTAATGTGCATTTATCACATTCCTTGGCAGTACAATGGGATGGCTTTCCAAGTTTTTGTTCAATTTTTAGCATGTTTTAATTGTGAATACCAATAAATGCCAAAGAATACCCTTGCTCATAGATAACATATCTGCTATGTCTTTCAGGTTTTGACTTCAGAGATACTGTAAGTTGTGGGAGATCCATATCTGTTTGCAAAGAACAAGGATTTTATATATGGAGGTTTTATATTTCTGCTCTCCACTGCTATGTTTCTTTTCTGTGTATATCACACCAAATCATTAAATTAATCAGTCAATTATTTTCTTGATTAACTATTGTTTGTATTAAAATGTCAGAAAATGGTGAAAAATGTCTATCATTGTTTCCCAAAGCTGAAAGATGACATCCTAAAATGTTTTGTTTTACTCACAACCCAAAGATATCCAGTTTACTGTCACAAAGGAGTGAAGAAACTGGCAACTAATTGAATAATTGATTCCTCATTCATCCATTGCCCATGTGTACTTATTCTGATCTGCTGATTTCACATTGCTGAATGAAATCTATGATTCTGGCTTCAACACTCGACACTGGCCAGCTACAGTAACCTCAAAGGGTCAAAACCCAAACTCAGAATACAGCTACAGCTTGGAGGAGACACTGCGTGGCAGGAGAAGACAGCACATATACTTATATTTTGTTTATTGCTCACTAGTTTGATGAGCAGGAACAGCTAAAGTTTTCAATCTACTTTCATACACAGTGTAGCAATGATGCTGCTGACATAAAACTCAAAAGATTGACCGACATGCAATGTGGATTGTTTCTGTAAGTATCAGACATTATAAACAGTCACCAGAATCTACTTCTTCAGTCTAGTGTTAAAAAAGCCATTCAAAAAAATAAAAAATAAATTGTAACATTGAATCACAATACTATTGCTATAAGTGTATCGTTCCAGCCTCAGCTGACCCTCCGCTAGGCCCTGGCAGGTATATCTACATAATAGATGACAGAAATACACTCATTAACGTGTGAAAAGGAAGCACAGGGACTTGATTGGTGCAATGCACCTTGAGATGAGTCACCCTGCTGGACCAGCTGCACTGCGATCACGGAAGACAGCTAGGATAAGAGTTAAGCTAACTCGGCTTAGACCTGAGACAGTGAGCCAGAGAGATACGCATCGTCGTCGACCCACTTTGATTCTACATCAGCCAACATCCTCCTCCTCAAGCCCCCCCAGAACAAATGCAGATGCAGTGGGATCTAACAAGTTACTGCAGCTAGTAAGCTAGTGTTAGTTAGCCAGACATGCTAACATTCGCAGCTTATGATGCGATTGAAGACAAGAGTTTAATCCATTCACCACATATGCGCTCTTGTGTTTCATGTTTTTGAGAGACGACAAAAAAGACGCCACCATCCAGACTCATGAAATGCAGAGTATTGCTCTCCTCAGACCCTCCTGCACACCTTCAACATGTAGAGAAACATAAAGCTTGGCAGCACTGGTTATGGTTGCTAACCTATGATTGGAGGGATTCCATTTGGGGCGGGGTTTAGCGAAGGGACAATTGTTAGGCATTAAAATCTTGAAAATGTGATACCAGCTCAAGCTCTGTACTATGTTAGTGTGCTTATATGTGACTTTAATGTTTTATACATATAGAAGTGCAGGGAACAACCAGCTGAAATTGCATGGCTAATCACTGAGTCAATGAAGTGATGCAAGTTACTTAAACAAAGCTATTAAACTACATTTATGATGTAGAATGCAAACAAGAACTTCAGATTGTGGACAGTGGTTGTTAGGTTTGGGACAGTTCAAAGTAGAATGCAGGACAGTTGCAGGACTCTGAGGAAAAGAGTTAATTTCCAGCTCTGGACATGATGTCTTTCATTAGGAATAGAGTTTCTGGCTTTGACTACAGTCTAGCATAATTGCAGACCTAATTAATCAGTCAAACAGATAATGTTCTGGCCCTCAAAACGAATCTAGTAACATTATTTCCAAACAAATTTCAAACTATAAAAAAAATAAAAGGAGAAAGGGATTTGTTTTTGTTTAGGAAGGAGTGACCTGTGTTGCCATTCAAGTAAAAAGTGCTGAAAAAACATGGTCTCTCAGTTGACAGCTGATATCTTGTCTACAGTTTGATGGCTGTCAAGCAGTTAATTAAACAACCACAAATAAATAAAGCTGAGCTTGTAATAAGAGCCTTTCCTACCTTCATCTGTGGTTTGACTGCTGATCCTGATGATTTTCCTGCAGGGCCGTTCTGTTTCACTGGAGTCTTGTTGGGCTTCTTTGCTGAAGACTCAAGGCTCTGAGAAAGAAATTCAACCAAAATTGAGACATTAGCAGTATATAAAGATAGACAACAAGACAGCTCCCCAAAAATGAAGCCAACATCTTGATCACCTTATGGCTGGCTGCAGTACAGATCATAAACTCCCCCCCTGAGTTTGGACCATTTGAGACAACTGTAGCTGGCCAGTGTTAAGTGATGAAGCTACAGAGTAGCAGACTGAGTTAGCAATGTGAAATCAGCAGCTATTAGTTTATTCCAACAGTGCAGAGGAAATGTATGCCTTAAAGTCTGAACATATGTTGATTTATGTTAAATATGCTAAGTAAAATGCATCAGATAATATAACGGCATTTGCAATGCTAATTCCCATTGGCCCATCAATGGGAATTCCTATTATGTGTTAGCACTGAGCTAACAGATCAAGTGCTAGTTAACTGTATATGTTTTAAACAAATGATTCAGGAATTAAAAATCGATTCAGGAATTCTATTTAAAAACAATCAGGATACTTAAGAGAATTGATGATCTCTTCCACCTCTACAGAAAATGAATGCTGTATGACTTTGTCATCCTAAGCATAAGGAAAACTTGCCAATAATCGATTCCAGCATTTTAGGCAGTAAGAGTCATTTTCTGATGCTGGTATTGGATCAACTTTACAAACAACCCCTTTATATTTACCATATTCCTGTTTGTTCCAAACTGTGACAGTGGTTCCTTTCTGTGTAGCTTACAGACTTTTCCCCTGATAGTCTGTGTTAAATATTAAAATAACTCTGCCTCTTTGGGGCTCTAGTAATTGTGTCATGTTGTTTTGAAAACTCCCATATCAAAGCGCTAATTGCCAAGCCTCTTTTATAGCTGACAAATTATAATTGGCATGAAACATAATATGAACCACATTTAGTAGAAGGGCTTGGAATTGTGGTTCATTTTCTTCAGAGTCTTTCGCCATGAGGTGTTCATGTTGTTTTCTCTCCCCCCTGTAAGGTCATAATAATATCAATGCCGCACATGTAGACTATTTTTAAAAGCATTTTAACCCGTGAAGACAAAAACGTACAACTCACAGCTAGAAACAACAAGGATAAGGGCATACTTTCTAAAAGCTAAGGGAGTAGAGGCATTCCTAATATTATATTTTTGATCTGATTAGGTATCTTAGTAAAAAGGCTTGTCCATCTACAGGCTGTACTAAAAACATAACTGCAACCAGATCAAGACTCAAAACTGAAATTATCTCCAAGCACCAGCGCTCTATATGAAATTACAGAGGAAGCACCAGAAATACTTGGTAATTTGTCACTGATCAGATACTTAGTACCCCAATAACCTGTCATTGTTCTCCTCCACACTGGAGGCCTTCCCGTCAGGTTTCCATTGCTCTCAGTCACCTGTGTAATTACCTTGTAATAGCCGAGGCAAGTACCTGCATTTCCTGAGCACCAACCCTTTCCTTGCAATCACTGGTATTCAGTTTGGAATGGGCTAGCAGTGTAATTGCCTGTGTTGACATAACTGCTACAAGGCAATTACACATGTTATTTCCTCGAGCAATGCCTGGTAACACAAGATGCTGGAAGGATGTTCCAGCATGGTTGCGTAGCTTTTTGTTTCTCAGAACATAAGGATAATACATGAAAGACAGAACTCAATCAAGTAGAGAAACTTTGTGCTTTCTTCAAACTCTTCATTGATGCATCTTGACTCATTTTCACCTCAGAATAACAACACAAGATGTTATATTTTCCTTGGGTTTTGGCCTATCTCCTTTCAACCTCTTTAACCAATGATTTATATCACTTTGCTTCTACCACAAAAAGGAGGACACCACTAAAAGACTGCAGAGTGCATGCTTTGATTGTGACAATATCTGCATGTGACAAGAACAAAAAAAGGCATTGTGCTGTTCATGTCATGTTAAGGTTAAACACTTGCCTCCATCATAATGAAGATTGGCTTATTTGACTTGTTTAGCAGATATACAACTCAAAACAATTACTAAATAATCCGTTTCAATCACTTACTTCCTCACAATCCCACTACTTGGTATCTAAGTCAGCTACATGACTCTAACTCTCCATGAACGCTACAAGGTGACAAGTAGGGTCAGGTATTGTTTAAAAAAATTACGATACCAATACCAGTACCAGTACCCTTAAAGTGATGCAAATACCAATACTAGTACTTCATTCGATACCTTTTTTCAAAGGTTCTTCTTTATGAGGAACACTTAAGCAAAACCATGTAAATAGTATTTTTATTTCTAGAATTGGTTACCAAAAGGATTGAATGCAGGTATGGTTTGACTGGAGAGGTTTCATAGTTGGTACTAGGTAGGACTGAACTTGAATGAACTCCATTGGTATCAGTATCACTTTACATGGACTGGTATTGGTAGTAGTATTGTAATTTTTTAAACTCTATAGAGCCCTGGTCTCAAGGCTTGTGTTGGAGCAGCAGTCTGAGATGTTCAGGACTGCAAACTGCAAGTTCCTGATTCATCAGAAGGTAGGAATTGTCAGTTGCTTTTTGTAAACACAACAGAAAGGTAGTTGATTGTTGATTCTTATTCTCAGGATGTCAAATACCAATGTTTTGGTTTGGTAAAGTGTCCCAGGCATAATGATATAAAGAGAATAAGGTAAGAGCAGAGGGCAGGGTCTCTGCAGGTGCAGGCACTGCCACACACCTCTGGTGGGTCGTGCACGGTGAATGATGATGATTAGTTTTTTATGAGTCAATGCATTGTTTTTTGGGGGGTGGAAATCCTGCATAGTTTCCCGTTAAATACAATGTATCTCAACTGTGTCCTCTCCTTAATACTGTATGTGTTTTATTCCCAGTGATGAAACTGGCATTGCCAAGCTGCTCCGTTGCCAAAATTAAGATAACTGCTTCAAGTAATGATGCAAGACTTACTTGTCATGACAATGGTGAAAAATTGCAATTCAAACACCTGAATGCAATTCAGACGTGGGCCACATGCCTCTGGATCTTGTAACAAACATGTTTACTCTTCAGAAGACATTAGTCTAAATTACAGACTACATTTATAATGTTTTCTCATTTCTTGTTTAGATCAAATATCTGATTACGATATGTTTTCATTACGGCATTATTGTGGCAAAAAGAATTCACAATAATGATATTATAGAAATATCTATAGAAACTTTATAGGGAACATAATAATTCTATCAGTCAAATTTATCTTTAAATTGATGTATTTTGTCTGTTTTTTGACAAATGAATTACACTCAAAATACAAGTATAGGGAGGCAGAGAGAGAGTCTGTTACCATAAACACACAAAAGCATACAAAAAGTGCAATGACACTTTATGTGTGTGTGTGTGTGTGTGTGTGTGTGTGTGTGTGTGTGTGTGTGTGTGTGTGTGTGTGTGTGTGTGTGTAGCACTTGGGGAGGGGAGACAAAGCACAAACAGAAAGAAAAGGAAATGACCATGCAGTATGTTTAAGCTGCACTGGATTTACATGAAATTAACATATATGTTTTATTAACTTCATTATTAACATCACAACACCCTATGTCTGATCAAAGAACGCAAACTAGATTATAGGACCAGTATCTGTAAGTGACCAAGACTTTGATGCAAACTTTCCATGAACAATGCTCTGGACACATTTTGGCTGGTACCTAAAACAGTAATACGGTTCAACACAATAGAGAGGGAAAAATGATAACATATTGTTAAATTAGCAGTCAAAAAAATTATAATTGCTCCCAGCCGTACTTTTTAGACTTTTGTGCTATCATTATTAAAGAATGGGACAGGATAGGCATGAAACTAAAGAGAAGAAAGGTGAAAAAAAGGATTAAGGTCATGGAGGGGAGGGTGTGGGGTGCAGACGAATTGGAAGAGAAGACAACAGAATAAATCAACAGGTGACAGAAATGCTCAGCTGTCATCTGACCCTGAGGCAAGGATCGGCGCTCACGTCGCAGGTATGCGCATCTGCCCCGCTTTGATCTTTTGCCTGGCACAGTTTGCACTGGGATAGCGTGTTTAAAAAAAAAAAAAAAAAAAAGAAAAGAAATCACAAACAGACACCGACGTAAAAAATGAGGCAGATACACACATGCACCCACACACTTGCAAATGATTGTGGTAACACGCAAAACAAGTGTTCAAAGGAAAAAGGCCAGGTGCAAAGCTGAAATGGCATGAGAGACGATAAAAAGGAGCAATCATATTAACAGTGGGATGACAGAGGGACAAAGATATGCAGCGTTACAGAAAAATGGGGGAAGATGTTTCCCATAACTGGTGTGTGTGTGCTAGAGGGAGTCTTTGTGCATATATTGTGTACATGAAACTGGATGTAGTTTGTGTTTCTCTGCATATGTACTGTAGATATATGTAGTTAAAGTTTGCAGACTGTGTGCATTTTGCAAGTATGCATGTGTACCTGCACACTTAATTGTAGATGTCTACAGGGTGTGTGTGTGTGTGTGTGTGTGTGTGTGTGTGTGTGTGTGTGTGTGTGTGTGGATGTCTCTGCGTGTGTGTATGTATAAGATAACATAGTGCCGCCTTGTTGGTGAGACAGTGAGAATTCAAGCAGATTACAGAGGAGAAATCCAATCATTACGCCACACAGACCCTGTGTTTTACTCGTGGAAAACAGGTGGGTACATGAGCGAACAGGATGAAAAAGTTCCATGTTTTGTCTCATACAGAAAGGTGGACGGTCAGTGAGTGCAGAAATGGGAAGGGCCTGCTGAAATGAAATGCTTCTATAGGATACAGTCTGTGGGAGTTTAAATGATGTGGGAGAAACAAAAGGGGAGCAGGCAGACTGCAGGAACACAGAGAAATTCCTTTCACACACAAACACACACACACACACAAAGAAAAAACTGAGGGGAAGCCCTTGGCTACCCTGACACCTGGTGGACAACACGGGACTGGAAACACTCCAACTTCATTTGATCTACTCTACAAGTTTAAGTTTGGTGACCTGCAAGGACATTTAGTTTGGTTTGAACACCGATCACAGTGATGCAATGAAGGCTTTGCAAATATTTTATAAAAAATAAACACAGGAAGATTTCTCAACTGATAATACTGAAGGTACAATTCAAGACTGCAGATAGCTTCAAACATTTACACATCTCAAAAGGATAAAAACTCAATTTAAATTTATTCAAACAAATATCTAATGCTATTTATGCTTCTCAAATTCCTCCTCGGGACTCAAGGACTGCTTGCTTGCCTGAGGCAAGTAAAATGCAATGTCAGGCAACTCACCTTCCCAATTGGGCAACAGTTAAAGAGGAATTACACTACTGACTATTTTGATAATGGATTAATTGTTTAAGTAATCTTTCATGCAAAAATTGTGGAACCTGCCGTTTTCAGCTTTTCAAATATGGAAAATTTCAAATATTGTTTCTCATCATATTGAACTGAATATCTTTGGAAATTTGACATTCAAAGGCATCACTTTGGACTGAAAAACTGGGTGGACGTTTTTCACTATTTTCTGAAAGTTTGTAGACATTGCAGCCCTAAACTAAACATGACAATCAACTTTAGTATTTGTGGTTGTTTGATAACTGCTAATAAATAAAACAATTTGTACAGGGGCAATTAACAGTGGAACAAGGATATTTCTGACCCACTTGGGCAAGTGAAAAAAAAGACATTTATGTTGAACCCTGCTTTGGTTTATCTAACAAAGACCAAATGGTAAGGATGGTAAAACCAGCACTAGTTCAGACTCATTTTGATCCCTACAGGCTTTCAGAACATGTGGACCCTGTCAGATGTAATCAATCAAGCTCTTATAACTATTTAATGCCAGTTACATGGATCGCTTAAAAAGGACAGAAATCTACATAATACTCCAGAAAAGTTGCTCCACAGAGGCTCTAGGTTGGCATGTTGACAGTGGGGACAGATATGTTGTTTTCAATTTCAGCGAATTCTAATTTAATGTCATGGCAGTCATACTGGGCCGTGTAAGTCACAGAATTGTGACATTGCAAGTGCTTGATAATGGGTGTTTCGCTGCATGCAGTGTGAAGGAGATTGTATCTGGTAGTAAAATATATCCACTTCATTATTACACATCATATGTTTAGTTACTTTTTCTCGAAAGCAGAGATTTTTCAAAGACAAAATCAAGACAAACTCCCCAACATGTTTTTTTTTCCTATGATTTCTACATGTATTTATGGATGTTTATTTGTGACAGACATCAGAATCACATAATATTACTGGAAAGTGTAGCTTAAGTCAGGTTGAATCTAAAAATATGTGTATCATATCTGTGTGCCCTCATGAGGAAGTGCACCTCACAGTTTACAGATGTTCATTTTTTTACAGGTGCAATCAAAGTTTAATTTTAAATATTATTTCTAAAAAAGAACAAAAAAAAGACCATTCTTACTTTTTTGAGCTCTTTTCCGACATTCTTCTGAGGCTTCACTTCATTTTCATCACTGTCATCATCTTCATCATCACTACAAAAAAGGGGTACAGAAAAAAAAAACTCAGGCACTCAGGGTAAAGTAATAAATAAACAATAAGTATGGTGAATAAAATGATTCCTTAATTATGCATGAGACTTAAATTTTAGGCAGATAAATGTGGTAGTTTCATTGAGGGATGAATAAAACGTACTCGTCATCATCCTCGTCGCTGTCGTCTTCATCGTCGTCAGAATCCATCTTTAGTTTTTTCTACAAAGAAAATTAATCAGTTTCACAGAGGGTCTGAAAGGTCAGTACTGCTGAGGGTTTTACCATGGAATGACAAAATAACAATATATCTTTTCTTAAATGGACTTTTTGAGGGATTTTATCTCATCTCATTTACACAATGTGACAACACGCAGTGTTTTGTTTGTATTTGTTTTAGTAGCCACAAAGCAAGAAATTAGCATCAGCTACAGCAGTGTTTCTCAACCCTGGTCCTCAGGGCCCCCTGCATGTTTTATATGTTTCTCTGCTCAAACACACCTGATTCAAATGATCAGCTCATCATCAAGCCTCTGCAGAAGCCTGATAACAACCTGATCATTTAAATCAGGAAGACCAGGGTTGGGAAACACTGTGCTACAGGAATGTTTTCCCAAACCTTATGTTATATTGATATCATCTTAACATTACAGTTTAAAAACTGTACGTCATGATTTTACAAAGATTAAAAGAGTTGAAAGCAGCTCTGTAGCTAAACGATTTGAAAGAACACACAGAAGGTAGGTACCAGTGGAGGTTTCTTCCCTGACATCAGGCCTGCAGGCCGCTTCACTGGTGACGTGTTGTTCTCCTCTTCTTCATCCTCTGAATCCTTCACACCTACAGAGCAAAGCACTCGTCACTGGAACTGCACAGTGATGAATTCTGTTTAATTAAGATTTACCTGTACCATATATTGACTGTTTGGTAATATACAGTAGTTACATGATCAATTGAGTAAAATAACATTTTAACAATGGATGATGTTTCATACAAAAATTAACATGTCCCGCTGTAATAATCCATAGTTGTTTTAGAAGAAAAGCCATTTGTAAAAAAAAATCAGTTTTTTTAACCTTCTACTGAAAAAATATTTCCCATTATTCATTGGTCCTTTCCCACCAAAACTAGCTGTAAAGATGCAAATCTTAAAGGAACACTTTACCCCAAAAATAAAGTCTGAAGAACGGATTCTCAATACCTCTTTCAATACCACGGCAAAAAAGGAAGAAGTCCTATGCACAAAAAAGGCTATTTTTCCTTTTCTTTTCACTGTTAACAAACCTGCAAACAGTGCTGACACAGAAAAAACTGTCTGGTGTTGCTGCAAGACAAATTTCAACTGAGCTGAACTATTGCTCTTGTACTTTCCATGATAACCAATGTCAGTATAGTGTTGTTTTCAAACATGAGGTACTGAGGTATGCCATAATTCTGACAGCCTTAGTGTGGGGTGGGTAAGTTGTTCAGGGAAAGGAAATAGCTGCACCACCAACTGTTACTTTAATACTCACTAACAAAATGCTGCCCACTGATGTGAACTGGTCCAGAACCAGACTGGAGACGGAAGGTAACAGGAGGTGTGATTTCAAATCCACCTAAACCCATCTGGCAAGACAAGGTGGACAATTACAACAACAACAAAAAAAACTATTTCATAACAATTAATATACTATTTGTATCATTTCATTGTTTTTTTTTCCCCACTTACATTCTTGGTTTGTTACGTTTTTGTTTGTTTGTTCCATGGTATGAATGACTTTTCCTTATAAGTTTTTGTCACTTTATTAAGCATGACAGAGCTGAAATAAATGTAATTTTTACTATTCCAAGTTTAAAAAAAGAAAATTACAAAGCTAGATATTATAGATTATATATCATCTACTAGTAGGGCTGCATGATATGGTAAAAAAAAAAGACAATTATATTGACAGATATTGTAACTGCAGTATAATTTATGATTAGTGGGAATGATCACTTTTACATCACAATTTTCCTTTTCACCAGAAAAAAAAAAGATGGGACATTTTCTTACACCTGGAGATTAAGATTTGTAGATCAAGGCATCCCTACAGCACTAAAGTACTTCATTATAACACTGCCACACATTTAGCCTTTATTTAAAAATTGCAGCTGCTGTAATTTAGATATTTCACTTGGCCATATTACAATTTCAATAATATTTGGATTAATTGCGCAGCCCTACCTAATAGACATGCCTCAACAGACATTAAATCACTCACAGAGGGCAGGACGGACGGTTTCAGGACAACCAGCGGCACTTTGGTCCTTTTTCCATCATAAGTGAGACCCTCGACTTCCACCATGTGGAACTTATCCTCAGCCTCGGCTCCCAGACACACCTGGAAAAACAGCACAGATTACCCTTAATAACACCACCACCACCTAAATCTCTGAGCATCATCAGGCTAACGCTGATCCTGATGTTCCACAAAAGTGCACGTTTCAACTGATAAATCTTATGTTTCTTTTCTTTCTGCAATAAGACATCCTAGGAAGATTACTGCCCCCAGTTAGAGTCAAACTTTCTTTCAAATTCCCGTGAATGCCAGTTCCAGTTTGAGTGAGTAAGAATGATCTCAGTGCTACTGACAGTTAAAACAATTGGTTGATTAATTAATTTGACAGTAATTATTGCAGGTTAATGCAATTCTTCCAGTTAAGGTACCAACCTGGAGTCAACTGAGGCTCT
Organism: Lutjanus erythropterus; assembly: GCF_056507025.1. NCBI lineage: Eukaryota > Metazoa > Chordata > Actinopteri > Lutjaniformes > Lutjanidae > Lutjanus > Lutjanus erythropterus. The sequence continues at coordinate 39,198,078 of NC_139321.1, read as the reverse complement.
AATATTAAAAGTACAACTTTTAATATTAGAGCCGTAACTTTATCAGTCAGGATATAATTTTAGGATTCACAGGTTTCTTGCTTTTTTCTTGTTTCTTGTTGTACATGTAACTATTGCTTATAGCATATATTTTTCTGTGACTGCAGCAACATGCTGGCACCAAGACAGACTCTTCCTGTCCTTTTTGTCTTTGTCACATATAAGACTTCAGGCTACCCACAAGGCCACCTTCCCTAAAGGGAGCTGGTGTATTTTTCCAGGTGGAAACTCTATAATCTAACAATGGAATAGCTGTCATTAGTGAAAAAAAAAATTGAATTGCATCATTGTGAAAATGAAAAGTCAAATCTCTAAGCACCCTGGTCAATAATCTGCAAACTGTAAATAATCTATTACATGATAATTATGCAATAAATTGTGCAGCCCTACATATGAATAATATATAAAACGTGTAAGGTATTAAATTAGCATGTAGGACCTATATTTGTACAACTAGACTGGATGTAATCCCTGGCGCATAACACATGAACAGAGAGTACACAGATTATGTAATTAACATATACGTTTGCCTCCTCATCACTCCGTGCAAACAACCTGGAACTTCATATATGTAATGCTCATGATCTTTACATGTGAAACATGCGTTAAAGCCGTCATTCAGCTGGGAAAATTATATTCTACATGCAATGTTAAGAGTTGTCCTTACTGCTTTGAGTGACAGCTGTTGCTCCGTATCATCGTCGTCTACGTCAACTTTGAACTCCCGTTTGTCCGTTGTGAGGGTGCAACCTGGTGAAAACGATAAGTGCAACGTGTTAACTAACATTATGCTAGCATTTATCTTAAACACCATACCTAAATGTATAAAACTGTTTGAGGTGTGGGGACTTTGCGTCTTCTAGCTGTGTATCCCCATGCTTTGCTCTGCTAGCTAACAAAAGAGCTGAATTGGCGCGAGTGGGGGCAGGCAGGTTAGCCAGCTATTTAGCTAACTTCCTCCAGTTAGAATTATTAAATGGCTACCTGTGCATGACAACATGGCAGTTAAACTGATTGTGCGACCGAAAAATGATTAGGTTTGTCAGTATAAGCGAGCTCACCAAACAAGTACATTTGGGGTCTGCTCAAATCTGAGATATCGTCCTCCATCTTTGTAGTGGGTGGTTACACTTCCGTAAACTGCTGTGACAGACACATCATCGAGCCGATGGCGAAGTAGTACATGATGACGTTTAAAAACACTTGAGCCAATAGAATTTCTGACTTGGCGGGACAAACGAAATAGAACGTGCCAATGGATGAACACTAGATGGAGCTGTCGTAATATATACCGTAGATTGAGGGCCTCTCTCAACTAAATGGCATTCTGTAAACAAAAAAATAAATCAAATGAATGTAATAATCATTAATCTGAAAGTGAAGTTATGCATCATCTTTCAACAGAGGCTTCTTCTTCTTCTTCTTCTTCTTCTTCTTCTTCTTCTTCTTCTTCTTCTTCTTCTTCTACTACTACTACTACCATGACTACTATGACTGCTACTTCTACTACTACTTTAAATCTAAAATATTTAACAGATGAATTATGTTCTGATCTGATCCAAACACCCATAACCCTTAATAAATATACAATATAAATCCTCCTCCCACCCCTAGTGGAAACCAGCTCTCTGTAGTCCAAGAGACATACTGCATAGAAGAGGGTCCCTGCTCTATTTGCTATCTTGTAAAGCATCCTTGGCTTAGAAAAAAATGAGAACCTCTGACATAAGCTACATTGGACTACATACATACATACATACATGTACTAGTAAATAATTAGTAATTAATATATATATATATATATATATATATATATATATATATATATATATATATATATATATATATATATATATATATATATATATATATACATATACATATATATATATATATATAACCTACAATCCACACTCAAAAAATAGATATTAAAATATGTAAGGAGGAATAGGAGACTCATCAAGGTAGATAACAAGAAGGGAAATAATGATCACGTGTTTGATAATCAGGTATATATAACATATAAAGTGTTCTTTGCACAGCCACCAGGTTCCTGATTATCTGTCTTTTGCAAGTTGTTTGTATCTTCCTAATCTGCAACAGCTTCCTCAAATAAGCATTACAGCTTTTATATTAATATTGGGATATTCTCCCTTATGTCCATCGCTTAATGTGCTGTTTGAACTAAATAAAAGAGGCCTTTGGCCAGTAATATTAAAAGTCCAGCCCAAGGGGCAGTTGCAGCCCTTGAAGAGTCTTCTGTGGTGGTTAAAAATATTGATAGTAAAATGGAGAGCCATTGCAGTATTACAGTGGAGAGAAATTACATAACCTTGTATGAAACTTTCCAAACTGCACACTGAATAATTTTATCAATGGCACAGCTTATTTTAGGGAGAAAAAAAACACAATTTATTGTGTATTTAAAGCATTCCTCTTCTGGGTCTGTTGGTTTAAATTACAACCATATATTATCATTAAAAGTTTAGTGTAATATGAGAGCTGATTAATACTCTACGTTGATCAGATATTCAATAGCCTTTATTCCTTTCCCTCCATTCCTGTTGTCATGACTATATTTTTTAATTTTGACACTCTGGATTGCTTGTTTTGCTCTTTAGTCCTAGAGCTGGTGTAGATTCACTGTTTAGCTCAAAGGCACTGCAGGCTGGTTGTTAGTCACATAGGCCTTGAGTCACGGCCTTTCAGCAGCTGGACAGTGTACTTACCCACTGAGTGCTGCAGGCTTCTGACCTCCCTGTTCAGCATAAACAGAATTTTGGGAGGCAGAAAGACAGCCTTTCACCTTGACTCCCTGACATCTTCACTTCGTTTAATTTCTGTCTCTGGGCGCAGAGGCATCTCAAATATCTGGAATCTAATCGTGAAATGTCTTTTTAACCCGCTAAGTAAGTACCTCAAAGTGTGTCAGTAACCGGCCCGTATTGAGCAGGTGTTGAGTCACCCAAAGGAATGAGTCGTCTTCATGCATGCCTGAAAACTTTAATGTGTCACAGATTGCCGAGACACGTCTGCAGATCTGTTCTCATGACTGATATGTTGTTGTTCCCTTCGGACTTACTCAACACATTTACTTTGCACTTTGTACAGATGCCTGAAGGTGTAGGAATAAAAGAAGTTTCATAGTCATCTTCTATTCAGCTATGGTGACATCAAAAGGCCCTGCACTCATCTATTGTGTTAAAACACTTGAAAGTCACCGAACTTTGTCAGTCCCTCCAAGAAGTTGTGATTGCAACATTTAACTCAAATTCAGCCAATCCTGGTGAATTCTGCACAACCTTGCAGTTTTGTCCAATCACTGCAGCTTTTCCGTAGATTTGACAGTCATCATAGCTCGCTGTGAGTTTCACCAGTCAAACAAATGTTGTACACATACATCACAATGTATCGACTCAATGTTTTATTATTTACTCGTAATTTATTTATTGTCACTACAGGAAAGAACACAAGGTTTGTCATCGTTACTGACAGGTATTGATGCTATGCATATTTTTATGTTTTAGTTTTTTACTTTTTCACTGAGGTTGAGCTCCAAAAACATTTTGTTTCCCTTCTCCATTTTTGAATGAAACAGTTTTTGGTGAGGTTACTTGAACAGAGTGTGGTTTCATTCTTCCTGGGAAAAAGTTGCCTTTGAGTTTTAAAAAGAACTTTATCTGCAATGTTTACTTGCTCCCACAATTTAAATGCAAAAATGACCAAAAACAAAAAGCTGCTGTGAAATCTGGCAAGCCGGAGGACATATTGAGGAACCTTATTTGTTCCTGAGCAATAATTCATTTGAAGATAAAATAACCATTACATCTATCACCAGAGCATTGTGGTTCTGAGTCATTACTAATGTTGATTTATTGGAAAGGATAAAGGTTAAATGGTTGTGAGAAAGCTTTTCACTTGTGAAATACCAATGATGTAAACTGTTTTCATGATTGAATACAAAGTTGATGTCTGGTTCAAACTTTCCATCAGAGCTGAAACGAGCACAGAGAATAAAGGTGTTTCATTTTTTCACAGCTAGTGGAGCAAAACTAGTTTTTTAGTTCATTTGTTTCCCCACTTCCCAAAATCTGTTTTCCTCACACGTAAAAACCTGTTTATGAATTATTATTGAAAGAGGACTTCATACTCAACCTAACATGAGAGGTAATCTGCACAGATCATTGCACATCATAATGTAGGTTTATTTTTGTTGAATTATTGATTTAGAGCTGATACAATAATGCAATATGCAAACGTTATTTTCCAAGTGACTCATACTAACAGACCGTGGCAGAATTTTAAAGTCAAGAACCATAATAGCCCTTTGTCAACAAAGCCTCACACGTCAACACATTAGCAGGAATCTAATAGAGTTTGGCAGTTAGAGGTGGCCGTTGCTTTCCTACAATATCTAGCAGCTGTCATGGCCTGAAAATGGTTGTTATTCTATCTGATATCAAGTGAAGAAACAAAATAATAAAAAAAATGATATCACATGACAAGCTTGTATTAATCGTGAGTTTGTGTAATTGTGGATGTGCTGCAGAGAATCCCACTGAACATGTTAGCCATAGTCAAATAAACATGTTAAAGAAACAAGACTCTTCAGTAAAACACAATTAATTTTTATTCTTTACATTACCAAAAGGGTTAGTCCTCTCAAAAATTAAAATTTAGTCATTATCTACTCATTCTCATGCTGATTGAAAGTTGGGTTTAGTTTTTTAGTCTATAAAACACTGCTGGAGTTTCACAGGAAAACAATGCTGCAGAATCTCCCAAACAATAGAAGTGAATGGTGACCAGTTTTCAAATGTAAAAAAAACCCCAACACAATAAAAACATAAAATGCCTCCACACTGCTCATCTGGTGTAATCCAAGTCTCCTAAAGCCCCAACATGCCAAGATGACTAAAGAAATGTTATTTCCACCATGTTTTTAGCCTGAATCTTCACTGTAGATTCTTAGCTTGGAGTCATGTTTATGTGCACGTGCACACTGTCTGAACTGGGTGTGTGTGGTGTGATGGTGTGCAAACAGCATGCTGGGGCTTTGAGAGACTTAGATTATGCCAGACAAGCAGTATGGTGGCATTTTATGTTTTTTTCCAGTTGTTTTTACATTTGAAAACTGGTCACCATTCACTTCCATTGTTTGTGAGATTCTGCAACACTGTTTTCCTGTGAAACTCCAGCAGTGTTTTGTGGACAAATGAGAGTGATAAGATAATAATTTGTGGGTGAGCTATCCCGTTAACAGTCCTCCTTATCCTCATGCTCAGCTTTGTGAAAAGTAACAGATTGTCACGAAACAGATAAAACACTGAAAATGTGTTTTAACTTGCTTAAGGGAAGGAGTGTCTGTATGTCTGTCCTTCAGTTGTCTTGACAACCATTCATCCAATCAACTTCACACTTAGCGGTAGAGAGTGGATTTTCATTCCTGTTCCATCCCACTCTCACAAAAATACTCCTCTCCTCCTGCTCACATCAATCAACACATTTTTAAATGCAAAAAACTGGCCTATTGTCATTAAGATTCCAGCTCTCGCTCGCCCATGTTGACTTTTTCTTCCTGTCCTGTCCCAGTCCCATGAAGAATAGTGAAATTGACTCCCATCCTTCAGGTGTCCTACAGAAATCTCGCTAGGGCAACGGATTTCCTCCAAAATGTCAGCCTCTACGTGATGGATGTGTCGAGAGGTGAAGTCACATCCCCTTTGGTGAACCGCCATTTTCGCAAAAAATATGAACTGTTGTTGGTGGCGAGCAACAAATAATTTTCTTATCCCGTTTGAATTTTGCCACATATTGCACACAAGATGTCTGCCAATTTCAAAAATGATTTTACAAGTGAAGAAAGTCTCAAACTGTTTTAGTACAACCCTGTAAAGATACATAATTAAAAAGACTTACACAACCCGAAGTCTTGCAAGTTACGTCATGATTTTCTCTCTCTAAAAGTTATTGTTCGCTGCTGAGGCTGCGATGCCTGTGTGTTTTCACATCGGGATGTAGTCACACAACAGCAGGTCTTACTCATTCTTTTGCTTCTTGGCTGATTAAAAGGACCAGGATTCACTGGATGAATCAGTTCAGGAAAGACAAGTTGTATTTTAACAAACGTGAAATTTTGTGGCAGAAACAAAAAATATTTTGTCTCTCACTACTGACTCCTATTAAGTTAGGTTTCATGATGGTCCACCAGAAAAGTACGGACTTAAGCTCTTATTTCTGAGGACTCAAGAGACTACAGTGGAAATAGACACAACTAAGCCAGATGGTGGCGCTAGAACAATTAACTTTACAAGTCTCAACAAGATTTTTTTTCTTCTTTTCTTCTATGCATCCAGAGGAATCTATCCACATTTTCTTTTGTTTGTTTTTTGTTTTTTGCATTTGGAACAGAACACCTTTTGGATTTTTGATAGTCTATACTGTTTTACTGGCCCTCACATTTTGCTCAAATGCTGTGGGCAGAATTTATTTTTTCAAAAAAAATTGATCTTCCCTGAATGCTTCAGAACACTCAGCAACACTGCAAACAGCACTTCTGGGGGCCAAGCAATCAACTTGACTGCACAGTCATATATTAACTATTGAAATCTCAGTAAACAAAACTAAATTGTCATATATAAACACAATATACTGTATGTAAAAAAGAACGGACCACTTAATAAGAAGATTATGGTGACTGCTTCAAGTTTAAGTAATGAAATACAGTAAATTATTGAACACCTGATAGGTAAGGATTAGTTCTGGATTGTATAAAGTTTCAAAGTGACCATTTATATACTGTAAATTATGACATCTGGTGGTCTACCAGAAGGTCTGTCAGTCCCCAGAGGTGGCAAAAGTACACACATCCTTTGCTCAAATAGAAGTACAGATACTTGTGTAAACTGTAGACTGGTAAAAGTAGAAGTACTGTTTCAACTTCTTTACTTCTAATGTCAGATGAAATATTAAAAAAAAAAAACATACTTAAAACAATGGTCATTAACTTTCCTCCAGTGCAAATCAGTTTTTGATATCAGCAATAACTTGCACGAGAACACACTTCAGGTCTAATAAAGCTTTTTTTCTTTTGTTTCTTTTTGTATTCCCTTGTCTCTATGGGACTACCAAAAGCTTTTGTTCAGCCATAGCAGAAACTAATTCTGAAATTTCTTTGAGTCAATCAATTTTTAAAAATCAGTCCTGCAGTGCTAAAGCCTTTCACCAACACCTTTTTCCGGGGTCAGGATTTCCTCCCTGTCTGTTTTGTCTTTTATGTCATTGTCATCTCAGTTGTCAGAAAAATAAATACTTAAGTAAAGTACAGATACCTGGAAAAAGTGACAATTTCTTTGTACTTAGTTACCCCCCATCTATAACAGGCCCTCTTTATGAATCAAACCCTTACACACCAGAAAGTGGTCAACTCACTGGATCACTGAAGCTCCAACGGCTGCCTAGAAATGTTTACAGTGTTTCTTGAGGATGGAAACAACTGATGGGAGCAGACGGAGCGTGACCCAGAGCACAACACAGCTTAAGTGATGAATAGTTTTTTGGTTCCCCTGTTCAAAATAGAGTGCTTGATAGGAAGTCTGATATAGCCTGAGCCTCTCGCTCTTGTTCATCTTGTGTGGTGACATTTTATTGGATAAGGACACAGAGAGGCAGAGGGGGTGAGAAAAAAACAGAGCCATGACAACAGAGGAGAAAAAAAATCTTTAAGCACCTGTAGTAAAACACAATGCACGGTTTTGAAAACAGTAAAGGGAGGAATTTTTCTAGAATGGGCCAAGTCACGTCTTCAAGGCATCTGAGACAGAGAGATGAAAGCTCCAGGGAGCGGAGGAAATGGGGGTTGAGGAGGCGTCACCTGGAGAACTGCCTGCTACTGACAGGATCCCAACCAGGCAAGACGTCCTAAAAACTGACTAAACATCAGCGCTGTGTTTGGAGGGTTGTTGGGGGTGGCTGCAGTTGCAGACAGCTGTTTCGAACCAAATCATCAACCTGCTCTGAGCGACAACCTGGAGGCTGGAGCAGCCAGATGCTGTTGATATCCCAAACAAAAGGTACAAGATGTTCGCCCAGGAGTTCATCCTAGAGGGTTGTGATAGATCGGTATTTGTCAGCAGCAGGCACGGCCAAGATTAACAAGAGGCTGACATGATGCGGTCCAATAAAATGGCTGTCAAGGGGAGGAGGTGGGTGCATTTCCTGTGACGCTCATGGTGGTGGTGGCTCATTTACGGGCAAGGAACCTGAATGATGTGTTTACTGTGCTTCTAGATAAGTCGTTTTTGTTATGACTCGCGTGATAAGCATTTGCATGATAGGATGGATGTGGTGATAACAAATGTTTATGGCTGTCTGGTGTCTATGTGTCCACGATTCACCTAGACAACAATGGAAGCCAGTGCCAAAAATGGTGTGGGAACAAACATCCAAAACAATTCTTCGGTGTCACCTAACCATTGTTTATATTTGGTTGACATTTTCCCCAACATCTACACAGGAGCGTCTGAAATAACAAACATCAACCTGAGGAACATAAATTAGATATTATGATCAAATTTGTCATGTAACAGGTATTTAAGAGATTGTTTGACGGCAGAGATTTGCATTCCTCTTCTAGATGTCAGCAGAGCGTAACATAATGGAAAAGGACTTTGACCAAATCAAACCATGGCTTCCTGTTTACTGGCTGATTAGCTCACTCTTGCGAAAGTTGTTTTTCACACTGTGCAAGACTTAAGGCATTAAAGGGCTTCTTAAAGGGATAGTTCAAATTTTTTTGACGTCGGGCTGCAGTTCGTACCTTTCCGTAGTTAGTACATTACCCACAATAGAAGGTGGTTGGCATGCCACCAGTTTGGAGCAGCAGCAGGAGTACCACTGTAGGAAACTAAGCAATGTTTTTTTAGACACTTAAAAAAGTCCCACCTAAAGAGATCAATATCATTTTAAGTGTATGCTATATTTAGAATATTTTTACCATTTTACCTTGCTGTCTGACAGACAGGAAATTGCCATAATATAAGCCAAATATCTCTCTCTCCAGAGCCACCAGACTCCTTTGACAAAGTCAGTAATTTTACCTTAAAGAACACAGCAGTTGCAGGTCTACCGCTGCCTCCATTTGTTAGTTTGTTTCTGTGATTTTGTCATCTCTGTGAATATGAACTATTCTTTTAAGCCCCAAACTCACACAATAACACAAACAACCTAACTGATCAAGGCAGCGGAAGTCCAGCGATGTGATGTAAAATTACTGTTTTTGCCAATGGAGTCTGGTAGCTTTGGTACGAGTGATATTACAACTGATAAAACTTCTGATGTTTCCCATCAGAAAAGGCTGTCTCACAGCAAGGAAAAGTGGTGAAATATTGTAAATATAGTGTACACCTACTCATTGGTTCTACTGGGGACGTCATGTCTCCCTATGCCCCACCAGCAGTGTTTCAGAGGCAGAGCGTTTTGCAGGCCTGATTATGTTGACTTAGTCAGAAATTTTTTGATTTGGTCATTTTTCCTTGCTTACCGTGCTTCTACCATGGATAAGTAGGCTACATAGTTAAACAGTTTCTTTTTTGTCAGTTTTTATGATAGCACATCTGACTTTATTTTGAAAATGGACTAGATTCTCTAAGTTGGTTTTGTGTCTGACTTCCGGCCTGCTCGATCTGCTCTGTGCAGCTTGATGTGGCATCTGTCAAAAATGCACTCTGAGTGTGTTCTCCACAGATTGGAGCAGGGAGCAGGGATTTCTTAGCCTCTGACACCAGTACTCATGCTACTCCAAACTGGAGGTGTCCCGATTGCCCTCTCCTGTAGGTGATACACTGATTCTGAAGTACCTCATACAACACAAACTATCTCTTTAAGTGTGCAAACCTCAGCAGAAAGAAGGTGATCCAACCTTCACAAGTGACACAAACTTAAAACACACCATCCTTTTGCCTTTTTGCTCCACTAAAATGTGGAATAAAACAAACACAAACCTGATGACTGCATTTCAAATGTTCACTTGGCAGCAGCAGCACGACTTGTACTTTCTCCTGCACTCTCATTCTAATTTGAGCTGGCATCAGTTTTCAAACCTTTATTTATCCAGGGAGGCTTTTGCTGAGCACGCCGGCTGCTTTTCGGCAACGCCCTCCTTCACATTCACACCTGGGAGCTGTAGTCATCAGTTTTTATGGATAAAAAAAAAGGTATTGCGCTGTCCTTCTGATACAGTTCGATGGTATCTTACCTTTGGGTGGTTTGAAACTTTAATGTGTAATCATAGCTAAATCCCAGGAGGCTAACTAGCTCGCTAAAACCATAAAGTATTATTGCATGGTTTTCATAATGGTGACAAACAACAAACAGACAGCGAGTGAAAGAACCCAATGAGGAGACAAAGGGAGGGAAGAAAAACAGAGAGGTTTGTCATCTTTTTCAAAAAGTCACAATATCATTTAATATAAAACACCTTTAAATTGAACATAATGAGGAATTCATCATCAGGAGTTCCACCAATCTACTACCACTTGAACACTGCGGTCCACCTCGACAGCAGCTGACTTCAATGGTACGTCCGAGTGCACACAGAAAAGGGTTGAAACATGCATTTACTACATTGTACAAAGTCAAAAGCGAAAAACAGGAGGTCTTTTTTTGCCATTATCGGCAGAGAGTCTCTGCTGCCTCGTGAGGGATCCAGAGGCAAAATGGGGGGACAGTCTTGATAGTTGGGCATGTACAGAGGTGTCCATTTGTTTCCTGGCACTTATGGATAAAGTGCCCTCCTCTCTTTTAGACCGTCAGCTGAAGGGAAAGCGGAAACTTGGTGTAAGGCAGGAAAATGACTCAACATACTTCAGATATTCAAGAAAACAGTTGCTTAATTTTGTCAAACAGCAATGTCAGTGCGGCTCCTGTGCTGTGAAGTCCGCAGACAGTGTTTTGTAGGTCTTGGCAGTAACAGAGAGCTGTCTCTCTCTACACACACTCCCCCACCATGTTGCTGGTAACGATCAATGAGTGAGGAAGCACAGTGTCCTTTCAAATCTTTCTTTTTTCCAAAGCAAAAATCATTCTCCCGTATCTATGATAATCCCATAATGGTGCTGCGTTTTTGAACGTCAGACACGTCAGAAATAGACTGAAGAGATTCCTCCCTTTGTCCATTCTGACGACACTTTGATAAACACATTTCATTCCCAGCTTTGTCCCTCCCTCCTCTGTCTGTCTCTTTCTCTCTCTCCCCCTCCCTCTCTTCTCTACACACCCACTCACACACTCACACGTTCACACTACAGATGCCACGGAGGTGACGGAGGTCACCTTATTGTCTTCTGCCCAGGGCTGCAGGTTCTGCAGGGCGTAGAGGGAGGAGTTGTGCAGGCAGAGCGGGTCTGGCTGCAGCGGCTGGCTCAACGTCTTCTGGAAAGCTTCCTGCTGAAGCTGCAGCATCAGCCGGTTGGCCTGCTGCCTCTCTGCCTCTCTCTCCTCTGCAGTCTGTCTCCTGGGTGGATGGAGGAGACATAAGGGGAAGAGGGGAAGATGTAAGACCTATATAATGTGTAATTATATCGCACAGACACACACTGTATACCACACACTTCAAAAATATTTGTTTTAACTTAAAGCTACTGGCAGAGATGGGAAGTAACTAAGTACAGATATTTAGTAATTGTATTAGTAAGTAGGTTTTGAAGAATCTGTACTTTAGTTGAGTATTTATTTTTCTTTATTTCTTTTTTACTTTTGCTCCCTATGTTTTAACACAAATATCTGTACTTTCCACTCCTTATATTTTCAAAACATAATAATTTATTTGTTTTAATGCATTTGAGGGGAATAAGTGAGTCATTGTGCACCGCTTCGCCAACATCAAGACCAATTTCAAGCTACTGTAAATGGATGGGACAATGACACATAGAAAAGGACGTAATCGTGACACAACAAGATGAAAATGTTGGATCAAGTCAAGTCAAAGACAAAAACAAAGTAAAGACATAACATGACAGAAATGACTAGGCAAAGAGTAACAGCAAAAAAAAAACAAAAAAATAAAAGATGCAACGGGATGTGACGTAAGACATGAAAACGATGTAACAAGACAAAACTACAAAAAAGACATACGAAGAAGCAAATGACGTACAAGGTGTCACGTCAAAAAACATTGTAAAAGACATAACAAAACAAAACTAGCTCAACAATATAAAAAGGCACAGTGACTTAAAAGAAATAACAAGATGAAAATGACATAATGAGACAAAACAACATAAAACGAAAACTATTTAAAAACTGTGACAATGACTTAAATGCCATAACAAGACATACCAACACAAAAACAACATAAGACAAAACTATGAGAAAGACCTAACAATGAAAATGGAATAAAAGATGAAACAAAACAAAGTAACAAGACAAAAATGACAAGTGAGGGAGACACGACTGTGGAGACAAGGTGAGGTTCAGTTAGCTTTGTGGTAGAAATGTCCTTCAGTCTTTTTTACACAAGTATTCCTACTACTACTTGAGTAAAGAATGGGTTTATTTTTTCCACCTCTGAAAAGCGGTAGTTTTTCCACTGCAATAACCACAAAATATAATGCCAAAAAGAAAAATGATTGAAATACTCCTGTTTCTTTTTAACTGGCTAACATACGACTCACTGTAACTTTTCCTACGGAAATGTAAACACAGACTCATTTCATATGATTTCACAGAGACTCTGACCTGGTGGCATCCATTATAAACAACTACAGAAATATAAGATCTTCTTGTGGATGGCCTCTTTTATTTTACATCATATAAAGATATAAGTATTGAACTGAATATTGAATTGAGTTTGATAACCGGTTAAAAACTCCTGTCCTCAAAAAACCTAGTGTCCACGCTGCTTTGAAAAGACAAGTTCAGATAATTTTGATCAATTTGATTCAAAACAAATATACTTTTCAAATAAAGTCGATATTAATTCAGTTGTACTTTAGAAAACATGCCTAAAATATTAAGTTGAACCAACAGCTCTTCAGTCACACTGATGAACATGACAAACAATTTTTATTTCTTTTTACACTCAAACAACACAAACAATGGTATATTTTCAATTTAATACTGATGCCTCTATGACTTACATAAGCAAATGAGACCATCGTGTGAAGATCAGCTATTTATTCTTAATGCTGTCATCAGGTCAGATCCTCCTTGACGTCAGATGAAACAAGCCCGAGTTTACATTTTTCCAAGAAATGTTATTTTATTTTTGATGTTATATTTTGTGGTAACTAGAAAGGAAATACAGCTTTGATCCCTAGGGGCCTCTAAAATCATGAAAATATGAAAGTTCTTTGTAATAGCTTTGAGTTAAAACTTAGAAATTAAATAAATAAATAAATAACCTATATATTTAGGTTAATGTAATGAGAAAAGATTAGTTGATTCCACTAAATTTCCCTATGATTTATTTGACAGTGCAGCAGTGTCTGCCACAAGTTGTCTCATATCCTCATGAATAGGCAACATAACTTACGAAGAAAGGATTATATTTGAGCAGTGGTTCCCAACCTGGGGTGCAGGGCCTCACAAGGGGTTGCAAGTTAAATCCAATGGGTCATGAGAGAATAAATATTATCAGAAAGCAGAAAAAACAATCTTTCTTTTTCAGATTTACAATTATTTTCCCTCCTTTTTCTCGCAGATTACTGTTTAATGTTACCTCCTCAGACATCTAAAAAATATGTTCATACAACAAGAAAAGACTATTTGGTTGAACTGGTCAAAATCAGTGGTTACTGATGATGGCAAGAAGTAGACGTGTTTGAAACCACTGCAGGACAGGATATCAGACTGATAATGTGTTGGATCTTTGCAAGAAAAATAATAACGCTTTAAAAACAAAAAAACTGCACATGTATGTTTGAAATGCATGGGGGGGGGGTAAAGAAATGATAAAGAAATCAAGAAAATAAAGCAAGAAAATGGGCAAAAAGAAAAGCTGTGCACTTATCTGAGATGTCTCAGTTGTCTCAGGCAATTTGCAAATGAAACCTGTTCATTTGCAAACGGGCTGCTCTCCCTTTATGTTTATTCAACACCTGTGCCAATAAGTTCAGGCTTCAGGCCAGATGACAGCTGATCAGGATGAGTGACAGGTGTTAGGGAGTGAACGTGACTAACAGGAGGAGGAGGAGGTGCTCAACATTTCCTGCCTCAAGGTGAACCACTACATCTGTTTTGTTTTTTTCTGCTCAGTGCAGCACATGTTAATAGTGACATAAATCCTATACATTCTGTCAGTAGGTGCTGGTATTATTTTGCTGTGTTAACAAAAAGAACAGATGTGTGTATTTCTGAAGCACAGACAGTATGTTTAAAATGATACGTGTCCAGAGTGAACACCGGGTGAACTTTAGTGATTGGCACATGTTGAGTTTGCAGGATTATAAAAAGAGAAGTTAGATGAGAAGATCATAGAGAAGTGAAGAAAATGTCAATTTATTAAGAATTTCTGAAACCTATTAAATTTCAGAGCAATTCATCTAACCTGTTAACATGACCTGAAAAACCTTAATTCAGTTGTGAACATTTGTGCACAAGTGAGTTAAGTTTTTTCAAATCAGGTTAACATATTAAATGAACACAATTGATTTTTATAAAACTAAATTCATTGTGTGTGTGTGTGTGCTACGCACAGAATTATTTTTTTAAGTTGGTCCAACAATTCTCTTTTTTCATATCAAGTTATAACGAGATCATTTTATTGCTGTCACAATATACTGTTTATATTGTTATAACATTAATTATTTCATGTGAAAATAAGTTATTTTCATCACAAATAATACTAATGAAACAGATATTTCTTCTATGCGAATATTGCTCGCTATTATTCAGAAAAAGTCATGTCTACCTCGGCAGGGTTTAAAAAGGTTGCACCTACTTTAATGAACTACTGATATCAGATTATTCCCCTTTTTGAAGTTGTATATCTGATTTCAATATCCCAGAGTTAAGGTGGAGGAAGTGCTGTCTTCAGACAGTTCATAAAACATATTCTAGCTAAGAATAAAAAGAGAAAGGGAGATGAAAAGTACAGTGTGAGGATGAGGAGATATATTTCATAATTAAATTCCCATATTAAATTTTTGGTGCTTTGTAGACACAACATGTACATTGCAAATGAATATTAACTTAGAAAATAAAACCTCTGCATTAACATGACTTCTCACATAGACCACACCCACTTCTGATCTGGTATCCGAATACAGAGACAGATCATTTTGGTGAATGAACAGATACAAACACAGATACAGATAAGGACATGTCTGTGCTCCTCTAGTTTCATGTTATGTAAGGCATAATGTACAGTGTACACTACCGAACATTACTTATCCCAGTTATTATACGGCTACTTACTAAAAAAGACAATAAGGGGAGACAAAATATTAATTTTAAATCATTTAAAAACATCACATCTGAGTATTTAACAAAGCTGTTTAATGTAATATGGTAACATAATGGATAGTGTACAGTGAGCAGGCCATTATTGTGAAATGAATCCCGACAGGATGATCTTGAATCATCATGAGGGGGTTTATTTCACAATAATGACCTGCTCACTGTACATTATTCTGCTTATTATACAGTTACTTACAAAAAAAATAATGTGACACAAAATATTAATTTTAATATGACTATATGGCTTTATTTTCACAATAGTGATCTGCTCACTCAATTTCTATATTATTTTAGTGATTTAACAATGTTTTAATTGCTCCTCCACAGTCTATGATCATAACTGTGTCCATAGCAACTGCCTGTTCTTCATAACAAAATAATGCATCTTAGAATGCTGTAATTGACCAATCAGAATCAAGTATTCAACAAAGCATGTAATAAAACATGATAACTTATATCTCTTTGTCATGTTATAACACAATAAGTTATCATGTTATGCAAGATAATAAGAAAAATAGCATACTGTCGTAACATAACAAGGGAATTTTTTGTTATAATGTGATAAATTTGAATATTGTAATCATGTGAAAATATCTTTTTATAATATGGAACACTGTGTGATAACAATAAACCTTTCAGTGATACTGATCCTAGGGGAGCCACAGTTTCAGTATTAAATTGAAAATTGATCCAAATTAGTGAAATTGAATCAAAGAATCATGATTCTCTCAGTGTTTTTTTTTTTTTCTCTCCATCCCTTCCTTCTGTCCAAAGGAAAAAACAACACTTCAAAGACCACACAGCGTATCTTACTGGCCGTTTTATCTCACTTGATATCATCTCTTTTAAGAAGAATGTGAAAAAAACCTTTAAATTAAAAAATTGTGACCTTAAGTCAATGTTGACCAAAGTCAAGTGCTGCTTTTGTTTCTCAGTTTTTTCTTCTCCTGAGCTGATGTTTCCTTCAAAGTCAGATCATTTCTCATAACAGACCTTTACACTTACATCAGGACATTTTCTCCTCTGTGTGTGTTAACTTAAGCAAAGAAATGCTCTGAACGCTCCTCATCTGCAGCTCAGATTAACGCACACTGAAAAACTTTCTTGCGTCTTTCAAAATGATGGAGGTGTTGCTAATAACACAAACCACAATAAACGATAAATGATTGCCATCAAAATCAACAATATGATGCAAATGTCAGAAAACACAGGCGGAAGCACACCTCTAAAACACTCTTTCATGCACACCAACCTCCATCCATTAGCCACACATTATTGTTAACAGCATTATCATAATCTGATTCCCCGGCTGTTGATTTGATCATCCTCTTGTTACTAGCGTAGTCGTCACGCAAAGACATCCCTCATGCTCATCCTATCAGGTGCACACTACAGGGAAATGGCATAAATCTCGGCAAAACTAGGAAATCAGAAAAACGAGTTAATCCAGTTCCCTTGTTACTTGTGGCACAACACTCAGTCTTAGTGGTGTTTATTTTGAGCCAGTTTATTTTGGTTACATCTCGGAGTGAACGTTTTTTTTCAATAAATGTACCTTTTTTCAGTGTTTATAAGGGATCATGAAACCAAATGTCAGTATTATCTGTTTGTTTAAAGGGATAGTTCACCCTAAAATCAGAAACTACCTGTCATCTTGTTTTGGTGTGACTTGCCATGTTCGGGAGAAATGTCATAGAGATGCCTGCCTTCTTCCAATACATGTGGGACTTACATGAAACAGATCTATACGTTTATGATTCAAGAGTGGTTTCCTCCAGAAATCATCATCAATCCACAGACCTTGTTGCAAGCAGTTTGATGGGTAAATACTAGAAAAAAGTAGTTCCTTCTAGAGCTGCAATGATCAGCTGATTATGAATTGATTATTAAATTAAACACTATTTTCAAAATTGATTAAACAGTGTGAATAATTTTTATTAAAAAACAACAAAATTATCTGATTTCAGCTTCTTAAATGTGAATATTTCCTGTTTTCTTTACTCCTTGATGACAGTAAAATTAATATCTTTGGGTTGTGGACAAAACAAGACTTTTGATGATGTCATGTTGGCCTTTTGGAAACATCGTTCTACATTTTTTTCTGAGATTTTATGGACCAAAAAAATAATCAAGAACATAATCAAGAATGCAAATAATCATTAGTTGCAGTGTCTTTCCAGAAATCACGACCTACTCAAGGTAGTCCACAGACCTCATTGTGAACAATTTGATGAGGAACAACTTTTTTCCACAGTAGAAAAAAGAAGTTCCTACTGCACCTGCAATGATTAATCAATTATGAATCAGTTATTAAATGAGTCACCAACTGTTTTGATGGTCGATAAATTGCAATAATAACTAAATCATAATCTCTGGTTGTTCAAGATAATCCATTGGCCATGAGCAATTTGATGAGGACCTGCTCTCTTACTACAGTAGAAAAAGTAGTTCCTATCAGAGCTGCAATGATTAATCGATGATAAATCAGTTATTAAATTTATTGCCAACTAATCGATTAATCAGTTTGGGTAATTTTTACAGAAAAAAAATCTCTGATTTCAGCTTCTTAAATGTGAATATTTTCTGTTTTCTTTGCTTTTTTATGACAGTAAACTGAATGTCTTGGTTGTGGACAAAACAAGACATTTGGGGACGTCATCTTGAGCTTTGGAAAACACTGATCGACATTTTTCCCCATTTTCTGACATTTTGTACACCAGTCAACTAATTGATTAATCAAGAAAATAATCTACAATGAAAATAATCATTGTAGCGTTATGCTAAACAGCGAGGATTTTTTTTCCAGAAATCATGACCTAATTCACAGGCCTTGTTGTGAATTTTGGGCAATTTGATGAGGACCTGCTTTTCCAACTAGAGTTGAAAAAAGTAGTTCCTAAATATTGCCAATCGGTTTGAGTTATTATTCAAGAAAAAAAGACTAAGTTCTCTGATTTCAGCTTCTTAAATATGGATATATTGTGGTTTCTTTTTTCTTCAATAAACTGAAAACCTTTGAGTTGCAGATAAAACAAGACATTGAGGACGCCATTTTGGGCTTTGAGAAACACTGATTTAGACCAAACAACTAACTGATTAATCTAATCTAATCTAAGAAACTAATCTGCAGATTAATCGACACTGAAAATAAATGTTGTTTGCTGCCCAGGTTCCTTCATTAAACTGCTATTTATCCCATTATATTCAAGAGTCAGACAAAATTTCACACCAAAACAATCTAGATGGATAAACAGAGGAAAAATATGTATTTTGGATTTTGGAGTGAAATGTCACTTAAAGACAAACAGCTGGGAGAAAAAACACACGGATGTTTTCAAGTGTTTTCTGTGTTCAAAACTCATTCTAAAAAGCTTTAGGATGATTTAAACATTAAAACCCTAAAAGGTCATTTAGCTGTTTGTAATCTGCTTTTGAAATATGTGTCCTGTCCCTTTAACTACGGGCAGGGCTTCATAATTTGATTTCCTACTCATTTACCTCCAAATGGCTATAAACAACAGTTAGAATGAAGTGAAGGAGTGTGTGTGTGTGTGTGTGTGTGTGTGTGTGTGTGTGTGTGTGTGTGTGTGTGTGTGTGTGTGTGTGTTTCTGTCTATGGACTTGGCAGTCAATTCCTCCTGTGAGTGTTTCAGTATTGCTTTGGACAGCAGGTTTCTAAAAGGCCTTTCAGGAGGCTCACGAGTAATTGTGCTTGGTCAAGTGAACTGGCCTCGACTGGCAGCTAGGCTAAGCAAAATAGGTGTTGTGTTGTACGACGCCTCCATTGCTTCAGCTGCCCACGGGCCATTTTACTCATGTTTAAAGTAAAACATCGGTAAGCATTTTGGATCTGAGAGTAAAACACAGACACGTTGAGTGCTGTCAATTTCATGGCACTGGAGAAAAACTGAAAGGAGTGGCTCTACTGAGTGAACATCCTGCCCTCATAAAGACGAACAGCTTCTGGAAAATCCACCACGGCCTCTTTGTTTTGATTAAGTAGATCACGAGGGAGAAGAAATGAGCAAAATATGGCACGTGGAAGAGAGAATTATGATGCTTTAGCTTTATTATTCTCTGCTTTCACACAACTGAACTGCACCAGATGATACTTTAAAGGTAGAATCAGTAGGGTTTGTTCGAGCTGTTTGTGAACTCATCAGAAAGGGATTATGTTTAAATTAAATTGAATGTATAAGTTATCAAAATGTTACACTGTTGCTAGCTAAAAAAATGTTTGTTAGCTAGTTATAAAGTTAATGAAATATTACATTGTTTGGTAGCTCAGTAAAATTTAAGAAAATGTTGCATTGTTTTCTAACTTTAAAGTTAAAATGTTACATTGTTTGTTAGCTAGCTATAAAGTTATCAAGACGTTACTCTGTTTACTTGCTAAAAAAGTTAAAATGGTACATAAGTTGTTAGTTAGCTATAAAGTTAACAAAACCTTACCATGTTTGCTAGTTAGGTATAAAGTTATCAAAACATTACGCTGTTTACTTGTTAAAAAATAAAATGTTACACTGTTTATTAGCTAGCTATAAAGTTAACAAAGCATTACATTATTTTCTAGCTTGCTAAAATTGAACAAAATGTGACATTGTTGGCTCAATAAAAAGCTATCAAAAAGTTACACTATTTACTACCTAAAACGTTAAAATATTAAATTGTTTTTTGTGTGTTTTTGAAGTTACTATAAAGTTAACAAAATATTACAGTTTGCCAGCTGACAATACATTAGCCCCTTATACACAGCCTGTTCAAGTCCGGAATATTGCACTTTTATTCCACCTTGTCATGTGCATAGAACGTACGGAGGCAGAATGAGGGCAGGGGGTCAGTTTTGGTGATCTTTTTAACTTAACCTTTAACACAGAAACCTTTAACACAGAAAAAGCTTTGTTATAAATCCACGAGGATGCCAATTTGCTGTGTACAAGGACACACTGTGGCGGCTGTATGCCACTGCTTGTTCAGTGTAAATAGATGAAGGCGGCTTTAAGGCGAGCCCTCATTGTGGCTATACTGTGGGATCTCTGTGTAAAAAGGGCTGTTAGCTAGCTAGAAGTCTGTTATCCAAGAATGTAAATTTGAAGTTAGTGCTAGATCAAAATTGGAGCTTGAGTTTAAATTTTTTTGCAATGCACTCTGCCATAATCTTACCGCCATTTTGTCCGTCTGTTCTGAAACCAGGTCTTGACTTGCGCGTCTGTCATCTTCAGGGCCTTGGCCAGGGTGGCGCGCTCCGCCGACGCCAGGTATTTCTGCCGATGAAAACGTTTCTCCAGCTCGCAGATCTGCACCCGGCTGAAGGAGGTGCGAGGCTTTTTCCTCTTGGGCGGCGTCCGGTTCTGGTAAGGGTGGCCGATACGACGGGTCACGGAGAAGGGTGAGAGGGCAGCTGAAGAGGAGGGGAAAAAATGGAGGATTATTTGATGATTCTTAAGGATTTCAAACTTTGAACATCATGTAAGTGATTCTTCAAAAACAAGTCCATGTTAGCATTAGTAGTAAGTAACTGATGGGGTTCAAGATTAATATCTGTTAGTGTGAGCCATTATTTCCATTTCTAAACTGATCCATGCTTCTGAAATTTAAACTTATTTCCCTTGAGGTTTTGTTTGTATACACTCATGCTATAAACACAATTTTGTTTTCCAGTCCTTGAGCAGATAAAATTATTGTCCATTTTGTCTTAACTCTGAAAAAGCCAGTGTGTTTGGGGAGAGAAGGCCCAGAAGCTGCCAATTGAAGAAGATAAATGCAATTACAACTAATATTCCCCTGCCAGATTCTGAAAAACCAAACAGCACGCTGGTTTGAAAGGGAGTCCAAGGAAAAGTCACATTAAGAAAGCTGCATGCAGCATCAGTTCCAAAAACAATTCATGAAAAGATATCGCTTGCAGCTGGCAGTAAATTGGCCTCCTAGAGTAAAATTAGCAATTTCTGTTACATTTTCACGAACAAAGACAAAAAAACGTTCAATATCTAAGCTGCACACAAGATGGACAACACATATGGGTGAGGTGGTTGGTGGGGGAGGGGGTGACTCACCTGGGCAAGCCCCCTTTGGGAAAGGATAGTCTGCTAGAAGGCCATTGCCGTCTCGCAGGTGAGCGAGCTCGGGGTAATAGCATTTGGCTAATGTCTCCACAGTGCTCCAGACGGGGACCCTGCCGATGTCTCCCTTTGGGAGAGGACAGAGGGACCCGGCGGGCCCCGGCCCCCCTGTGGTCTCTCCAACTCGGCTGTCCTCTGCCTGCTCCCCTAAAGGAAAGGGAGACACAGTGAGGTCCCACATCTGGAGCACAGCAGCAGCAGCAGCCGCTGTGCAGGCGCCGACGCACAGCAGCTAATCACATGAAGGAAACCTGAACGATGAGCAGGGTCTACTTTAACGTCATTTACTTCTAGTTTCTTAAGTTAGCATTTGGAAAGGTTTGTCTGCACAATCAGATATTTGGCAATTAGAAAAATAAATGACAACCAGCAGGTTTACAAAGATAAATCAAGCACAAACTGGTCAGCCAATCAGAATCAGACAATCATGATTATCCTTTGACAATATGAAGATCTCCACTAATAATCTAAGTACCATTCAAAGGGTTCAACTTGGTACAGACATTATGTTTTTTTGTAATTTGGGGAGATTTTTGGCAATCAGACAAATCAAATTGAAAGATATAAAATTTTTGCACAAAATATCTTCCATACAAACATGAAACACTGGTCATTAAAACTCCTAGAAATAATATTTCATAGTTAATTTTGCACAGTTACACAATGTTTCATAATGCAGTATAGACCGCTTATATTTTACATACATTGATATTGAATGTGAGGTAATTATATATTCTTTTATTATTCTTTCTTTGCAGAGGTTGCAATGTTAAATGTGATAAAGGGGAATATGTGCATTATAAAAGCATTATAATGAAAATAAAGTACTGTAGAGCTGCAGAGACGCCCTGGCCTGCAAACTGTATTCTCTAACTGTAAGAAAACATGTTTGTTTGGTACAGACAGACCACAACAAATTAAGACTGTGATGCAAAAATGATAATTTCTCACTAAATTTGAATGATATCCCTCTATCTGTCAGAATAAACTAAATTGTACTCTATTGTGCACGCCTAGTACAAAACAATTTTTGCAATTTTGGGTGAATTTTTGTCATCAGACAAATAAAATTCAAAGTTATAAATTTTTTGCACAACACATCTTTCATACAAACCTTAAGGATGTGTCATTAAAACTTCTAACAGTAATATTACATGGTTGATCATAAAGCACAAATACACACACAAATGTTACATTTACATAGATTTACATGGCAAGGCTGCACAATTAAGTAAATATTACTGGAATCTTCACAGGTCAAGTGCAGTATCCAAATCTCAAGCTGCAATTTTTTTGATAAAGGATTTATGTGCGTTAAAACAGCATTATGATAAAGTACTGTAGAGCTGCAGAGACGTCCTGACTTACAACTGTTGCTTTCTAGATGTAAGAAAACATGTTTGTTTGGTACAAATGCTAACAAATGTCACATCATCATGACATGAATCGTTATTTCCAAATGAAAATGTTGCAAAAAAATTATCATTCCCATCCTTCATATCTTTATCCCAATATTTGTCAAAATAATCACTTTTTTTAATCATGTTTTTCCCATGTTGTGTTACCTTTTAGCACAATACAGTTTTTGTAATTTTGTGGGGGGGGGGGGGGGGGGGGGGGGGGGTTTGCCATCAGACAAATCAAATTCAAAACATCTTCCATACAAACATCAATCATTTGTCATTAAAACTCCTAACAATAATATAACATTGTTATCATGCACAATTACACAACTTTTCATAATTTTTGCAGACTAAATCACCTAAATTTTACTGAATTCGAGGTAATGATTTGCTGTTAAGGCAGCACAATTAAACAAAATGTTACTGAAAGTGTAATCTGGCCAAGTGCAGTTATTAAATATTATATTGCAGAAGCAGTTTTTTTTTTTTTTTTTTTTTGATGCTGTAGTGCTGTAGAGATGCCCTGATTCACTAATGTTGTTGTTCAAGTGTAAGAAAACATGTTTGTTTGGTACAGACCCCAACAAATGTCACATTATTTTGAATTTTAATAGTTTTAATAAGTTTTAATTTTTTTTCATGCAAATGAAAATTTTGATACAAACATGATCATGCCCACTATTCGTAAATCGTATCACAATATCTGTCAAAATTATTGCAGTATGTTTTTTGTTGTTGTTGTTGTTGTTATCATCATATCGTGCATCCCTAGAACAGTACACTTTAGTTTTTGCCATTGGAAAAATTTTTGCACAACATATCTTCCATACAAACATTAAGTGAGTCATTCTGTCCAAATAATAATATTACCGAGTTGTTCATGCAGTTACACAACTTTCCATCATTTTTGCAAAATACACCACGTATATTTTCCATATATTGATGTTGATGAAATTTGAGGTAATGATTTATTCTTTAAAATGAATTATATATATTACTGCAACACTGACAAAACTAAACAGATGTATCAGTGAAGGAGTGGTTTGATGAAAATGGCCTCCTGTGAAAGACTATGTTATAAGCTGAAGGCAAGATGTGGGGCCTTATACTACTGTAACCTGATGTTCTGATGGTTTATGTCCTTTTTCAACAGTATAATGTGTTGTTCTATAGAACATGTATAATTTGAGGTATTATATTGTCTGTATAATACGATACGTATAAATGCTCTGTCTTTTTTACATTCCCTCTGTCCTCGTTTCCTGTTTGTGTCCTGTCTTTGGTGTAGTTTGCACTGATATTTTGATATATGATACATTTTATTGCTTTTTTAATGTATGTATGTATGTTTTTCCTCTTGGAAAACCAATAAAAAAGAAAACTTATAAATAGATAAATAAATGATATATACATGTATTGACTGGGCTGTTTGTGTCTACTCAACTACTTTGTCGTCTCTGTAAAGAAAAAAAAGGAATCGCACACTGCCACTGTGTGAGCCTCATGATTGTGTCTTTCTTCCATCTGTGCCTCACTGCCCAGTGGTTCACTTTCACGTATCACTGTATCTGGGTATTAATAACAACTTATCTTCTGCATCATAAAATATCTATGAATCCTGTCTATTTTGTCAGCCATGGGTAAACAGAAGATCAATAAATGTAATGAGATCGTTTTTGGCCATAGATCCACTCCCCCGCCACATTCTCATTCTGAGGCAGAATGGAAATCAACGACAACAACAAAAAAAAAAAAAAAGAAAAAAAAAAACGGTTTCTGTCTCTTTCTCTCCCTCCTTCTCTCTGTATCTGTGTCATTCCTCCCCAGCAAGCTGTTTCGCCTCCTGTCTTACAGGGTGTTTATTTGTTTTTGTTTTGTCAGGAAAGCTCACCAGAAGCCAAAATGAATATGAAAACATCTGCATAGGTGTCCCCTAAGGGCCACGTTGCTGCTGCCGCTGCTGCTGCTGCTGCTGCTGCTCACAGAGTTTCAGCGACCTGAAAATTCATTTGCCACACAGACGATGACAATTTGGATGGAAAATGGAACATGAAGCTATTATGCGCTCGGCAGTCGTTTCCAGGGAGCCGCCGAGGTCCCCTGATGGTGCTGAACACGAGTGGCAAATTGAGGCGTACACGAGCAAATGATTTGTAAAATAAAGATGAATAGCTGCAATGTGCTGTTACAGTAGGTCACATAAAGTTAACATCACCTGAGTGTAAATTAGCAATGAAAATTTAGTGCCTGATATGAAAAACTCACCACCTTTTATTGTGTTTTGTGCTGGATTTATAGTGACCATGTCTTCTTTTTCTTCCTCTAATTATTATTTTTAATCTCCTATGGTAATATTCCTATAATATTATTATCAGGTTTCACATTATGTGTTGCTCTGCTGCTCAATAGTAGTATAAATGGTAATTGTATCCCTCTAATATTCCTTTTGGGACTCAGACAGGCATCTATGGTATTTAATCATGAGTTTATAGTGACAAATTTCCCATGATGTTTCTGATATTTCTATAAGGTGCTCACAGTAGGCTGCAGCACCTCTGTGGCCTTTAATAGTGAGTTTATAGTGGCATTATTGCACATCATTGTGTGTTTTTAAATCTTGCATGACTCCCAGTCTTATTCTTATGCTGACTTCTAACATATGTACGTTTAAACATTGTAACTGGTCCTTTTTGGTCAGCCAAAACTATGCGTAGCCCTACGGGTCACATTCTGGGAGCGAGCAGGCCTGTTGTTGCTCCCAGCGGCAGGTCTGGCTAAATAATACTGCATTAGATGGCTATTTCAGGCCATCTGTGAGCTAACTAATGGACCAGGCACATTCGAGCACGTTCAGAGGAAACCCAAGTGGAACACAGCCTGCAGCAGGAGCCTTAGGACTCTGCCAACTGCAGAGAGGCTTTGCCTCGCACCGTGCAAAATGCTGATAAATACACGATACAGTGATGCTATGGATACTGCATCTGTCAGGTTTCGTGTTTTGACTGATGGTGTAACTCTCAGGAATCAGATATGCCTTCACATTTATACATCGCTATCATAATCAGGGCAAGAAGTGCTGTAATCTTTGAGCTGGTGTGTTCTTGAGCTGGATCATCAAATTAAAAGACTGTCCCTGCTCAACTGCAGCAGGCTTAAGGAAGAAACATGAATGAAAATAACCATTAATATTCCTGTATTCTTGCATCTATGCCGCTCAAATATGTCCACAGTGCCCTTATCTTAAGATAATTTTGGTTTAAGTGTTAAATAGTGAGTTTAAACTGACCTTTCACCACAGTATTATACCAGGTAAAGGTCAACCTACATGAACGGCAGAAGGCAATATGATTAAACTCAGTGAACTCTGTTCTGTTATATGCTTGTATGTTCACCCATTGGTGCTGGCTATTGCACACTCTTTGGGAATAAAAAGATATTCAGGGAAAACAGATAAAATGCATTTTTTTTCTCTTCCAAAAGCCTAAATATTAAAAATAGCTAATTAATAATTCATGGAGCATTTTAATGACATAATATTTTCCAAATCCAACCAAATAAAACAAGATTGCAGTGAAAAATGTCAAATCGTAAACTGACCTTTCACTAGAGTGTTTCATAAGTTAAAGGTCAACCTATATAAAATATACAAGGCAATATGATAAAAAAAAAAAAAAAAAACACCCATTGGTGCTGGTTATCGTACACTTTTTGGGAATAAAAAGATTAAATGTATAATTTTTTTTTTAGAAAAAAAAATCTAGATTTGTCAAAAGTTTCAGAACAGACTAATGTCAGACATCTTAATATTAAAAATAGCTAATTGCAGCTGATGATGGAGCATTTTTAATTATATATTATTTCCAAATCCCATAAAAAAAACTGTAAGAAAGGACTGTAAGAAAGAAATACTGCAGCTTCTACGCTCCTCGGCTGGATCTTAAACCAACATCAAGTATCTAAATCCACCAAATAAACCGTGATTATGGTGAAAAATGTCAAACTTCCATGAATCCTCAGGTTTTTTGAATTGTCAAAGGTCCAGAGTTACAGTTTTATAATTATTTCCACTATGAGACGATTAATTAGCCAATAACATCTGTGGCATGGTGTATCTGTGTATGTGGTCAGAGTGCCTTTATATCAAGTCAATTTTAGTGCAAAGAAGTGAGTTTAAATTGACTTTTCACAACAATAGTAAAAGTTGACATGCATAAAAGGTTTATGGCAATATAATAAAACAATCTTTTTTCATCAATCATTTTTATGTCTGAAAATTCTCATAATTCTGAGACTTTTGTCAGAATCATACATTCCAAATCTATACTATTAAATGTATTCACAGCCAGTTGTCACTATCAATGATGTAATATCCCTGTAGACTCTAAATCCCAGTGAATAAGCCGTGATTGTGGTGAAAAATGTAAAATCTTCCATGAAACCTTAATGGTTTGTTGTATCCTCTAGCTCCAAAGTTAAGATTTTAATTATTTTCGCAATAAGAATAATTAGCCAATAACATCTGTGGCACTATAGTGTGTTCACTGTGCCCCCAGTTCTGGAGTAAAACAGTGAGTTTGAAGAGACTTTTCACTACAGTGTACCAAACGTTGCCCTTAAAAAAAGGTTTATGGCAATAAAACATATTCTTTTTAGAATAAGGAAATTTGATTTCTCAAAATTCTCATGATGCTGAGATGATATTAGTCAAAAATTTTAAAAACCCTACACATAAATAGTTAATTGTGGCTCATAGAGCATTTCTAATGATATCATGTGGCTGCAGGATTTGTAAATCCCAGAAAAAACGAACCGTGAATGTGGTGAAAAATGTCAAATCTTCCATTAAACCTCAAAGATTTAGTGCTTCCTCTAAATGCCAAAGTGAAACTGTACACTGAACAGCCACTTGGAGAACAGTGTTATTGAAATGTCTACATGGTTGAAAATCATCATATTCACTGTAAATACAGAAAAGCTTTATATTAAAAAGAAGAAAAAACTGCAAAATATTCTGACCCTTTCTTTCCTTTCCTCAAATGGAAAAAGAAAATGTGTGAGAATACTCAATCTGCAGCCTGGTAGGGTAACACAATTTAGCATAAGCAATTCAAAAAATAAAATGCTACCATGGAGAATATGTTTCCCATAATAAAACCATCTATACTTAATAACACTGCTCAGTGACAGCGCCTCCCTTCCCCACTGCGGATATTACCTTTGTAGCAATCTAATAAATATATCCGTGAAGGATTCTAAAGGGGATATTGAAATATAACATGAACATATATTGCTATTTATTACAGAGTGCGGGACAAAAGGCAGGAAGGCGTTTACTGTCTTCTGTCACAGCGAGAATCAGGGCAGCGTGGAAACACGAGGACGCACAGGAGCGGCTTCAGCGCGCAGAATAAAATCATATTTTTCTGCTCTGCTGCCATTAACACCCAGACAGAGATTTACTGCAGAGGAAAAAGGGTTTAATTATGTTTTTTATTGGCGCTACGTGGCCTGTAGAGCCACACATACTGTATTATGGTCCCGTTTATTGTCAAGACGCACAAACGATCCACATTATCTTTTATTATTATTATTATTATTATTATTATTATTATTATTATTATTATTATTATTATTATAGCAATGCTAGTTTAAAATAATTTCAATTATTGGACTGGCGTTTGTCCATCGTATATTTACGTATATTAACAGATGATGACTTCAGGATTTTACATATCTTGTGCTGTAAACACTTATTTTATTAGCCTATAAATATTATTGACCAAATAATTAAAAATATATATATATTTATTTTTTAAATAACAAATTAAATAACAAATCACAGTTGCTTAGTGTTTATTTTTTAATTGTGGTTGTTCATCTATTTTAGTTTTTTTTTAATTGTTTGTAATTACTTAGTTTTAGTTTTTATGTTCTTATTGTATCTTTATTTGATTTCAGTTTTTTAAAGTTTTTATGTTTTGTATTTTAAGTTTTTGTTTGTTTTATGGTTTTTTTTATGTCATCAACATCGTCGAACGCTCAGAAAATGTAAATACAAGTTACAAGTTTTGAGCTGATTTTCTTTTTATTGCGTTATTGCTGCGTTAATTATCATTTTTCATTCATTTATTTTTGCACAATGAAACAGGACAGCAGAAAGAGCAAATAAAAAATCAAAACAGGTGACATTTTTTGAGCAAAATGGCACAAAAACTGAGGCTGCTGTCGGCAGAATCCCCACGGTGATCACCATAAACCCACCAGCATATAAAAAGCTTTATTTCCAGAGATGGATTCAGTGATTCCTCCAACGCTCCACAGCTTTAATCCTCTGCGCCAGTCTCATACAACTTCTCATGATTTATAACATGAATTTAGGCCATAAGGACGCGCGCCAGGATGAAAAATGCGAGAAGTCTATTGTGCAATTTAACAGGTTTCGTTTACATCCCTGAGAAAAAAAAAAAAAAAAAAAAAAACAGGACAAGAAAAGAGAGAGAACCTCCCACGGCTGCTGCTGCCAGAGCTGGAAGCCTTTGGCAACATGTTTAGCTGTTTAAAGCTGCACGGGGCCGTTTTTTTTTTCTCCTCCGGTTTCAGGTTGAGAAGCGAAGAGAAAAACAAGAGAGGGAGAGAAACATTTAAAATGCTGCTCTGCCCATCAGGATAGATGATAGTCCATTTGATTTACGGCCTTTTATAGGAAACAGAGCAGGCTAAATCTGGATAGAGTGTGTGTGTTAGTGTGTGTGTATCTGTGCTGATCAATACAGTGGAAAGATATAAGCTGCCTGCGAAATAATTACAGCGACACAAAGCTGAGAGAAATTAAACGAGAGGCCCTCGGTGACTATGAGTAGAATTGATAAGCCTATTTACACTGTATCTTTTTGCAGTTGACATATCGTCCCCCACTATTTAATAATTAATCAGATAGAAAGGACGGAATAGTGAATATTTAATGCGTGGAGGGGAGGTGGAGGGGTGAGGAGGGCGCGCAAATCCATGATGTTCTTCATTTTCATCTTCATAACGATGAGGTCATGAGAACAAAAAAGGTCTAGACCAGTGGAACAGTGCAACCCCCCCCGAAAACTAAATGACTATTCCAGAGAATAAAAGAACATAAAGTCTGATTATCACAGCAGAACTCATGGAATATTCTTTAAAATCTTATTCTATGTTTTGTTTTTGATCTGTCTCTATAGAACACCTGCAGTTGCTAGAAGTGGCGCGTTATTTTGTTGATCGATGTGCATTTATTATTCCTGCAAAAATAAAAATAAACATCTTTTGTGTCGGAAGCTGCAAAAGCCTGCCTTTGATTTAAAAAGGAAGCATGGATATTTGTTTTTACAGATAAGAAACAAACGATTATGAACAATAAAGATCATAAATAATAAATAATAATAATAAAGAGTGAAGTAAAAACTAAGTGTATGACGGTGGTTGAAGCTAAAACAAATCATGTGAGCAAAGAACTGTAACAGTTAAACTGGGATTATGTAACGCAGATTATTTGCATACATGGACAAAAATATATTTACCTTAAAGATGCATTTAAGTGTCTAAAATTCAGTTTGTTTTAAATGATAAATTAGGTATTTTGCCATGTTTCTGTAAAAGCTCCTCTTTGATTTATAAAGAAAACACGGTTTTGTTTTGTTTTTTGCACTTTTGACACAAAAGCATTATGAATAATAAGAGTGCATAAAAATACTGAAAATATATGACGGTGTTTGAAGCTGAAACCAAACCTGATCACGTCAGTAAAGACCTGTAACAATTAAATTAAGATTATGTGACTGTAACTGTAATTATTTGCACTACAAAAGAAAAACGAGGTTTGCTTGTGAAAAAGCATAAAATGCATCCTAGTTTCTCTTTAAATAATAAATTACTCATTTGTAATGTTTTTGTTTTTATTATCTTTTCCAAAAAAAAGAAGGAAAAGCAAATCCCAAGGTTATTAAATTAAAAATAATCTCCAAGTTGCCACTCCTGTTTTATTATTGCATTACTGCTGCGTCATGGCATTTACTAATTAGTTATTTTGATTTGTCTATTTTCACAATGAAACAGAACAAGAGAAATACAAAAAAAGCAGAAAGAATATAAGCAAATTCCGCAAAGTGTAAATAGAGAGGCTTAGAGAAGAAAGCTCCCTTTAATAAGCATTACAGGAAAAGTCATGACTTCTCTCTTGCAGCAGGGCAAAATAAAATAAAATATCAATTGCCAATTTTTGTTTTTCCTCCAAATTCACATTGTATTTAATATCAGAGGAAGATCTGTCTGACCTCTATAAATGCATTAAAAGCTAAATAAATTAAGAGTTTACTACCTGTGATGATTAATTTTTGAGAGCTACACATAACTGAAGCGTTGCATTAAGGTAATATGATCTCTAAATTAGAATAAAAATGCTACATTAGTCGTAATGGTAAATATTGTGAATAATAATAATAATAATAATAATAATAATAATAATAATAATAATAATAATAGACCTAAGATGTTATTATCCCCTGTTATAATAGATTTTACTCTGCCATGCGTTATTACTATTATGAGCCATCTTCCGGGTTTCTCAATTGGCTCACAGTCTACGAAAAAAAAAATCATTCATCCTCATGAAAAGACGCGGAACGTCGTTATCCGTCATCCGCTGTAAATGGAGAGTGATGGTCCAATACTGATTCATCAGCATGTCCATGTCAATTTCTGCTCTCGTTTATCAGACTGCCCTTCCAGTATAATAAAACTGACTGTGTGTGTGCATATAATGCCTAAATACGATTCGTTATAGATTAAGATAAAACCAGCTCCACTTTGTCGAGCTATTAGGCCCGAATCAGCTGTTTTGGGCCTGTGTTGTGTTTTTATTATTATTTTGAGGCAAATATCACAAAAAAATCCACAACTCGCACTGCCCGGGTCTTTGGGCTCATTTATTGGGGTGTGGAAGCAAATGAAGGTGCGTGAAGGTAGATTATAAACATCTGTCCTACAGCTGTTTTAACACAAATCAGACTACAGGTGTTGCAGGATGATGAGGAAGAAACTCTTTTTACCTGTTAATCTGTCCTTGGCAAACCTCCTACTGCTCTCCATCCACGGGAAGGTGAAGTTTGCCGCATTCCCCATCCCCATCCCGGGCACCGAGGGGATGCTGGCTCCGATGCCCGGCGGATGCGTCGCAGGGGGCGGGTGCGGCGCAGCAGCAGCCGCGGGCGGAGGCGGCATGGGTCTGTGCGCGGGCACCCGGATCACCCCGCCTGCGCCGCCCGAGTTCACGTTAACGTTCATGTTCATGCTGACGTTCATGTTCATGTTGACGTTGTAGGAGCCGGCCAGACCTGCCGCCGCCGCCGCCATGGAGCAGGCCGGATTGTAGACGCTGTTGTAGCCGTTGCTGTAGACGTTGGAGGCCAGCGCGTAATCCGGGTCGCCGGTCCGGTTGGGCAGCATGCAGCCGCTGGACTGGTCCGAGCTGTTGAGGATCTGGTCGATGCCGAAGCTGATGGGCTCATGCTGCTGCTGGTGCGTCTGGTTCACCTCCTCGATCCCGGTGTGCTCCATAGTTTTTGCGTGTTTCTCTCGGTGATGTGTTTGTCAGTTTGTTCTATCAGTTGACATGTAGTAAGTCGCGCCTTGGGGGATGAAATGTTTGTATGTGTGCTGCAGTTCTTTTGCTTTCAAGCATCGACACAGGCCCGTTCTACTCCCAGGAAAGCAACAACGTGTCCAGCGCTATCCAAAATCTTTCCATTATTTTTGTCCAGCAGCGGGATCGGGTGTTCCCTAAATTAAATGCCTATCCATCGGGCTAAGGAGAAGCGTATCCATCTTTAACAGCGTGTTCTTTCCCAGTGAACTACACACAGGTCAGCCTAACGACAAGAAAAGCAACCAAAAAAGATGCCAAATGGTTATCCAGAGTACTTACAGACAGAAATCCGTGATTTATTTGGGAGTGCAGCAGTTCTCTGGAGAGGTTTGACGCGCTTTGTTCGCCTACTCTGGCAGAGACGATCCATACGCAGAGGGCACGGTGGGGTACCCAAGCTCGTCGCATCAAAATAGAGCAAAACAACAAACCCAAAGCGGAGAAAACGCAGCGCTGACCTCGATATTAATTGGAGGTGAGAGGGAAAGATTGCTCTGTTGTGCTGAATGGTGGAGCGCGTTTCAGCAGGTGAGACAACCCTCTGCGTAAAAGCTGCCATTCGGTCATCCAGCCAAACCTCCCTCCCTCCCTCCTTCCCTCCTCCTCCTCCTCCTCCTCCCTGTCAGCAGGGCAGTTGTTTTGCTCGGATGTCTTAAAGAAGCCGCAGCTTTCCTTATTTTCTGCAGCTTTTCTCGTATTAAACGGGAGGTTTTGTGCCTTTTAGTGGCGCTGAGTGCTCGGGTCAAGCGGTTTCCAAACAGTTGTGCGTCAATGCGCGTCTACATGTTAAAAATTACTGAAGTTAATCGTTTCATTCATTCATTCAAGAGCAATCACTGAAACCACACAGCCAGAAAAAGGAAAAGGTCTCTCCTGATGTCAGAAAAGATACATTTTAAAAAGAAAAAAGAGTAAATTTTAGATTTTTCTCCTTTTATCTTTAATTTTTGTCATTTTTATGGTGGGATTTTGTGAGTCTGTCACGAAAATGTTTAGTTAATTTTGATATTTACGTCTCTATATTTACGGTTTGCCCTTTTGTGGATATTTCATTAAAATATTTAATTGTAAGACCAAAGTGCTGCATTCAGTGGTTTTGTTGGCCTCTGAAGAGTCCTCTTTCTTTCTTTCTTTCTTTCTTTCTTTCTTTCTTTCTTTCTTTCTTTCCGCCACCTGAGAAGGCCCCTTCTGTTGGACATGATTTGATACAGAACTTGACAGCAGTTCTGCAGCAATGAAACATGGGTGTTTTCCTTTTGTGCGCGTTCACTGTCTACGCAATTAAACCAGCTACACATTTTACCCACGGACCCATATAACTCGTCCAAGGACCCCTTGATCTCCCCGTTACCCTAGTTTAGGCAACACCAAGAAACTCGGATCAATGAGCGCTGGGCGAATAGTTGCAGATGGTGCTGGACAATGAGCCTACAAGAACCAACAA
This sequence comes from Lutjanus erythropterus, assembly GCF_056507025.1. Classification (NCBI taxonomy): domain Eukaryota; kingdom Metazoa; phylum Chordata; class Actinopteri; order Lutjaniformes; family Lutjanidae; genus Lutjanus; species Lutjanus erythropterus. Next base: position 39,163,947 of record NC_139321.1, on the reverse strand, counting down.
ATACTATTCGTTTGTGAGAGACACTGAGGAAATAATCTGTTGCACCTCACTGTGCGGAACAATGAAGCCATAAATCCGCTGGTATTGAAGGGAAGTGTGCAGAGTATGAGGCCTGATTTAAGTGCACTGATAGGCCCATTCCAACGTACATGATGACAGAGTAATGAAATGTAAAGCAACCATAATATTCAGTCCGTATGGAAGCAAGATATAGACCCAGGAGTAAAATAATGAAACGAAAAGAAAGAATAGATAGATGGTGTTTAAACAGTTCCCCCTTATTTTTATTTATATCTTAAAAAATAAAATCCACATTTTCTGTTTTATTTTACGCAATTTTACACCTTGATTGTATAAATACTTAGATTTCTAAGGAAAAAACATAATTCTTTTGTTTATTTACATTTTTTGTGTTTTTTATTTCACATTTACTTTGGCAATATGACTTCTTTTGTTGTTGTTTTGATGTTTTCACACTTGTTTTGGCAATTTAAAGATCTGTTTACCAATAAAGCTCTTTTGAACTGAACAGATAGATAGATAGATAGATAGATAGATAGATAGATAGATAGATAGATAGATAGATAGATAGATAGATAGATAGATAATTAAACAAATAAATAGCAGCTGGAGTCAGATCATCATAGAGCCAAATGTGAGACGCCGGCGTTGCTGATTTGCACAAATTATTTAACCTTTCTCCGCCCGGAGCGACGGCGCGGATCGCCGGGGTCTCAATTCAATAAAAATGAAAAATGGCTCATAATAAAAGCGCGACACGGGGAAAAACGAATTTAATATATCACCGTTTTATTACGCACTTATTTCACTTTCCGTGCGAATAAAGATATCTCTCAACTGCACAAGGTGGCTAGAGGGAAGCATAAAAATCAATTGTGTGAATTCGAGGCCATATCAATAACGGTGCGGGGACGAGAGCAGTGCGAGTGGAGCTGCTATTAGGCCTGTTTATATTTGCGCGTTACAATAAAATGAATAGGGACGAGAGGATGCACTGCGCCTCTGATCAGCTTACTGACAAGGTAATTGGCCGTTTATGCAAAAGCAGGAAGATGTATGTGGCGGAAGGTGGAAAATAATGTTGGAGAGGCTGGTTGGGGCAACACGTCTCTGCCTGATGGTGATGTCAGCAGCAGGGATGGGATGTCTGTGCGTCGCCTTTGCTGCCACAAAAGAAGCTGTTTTTACGCACAAACAACAACACAGGGGGTCCCAAATTTTGTCACGTCCTGCATCCATAGCAGACCTTTTCACAGCAGCCATATTGACATTGGACTAGGTGTCACCAATGATACTAATTATGGCTCCGTCCCATTCAGGTCAAACAGTAATGGTGCCTGACCAATACTGGATTTTTGGGGCTGGTGCCGGTACAGATATAAGAAATATTCTTTAGTATATAAAGAAAATAATATTTATTTTCATATAACATTTAAAGAAAAGAAAAATCCTTCAAAAGTGTTAACACTTGTGATAAAGATATGTAATGGAGAGGGGATATTTTACACTTTAAAGGGACAGTCCACCCCAAACTGTGTTATGTATGCACCTTGTGAGCAGTTTCATGTAGGAACTACTTTCTCTCTACAGTAGAATCTACCAGGATTACTTTCCTTCCACAAAAAAGAAAGTAGTTCCTACATGAAACTTCTCACAAGGTCTGTGAATTATCTTGAGCAAGGAGATCATGATTTCTGTAGAGAGACACTAGTTTTGAATCTTTTGTCACTTTGAGCAGCGCTCTGTAACTCACACCAAAAATCTACACTACAGGTAAGAGGACGGGGGTTGGGATGAACTGTCCCTTTAACAATAAATATTATTGTCCAAAATAATATCAATGACTGTAAATTTCTCTCTCTCTCTCTCTCGCTCTCTCTCTCTCGCTCTCTCTCCCTCTCTGTCTCTGTCTCTTTCTCTCTCTCTCTCTCTCTCTCTCTCTCTCTCTCTCTCTATATATATATATATATATATATATATATATATATATATATATATATACACATATACACAGGGGGCTCCACAATCAAAAAAATATGAAAGTTCCTTGTAGCAGCTTTAAGATAAAGCAGATTCCTAAACCTTTTCCGTTTCAAAGGCCGACAAGTGTGCACGTGTTAGACCAGACCAAGCACTTGATGACTTCCTGTCATGAAAATTATTTTTAACATGTTTGGAGTCGCATGATTCTCTGTTACTGTTGGTTCAGCTGAAGGAGGACTCTTCCATTTTTTCAGCCACTGAAAGATCTGTTGTGTTGGTTTATGATGCTATTTTTTAACTATGAAAGCAGCTAGTCAATAAATCTTACATGTAGTTTGTATTTTCATACATTTTTTGCTCTGCTGTGGGTTATTTATTACATTTGACAAAACTAAGATACTTATAGTTTTTAAAGACCGAGAGTAGTAAGATCCTTTCAACACTGTACTTTGAATTTTTGCCATTTTCACATTTAAATTCCAAAATACTCCAAAAATGATAAAGACTGTGTGCTCCAGATTTGTAGAAACCTTTATTGGCTGACATCTGACTGAATATAACTGACATGTCATAAAGCAGGAAATTCCTGTCCTGCGTGTGCGTGAACGCGGCTCTTTGCCAACATGTTGAACACAATGGTGAACGTATAAACGTCTAATCATCAGGAGCAATATCAGAGTTCTCTTTATTGAGCCTGACAAGAGCTTACTCAACAAGACATCAAGTGTCCTGTTTCATTATTCTCAACAATTTAGGCCATTCGCTGTGATTAGCTCCCATGAGCTACGGTTATAATGAAGCATAAGGAAATTAAAATGGTTTTAAAAGCTTATCTGGTTTCTAATGTGCAATTTGGGACTCGTCAGACTGATATGTCACCTTTAACTCCATGAAATTTCTCATCATGTGATCAGAAGAACAGGAATAATTACTTAATGATTCCATATTTTTATTGATGCTACAAAAGGAAAGAACTTGAGTTTTCCACATTTTTTGCAAAAATCTTGTTTTACAGGTTTTTCCTCTTACCTGCAGGTGCAGAGTTTTGAAGATATTATGTCTGCCTTCGCTTGAATATAATGGCACTAGATGACACCCAGGCTGTGGTACTCAATGTGCCAAAAAATATATTTGAAAAACTCAGCAGCAACATCTCTCTCCAGAAATCATGACCTGGTTGCTTCAAATATTCCACAGCAGTTTCATGTAGGAACTACTTTCTTTCTGCAGCAGAATCTACCAGAACTATTTTCTTTCTAATAATAATGTTTAGAAAGAGACAATGGTTTTAATTTTTTTTTTAATGGATTTTTCTTTTTGGTGCATTGAGCACCACAAGCTGAGGTCCATGTTATCCCATTATAATGGAGAGAAGGCTGATATCTCCAAAACTCTGCAACTCACACCAAAAAAATCTAGACGGATACATAGCACTATAATACCTTTGATTCTGGGGTGAACTTTAAGTCTTTTTCCACATTTTTTAAAAATCAGAAATCTTGTTTTAAAACAGAGCTCAAAAAGAGAATTTAATCAAATGCAACTTACACACTTTTGACATCACATATGTCTCCACAGATGCACATGTGCTTCTGATGTATTATTCTGCAAAGAGGAGACAGTGTTGCTGGATGTATGCATATGGAGCCTTGATTCAGTGACGCATGCATCAAATGCAAAGTCCCTCACTCACCACTGCATTCTGTATTTTAGAGGGTTGGGCCATTGACCGCGGGCAGACAAGAGCACTGGCATATTTTCATCCATAAAGCAATACTGAGTAAACTTCGTCTGCACCAACTACGCTCCTCTGAGTGTCTGCTTTTTTAATGTACCCCTTGTATATAAACAGATCTGGGGAAAACTGCATTTCCCTTCTATGCACCATGGAACAATCTACAAAAAGATTTAGGATTAGATACACTAGTCTCCATTGATGAATTTAAGAGAATGCAGTGATGGAGACACATGCTTATTTTTTTTTTGAGAGGCCACTGTTTGAATATTTGTTGCTTTACTATGGATTTTTTGTTGCATTTTAATGTCATGATTGTTTACTGACTTGGTCAGGTCTCTCTTGTAAAAGAGATTTCTAATCCCAGTTGGACATCCTGGGTAAATCAAGGTAAAATAAATATCTTGTATATGCTGTCTGTTTTGTTGCACCAAATGCTTGTTGAAGTATCTTCATTAAGCTAGTTTTGCTCTGTTTGTAGACATCTCTCTATCTGCTGCAGCAATGACCCAGTTTTACCTCAAGGATCATTAAAACTTTATCTAATAAGCTATAGCTGCAAAGCATGAAGGAATTATTATTATTATTATTATTATTATTATTATTATTATTATTGCTATTATTTAAATAAAGATGCCTGACTTGGACTGTCATTGTAAAAATAGCTATAAAATAGGCCAGTGGGAGGTCTACCTATAGCTTTTAAATGCAAACGTGACATGATACTGTGCAGGATTGTAATCAGCAATTTTACTAATGCAATAAAACCCCATTGCCAATTAAGGTATTACCCCCACCCCCACTGTTACACACACACACACACACACACACACACTCACACACACCCTCTCTCTCTCTCAATATGAAAGCCCCTCGCTGACTTTGCCCAAAGGCGTTGTCTATGGTTGCCGGCTGTGCGTGATGAATCGTTATCTCCAGGCCATGCTGCTCGTCTGGGTAATAAAGTACCAGCAAAGCGGAGACAAAAGGAATTTGTCACAGTTGCCTCCCCGATATATTAGCGACCTACCGGCCGGTTTAGCTTTCATCTGGGGGTCCGGGGGCCTGCACACCAAATTAAACTGAACACACAAAATAAGAGGCAGGAAAGGGAAAGTTGCGCGTGTAAAGTTAAGTAATGAGCCAATGGAGGTTTGGTTAAAGGTTTGGAAGAGGCGAGTTTAAAATCAAACGGTGTAGGACTTACACATATAGCATACATTATTGCTTCCTTAGAGGAGACTTATCACTTAATGCTAGTTAAGCCTAATGAACGTACAGCTCCGGTAGCCAATCAGAGCTGTGGAATCTATGAAAGCATTAAAGGCAGCTTGTACAGATAATAAAACATTTAATTTCGACATGCATTGAGACTAGATTATATAAACCTATGCTAGCAGAATATCTATATTAAATATGTTTTGTTATCATATGAAAAAATGAATCTAAATAAGAAATTAAAGACCAAGGAGTCACAGTTTACCCACTGATGAGTTTGAACAGGGGAGACTGGGGCTATTGTAACATTTAGTATATGTTCCTTCATAACTCAGACTGCCTGAACAACACTCACATTTTTTGATATAAGAAACATATATATGTGCACTAATTACTACCATAATTCATACATTTTCATTAATGAGGGCAAGACTATAATATTAAACTAATGCAGGAAGTCACTGTAACAATTCCCCTCTTGGTGCCGCCTTAAAGTAATCACATTACTGCTGAAGTATTTAATAATAGTTACAATTTATTTATTTCGATATTGAAATAAACAGCTACTCTAAACAGATACTCTAGTGATGTATGATGTATATTTTAAATATTATTTGAAACGATTAAAAGTAATTTGAAATTAATGAATTTAGTGAAATGTGTTCATTTTCTAACAGAAAAGTAAACCTAAGCCAATACAAACATGTGGCCATGTGTGTGTGAACAGCCATGATTAAACCTTGCATACTACTGTAGCTAGTAAAACCCTTATTAGCATAGTTTGTGCCTGTTCATTTTTAGCCAATAACTGTGAGATAAAATTAATGTAGTTTAATTTTGCAGTTATCTAATACATATAACAAAAGGGACCAATACTTAAAATTCTGCCTATATAACTGGTCAATGTTCATTTTTACCTAAAAACCTAGAAATAAAATTAATGCAGGTTGAAATTCACAGTCATCTAAACTTTAGACCCCAGGGGAAAAAGGTCTACTGAACATCTACAAACTAACTTTCATACCTCACAATCAGTTTTTTTGTGGGGAACTTCTGTCAAGGTGAAATGATCTGCTTCTGTTTCACATGCAGGGAGAGAATCCTACTGAGCATGTGCAGAGTGAGTGTCGTCAGTCTACCTTGTTTGTGATTAGAGTACAAAAAGTACAAAAATATTATTATCGAAATGTACATATTAAGCATCAACAGTATCAAAAATGGAGGTTCTCACCATGTAAAATACTGTCTCAAATTACCATATATCCCTCTCAAATAATTGTAGCTTATTATTATCATTATTATTATTATTACTGATGCAATATTGTATGAGCAATATTTCAGTGTTCAGTGCTGAAGCATATTGTACTGTTGGTTAGTTTAATGTCTAATAGGAAATCAAAAACTCAAGATACAATAATACCACAATCAAAACTTCACAATATATTTATCATGATATTTAAAAAATATATATTAAATAGTACATTTCAGGCATACAGCATTTTTTGTTCATATAAAATTCATTTTTCCTCTTATGTAAAAGTTCCGCTGAATTTCTTAAAGATAAAATAAACGAAGCCAGCCATGACTTAAGCATGTACAAATAAATTAGCAAGAACTGTCTTTGGCAAAAATGTTTGAGTTACGTAAGCACAATTGCAAGCAGTCAGTCTGCTTTCATAAAATAAGATGAAAATAACAAAATAAAATAATTAACCATGTAATATCACGGTAGATATCATCACAGTTTGTTACAGTATCTAGACATTTTTTATTGTGATATCTGTTATGCTGCTACAAGTATGACTAATGCTTTATATCCAGGGGCAGATATTTCATCTTATGGTTGTTGGGGACAATAAACACATCCCAGCTGGACGATGGTATAGTAAAAGCTTTCAGTCTCCAGGCTCACAGTGAGACACTGTACTGCTGCCAGAGGACTGCTGACTAAGATTACAGCATGCATGATAATAAATTACAAAATAATAGATTTGTGCGCATTTCTTACTCTCATCCTTTCTGAATAATTAACGATATAGTCACTATATTAAATATTTTGGCAGTAACAAGACACATAGCTGTAGGTAGGTAGTGGACCAAACCAATGTGAGTCATAATTGGGGGGGTGCATGCAATCTTTCAACATTTGTTTTGCCTCTATAATGGTGCATTGTCACATTACTGAATACTGATTGACTTATATTATCAGTTATAATTATATTTATATTTTAATTTTTCATAAATATTATTGCTAAGGACAATGCAGTAATCCCTGGATATTGGTAGGGACCAAATTTTACACCCTTGTTTATATCTGATGATGATCATATCAGTTGTATGAATAATTTTATTCAGCAAAATAATGAGTAACTGTAGCTGTCATATAATAGAAGCAGCATGAAGTGGAATGTAAAAACTACAAGAAAACAAATAATGCTTAGGTGTAGTTCTCCAGTCAATATATTTTCCACTACTGGGCTCGTGCCTTACAGTATTATCATCCTGAAGGTGATTAAGCCTGTTACTGCTGTTGTTAATATTGTTAGACAATGTTTTGTGTCATTAGTTTGTGTAAAGCCTCTTTGTTATTGCTCATTGAGTTTTTTTCCACAGTTCATCATGGAAAACACTTGCTTGGACTTGGTGTTCACTAATTGTTTCTGTATGGAGAAATGATGAGAAGAAAAACACTTTGACACAAGCAAAGTATCTGTTTCTTGTTCATGTAACATGCACTGCAAAAAAAGAAAAGTTGGGTCAACTCAAAATTTCAAGGCAACAAACTTCGATAAAATTTTAAGTTGGACAATTAAACTAAATATTTTAAGTTTTACTTCTGAGTTTGCTCAACTCTGAATTTAGATTTTTATCAACTCAACAGTAAGTTCTACTAACTTATAATTTTACATTGTAATAACTTTTAATCCTTACTTCAGCTAACTTTCCCCTAAATTGGACTAACTTATAATTTTACATTGTAAGAACTTTTAATTGTTATTTGTGCTAACTCGCTCCAAAATTCTACTAACTCATAATTTTACATTGTAATAACTTTTAAATGTTACTTGTGCTTACTCTCTCCTAAATTCTAACTTAATATTTTACATTGTAATAACATTTAATCCTTACTTCTACTAACTGTCCTGTAAATTGTACTAACTTATAATTTTACACTGTAATGACTCTACTGTAAGTTCTTACACAGAATGCACTTTAATTGAGTTAAGTTAGTATATAGAAGAATAATTCAAGAGGAATTTAAACTTGCACACTGCAATAGTTTATAATGTAGCTCAAATGTGTAATTTAGAACCAATAATGTGTAATCAAATGCATAAATAATTACAGATGCAACATATACATTCAAAACATTTGTTTTATTTAAACTGTACCAGCAAATGAATTAATACTTTCTTTTTACAGCAAATGTCCTTGTATTCACACAACCAGCACTGAAATATTAAGTTCTCTTGCCTTTGGACAGTCCTGTGCAATCTTGAAAGATGTGATTTCAAAGCACTAATGGTTCCAAAAGTGCAACAGCAGTCCCTGTGGATGTAAGGCCAGGTTGAACCTTCAATGGCGCGGGTGAACTTGCACAACTTGCACTGCATTCATTTCAATCTGAAAAACAAAGATGACAATTTGCTGGGGATAAGTAAAGCAGTCAGTAAGAATTTTAAACATTTTATCAATTTAATGACAATCATGTAAACAGTAGACTAGAGACTATAGTTGACAAGACTAACAATATAATATTCTGTCCCATTTTTAATTTTTAATACATTTTGCTGTTGTGAAGATGAATTTCAATTAAGTTAGTAATTAGGGAGACTACTCAACCAACCAGGACAGTCACATAAGTCAGCAGTCAGTATAAAATTGAGCCAAATACATGCATTTCAACGTTTTCAAACACCGTGATTCAGTATAACCAGGACGAGGAATGGAAATTAAAAATTAAAAATTTAACTTAAATGAAATTAAACTTTTTTGAATCCACAGATACACAGTAACTTATCTGTCTAGGTATAGTATGACCAACAATAATTGATAGGCTACAGGTGAACTGGTCTTTCCTGCCACTACACTGTTATGATGATATTAAATCTGATATGAATTACCCTACATCTTATTATTTTAATACTTAAATCACAGTGGCATGGTGATTTATTGAACTCAGTCTGACGTAACGTTAAACATTAATAAGTAGGGATGTGCATTTCAAGCAAAAGTACTATTCGATAATCACAGAGCCCCCACCCTTGTGCCGTTTCTCTGCAGGCGCACCCCACATACACATGTGCGCACATACATACAAACGCGGGTGCATGGACAGGTGTGTTTGGCCGGTAATTATAATATTGTTTGAATTGCCACGAGTGCGACCCCCACAAATGCTATGCTGCCCCGTGCGGAAGATTCGATTATTTATGTGTAGCCTATTTGAATAGAGAGGCACACAGTAAACTACGATAACCTAACTTACTGCAGCATGTGGCTAGCTCGGCTCTCTCTGTCCCTACTAACATAAAACAGCCTGCTCACCTGCTGCTGTCTGGGAGCAGAGACGAGCATGACTGTTATTACCCTGTGTAATAACACCTTCAACATTTATGAAAGATGAAATAAAATGTCGGCTAAAGTTGCGACCACAATTTTGAGTTGAGCATGAATTAACAAAATACCAACCAGTCAGAGGACAACATGCTGTCATATTTGAATAGGATTTGCCCAGACAAGCTAATGTTTACCTGCTGCAGCCCTGCTAGCATCAGTTAGCTGCTAACTGCTAAGGACTGAAAAGCCTTGTGTTTAAATGTTGAAAATGTGTAGGTCGCTTTCTCCATTACAACACAACTCAAAATAAAATTCCTGTATGATTTAACGTTAAAATAAATTAAATTAAAGGTTGTTTAAAACTTACCTGTGCAGACTTCAGCCCGAGGCAGCAGCACTCCAGCTCCTCGCAGCAGCACACAGCCACGAGACTTTAAGTGAAAAATGCCAACTCGGAAAGTTGGCTTTCCCGCATTTCACAACAAAGAGAAATGAGTTGGCAGAACTGTTGTCCCTTGTATTGAACCACAACATAAGGATTTAAGTATTAACAACTCACCAAATTATTTTGGAGCATACAACTGTCTTGCTTTGTTGTGCGAACTTAGATTATTGTCTTAAATGTCAATAATTTATATTTTCAAGTTTTACCAACATAAATTACTGTTTTAGGCCAAAAAATACAAGTTGTTTTTTTTGCAGTGTGTGCAGTGGTGTAATGATGTAACAGCACAGATCTTGATGCAAAAATCAACCTAGTTCCATCGTCAAACATTTTCAAAAGGGCTTTTTGCTGACAATCCAACAGTATGAATGTGTGTATCAACAAAAATACATGGTTCAACTCTTTGACGTGCTGTCAACTGGTTGCACATTTTCCAAACAAACAAAAAAAAACCTTGGCAAAACGCACCCCAGACAGTAGGGGCGTCCGATAACGGATGTCTAGCCGCTAAGTTGTCCGATAACGGACACATTTAAATTGACAGCTGAAATGATCCCAGACCTGGGGAGGGGGGGAAAAAAGCTGCCTCTGCAATCAAGGATGTCGGAGATTAGTGTGACGAAGCCTGTCATCCTCCTCCCTCCCAGGCCCTGTTTGGCTCTCTGCTGCTATTAGGTTGAGTTTCAGAGGATACACCCAGAAAAAACAGGGTTCACTGGTCTGGGAAGGGATCTTGTAGTCTCGTCAGGGCCATAGACAGGATTTTAGAAATACTGAAGCCAAGAACCCACATTAACACAGCAGTGGGTGAATGGGTGAGGCACAGGACTCTCCAGTGGGAGAACAGAGCTCGAGTCCTGGCCCAGGTGACCTGCAACTCACTGATAACACTTTGTTGACTTATCTTTAGTCTTTTTATTATTTTTTTCAGTTTTCAGTCTTAACTTGGTTGGATTTAGGCAACAAAAGTACTTGGCTAAGTTTGGGAAAAGATCATAGTTTCTCATCGTCATGGGTGGAAATAGCATTGTTGGCTACGGACACCTGGGAACTTGTTTCTGTCATTCTAAGCTACATACACCTGGGTGTAAATAGCCATGTTGGCCATTCTACCCTGGGTGCAAATAGCATTGCTGGCTACTGACACGTAGCATCAAACACTCTTATTTATTATTGTAACCCTATTATTAGGTTGTGTGTATACATGTGAGTGTTTGAGTGACCTGGAGGTTGTCCACAGTTCATCACACATATTACTGGACCCATCAGCCTCATTTTTTATTTGCTAATTTATGACTGTATGCTCAAGGACCTCTTATGGTTGCGTTGATTCAAAATTTTTGCAAAACCTTGCAAACATATATACAACCTATATATGTCTGCTATGCTAAAACAAGGCTTACATACTAGCAATGTTGGGGAGCTGTATTTAACTTATAAAATAAATGTAATTATGATCGATTACAGTTACTGAGAAAAATGTTGGTGTTGTTAAGATCTGCACTCTTCTAGTTGAATCTAAAAATAGTATAACATTTAGTTTGAGGTGCAACTTTCCACAGGTTGTTGAAATACCCACAATCCCCAGGAAAAATAAGGACATATGACCTATTACAAAACACTTTGAAACAGTATCAATATATTAGTGATGCCTCTATATTAGAGCTTGAGATCTGTGCTTGAACCTGGGACCCAACCTGACCCAACAGCAGGACCAGACAGGTCAGGTCGGATTAGGCCCTACTTCTCACATATTTCATGAGCTCACTTTAGGGTTTGGGCTGTGCTATATTTATTTATTTATTCATTTATTTTCATTTTTCTCGTTGCCAATTCCAATTCCCTGCATGTATTGTCCCTGTCTCTGAAACCGTCTACTGTTTTTGGTGAATAGAGGGAAGCTTGTTAAGAAAAATACCGGGCTGTAATCAGGATTGGACTTAAATATGCTAATAAGGGTTGGGTTTGTATTGATTTTGGACAGAATTTTGTCAGCGTTGGGCCTTGACGGGCTCAGCTTTTCAGGCACGATTAAAGCACTACTCTATATGGCCTACATGAGTTAACAAAACCACACACAAAACGATCAGCTTTACAAGTTATTCTCAAGGCCTGCCACTGGGTTAGATTCTCCTTAAAATCAGATGAAATGAGCCTGTGTTTACATTTTCCCTAGCAAAGTTACAGGCAGCCAATTAAAAAGATTATTTATTATTTTATTTTAGAAATTCTATTTTAAAGTTATGGTGGAGGAAACACTACCACTGTTGTCCACAGGGTTCTCTAAAATCAACAAAATATGGAAGTTCCTTGTAGTGGATTTAATTATTGATCAGAAATTCAGAAATGATTTTTTTGTACTGTCACCTTGTTACTAAGATTCACTAAAAAATGCATTGTCCAGTACTGCAAGGGTCCTACTTTAAAGAATGTCGTTGTAATCATGGCTCTCTTACATTTTAAAGTCACCATATTGTTGCTGCTTCTTGCAATGTTTTTTGTTGAGCATGTAAATGTTCTTCACAAGCTTGAACCACCTTTTTTGTAGAACCATGTGGCAGCATAAAATCACCGACATGGTTATATGGAACAGGTTTAAACCAGTGTCTGTTGTACTGTATGTGGATGTGTTAGCCTTGAAAATGAAAACGACTGCACGGTGCACTCTGCCTCTTATGATGCACCAAACCTTTTTACTGAGAGTGTGGAATCCTCGTAAACGAACGTTTAGTAAATCTCTTGTTGCACAACTGTTTTCTGGTATGCCCACATGTTTAGTCCCAAACCCTGATGAGGGCAGAGTAACCAAACACACTTCAGGAAATAAACATATTAGAGTTTCATTAATGTCTTCTGCCTCAGCAAGTTCACACCTTTACAGAAACAGTCCAGTTTATTTTAAATATGTGTAGTGACTATAATAAACCACTTATTTAGACAAAGGTGTAGAATTGGTGAGGGACATGTCCCTATCAGTATCTAAGGATTACTGACTGGTCCTAAGTAATTTTAATTAAATTTGTATGTCTTTTGTTGATGTCAGTCGGTGAGATTCAGCATTGTGACAAAGCACCTGTGTTAATTTTGGACACAAAATAATGTGTTTTAAAGTTTTGAAAGATTCAGTGCTCCCCTCATTAAGTCTCACATTGGTTTGTTACATTTCCTACCTATAGCCTCTTGTCTCTGTTTCCTGCCCAGATATTTAATACATGAATTAAGTGAATAAACACAAGTCTAGTGAGTTTTTCAGACCGGCAGGGGGAAAGATAGATATATACAGACATCAATTATTTTGTAATTTATTTCCATGCATGCTGTAATCTTAGTCAGCACTCCTCCAGCAGCAGTACAGTGTCTCTCTTTCTCTTCCCTTGCTATTTTTGTCCCAGAATGAAAGACAATTTATTAATCAAAGTACGAACCCTTGCAACTGGTTCAGAATACCACCTTAAAATAAAATAAGGTATGTTGTATGTTGTTCACAACAGATTGGAATTTCTCATTCATCAAAACAATTTGCACATTTTATAATGTATTAAAAACCTTAAGTACAATTGTCAACAAAATTGCAAAATATGCATGTGCATATGGCTCATTGATCAAAACTGATGAGTTGATTCTCATTGAAACTGTCAAGCTCTTCACAACTTTTAAACATTCTTCCAATGTTTGAGGCATCACATGCAAAATGACCCGTTACGTGATCAAAATCAATCAGACAGACATGTGTGTTCCATAAATATCTATGACATATACTGTTTGTGATGGCAAATGAGCTGCAAGGTGACAGTACTGAACAAGGAATTACATGGAGGTTGTTCTATGGTAAATTTGACTAACAAATATGACTTTTCATGAAAGATTAAAGGTGAATTTTCTGTTCACAGTAAATGTAAACACAAGTAAACTCAGGTTATGACCTCTTTGAATGAGGCTGAGAGTTTATTCATCTATTTTCAAATCAACTATATCAATCATTGAGGGGGAATAAGGTGTAAACTACAGTTTTCTTGCCTCTGTATTTACCATTACACCTCTGTATGTAACACATGGCTACAAAAATACATTTACTGTGTACGTACAAATGTGCATATCTCTTTTCTGTGTACTGCAGCATTCTACATGATTGACTTTTACCTGTTAACTGTTACCCACTGTTGAAATTTTAGTTACAACCATTTAATTTTCAAATGCCCACATAATGACAAATAAAGTGCACAGTTTTTCCTTTTTTTGGTTTCAAAGATTCAAGTTTGTCTAAAGAAGAAAAGTAAAATATCGTAACAAAAGATAATAAGTCGGGAAGAGAATGTGAGTTTGATTTAAATCGCAAAATCTAGCAAATGTAGTTGCCTTGAAATTATGAATTTTCTCACCTATTACAGTGTACAAATATGTATTGGTAGTTGCTGGGTAATATATATGTTGCTGTCCAAAGTCAAGTCTTGTATTTGATCATGTGACAAGACAATACAATACACAGTAGCTAGTTTATACGCAGAATCTTTCTGACTGACAAGCTTAGAGCTACGTCTAAAACCTTGACCTAGTTTACTTGCTGCTGTTGCAACACAGGTTTTTACAAGGTGCATTTATTCATTCTTTCATTTTCACTTCCAAAAATTATTGTTTGGCTTAGATCGTAAGAGTAGTTGTTTATTTACAACCTTTCTGATCATCTGCACATTTTTGTTGTTTGTCATGATTTTGTTTGAGCACAATATAAAAAGGTGAAGTCCCTCCCTCCTTTCTGGTGGACCACCTTGGAACCTAACTTCGGAAAAAATATGAAATAATCACCTGTGTGAGACAAATATTTTTTTTTTTTTATCTCTTTTGAATTGCGCCATGAATGACATGTATTTTATAAATCAACAAAGTCGCAGTTTGTCATAAAACTGTTTAAATATCAGACTGCGAAGATGAATTAGAAAGACCGCACAACTAGAAGCGACATCATGATTTTCTCCCACCCAAAGCTAACATTAGGTGCTGAGGCTACAATGTGTGTTTTCATACTGAGATTTAGTCACACAGTAACGGGTCTTACTCCTTGCTTCTTGGCTGAAAAGGCCATGAGTGGTTTACTGGGCGAGACAAGAGATGTAGTTCACTGAGCAGTTTCATGCAAAACTAAACTACAACAAACTGAGACTTTCTTGACTTGTAAGATTATGCTTTAAATTGACAAATATCATACGTGCAATTTGTGGCACAGTTCAAACCATGTGACTGAGTATGTTGGCCAATATGGTTCAGTAATAACTGGTTTGCTGTTATTGATAGGCGCCTCACAGTGATTTAGTACAGTCATTCTCAAAGACTGGGTCGTGACCCACAGGTGGGTCACAGGAGATTTTATTTGGGTCTCCAAATAAATGAAAGACTAGGGTGGAAATTATGCAAATTTGAGATTTATATCTGCAGTACCTTTAATAAAGCATTTAAAAAGTTTATATTGTTTTAGTGATGAAAAAAGAAATAAGAACCTGTTCATTCTCTCTGAATGAACTTATTTTTTCTCATTTATGAAACAGGCTAAAATGTCCTGTTGTTTTCCTGATAAGAGAAAATAAAAAACATATATAGCTCAGTGTTTCTCAACCCTAGTCCTGCAAGGGACCACTGTCCTGCATGTTTTAGATGTTTCTCTGCTCAAACCCACCTGATTCACATGATCAGCTCATCGTGAAGCCTCTGCAGAAGCCTGACAACAACCTGATCATTTAAATCAGGTGTGTTTGAGCAGGGAAACATCTAAAACATGCAGGGCAGTGAGCTCTGAGGACCAGGACTGAGACACACTGATATAGCCTGTTAACTCAGTCTAAATTAATTTATTTCTCAGATCTAAAGTTTTAACAAGTGTATATGTTTTCAGTGAAGTGTCAAGATAATATAGGGTGATGTGGAAATGGCTGTGAAAACACTCAGGAATGAAGTCTTCCCACAATTTATTGATTTAAGGCCTGTTGTGACTTGGTTTGTCTTTTTTAAAAAAGTTTGGGAAACACTGATTAAGTAGGTTAGCTCACGCCTTTTATCAAAGCTGTGTAAATTGAATGTTTTTATTTATTTTTGCTAATTTATCTTTGCTAATATATTGGGTTCATGTTAAAATATATTTTCGGACATATTTTTAATTTTAGAAAGAAAAGAGTTTCAAAAACATCAGCAAAAGATAATTGTGTGGCCCTTTTTAAGATCAGTTGTTTGTGCTTTATTTACAACCTTTCTGTTCTCCTGCATTTTTGTGTTGCTTGTACTGAGTTTTTTACATGGTACACCATAACCAGTAGCAGTGATGGCTAAACTATTTTAAAAAAGGATTATAGAATAAAATAGACTTTATGTATATGAATAACATCATAATCTCTCACAATCATTATTTATGCAGCTGCAGTTTGTGGAAACCTTTTTTCTTTAGAGTGTAGAAACAAACAAGGCTCTGTAATGGTAGAAGCGCCTTTTGTGGCCCCCAGGACCCTTTCAGAGAGTGTACGGTTCTGCTGCACCCTGCACACCCGTAAGGAACCATCCTGCCCCGTGGAACCCTTTTTACTGAGAGTGTAGAATTACATTATTCTGCATTTGGAGGGTTCAGTCCTTGACTCTTCGCCTCCCCTCAGGGGAAAACCTGGCGCCTCCTGCCCGGATCAGACGACTCGAAACTGGACGGAGTGGAGAGGAGGGGGAGGAGGAGGAGGAGGAGGAGGAGGAGGAGGGGAGGAGAAGGAGGAGGAAGGGGGGAGTGAAAGGAGCGAAAAAAGAGAGGAGAGATCGCTGAAATGCAGGCTTGCGAATGGGAGGATGGAGGGATGTCATGTTGCTGCAGTGCGTTACAGGCCTCAGAGGCTCCAACAAAACAGGTAATTAAAAAATATATTGATTAGATTATTATTATTATTTTTTTTTTTTATTATTATTATTATTATTATTTTTATTATTATTATTGTTGTTGTTGTTGTTGTTGTTGTTGTTGTTGTTGTTGTTGTTGTTTATATTGTCACCTGATTTGGTAAAAATAAAACTGGTGTTTGATCCCTAACTTTTCCTCCCTTGGTTTCAGTCTATTTGAGGAAAAAATCGACTCCAAAGGGTAAAATAAAACCCGTCATTTCATTACGACTTGAGATTTCTCGACTTCATCTTTTCACTCTTTTCCTTTTCAATGCAAACCGATTCATTTCGCCCCTCTTCCCAGCTGTTTGCCTCAGATAAACCTATCGATTAGACATCAGTTAGATTCCTAGCCGGGGCTTTATTGAGTAAGTTGGTGAACCTTAAAGTGAATTACAGGAACTGCTCTGCCCCTCCGGTGAACTATTTAGCTGAATCTAATTTACTTTGATAAAGACCATCTATTTTATTTACTCTGATCGCCATTTTCATCGGGGCTTTATTGTGAGACTGTGAGAGAGCAGAGTTTTTGGAGAGAAAAGGAGATTCATGATTTTAGCTTCTTGAATTGAAATATATTTTATTATTATTATTATTATTATTATTATTATTATTATTGTTATTATTATTATTATTATTATTATTATTATTATTATTATTATTACTATTATTATTATTATTATTATTATTATTATTATTATTATTATTATTATTATTATTGTTAACAGTATGTTGTTGTTATTGTTGTTATTTTTAAAATTGGCAGACAAGTCTCTGAATTCTAACTATAATTTTGCAACAGATACTAAGTCAGTTATTTTTACAATATTGCCGTTCATATTCTTCAATCAATAGTCGTAAAACAATCAATAAAATCTAGTAACTGGTCTTCACAGATTTTAATATGCATTTCCTCTTTTTTTTTCTTCTGCAGGAATCACAAAAATCAACATTCTGAGCTGCGCAACTGCTGCAAGACGCACCTTTGCAAAGGAAATGTTCATTATTTTGACGACTTATGATGTTTTCTGCCTCTCATAATATTCTAAAATTAATATTTCATGTGATAATGTATATTTTGGTACAGCCAGAAATTTAAATGTTTGATTTAGCCTGATGCGACCTCTGAAGGCAAAAATATTTGGTGGCCATCATAACATATTTTATTCACATTTTTTTACGTCCTTTTTTTTATTTATAAGCATCTTATTCGCTCTCAAGATAGCACAATTTTTCTTTAAGCTACGGTGTGTTTGTCCTCCTCTGCGTCCCTGATCCACGCAGTCCAAAGCCGGGCTGCTCTGCTCTGAGAGCCTGTTGTTGTACACATGCGTCGTATTTAAGTGTAATTGGCCGTATCATTGGCTTTTGTCTTGTTTACAAAGCGGGCAACAGGAGCGGTAATTTAATTTCCTCCGCCGCATTGAAGAGCCACCAGCCGCCTGTCAGGCCGAGCTCAGCCTCCCCAACCCCGGGCAGCGGGCAGGAGACTGGCCCCGGGGCGATTCTGGAGCGGGAGGAGGAGGAGGAGGAGGAGGAGGAGGAGGAGAGAGGAGAGAGGAGGAGGAGGGGGGAGGGAGGGTGACATCTGCCTCCAAAGTGTACATGAATGATATCCTGGGATGTAATGGAGGGTAAAGCCACTACGGTTTCTAAATCTTTAAATCAATCTGTAGTATTTATTAATAAGTGGGCAGATAATTAATGAAGAAGAAAATTGTTTTTGCCTTTTTCATCCTTATATTTCCACATTATATGTATTTTGGGGTCAGTTTTATTATTTTTGTGTTTAAATTCAGAGTAACAGTACTGCCACATTTTTTATATTTACTCACATTTTTTTTTGCACTGCTTTTATTTTTTTTTACTGCCTTTGTTATTCACTTTTGTCTTTTCTTGCATTCTACTTCATACTGCTTTAATTTGTTGCTCTGTCCTCCATGGGGATCTATTAAGTTTCATTTTATGGAAGCAAGGAAAAAAAACCAACAAATAAACAATTTTCTGAAAATAGCTTGGGTGATTTTTATATGGTTTGATATTTAGGTGATGATGATGAGCGACTGTAGGCCATACATTTTAATCTATTTTAAGGGCCAAGAGACTTGCAAAGCTAAATTCACAGACAGTCATGTTTAATGATGGAGCATCAAATCATCACAGGGATACTGGATCTAAGATGGAGATTTTCTAAAATGCAGGCATTTAGGATTATAGAGTTGTGTTTTTAATGATGATCACCAACTAGAGTTTATCTATTGTCATTAACATCACAAAAAACACAATGTTTTACGGTGGAGGCAATGCTTTAATTTCTAGAATAAACAGAGAGAGAAGGTGGAGGGCTGAAGGCAAAATGAAAGCAGCATTTTCAAGTTAAAGTTCCATTATAATGACAGTAATTCTGACAGTGTGGGTCTTTTATTCTTTAGGAAACAGAACGCACAGCACAATCAGTCACAGTCAGAAACAGTGCTGTATGGTAGTTATGTGCCACAGTGCAGGTTACTGCCTCACACTTATTATAGAGAAACATTTTTGTTTGCTTTATTTTTGGCTAAATAATTATGTCTCTTCTAAAAAATCCATTTGTGAAAATTGCATCAGAATGCTTAATTCATGAGTGTCTCAGTGTCTCCCCATTAACTTGGACCGTTCAGTGATCTCACTTTACATTTGTGGAAATTACTCAGGAACAGAAGCAACCTCAGCAGTTCTGAAACAAGACAAAGTGGGAGGATACTAAAAGTATAGAGACCGACTGATACTGGATTTTACCAATAGGGAATTAAAAAAAATCTAATATCAATATGATGACCAATATTCTCACAATGTCATCAGGTCACTGAAATAGTGAAGTCACTGATATTTTTAATAATTAAAAATATATAAGTAAATAATAAAAATAATAAATAAATAATAAACAATAAATAAGTAACAAATAAAAAACACAAATAAAACCTTTTCAATTAGGAAAAGGGATCAAACATGCATATAATGCTGTATAAAATAAACAATCTACACTATGTTGTGTAAGAAAACAGTATAGCTGTGCTAGGCCAACATTTCCCTGGTACTGTCAGCCTGCCAGTGTATCTTTCTGGCTCTAACTAAAAGACTAGTTATGATAAATGACTAAGTTATGATGCACACACACACACACATACACTTTTTTTGTACTAGCAATATCTTGCTTGCTTGTCAGCTTGTCATGACAGCGTTTGTGCCTAAACTGGCTAGTGTCCTGTCATATGATCAAATACAAACTTGACATAGGACAGCATCAACAGACATGCTATTACATTTTTTTGTTTAGTTTTTTTATTGCGCAATTTAAAACACAGAAAAGGCAAAGATGACAAATACTATACAGTGTAGGGAGGGGCAAGATACCCAGAGGGATCATTTGGGGCCTCCACCTAAATAAAAATTTATTAAGAACTCAAAAATACAGAAACATATACAACACAAAATTGTAATGTGCATTTATCTTTTTTTTCTGCAGGAGTAAAAAAAAAAAAAGAACATTTTGAGCTGCATAACTGCTCCAAAACACACCAGTCCAAACGATATGTTCACCATTTTTACTTCTAGCATCTTTACATGGAAGTTTTCTGTTTCCCATAATATTTCACAATTAATATTTAATGATATTGCATGTCTGTTTATTACAAAAACACAAAAAAAGAAAAAAGGAAATAATTCATTTATTCAAATGGTGCCATTTTTAAAGTTCAAATTCTGGATGTCTGAACACAACCCATCTTGGACGCTGACATGCAGTTTAATATCTGAATGTCTGAATGGGACATTTTTGGACGTCTGTGGATATGCAGGAACAGTGGAGGAAATATGATGATGTACAATTAATGAAATGGTTTTTTTTTATCATTTGTGATACTTCTATGGATGTCAACATTGGACATTCAGAAGAGGTCATAAAAACATGTTATAAAAATGTCTTTTCAGTGTACAACAAGAGGATCAAAACACTTCTTTTGTCTATGGGCCCCCCACCTCGTGGGCCCCAGTGCAACTGCACTGCCTGCACTGTCAGTATTTCTGCCCCTGCATAGAAAACATGAACCTGGGCAGCAGGGCTGTATCCTGAAGTTGGAGACCATTATAAGACAAAGGGAGAATGATATAGAGAAGCTTGGTCCAAAAACTATAAATTTGTGACCCCCCACCCCACCCCTTTGTTTGAGGGTATTTATTCTCCACTAAAGCTACAAGTCTGGTTATGCTCATACTGAATTTGAAAAAAGCCTCTACTCAGCATCTAAATCTCAGCCTCATAAAGAAATCATGCTGCTTTTTTAGGTCATTCAATTCCTTGATTGAAAAAAAATGAAAACCCTTTTATAGACTGGATCCTTGTTCATGTTCCAGAGATCAAATAATGAGTTTAAGGTTGAACTTATTTGAAGGAAAAACAGGCTTTTTGTAAATGAACTCTTTATTGGCATCACACACATCTGAGGAAGAATGAAAACATGCTCTGTGCTGCGTGTGTGTGTGTGTGTTTACTAGACCAGAGAAAGGAGAGAGAGAGAAAGAGAGAGAGAGAGAGAGATGGCACATTAGGCCTGAGGGTGCATCATTATTAGAGAGCCTGGCTTCCCTCCCTCTCCCTCTCTACCAGGCTCCCTCTTATCCAATCACAGGGGCGGTCGCAGGACAAACAGAGCGCCGACCGGCTTACAGCAGCTTCTGTACGGGCCGGTGTAGTTCCTGCTCTCTAATTACGCCATGATACAATGCAATATTCCTCTGCAAATATTCCCACATAAATTCATTTCACAACCCATTAAAGATACAGCGGGTGAGATCATTTACATCACCGCGTCCCAGTACAATTCAGCACGATGCTGGCTTTTACAACGCCGCCAAATGTGCCAAGTCCCCCCGGTTGAACGGCAACCTGGTAGGCATTAACTCAACATAATGTCTCACAAATTAAAGTATTGCTGGGGCTACCACCGCGGCGTCAGATAAATGTGCTCTATTAGGAGGCCCCAAGCTGTGCGCAAAACAATTGATTGCTTGTTTGTGTTTTCATATGGCGTCCGCGAACATGCAGAGTGATGGATGAGAGCCCGCCATCTCAAGTTGCTGTTAGTCGATTGCTGTTGGTGTTTTTCTTCCCTTCCTCTAATAGGAGAGCTGGTCAGTCCATGTGCACACACACACACACACACACACACACACACACACACACACACACACGTTATATTTTCTTTATTGAGGCTGTAGGAAGGCTGAGAGGGAGAGACAGTGCAGAAGGGGCTGATGGGGGTTGAATGTGGGCCAATAAGGGCAGATGTGATTGCAGTGCCAGCAAGGTGTTAACTGCAGTAATGTTCACACTGCAGGACTTCATGTTCACTCTCTAATCGCTGCTTGTGTCAGGTTTTATTTCTATTTTGTTCTTTGTTCATATCTAATTTTAAATGTGACGATCCTTCTCTGATGCCAGTACGAGCTGACAATGTCAAACAGACACCCACACGCAGTAAACAACAACCTGAGGTGTCGGATCTGTTTTTGTATCAAACACATTTCACATACTGATAGTATGAGCCACTGTGACTAAACTCAGTCTCCCTTAACACTAATTACTGTAAATAAAGCTATTTAGCTTTCTTTGCTTAGTTATGTCTTATTATCAGGATTGCAATTCACAATTATGATTTATTAGGATTGTTGTTTGTTTTATTTTAACACCAGAACATCAGAAAAAGAAAAAAAGTTGAATAATACACTTCCTCAGGATGTAGAGCATAATTCATATTTCCAAAAACATGCACATCGCATTCAGCCAGTCTTTCTGACCACATCATTACTATACTGTACACACACACACACACACACACACACACACACACACACACACACACAGGGAGTAGTTACTTTTAACTGTTCATGTCACCATCACCTCTCCAAACTAGGATTGCTTTTTTCCTGAACCAACTGCTGAAAACGCTAACAACTGATTAATCATACATAATTTCTAAGATACAAAACACATATCTATTTCCACATTTTCCATTTCTTTGTAATTTTTTTTCTCATTTTAAGTCTAAAGCTCTTCTATACAAAACAATGTCAAATGAGGTGCAAACTGCCGCCATGACTGTTGATTAAATATCCATGAATTCATTTTTAATTGGTTAAATTCTTAATGGCAATTAATTATTAACATCTTTACTTCAAATGCTCCTTGCCGCAGAATTTTGTTTTGTTTTGTTTTGTTTGTATGTCATTGTTTTCATTGGCCTGTTTGCAATCAGATCACCTTATTGGCTACTAAAATACAGATGAGTGCTCAACTATAATTTTAAAAGTAACTAAGTAGATTACATCTTGTAATGCATACTTAAGTATGAGACACTTGAGCATCTATTCATAAAACTGGAAGTAACCCCCCCCCCCCCCCCCCAAAAAAATACTACTGAATTACAGTAATTTGAGTGTTTGTAATTTGTTACTTCCACCTTTGTATATGTATATATATATATATATATATATATATATATATATATACATATACATACATGTGTGAACATATATATATATGTTTATAAAAATAGATTCATTAATCGCAAAAAGAATTATGAAACTAAAAAGGAAAAAAGGATTACAATACTAAAAAGAATAATCTTTTCTCCCACCCCTAATATCTAACATAGGAATAAGCTCTATAAACAGATATCTGCTCAGGAATATATTATATCATATATAATATAGAGTCTGTAAGTAAGTGTTCTGGTTTCTCTTTGTAGTCCAATAAGTACTGACCAATCACGTGTGAGCGAGGTTTGATTGTATGCAAGTAAATGTGAAGAGCAAAAGAGGATGAACTGTTTGGCCAAAATGCAATCTCTGAACCCACAATGATTTATCCTTTTATTACCTTAAAAAAAAAGTCTCCATCAGATATGTTTTTGTCCTTCTTCAAACTTGGTACAAATGACCAGTTGGTCTTAAGGATGAACTGATTTGATTTTGGTGGTCAAAGGTCAGAAGTTTGGGCCGTAACTCGAGATTTCATGTGCTAATTATGACAAAATTACACACAAATGTCTAATAGGATAAAATGATGAGATGATGACATTTTGTATAACAAAGGTCAAAGGTCAACTTCACTGTGACATAATGTTCAGCTGTCTATCAGTCCTCTGTCCTCCTCTGTAAAAATCTCTAAGTGAAGACAGGATGTTTCTCACTGGAAATTATTCACTGGGATGAGAATTTCTACAAAAAATATATAAAATAAATAAATAATAAATACACTTAATACCTTTAATTAAATTCCTTCAAAGTTACAGATTAATATAGTGGTAAGTTATATATTAAATCCCTTCAAAGTCTTCACTACAGACATTATATGAGTGTGGACAGACATGGATGTAAACTTGACTGGTTGGTGGAGACAAATAACTGTGAGGCAGTAATTCTATTTTTTGACTGCCATGTTTTCACACGACCACTGACAGCTGACTTCTCACTCTTCTTAACCGACCACCAGGGGCCACAAGTGATCAACAGCTGTTTCAGTTTCAAATCTCATTTCAGCTCGGAACAACGTATGTGGAGGTCGTGTCAATGTTGGCGAACTTTACAAATCTCCGCTGGTTGCATCTGACAACTATGGTGACATTGCAGTAGGTGCTTCACTGGCTGGGATCTACACTCTACTGAGTGACCTCTGTTACTGATCAGCTAGAATGATGATTTCAAACTGAGAGATTTGTTCAAACATTGTTTCCTTGTCTTTCTTTCAAACTGTCTAAGTATCATGTCAATCAATCATGTCATCTTTCTTCTTCTATATTTCATAACCTTGCAAAAGGATGCTTGTACCTGAATTGACATAAAATCTGTTGCTCAGTGGCCTTTGACATGCATTTGGCCGATTTTAAATATCTTGAAAATAGTAAAGAGATGAATAAACCCAACATGTCTTGTTTACAGCCAATTTTTCTTGTTTTCCGCCCTCATTTGCTTGCAGATTTGCATCAAGCTGTGAATAAATGAAATCTGTTATCATCTCTTCTGTATTACACTCTGGATGAGAGAAAAGGCTGAATGCATGGAGAGCAGAGCGCAGCACTAAAACCCCCTCTTCCATCAGTGTGTCCTGGTTGATCGCAGTCATTACTGTAATCAGAACACTGCTGCTGCGGCTGCTGTGCGTCCAGGTGAGAGCGAGCCGGGTCTCCGTGAGGATATCACTGCATTAATTGATGTTTAGCTCGATCAGTCTCGTAGGTGCTGATTGCAGGTGCAGCGGCAGAAATGATGAGAATGCCCTCCCATTGCTCTTCGCCATTACTCACCTCCACCACCACCACCACCATCACCCTCCCTCCAAGCCTCCGCCCACCTCTCACACACCTCTGCCCGGTGGTGAATACAAATATGGCTAAGCTGTGACCTCCAGTGTGTGATCATCATTAGGCGCACAACCACAAATATGAGCAAAAATTAATTCTATCTTTTATGAAAAGTATTTTTTCTTCATTAACAGCCACTTTTCTCAAATAAACTGCCAGTTTTATACTTCTATTACCTAAATAGAAAGAAGTTATGGTTCATGTCTGCTTTAAATAATGACTACATCCAATTTTGCATCGGCCCTTATAAACAGTTGCATCTGTTGGACCCTTCCTGAAATGATCAGAGAAAAGGATGTTTGGAAAATAAAAGGAAAAGGATGCATGTGATGTGTAACCGGCTGCAGGTTTTCATGCACTATAGATGCTGAGTCTCCGGCTGTAAACTGGGTGTTTTATCTTGGGGAAGCGAGCAGCCAAGAGGAGGCCTGGCTGCAACGGCGGCCAAGGCGGCTAATTACATTTTCCATCTCGACAAGAATGGAGGATTCCTTCCTATGTTATTAATCATAATGAGGGGAATATAATAAGCTACCATACATCATGCTGTTGACAGTCGTAGTTTGCCATTTGCAAGCCCAAGCATTCTTCTTCTTTTAATGGCCGTAAACTGAATTAATGTACACTGAGTTCGATGCCCATAATCAATTGTGGATGAGATTTAAGGCCTTTTAGCCTCACCCTCCATGATTTTAGATGGATATCAAGAACGATACTGTCCAGGACATCACTGTAGGTGTTTATATGCTTGTGCATGTGAAACTGTTTCTACTACACCATGTTTATATACCATTTTACATAAGCTGAACACATTTTGGGGGTGCAACATGCTGCCCAGATACATTTTTTTTTAAATCAAGAATATAATCATAGTAAACATATTTGCAAAGTACTTCATACTGAGAATATAAAGGTTGTCAATATTTTTCATTTCAGTTACTTGCAGTGAAAAACCAAGAAAATTATCACCCAACTCTCAAGCACCACAGAACTTTTTAGCCTGTTTTAGCTCATGTTTTGGTTTTATGGCACATTTACTGTATGGTTCAGTTTAAATGCTGCCATCAATTCTGTTTAAATCAGCAGCAAGCGGCTGTTTTCAGTAAATAAAAAGCTCTGATGAACCCACTGTATACAAGCACCAATGGTAAATAAAACTGGTGAAGAATAAATATATTCTTCAAGACTTGGTGGAGACCAAACCAGAGCTAAAATGAGGTTATCAATTAGATCATCTTACAATGTTGCTCTATGCTTCCTAGATGCATATGTAAGCTTTTTCTCTTGCATCTGTAATTTGATGATGTTGAGAAGTAGCGTAGGATCATGGGAGTTGTTGTCTTCATTGTGTTAACAACCACCATGGTGGATAAAAAAAACTCTCTTACATGACTCGGGCAGAAAAGTTAGCAAATTATCAGCTAGTGGAAAACATATTGTGAACACATTTTGAACACATTCTCTGGGTTTGACCACTGCTGACATTTGGTATAATGTCAGTACACAATCGAACAAAATATATAACTTATGTCTAATTTGTTTAGACATTTTACTTTGAACATGTTGCATATTATAGCATTAACAACATGTTAATGAAAACTTGACAGTTGTGATATTGTTTGTTTGTGTTGTATAGTTTAACTAGATGAGGTGCCTTTGTTTTGTCACTTTTCCTACCCTTTTCAGCCTCCTTTTTACCACATCTCCAGGTTTTTGTGTCAGGATAGCAGTGTTGTTGGTTTGCTCCTTGCTGACTTTCAAGTTGAGATCCTCTCTTTTTGGTGGTATAACAGATATTTTGGTTGTTGTTTCTCCTCCCTCAGTGATCTCTGTACCTTTATGTTGTTGTTCACAGGTTATTGGTTTCTTCTGTTTCGTTTTTTACATCCAGTGTGGCCTGTCAGGACGGATTTTTATTTTATTTTTTTAAGTAATGCCTGTTTTTTCCCATAATTTTGAAGGATAGTTAACATAGTTGATAAGAGGATAGACACCATAAATGTCTAACTATTCCTTTAATGGTTGCTTATTTAGTCATAGATATTTGATATTATCCCTGCATTCCAAATCACATACTTTTTCTTTTTACTTTCAGTACTGCAGCTGCCCTTACACAGTATGTACTGTTGCATTCATACAACTGGGACATACTACTTCCTCATAACTTTGCGCCTTGAGCTTTGACCCTCCTGCTCATACACCCATCACAAAGGATTGTGGGTCATGATAGCCAGAAAAGCATGCTGTCTTGTATACAGCACAATGTAACCAGATACAGTATGCCATCCTGGTAGTTTTTGGCATAACTCATAATACTAACTCATACTAACTTTTCTGGCATACTAAATAGTATGGTAGTATGGGTATTGTAACATGCAGTATACACAAAGAATTGAAACTAAATACAACTACAGTGTAGTTAGGAATTGACAGCCAAGCCACTTATCTAAGGAATGATTGATGTTAAATATTGAAAAGGTCAAGTCACATAGTATCTCCACCTGCACTATCCCTACTACTACTAGGGATGCACAAATAAAGAGCACAGATAATGCAACGGAAACAGATATTTCCTCTATCCAATGTTGCTGATAATTATTCTGCAAAAGTCACCTCTATGGTTACCTTTGCATTGTTAGCAAAAAGGTTGCATGGACCTCAATCAGTCAATGATAGAATGCACCAAAAGTAGCCAATACAGTGTGAGGATATGGGAAAATATTTCTGCTGATTTATAAGCACTATAATTACATTTCCAAAAATTATTAAGTTTAAAAATAAAACAGTTGCCCAATGCAACGTGACTTATAAACCAGAGACAGATCATTTTGTTGCAGATTATTTGCATTAGATCTTAATTTGTAGGAGATCTCTGTGTGCATGCATGTGTTTGCGGCTTTCACTTGTGTCTGCAAAAGTGTTTTTGTCTTAGATCTGATGTTGAAGGCGACAGTAAACTGCGAACAGCAAGCCATATTTCTTCTTCTGTTGTCAACCCTGACATTTCTGAATCAACTAGGGGAAGCCGATTCTATCACTGTGTTTAATAACGGCAGGAAAAATGAAAAGATCCTGAAGGTAGCTATACCTCCTGAACGGTTATCTGGAGAGAGAAACAGCACTGCAATGTAATTTATCGTGACTGAGCTCTCACAGCCCCCGGGCTTCTCCTTCCAAAGAGAGAAAAAAAAATCTCAAAAACTAACAAATAGGAAATAAAGGCTTTTCTCCTCTTAATCCTCCTCACCTTAAGGGTGAAAGACACAGGTTAAAGACTTCACAGCCGTATACAAGCGAGATAAGGTCCAAGTCAGTCTGGTCAGTGTTTCGATAACTTCATCAATCCTGGAAAATGCAATCAGATACAGTCCAACTCGAAGCTGCCGTTGCCCTCTGGGAGGCTGAGAGAGACATTCATTTTGGCGAGGAGGGCACACAATCTCCCTTTTGTAATTAAGAGTACCCAAATAAACTGTGTGTGTTACCCCTGAAGTGTAACAGTTAGAAACAAATAAAAGGCTAATGAAGAAATGATTGCTCTTTTACAGGAAGAGGGAAGAGAAGGAATCTTAAGGCAGTGAGCAGCTCGTATGCAGCTGAGCTGCAAACCAGCTTTGCACATGGCTGAATTTAGTTGAAAACAAATGAGGACGAGTGTGTGCATGTACGTGTGTGCCTCATTTGAGAGTCTATTGAACTGAAATGTGTCTGTGGAAATGGTTCAGGTAGATGGGTAAAGGTGGTTTGTCAGTGCCTCCCATAGTGACTACTGATTACTAGGAATTCTCTTATTATACAGTATAAAGTACGACTCATCCTGTGAAAAAAGTTGTTTTCTGTGTCACTCGGGGAGCTTTGTCAAGTCTTAAAGGACCAGTGTGTAGGATTTAGCGGCATGTAGCGGTAAGGTTGCAGATTACATCTTAAATGACTACGCCTCACCTCACCCTCCCCTTCCAATGCATGTATAGGAGAACCTTTGGTGACTACAAAACGCACAAAAACACAAAAGGCCCTCTCTAATGGCAGGTTTGTCCCTGCTGTTCAGCATGAAAACCTCCGTGGAAAAGGACCCGTTCATTTTGAAGTAACAAAAACACAATGATTATTATTTTCAGGTGATTATGACAACATACTTATGAATGTTATTTTCTATTCCTGCCATATTTGGCAATGGAACCACTTAAATCTTACGTACTTGAAAAGCAACATAAGCATTGTCATCTATCTAGTCATTTATCTCCGTTTGATCTTAGTGACTACAAATCAACTAAACAACTAAAATCCTGCCAATCCAATCCTGCCTGACAATGTGGGAGTGTTGAGTCAGAAACAAGCTTCTAGTTAATTAAAACTAGACTAAAAGCTAAAACTAGGTGTGAAAAAACATTTTACTAAAATAAAGACTAGACTTTAAAAGAAATCAATATTGTGTACTTACAAAAATAACTAAAATCAAATAAAAATGTACAGGAACTGTCTTTGGGTTTTGTCTTTGTCAGTTTGGTCAAATCTGTCAATGCAGCAAGCATGGGGAGGTGTTAGTGCATGTATATTGAGACTGGGATGTCTAGGAATATGAGTCACTTGTCTTTGCAAAGATTCAAAGTGTTGTTTGTATCACGTCACTTATTCTGAACTTTAATCTGGCCTCTGAAAAAAACAAAAATAAACACTGAAACAGATAAAAACTAAACTAAAACTACACAGTTTTATGTAATAAAAACTAAACAGAAATTAGCAAATCCACTCTGATTGAAAACAAACAAAAACATAAAGGCAGAAAGAAAAACACAAAACTAAAATAACTCTGGTCTGATAGAGATGATGATTTACCAGTCAGTCAAAATTTGACATCTAGTTGAACTATGGGAAATGTACGCCACTGAGGTTTTGGTGCTTATCATCCGAGAGACACGATATGAAACGACAGGATACCTCAGCCTCTGGTGCATTGATTTTGACCTGTCTTCTTAAATCAGTCCTGCCCGGATCCTCCGACTCTGTGGAAGCACAACAGTAAAAGCAAAGAAAACTCTGCAACAAGAAGGCAACATTATAATGACTGTGGAAAAATAAGGGACACGTTGCCAGTGACCACAGGTGTGAGGACACAAATCAAGCAGGGGGGTCTTGGGGTCCTCCCCTATGAGATTTTGAGTGTTTTTATGCCCCAATTTGTGCTTTTTATGCATACAAGTTTTCTGCTACTCTCATGAATGTAAAGGAAATGATGAGTCAATAAGAGTAAAGCACAGTTGCATCAGTTATATTAAGGATTCAAACATCAGATCATACAGATTCATACAGTTAGTCACCTTTTTGACATTTTTAGCATGTAAGTAGCTTGGAAGTTGTGGTTTTCTGTAGTGACAGGGACCTTGAAAAGTCAGATAGTGGATATTATGGATGCCGCCTAAAACAGGCAGCCAGTGGTAGGCTTACACTGACAGCCTAAATCCGGTTAGTAAGACCAGGGGTAACAATTTACTTTTGCTAGACAATGAGATGCTTTTTAAAGCTCTAAAAAGCTAGATGTTTGAGCATTCTGCTCCCAAAAGTCAGGATGAAGTTTTATTCTTCAACCTAAGTTGATAAAAGAGATTCAAAATTCAAAGCTATATTTGAATGGCATTTCAATTTATTCTAACATAATCTCACATAGTCTCACATAAGACAAAAATAAAAACCTCAGGACATCACATACAGTAGCTACCCTGAGACATAAAATAAGTAGTAAAAACATATAATGACCAGCAGCATCTATCTTATAGATACTAACAAGTTACTTTCCAGATAATCTCTATAACCAGATAACTGCAGAATCTATAGGTAAGATTCTGCTATCAGAAGCATTCATGTTTCCATTTGTAGTCCAAGTGGTTTTGACCAATTTGAGCAGACTTTGGTTGCATGTAAACAGTTGTTACAGAGAGCAAAAGAGGTGGAAAGCTTTGGCTGAAATGCAGTCTTGGAGTCTATCAACTATTTTGCTTGTTATCAACATTTTTTAAAAAATGATCTACATTCATATGCAGATATCTGCTCATAGAGATTAGACTCCAATTCCATTCTCGCATCTCAAGTTGCTGATTGGACCAGATATCTGTTATCTGGATATCCGCTGGCTACGCTGAAAGCCCCAAAACATTGGCCATTGTGGCCAAAGGCTACAATCTGTTTTGTCAAACAAAAAAAATCAAAAAAGTTTTTATAGAAAAATTATGATCATCTAATAAAAACCCCAAATATTGTTGTACATTTAACTACAAAACATTTTGTGTATATTTCAAGTAGCTCCAGTAGTTTGTTTATTTGAAATGTGATTTTGCATTCATGCCTCATACCATCACACTGATATTGGAAAACTATTCTGATTGAACTCATATTCCTCCTACAACCCTTACTTTTGCTTTTAATGCTCGAATACATTTTTATATTACTACATATGCACTTTGATTTGTTTTTCAATGTTACTACTTTGAATACTTTTTAGATAAAGGATCTAAATACTTCTAGTCATGGGCTTGTGAATCACTTGAACACCTTGAGCTTCCTATAATTAAAATGTTTCTCAGTGTCTCTGTTACCTTATATTTCTTTAAGTGTTGGCTGTGTTTACTTTTCTTGGCAGATAACTGACAGCAGATCAAGATGCTGAGCCATTTGCGATGAAAGGTTTTGACTGCAGAGATGAAAGTTTGTGAATTCCAAAGTACAACTACGTCTCCGGTTACAAAGCGAGGTCAATCCACTTGCGGTGACTAGATTTTAGTGGTGAGGGCGCCATAGGTGGATGAAAACACGCAGCCACAGCAGACGCGTCAGCTATTTCAAGATTTCAGCTGTCTGACCATGTCTCGTCATTTACAGATCAATTTTTTTTTTTAGGAAGCCCCGAGAAGAAGATGAAATTTGTTAATGTGTCATCAAAAGTTGATCACCCATGGAAAGTGCTCCACATACCTTTACAGAGAGCTGCTGCAGAGGCTTGTTGGGGCTTTTTTGGTGTATCAGCGCTCATCTGAAATGTGATCTTTCACATCTGCGTCTTTGCGCCGCGGCCAGATTCCTGGCTACTGTAACTAAGGGGATTGTTTTGTTCCACGGCACTGCAACTTCTACCCTCCTGCTTTGACTGTCCACCCATAAAAGTGTCAAGATTGAAATATCTGGATTAAGAATGAGTGAAGCCGTTGCCATATTCAACAGCTTGTGTGAAACGTCTCTGTCGTCGGCAGCACAGCCCTCCAGCAGGAGGAAAATGCATTAGTCCCAACGGATCATAGTCCTCCGGAAACCAGATCTGCTGCTTTTATTAAGAAGGACACAAGTTAATTTATGTCAGAGCTTAAAATGAGCCTGTTGCTGCTTCTTATGTTAATGATGAAGCAGGTGTTGTGGGGTTTAACTTCACAACAACAACTGGCTCCGTCTCAAGGTTGTGTCTGAGTCTACATGTTTTCATTTCCAAAGATTATTAGCACTTTGTAAAGTTAAAAGAGAAATCTGTAATATCAAATCAAGTCAAAGACAAGTTTTATTTGTATAGCCCAGTATCACAAATCACAATTTGCCTCAGGGGGCTTTACAATCAGTACAGTGTGCGACACACCCTGTCCTGTAGACCCTCAAAAGAGTGAGGAAAATCTCTGTGCCAAAACCCTTTTAACAGGGAAAAAACCTCATAGACGGGTCCTGCTCTGCTGATGGACAGGCATGCAATAGATGTTGCATGCACAGACCAGAGCAGCAAAATCACAATATTGAAGTATTAGATGACAGTGTTTCTAATACATAGAATTATAATGTGAATATATGAAGAATGTAAGTCCAAGAGGATGTCAAAAAAAACCCTGGTGTCCCCAATTGGACCTGAGCCATATGACCTCCTCTCCACCACGGAGACCTGGATGAAGACAGGCCACAAAGTCACATTAACTACAAAATTTTAGATACATTAAATGATAAAATATGTTAAATATGTATATATAGCAACCATTTCAATATATTTACTGTAGTAAGTAAAATAACCATGATATTTAAATGTGTAAAATTCTGCATCCTTCTGTAAAATTTCCACTCCAGGATGGAGTGACTGTTTTCGTTTCCCTGTTTCACATTAAAAAGTTAAAGTTAATGCCGAATGTTTGCCAAATGACTGAGTGTCTGTTTATGAGTCAAAAGAAATCATTAATAATCTTTCTGAAGGAGTAGATGTTTGTAACGGTTAAATTGGGAAATATGTGAATGAAGTTTGGCAGACAGTGAGAAGCAATCACTTAACTCTAACTCCAGAGTGTGTATTTTCAGAGCAGTGGGTTTATTTTCAGGATAACAGGTTAAGCTTTACATCAACAGATGCGTAACGATTAGAAACAGCCGGTCAACTTACAGTAGAGGACTTGTCATCACTTGTTATTGTCAGATTATAATGTTGCGCTCATCTTGTTCTCTGTAGTGTTCCTGCAGCCTGCCTGAGCTTCCTTGAGTCTGGTGAGGCGATGGTAGGGAAAAACGAGTCACTTCAGCCATATATTAAATAGGATTTTTACCAATTTAACATACCATTTAACTTAAAGCTGCGGTGCTCATTTTTGGATGCTCAATTACATATTGTGTCTTTGATATCTGTCAGGGTAATGATGTTTTATTGGAAAAAACCCTGAGGATCTTCGGAAAAACAAATACAAGAACATGCAGGCACAAGTTTTCAAGGGTTACTTAAGAGGTTGAGAGAAGGAAACAGTACACAAACGTTACACAGCAGCAGAGTCAGAGAAGGAGCGTGACACTGCTGAACTTTGCACGGCGTGTCCGTGCAGGCAGAGGGCCTCTTCTAATATCGATGCATTCCCATCTGCCGTTGTCTTGCCAAAGCAGAAGCCTGAAGATCACAGCTTGGAAAAAACAGCAGCCTATCTCCCTCCCTCCCCCCTCACTCACAACCAGAGAGCGACACACTGACTCATGGAATGAACACTTCAACTAAAGGCTGAAAAGAGGCATCTGGATAGCATCTCTTGCCTGGATCCCTCTGAACTATGGAGCCTCTTGAAACGTTTTGTCGCCATGTTGTCCAGGCTGTGCCATTTTCATTCCAGTGCAGCCGCTCTGCTCTTCCACCTGTCATCTGCACTCTGAGCTCCCTGCGGTCGACCTGCTGACAGCCTCTGAACGTGAGGGGAGTCACAACAGCAGCGCCGGGGGAGAAGAATATTGATGTAGCCTACATACTGTATTTAGCTGTCATTATGCTCCTCTGCTGATGGAGTGCTCATTATTCTTGTACAATTAAAACTAACCTTTGTGGGAAGTAATCTGTCTGCAGGTTACGAGAGCAGAATTTTATAGAGGTAGAATATCAATGGTAGTTCACTTCAAGTTTATTCACAAAACAGCTAAAATATAAGTCCACGACTTTTTATTCCCCACAGTTTTGTTTATTGAGAATCTCAGGGCATACATGAAACAGTACATAATAATAATAGGACTGATGATGGTAGTAAGAACAATAATAACAGCATCAATAATAATAAGAGAAGTAATAAAAAATATAATAATGCTGCTAATAAAACAAATTAATAAGAAATAATATATAAGTGAGCTAAAAAGATGTAATGATATCAAAACAAAACAAAAAAGTAAGTAGTTACAAATAAAAAATAGCTAAACAAAGATTAATAAATAATAATGATGAACATGAGCATGATAATAAATAAATGAACAAGTACAAGACATTTTGAGGACATGTGAAATAGGATACCGATAAGCTATCTGAAGCTTCAGAATAAGGGCCTAAAAATATTTCTGCAACACTGTTTTCCTGTGAAACTCCAGCAGTGTTTTGTGGACTAAAAAAACTGAACTGTCCCTTTAAAATATATGTTTACAAACAAGCTGTCTAGATTTGAAAAAACGCATTTATTATACATTAACATTTGTAACCTACAATTTACATAAAACCCTAAAAAAAATAAAAACTAAGAAAGCCTTGACCCTAAGTTTTAAAGTGACCATATTATTTTTATCATTTTCATATGTTTACTTTTTATGCTTTCATATAAAAAAAAAAACACCTCTCTTCACCCTCTGTTTGAAAAACCCAGTTTTAGCTCCTGTCTCTTTAAGGACCCAGGCCCATTCCAAAATTCTGTCCAAAACTGGCTGCTTATTATGCAAATGTGTTACATAGTGATGTCACCAAGTAAAATGAACAAAGGCTGGATTACAAATAAGGTATTTTAGGCCGTACAGTAGTAGTGTTTTCTGTATGAGTAACTCCCTTTTGCATGGACTTTTAGTCTTTGTGATTTTGCAGATATATATAAGACATTCAGGAAAAGGGAAAACACAAAAGAATACTTTGCACTTGTGTCATGTGACTTAAACAAACCAAACAAACCATGATTTCCTGAAACTAACTATCCAGAGAAAAGGAAAAGCTCAAAATAAGATCTTGTCTTTGTCTAGCCTGTGTCTCCTAAGTCTCCACACTGCATATTCTTAGCCCAGGGTTATCCTTAGCCCTAGGCTAAGAGTTAACCCTAGACTAATGTAGCCTTGTTTCACACACACATTGTTAACCCAGGGTTAAACTAACTAACTAACAGCTCCCTTAGTCGGGGGCTAACTGCTTTCTTAACCTGGGGCTAAATGTAGTGTGAAAAGCCCTAGTGAGTAAATGAGCTCAATGAGACTATGACTATTTTCTCCTACTTCTTAAATTCAGCTCTTGAGAAGCCTTTGTCTCGTCTCAGGCCAAGACTAATTTTAGCGCAACTTACACTTTTCTCTCTCTTTTTTTTTTTTTTTTTTTTGTTGTCATTTTTGAAAATAAGAATTTCATTTATTTCACACAAAACCAAGAAAAGACAATTGTGAGCAGCACAGTTTACCTTTACACTAGGTTTTTTTTTTGTTGGTTAAACCTAACCAAACTGTGCCTGTTTCACAACATTTCCACCAAAAATGAAAATTCAGTCATTATCTACTCACCTTCATGCTGAAGGTCAGGTTTAGGTTTTTAGTCCAGAAAACACTGCTGGAGTTTCACAGGAAAACTGTGCTGCAGAATCTCCGAAATGACAACAAACATAAAAAAAAAACAAGTAAACAAACACATAAAACCTCCACACTGCTTGTCTGGTGTAATCCAAGTCACCTAAAGCCTCAGCATGCCAAGTTGACCAAAAAAAAAAATGTATTGACACAATGTTATTAGTCTGAACCTTCACTGTAGATCCTTAGCTTGGAGCCTCGTGTACATGCACACAGTCTGAACTGCCACATGCTGTTTGCACACTGGTGAACTGGTGTGCAAACAGCATGTCAGGGCTTTAGGAGACTTGGATTATGCCAGCTGAGCAGTATGGGGGCATTTTCTATTTTTTTTCCAGCTGGTTTTTACATTTAAAACTGTTTCTCTGCCATTCACTTACATTGTTTGGAAGATTCTTCAACACTTTTCCTGTGAAACTCCAACCGTGTTTTGCGGAATAATAAAATAAACCCAGCCCTCAATCAGCATGAGGGTGAGCGGATAATAACTGAATTTTCATTTTTGGGTGATCTATCTCTTTAACCGTGCATAAAAACTGCTTTCTGGCCTTGTGATGTATATGAGACACTGAGGGGTGTGACAAAGCAGCGTCAGTATAGAACAGGTTGCAGTTTTCTTGAGTATTTCCTTTTTACCCTGGCTTATCTTGTTTCACAGACAAACTATATACTATATCTACTTTATACTCCACTATACTTGTTTAACAGCTGTAGTTATTTTGCAGAATTATCTTTCACATGCAAAACATAATTAGCTTTTAAAATATGATTATTTGCTCCACCTCAGTAAACTCCAACTGCAAAGTATTAACAATCCAATGATGTAACATCACTGTACTCTCACAGGGGGCAGTTTTTTCTGCAAGTAACATGCTGTTTCACATGTTATGGATCATTTCTACATTATGGTTTCACTTCTTTGGCTTGTGACACTGTGGTGTGATGCAAGTGGTCTGAAATCTCAAATCATAAAGCCCTTCATTCACCGTATAGACCAGTGGTTCCAGGGGGCACAGAGGCACTGCAGGGGAGGGTAAATATAAATACATATAATATAAGGGTAAATATAGAGTGAAACAAAGTTCAATGAATATGATTCATGGAGGGAAAATACACAAACAAGAGTAGACATGCAACAATTTATTGATTATTAATGGACTATTAAATTAATCACCAAATATTTTGATAATCAAATAATCAATGAGATGAGATGAAATAAAATGAATAAAGAACTTTTTTCAGCTTGTGAGGGGGGACATACCAGGAAAAGTTTGTATCTGATATAGAGAATGGTGAATGAGTAAACAGGAGAATAATTTAAAATAGTTAGTGTTTCTATGAGAAATAACAATGACAAAACTTGACTGGTTGTTCGGTCAAATCTTTTATAATTTGTCCATATTCTAAAATTAAAGTTTTTTATTATGTCTGACAGATTATTATGTCACGGTTCCCCCTGTGTGTGTGTGTATGGAAGGAAAAATGTGTTGCCTTAGATAGAGATGTCCAAAATAATTTAATATAAAATGTATTTTTCAACTCTTTGTCTATGAATAAAATTCAGGCATTCCAGGATGATTTTTTTATTTTTTTTATTTATTTTTTTATTTTTTTATTTTTTTTGGTTTTCCAGGCCAGGTCTTGTGGGCACTATGAGCACTCATGCACTGCAGGAGACAGTTTGTATTTCACTCTTAAATTTCAATTTGTTTCTTGCTGTTTCCTCCTGTGCCCACACTTGATGCTATAATTACATTTGGGCAATAGGGTCTACAGTATTTCAATTAGTAAGAATGGGGCACGTTTCACTGTTGCAGCCCCACTTTGTGATGCACGCTGCCATGAACGCAGGGATGTCATGTGATCACATGATAAGGCCAACCAAGCAGGACACCCACCTGGGTGTAATTCTACAGAAAAAATATTGCCTAGTTAAAGTACTACAGCAGCGAAATTTACCTTGGTGCAAAACTTTAGTAATGAAGAAACTGCATTACATGGCAGTCTTATTCCAAATGTTCCATGTAGGAATAATTACAAATAGAATAAGCAAAAATTTAATGTCTGTCTCTCTGCAGGTGACAGTAAATTGTCTTTGCCATGGTTCCTCGGTGAAAACACAACATATAAAAGAAGAACAATTAGATACAAAACAACTACATAACACATCTGTTTCATCTCTCATTAGATCATCAGACAGCATGTGAACCTACAGGGGTCCAACATAAATTCGAGAATCTCATAAGAGTATATTTGACACATCATGAACAGGACAAGATTTGCAGTCATTAACATTCGCCACAATCAATGGGGAAATAAGTTTGACCCGTTGCAGTTTTGTTACTTTTATATAAAGCCTTGATACAGATCTCTGGGTTTTCACAGGATGTCTCCTTCACAGCGTGTGAGAACACCCTCAGCCAGCATCACCGAAGAGATGATATATGGGGTTTCAAACCATTGATGTCGGCCCATAATAATCCCAGGACAAAGCTGAGAGTGTTTGGAGAAACACAAATACTACCACCATGGCTTTGCTTTCAGTAAAGCCGGCCCAGATTCGTTCATTCATCCGTCTATCTCTGATCTTCTGCTTGAGTTGCAGTGCCCTCACCTTGACGGATGCTGAGGGGAGATCAGGTTAATGGCCATTAACGGTGAAGATGGTGATGCTGATGAAACCTTTCATCTTCTGTGATAAGGCAGAGGACTGTTGCTCCAGCTTTTCGTGTCGATGACAGTCTAACAGCTGTGTTTCAGATGAGGGAGATCATACTTTTTGTTTTTTACAGCTTCACATTCTTTTTTAATCCTATTTTATCTGTTTTTGATTAGTGCTGTTACTTCGACTAGTCCTGAACTATTTTAACCTACACAGGATTAATAAAACTGAGCTGTGAAATGTCTTTTTAACATGTTCACTTGATGATAAAAACTTTAGTCAAGGCTAAGATTTTAGTTATTGTTTCAGTGTTGTTGGACATTACAGTTTTTTCTTAATTGCTAGCATCACGTTCCTGTATTAAAGACATTTTTTTAACATTGTAATAGTGATAAAAACCACAGTCTGTTAATTAAAGGCCCATTTCAGCCCCAAATTAAAAATACATATTTTCACCCCGGCCTGTAGAGCTATTTATCCATCTAGATTAGTTTTGGTGTGAGTTGCAGAGTTTTGGAGATCTCAGCTGTAGAGATGTCTGCCTTCTCTCCAGTTTAACGCAGTTAAATGGCACTCAGCTTGTGGTGCTCAAAGCACCAAAAAATTAATTTGAATAATTAAAAACTAATGTCTCTGTCCAAAAATCATGACCTGGTTCCTCAAGTAAAATCCACAAACGTTGTTGTGAGCAGGTTCATGTAGGAACTACTTTCTTTCTGTGGTAGAATCTACTAGAACTACTATACGATCTACTGGAACTACTTTCTTTCTACTAGAAAGAATGAAGTTCCTACATCCAAAACTCTGCCCTTTAAATACCGAGGAGAGGAAGTTTTTTATTTTTGCATTTCGAAAATGAAGCTGAATCTCAAGAATAAAGCTTAAAAACCATTTCAACTTTATTCTTGAAATGGTATTTTTACTGACAGCGTTTTGCTCATTACAACAAAAAAGTAGTAACAGTACAATACAATAACAGGAGCACCAATCAAATGCCTCAAATTCTCAACTTCATCTCCATGATACTCCCGTTAAAAGTGTCACAAAACTGCCTTTCAGATACACTATGTGGGCACACAAATATGCCTTACATAAACAGCAAACAGAAATCATTTTGCAAATCATCATTTGGCCTTATTTTGTTAAATGGATGTGCTTTGGTTTGTATACGTTTATAAAAGTTCATACATAGTTTTTGACATTTTTAAAAAAGGATCAAACTGTAATTAATTGCTGTTTGAGTGGTAGTTAAAGCAAATGTGTGTAGCCTGCTGACAGTCTCCCCTCTTAACACTTGTTTATAGTCCAGAATGGCTAATCTGAAGAATCTCGATAAGGGGAAAAGCAATACTTAGGGAGGAAGTACCCTTATGAGATGAGTGAGCCAAGCAGCCAGCATCCTCAGGCTCTCACATCTCCAACCGCTGCACATCTAAACACCGAGAGGGGATAGGGGCCAGAGGAAGGCATGTTGAATTGCACATTTGACTTATGACATCAATCTACCTTGTGAATGATGGTGGTTAATGGGGTGTGGACGGTAGTTTCTCACTAAGTGCCATCAGTCATACACTTCAGGCCTCGGTGGCTTCGGCTCAACTGTCAGAAATGAAATGCTTAATTGAAAAATGCTCCACAGTCTGGAGCAACAAGGAAATGGACGACGATCCGCAGGGTGCTTCAAGGACTTTCATTCCTGCACAAATTCTGTGAGGTAGCACAGAACACTTCATACTCCTCTTCTTACAAATCTACAAAAAAACTAAACTGAGCGTTCTTCAAAAATTGTTTCACTTTTACTGAACTACCAATTTAGCACAAATTATCCATATTTGTCTCCTCAGAACTCAAAAATCTTGCAAGACGTCTGTGACACTGACTCCTAAAAATGTTTTGCTTCTAATATTTGAGATGTGCATCGGAGGCAAAATTTATTCTATGTCTGATATCTCTAAAACTCTGCAACTCACACCAAAAAAAATCTAGATGGACAAATAGCTCTACAGGCCAGAAGAAAAATATGCATTTTTGATAATGGGGAAGACTGTCCCTTTAATAGTACAAGTATTTATTAAATATTGAGGTACCCAACTCTCCCCTCTTCCCTCTCCAGAGGAAGGCAGGGGTTCAATGTGTCTTAGGCTTAAGTAGTAGGTTTTGGCAGCACCAAAACTACTTGGCTTGATTTAGGATAAGATCATTATTTGTCTCTGCCATGTGAGTGTAAATAGCCACATTGGCTAATCCACACTGAGTGCAAATAGCACTATTGGCTACTGACAGCTGGGTGCTAATATCATCTGCTGTAAAAATAACAATTTGTGGTAATCAAAAACAAGATATCTAATTAATACCTGTAATATCGAATATCACACTGAAATAATACAGAAAATTAATGCAGGTGATTTTTAACACACATTGTGCATTAGAAGGGTAATTATACAACAATGATTTTTATTCAAAAAGTAAAATAAGGATTTTTGAGAACAGTTGAGGAATGCCAGGAATACTTACAGATGGAATTGATTTATTGAAAAGTTAAAGAAAGTAGAAACTCAGTCGGGTCTCATCAGAAGCTTATTTATTACTTATTACTTATTTATAATTTCTATATTCAATTGTAAAGTGTCTAATTAACAGTAATTTTGTGCAATAATTCATCTGTGCAATAATTATTTATTAGTACAATACATTGGTTATAATGACATTGTTATTGCATGCTATATATTTCTATTCTTGAAAGGGAGCAATTTTAATGCAACCAGTTTCGCCCTGGGGACCAATAAATTTCTGATTCTGATTCTGATTTCGACCCTTGTTGTGCATCACAATAGATAAGACAGTCAGGATGAAGGCGTCAGCTGAGAACCTGAAGTGTAAAATGTGAATAAACGTTTCAGTTGGGCGGCTGAATGGTCGACAGTAAAAATGTCATCTCCCTGATGGTATGAGTGTGAAGTGGAGTGTTGCTAAAAGTAAGAATGCATAGTCAGCAAAGCATCCCTGAATAAATAAAGGCTAAATGTAAGAAAGCAAACAGGATTTTGTTCATCCATATTCTTCATATTGTATTTCTTATATCTTACCGGTTGCTGTAAAAACATGTAGCCTCAATTACAAAGTTTCTCTTTTGTTTTTTGTTGAATGAATGACTGAATAATTTTATCATTCCTCAGCACAAAGGGCAGTGCAAAATGCATTAAAGTGACAAACAACAATACAGTATTTCAAGTGCCTAAATCCATAAAGAACTGCACACAGTTACAGGCATCCCGAAAGAAATAAAAGACACCAGTCACAGTAAACCATACTTAAAGAGAGATACCAATAATACCTCTCACATTCCTCAGCATACAGTTTTACACTTCTAACGTATAATAGCTTTTCCTTTTTAAGATGATTTGAATATGCCATTAGTTGTCTATATGTGAACCTTCATGACTCCTGGGACCTGGGCCTGTTTTTAAGAAGGACCGTATAGTCATGACACAATGTTTAAAGTTGTAATCTTTAAGATTTCACTGGTGGGAAAAAGCAAGTGCAATTTTTTACTACAGCAAACACTTGAGCAGTTACTTTGTTAGACATTCAAAAGAAGAGCAGCTGGTGTATTTGTTGACAGCTCAGCCAAACGATCTCATGTTGTCTTAATGAAGAAGTCAGTCAGTCATTAAAAACAAGAGAGAAGAAGAGAACTCTGCACAGTTAAGGCTAATGTTAGCATTTGATGATTGAGCCTATACAAATGTTTGACAGAAGGGAACTCCAGAACTTATGATTGCACTATAGAGTACATGTGCTTTGTCATACATGAAGATGCAATAGACCTTTTTCATGGCAGCCACGTCAACATGAAACAGCATAAACACAGATGTTACCAGTGATACTAGTTAAGGGCCTGTTCCATTTAGGTCAAACAGAGTTTGCCTCTGCTACACTTCATGGAATTGAACTGAAGTTAGTATCATTTGTAACACCAGTGTGGTAATGGTAACACCTATTACATATTTCTACATATTTCTGATTTGGAATATCTCCTGCCATTGACAAGATATCTCATTATTTAAAATACAATGCTTCTCTGCCACTGACCAGATTTTCCACCAATTGCTGTTTTTACTGCCAGGCGGTAGGAGATGCTATGAAAGATCATCTGACAAAAATTTGCCATTTTAAGAAGAAGAGAACCACCGAAGTCGAACAACAGGAGAAGAAAATGATGTTCTGTAGCATGAAAACATCGGCTGTAGAGCTGCAGGTCAGAGAGCACCACGACCCAGGCACACAGCAGGGCTGCTCACACTGTAGTCCCTGTGTGTTTAATCAAGCCCCTGATTACTGAGCAGGCTCACCTGCAGAGCAACCCTTGAATGAGGTGGCTCATCATGCTTCATTCTGCACTGAGGAACATCCAACTTAGACTGAAATGTTTGTACTTTTGCATGTTGCTCACTGTCTCTACCTGCAGTGAATTTAATAAGAAATATCTAAAATCAACTTTTTCTGCCTCTCTTTGCAAGTCCTCCTTCACTCTATTTATAACACCTGTGTTTACTCTACCATTTCAACATGGCTGCCTTGAAAAGGGTCTAGCCACAACTCAAAAACATACATGTCAAAACTCAAAAACATACATGTCAAAACTCAAAAACATAAATGTCAAAACTGAAGGAAATTTGTCTTGAATACATGCAGTATTTGCTGTTAAAAGATACAAGAAATTCATACATTCAGTTCCTACATACATGCAATCCATACACAGAGCTGTCCACAATCCCACACACCCAGTACCTACAGTACATGTACAGACTGCCAACAGCCCACTGCACAACATATCTGTTTAACAGTCATCATTAAAAAAATTAAATAAGTGTATACATATATACACATATACATATACTCACATACATACATATTTACATTCACACACACATATTGCATGGTTAAGCTACAGTTAGCTTCCCATTTAAGGCTTTAATGGGCAAGGAGACAAAGGAGTTCTTAAAGCGGTTGAGCCTGCACTGGGGGGCTGTAAAGCGTCTGCCTGAGGAGAGAAGGTGGTACTCATGATGGAGGACATGGGTGGGGTCTGAGATAATGTTCTGGGCCTGTCTGCTCAAAGATAGACTGGAGTGTGGCCTGCTGCCCGACTCCCGCGATTTTCATGGCTGTCTGCATAAGCCTGGTAATATGGGCCTTCAGTTGTACACTTAGGTTGAGGCTGAGATGCCGTATCACAGGATGCTCTCAACTACAGCATGGTAGAAGAGGAGCAGCACTTTCTGGTTGACTCCAAAGACCCTCAGCCTGCCAAGGA
Source organism: Lutjanus erythropterus (assembly GCF_056507025.1). NCBI lineage: Eukaryota > Metazoa > Chordata > Actinopteri > Lutjaniformes > Lutjanidae > Lutjanus > Lutjanus erythropterus. The sequence goes on along the minus strand of NC_139321.1, from coordinate 39,119,643 downwards.
AGTGTGGGCGCTGTTAGACCCTGTAGTGCAGACATCGTCTACCTGAACACTCCATGTTAGTTTGTGGTCGATGTGTATGCCCAGGTATTCATACCATTCAACCTGGGCTATGTTTTGGTCATGGATAACCACTGGTGAATGGCAAAACATGAAAAAAAAAACACACAATTGCCACAAAGGAAACACATTTAACAAGTCTTTTCCCAGCAGCAGTAGTAAGGCTCACTCAGACCTGTATGAAACATGATGATCTTCAATACAACCAAATTCTCATAACAAGATAAGTAAAAGCAGCCGTGTCCTCCCTCAGTGCTCTCATCGCTCAGCGCCCCACCTCCACTAATTGAAACAACAACCAACTAACTTTTTTGTCAATGTCAGCAACATGAATGCCAAACCAATTGCATCCAATCAGTTTAATTCGCATTGGGCTGTGGTGGCGGACTCACGCTGATAATGGCCTCCTGTTTAAAATGAACTCTGAATCTCTGCCCTTCCTCCTTTTCTACTCCACCCTCCTCCTGCCTAAACTAAAGAGCTCTGCCGCTGAAGACGTACGCTGCAAGAAATATATGTCTCAACAAATCATGCCAATCTGGACTTCTTTCTTACAAGATTATTGCTGTTTAACTAAGAATCATTAGAAAATGTGGCCAATATTCTGTGTAATTGGCAAACACGTGTCTTTTTTGAAATTTACACACAAAAACTATGATGATATGTTAAAATAAAGCACTGGTCGGTTTTACATCAGGTCAAAGGTCATCTTACCTGGTCAAAGCAAACACTGATTGAATGATTTTGTACCATGAAATAAGCATTGTTTGGAAAATCTTTCGAGAATATTTTTGCACAAAGGTTAGGTTGCACATTCGAAACAAGCTCCTCATTTTTTGCAGTGTTTTCGATGCCGCACAGTTGCTGCCTAAGCAGGCGGATCCTCTAATGAACCAGCGGGTATCAGCAGATGTGGGTCTATAACTTAATTTCCCCCCTCAGCTATAGAGCAGATCCTATGGCGTGTAAGTGGTCTTGATGGATGAGCACTACAGCTCATCATACCCCCACCATCAGCACCACCAGCCCCCAGCATCCAGCACCCTCCAGCCCTGCCTTTACTGTGCCAGAATAAACTGCAGATCTTAAATGTTTTTACCTTGAGCCATGTAAAAACCTCTGTGTGCCTTATGTCAAAACACATGGGTATTTTTTTTTTCCTTCATTAAATATTGATTGATTGCATTGATTGTGGTGTTGCATATTTATAGCAGTAAAAGGAAGGACAAAATAGTATTAATTGCAACATGATAATCCCACAAACACTAAATTGGTGCCAACCCACCTGGTCAAAACTTGAAACAACAGAGCATCCTCACTGTCAACTGATTCATGACAGGTAAGCTAACAGCATCTGCTGATAAAGACAATTGAAAGCTTCAGAAACAGTAAGTGAACCTTGAGTTGGGATTGGTTTTTACAGTTTTACTGCAGTAAATAAACTCTGATTAAGCCACTCTTGATTACCTGCAGCAGTGAGTAAATGTGGGCATCTAACTAGTAAATACAGTGAAGTATTTAGCAGCTTAAAAGCCAGATATTTCCCTCAGGCACTGGAGGAGACCAACACTGAGCTAAAAGGAGGATTTCAAATCATCAGGTGGACACACACACACCTCATACCTGTGATCATGCAAAATATACACAGTACACAGTAACTAGCTACATACAGCTTCTCCTGTGGGCTGGGCATCACTGCTAATGATATGCATAGCACCATCCCCTCGATTAACAGGATCGGTTCCTTAGGTTTATGACATCACATACCCAACCTAACTGAAACTGCAATCAGCAAAGGCAGTGTCAAATACTCAGACGTGGTTTTTACTGCTTATTGTAAGATTTTCACCGGAGGGGGTCTTTAACATCTATTTTATACCTAGATATATTAAGAGACTATTGTACAGTTTGTCTCTGAGCTCTGAATGTCATCACTGTCATTATCGTGTAGAACAGGACTCCTTAAAGACTGTGTTTAGGGACGATGCCTTACGTCAGAGTGTGCACTTTCTTGTTGGCTCTCATTGGGCCATCTTGTCACTTTCTGGATAAACTAGCAAAGCTGTAACCTAAAAAGTAAGTAAAAAGTAACCTAATCTTCACCTTAACCCCAAGATTAAACATACAGGCGACCTCACGTCTGACTGTAAACTCAAGCAGAGATGATTTTTTTATTTTTTGTTCTTCAATTTACACTTAGATTTCCACTTCTTGTACTGCCACACAGATGTTTGACAATAGGTGAGTAAAACAGTCATTCTGACATGAAATGCAGGTGTTACCAATAATGCTAATTAAACCCTCACTCCAGTGTATTTTTGAATTTTTATACGCTAAAAAGTTTTTGATAAATATCTTTATTTTGTGCTTAATGTTAGCAAATGTAAGCCCTGTCTAAAATGGAACTATGACAGCCTGATATCAGACTGAACTGTCAACTCACGACTCAGAAAAAGAGCCTACTCAATGGAGTGGGTGGATTCAAAGGTCTGGACTACAACTATGACATATGACCATAATAGAAGCTGAAATCAAACGTCATCCTCCAAGCTTGCACAAGTGCACTGTCATCCCCCCCCCACATGGGGTGACCCTTCCTGTCAGGAGGACACTGTCTCATTCGGGTCTTTGTTTTCAGGGAAACATCCGTCATCACGTAGCTTATGTTAGACGGACCGCTGTCACTATCCATGCCGATATTCATGCTATACGCTCTCCGTCCTAATGATGTTGACCAATCTGGTTGCTATGGTAATAAATTCGGATGCTCTGCGCTCCTTCAGGACGTGAATTAAAAATGTATTTCAACAAAACCAGAGCTGATGATGGTTGGAACAGTGCAAAGTCATTTTTGGTTATTTTTTATCTTGTTTCTGTTGAGTTTGAAGCTAACAGTGCTGAAGTTTTACAAAAGGGAGTCTGGTTACTTTGGAAATAGCAATAAAATAGCTGTTTCTGGTTAAACAAAACATATTTTACTTTAAAGTAAGCACTGAAAGTTGTTGACTTAATACTTGTTTCACTGTCACATCTGTTAAATGCCAGCGCATATTGTCACTATGCCCTAACTGGTATCACTAGTAACACCTGTTTACTTCATATCAATATGGCTGCAAAAACACTATGCGATTTTATTCCTGGAAAATAAAGTGTTTCAGTGGAGCAGAGGGTAATGATCCAGTTGATTGGAGTTTTTCATTCATTTCATTCACTGATATTTTTCTCTAAGTTTTTTCTTAAAGTTGTTCTTAAAAACAGTCCTAAGAAAAGTCTTACCCAGATTCATGAAGGTGTTCTTAAACCACAGAATTGTTCATATCTGTGTTCTTATAATGATGAATTCCATTGTCTTTGTAAGTGCCAAGTCTTCCTAATTAACAGAGGAAAAACCCACCAATGTCCAAATGAGGACATGAGACTGCAGGGCTGCGCCAACATACAGAAATCACACACACACAGAATCAACAGTTTTACGATACGTTTTATCTAAAAGCTGTAAAACCATGAAACATGCTGATACTTTTAAACAGCAGAATGAGGTGATCATTTTAGTAAATAACTGTCCTTTTCTTTGACACGTCCATTTGTTTAAATAGTGTTTCTAAAGTGCTTAGTTTGTATGTAAAATTTAAACATTTGCTTTTGCAGTATAGACCAAATGCTACATTAATGGAAACCCCCCAAAAGGTCTCAACCACTTTCTCAGGCAGACCCTGGCACCTCACAGCCACTATCTCCAGGAGTGCACTGAGGTCCGGTTCAACTGCCCCACGTCTGATCTCAGATCTGTCCGGTGTCCAGACAACTACAGACACTTACACAGATAGCGTCGACAGTGGCCAAGATCTCTGAGACACTTCAAAGTTTAATTAGCCATAAAACTGATACAAATTAGAATAAATACAGAATGCACTTAAACCTGTTTATTTGTCTTTCTTCCAATTGTTTGTACATTACAATCACACTGCAAAGTCAAATTATCTATTTTAAAGACATTAAAACTTTGTAAAATATTGAAAATAACTATTAAAAAATATAATAACTGATAAAAACATTTGTAATTTAAATCCTGTAATATAATACAATTGTGGAACTGAAGAAAATAGTTACAAATTATTTTGAACAAGTATTTCAGCAGTCAGATGTGCTCTTGAGTGTTCGTAGATTCTGTTCGTACCTAAGAACAAATCTGATGTAAGAAAACATGAATGGCAGAATCTTTGTAAAATCTGCGTAAGTGGGTTTTAAGAAGAAATGTCTTAAGAACGGATGGGGAATGAGGCCATTTGATATTTTGCAATTTAAATGCTTAAACAGATAAAGTCATTCTTGATGACGGCCTGCAGTGTGAACGTAGCCTGAGAGGTGGCAGAGAGGCCAAGTAAACACACAAATCCAAACCCACATACATACACACAACACACACAAACCCAAACACATACACACACACATACGTCTCCTCAACATACCCTCTGTCCCTCTCAAGGGCAGGGAGCTGTGGTTGCTGCTGGAGGGCCGGGGGGACCATGTGGCGAGGCGTCCATATGGGGTAACCCGAGTATAGGCAGGGTAAGGCCACCGTGCGTCGGTGCACTCTGTTGACTGTTTCAACAGACATGTTTTCCCAAAGCAAGAAAAAAGTACACTAAGAGGGGTGCCTTAAGTCACGGCTCAGTTCACTGAGTCATCTCGCTGCAGGAACCTGATCTGACTCACTTAAAGACTGCGGCTTCCCTCGGCTGCACTGCTTAAACCTGCTCTCCTGGGATGGGTTTTCACCTTATCCTTAAAGGAAAAATTAAGGAAGAAATTTTCCTAAAGTGGGAATTAAGTACCAATTTGCACAAATGTCTCTCTTTTTTTTTTCTTTAAGCAATTTCTGTAGACGTTACAAGCTCCTATAACATGTCTAAATGTAGTTTGGGCCATCTCTGTTCTTTTATTTTTCCCTCTCTCCAATTCACCTGCGGATGCGGTCGCAATCAAAAATGCTGATTACCCAAGTGGCTTAATCAACATTAGAATAATTACGCCATTAGAATACAAGCAAGCTGTGATGAATATGGGATAGTAACCTCGTGTAAAACATGTGCCGTTTATTTGATTAACATCAGGATGCAAAGATGGCTCCCCAACCAACAAACAGGTGATTGATAGAGATTTAAAAAAAAAATACTGGGGAAGAAAAGCGGAGGCTGGATTCCTTTAGTGTGCACAAACAACATACAGCCTAATGCGTCTCTTTTCTGCTCCCAAAGTCCACCTCCAGTCATGTTTTAAACAACATAAAATGTTCTGCTAGAATAATAAATTGTAAAATAAGTTCAAATACCTTATTAAAATGGTTTACATATGCAGAAGCTCTATACCTTGCCTTCATTTAGAATTCAGGGAATCAAGAATATGCAAATAGTTCACACCCCAACCTCCATCCTTACCTATAAGTAGTTGCACATGGTTTCTCCTCTGTTTTGCTAGCTGATCACAGTAACTAGCTACATACAGCTTCTCCTGTGGGCTGGGCATCACTGCTAATGATATGCATAGCACCATCTCCTCGATTAACAGGATCGGTTCCTTAGGTTTATGACATCACATACCCAGCCTAACTGAAACTGCAATCAGCAAAGGCAGTGTCAAATGCTCAGACGTGGTTTTTACTGCTTATTGTAAGATTTTCACCGGAGGGGGTCTTTAACATCTATTTTATACCTAGATATATTAAGAGACTATTGTACAGTTTGTCTCTGAGCTCTGAATGTCATCACTGTCATTATCGTGTAGAACAGGACTCCTTAAAGACTGTGCTCAGGGATGATGCCTTACCTCAGAGTGTGCACTTTCTTGTTGGCTCTCATTGGGCCATCTTGTCACTTTCTGGATAAACTAGCAAAGCTGTAACCTAAAAAGTAAGTAAAAAGTAACCTAATCTTCACCTTAACCCCAAGATTAAACATACAGGCGACCTTACGTCTGACTGTAAACTCAATTCAACTCAAACTGATTTTTTTTTTTTTTGTTCTTCAATTTATACTTAGATTTCCACTTCTTGTACTGCCACACAGATGTTTGACAATAGGTGAGTAAAGTATAATTTCAAAGAGGTAGATAAACTGAGCTTGCTTGGGTTCACCCCCCACTACACCCCTGAACTAAATACAGCTAAAATATATTGATGAGATGGACTAAATTATGTCCAACAATGAAAATTAACCAAGATATGGGTTCTGTATTCTGATATCAGTGTAGTATCTTGCCCAAATGGGCTTATAAGGCTTACAAATTACTAATAAAACAAAAAGCAAAATGATCTCATATTCTGTGTTTATAATTAAGTCTAGTTTGCCTAATTTTCCTTGCTTTGGAAATAAAATAAGCCTGTACTCTGTCCAACTTTTTTTGAGATGACCACAGACCTTGCTGAGGTTGCTGAGGTGTGCGCTGCTACATCCTGCAAAACCACACCCATCTGGTTGCAGGGGTGCAATAATTAGTCAGTGTGGTCGACAAAAACAATGACAAAATTAGTTGTCAACAAATTTAATTGTTGGCAATTTGTTGGTTACATCACTGCACATGTTTTTAATGCTGTGTAGCTGAATTAAACATAGTTTTTCCAGAGCTGATGGAAGTAGCGAGTGAGCCATCTTCTTGTTCCCTCCCATCTCTGAAGCCCACATGTGTCACAGCAACATGGCTAAATTCTGGGAGCATTTTTACGGAGCCCCTAAAGTGTCATGCAGAAAAAAATATATATATCGTGCGCACGTTTTAGTATCTTGTGCGCTCGATATAGTATCTCGAGCGCACGTTTTAGTATCTCGTGCGCATGAGATACTTAAACGTGCGCTCGGATACAATTATTTCCCAGCTTTGACTTGTCCATGCATACGGCTCTCGGTAGTGACCACTTCAGATGTTCACAGTAACACACGCGATACAATGGAGAGAAAAACTCAGCTAATTAACTTTTATTTTCACCTCGGAATGCCAGGAGACATAGGATAATCATCAGCAGGAGTACTTTGTTGCGCATACTGAAGAACAATAGGCTCAGCCGACGGAAGGACTATGCAGATTTACTGGGCTGCGGCACCCATGAACAGTTATATGTGTGTGTCCTGTAATGCAAGGAACAATGATGAAGCAGGGAGACGCGACTGGACTCAACTGGATCCTCTGTTGCTATGAGAGGAAACCAGCAGAGCAACGGTCCTAGCCACAGACCAGTGCAAACAACGGTCTCACACTGCCACCCACTGACACAAAGCCGCCACTGCAGTTATCTACTTTGACCCAAATTCAGGTTACTTTCTAACAACATGAACATAGCATTTCCCAAACAAAACAAATAATACACAACAACAAAATGAATAACATTCATTAAGTGGGCACACATGGATATCGATGGATGTTTACCAAGTGCCAAGAAAATGGCCTAAAAGTTAAAAAAGAAGAAGTAAGAGTCATATTGGCCGTCTCGTGCGCACAATTTAGCTTAAACGTGTGCACGTTTTAGTATCTCGTGCGCACGATTTAGCTTAAACATGCGCATGTTTTAATATCTCGTACGCTCGATTTAGTATCTCGTGCGCACGATATAGTTTTTTTTTTCTTCATGACACTTTAGGGGCTCCATACATTTTACCCTCAACACAAAGAAAAGAATTACCAACAAGATTTGTAAGGTGGACCTTGCTTATCATGGGTGCATGTCAGTGATGCATGAACATTTGAAGAGGAGAAACATTGCACATGTGGACAATGCAGACTCAGACTCACCTCAAAAAAACACTTGTTAGCTATCTTGCAGTTAAAAGTTGAGACAGCTGTCTATACCTCTGTGCAAGATTCCAGAATCAAGAACAAAAAATATAGTCTTTGCCATACATTCATTTATTTTTGGCAACCTGACACAATTAAAACATGGGCTGCCTCAATTTGATTTTCTAGTTTTGCTGTGCTCCTCTCTCTCACTGGTCTAGAAGGGAACCCTTGATTTGCAAAACTCTTGCAAGATTTGTGCTGATCATTGTCATGATCTTTTGTGGGTCTAGAGTTCCCTTCCACACACAGGACTCTATAAACTTTCAAAATAGTTGTTAGCTGCAGCCTTATCTAAGTGAAATTTTTAACCCTAACCCTTTAAGAGCCAAGTGCACCTGCATCTGGCGCATTGCTATTTAAATGACAGTTTGAGCAGGTTGCAGAAGCAAACAGAGTTACTACCACATGTAAGATGTGGTTAACCCACAGGTCAGGTGGGTCGAGTCTCCCTCTGTCCTAAATGTGTGTGTGCACTTTACACACAGGTTAAGTTTTACACACAATCCAAGGCATAGAAGGATGACTGCTGTGACATTAAGGCAGACATGGAAACATTACTACATTAGGTTAATTACTGAAAGCAGCCAACACAAAATAACAAATTCACCTTGAAAGCCAGCGCTGCCTGACATCATTTAAACAATGATTTAATGATTAGAGAGGCTGTTTCCAGTTTTGTTTCCATGTGCGCAGTAATGTCACTGCAGCAAATGGCCTCATTATAAAAGACGGGACAGAAGAAAACCTCCAGGGGAAATAGTTTTTAGACAGTTGTGTTGGAAGTCAGGATTTGTATGCTGCTTTACCCTGAATGAATAGTGACTGTGAGTGAGAACAATCAATGAAGTTACAGCTGCTGTGTGTAAGTAACACAGTGGCATATGCACATACATCTTCATACTTCATCCTCAGTCATCCACTATTAATCAGAATTATAACTTTTATGACTCATGGATTAACTGTTGTTTTCTCGGAGCAGAGTGTATGTGCATTGTAAGTCTGACTGTGTGTGCACATCTTGCTATCTCAATAATGCACCCTTTAAATAGCAGGAAAATACTGTGCCAATGCGCCTGCCTGCACGAAAGTATACAACATGGGTGCTGGGTGAGAAAATGACGTTGCAACAGTCACTGCTGCGCTGCACGGTGCACCGGTCTGTGCTGGGTAGAAGATAGAGCTCTGGTTTCTGTTTTGCAAACTGTACTTTGTCTACTCTGTAAATTAGCCTTTACCACCAACTTCTAAAACTACTCTTTACATCGCCTAATTTATTCACTTCAAACCAGTCCTTTTTTGTGACATTTCAAAAGATTGTTTCAAATTCCCTCGACAGTTAGATGTAAACACAGCTAATGTCTATGGAAATAATGAATTGGACTGTCACTTCCAGCAGGGGTTCCTGACATAGGTCCTTCGACTATGACTACGGGGAACTTTTAGTGTTCAAATTCCAGAGCCGGTAGGAATAAAAATTAACTGTCAATTAAATGTCATTAAATGTCAATATCTCGTCAAATATGGTTCATGTGAGAAACTTTTACACATAGAACCTCCTAAGATTGTGTTATGTTGAAAGTTTAAACAGACAATCGTTTTTGGCTCATAAAAAAAAAAAAAAACTCCATTCTACAAAATTAATGAGTAGCCTACTTTTCTGTTGTTTGCTAAAGAAGCTGAAAGAATTGATTTCCAATTGAATGAGAACTGGGCTGAACCACTCAGATTATCATCAATATTTAAGTGAGCGGTGAATAAGTGGTATTTAAGGATTGTTTTGCTGACGTTTTGACCTTAAGTGTCTCATTTTGGAGACAAGGAGGAAAGCATTTTGGGAGGCGAGTCGGGTCAATATTGAGACACACACGAGTCAATTAATGCCGTAAAGTGTCTTTTCTCCTCTTTCTCTGTTCTTCCTGAGTGACAGACTGAACTCTAAAAACCATCTGCTTAAAAGTCTCCCTAAACTTGACCCCTCCAGCCTGAGGGGTTGGCTGACCTCTGCTCGCCGGACCGTCCGGAAAGCCAAAGCCTGGAAGTGAGTCAGCCTGACACAACGTGAGGACTCGATGATTTATCGCGTCTCAGCCCGGAGAATTCTAACCTGCATTCAGCACCGTCAAAACAAAAGCAGCAGGAATACAGCAGGTGAAGGGGGACGACATTAACAGCCCATAAATCTGCCAGAGAGGTCCACAAGTGTTCTGTCTTTGCTGCTATTTAAGATGACGGACATGAGGGCTAGACAGCACGTTACCCAGAATGCATTCCACACAGGCGTCTGAGTGAGGTGCACTTGCACTGACTCGTAGAGGGCGTTGTTGATTATGCAGGATCTGTTTTTCATCTTTTCTCACAGTTTGAGACAATGTCTGAGACGCCCAGAGGCTGCAGACCAGCTTTTAATTATACAGGGAAATGTTTTATTTTTCTTTATTTAAAACAGGGAAATAATTCATTGCATATTCCATATTGTTTTAGAATAGGCAAAGATGACAGGATACTCATTAAATGTACAACTATTTGCATTTTTGTCTCCTCTGGGAGACCTGTGGGGCGGCATTTTTTTATGTAAACATTAATATATAATTCTTTTTATTACTTCTGTTGATGAAAAATGAGAGTTAAGATGCATTTCACGCAAAATCTTTGTTTACTGTTTGCCCTCATGAAGTCTGAATAAAGTTTGAATCTCTTTAAAAGTTTCTCGACCTGGAAAGAGAAACGTTGTTATTTTACAATGAAACCACATATCATGAAACGTCCTCTCAAAAATAGTATGCGTTTGACATGTTTTGTTTTTATGAATTGGAAAAGTAGCCTTTCACCTTCAGACAGCTTTAACTTTTTTCACCCACCCAACTAACAAGGCCTTAGAGGACCAATGTGTAGAAATTAGTGGCGACTACAGGTGAAATTGCGGATTTCAATCGACTCTCCTCCTGAGTGTGTAGGAGAAAGGTCATATCTAGAGGCAGTGTTTGGTTTGTTTTGGAATAATTCTTATTTTCAGGTGATTATACACTAATGAAAACATTTACTTGAATATCAGATTCCATTTCTGCAAGTAGATTCTCCCAGATCCTCTTTCTACCAACGGAGATACAAACCCAAGAATAAAGGAAGGGAAGGGCTGTGGTGACTAGTGTGATTCAACTTCGGCTACCTAAGAAATTTCTGATTAGCCTCCCACAATCTGTCATTCTTGTCTAACATGACCATTAATATATTCAGCCTGAACAATAAATGTAGCTGTGTTAGTCTGTGGAGGGTGGCTACCGCCGTTGATTTCACAGAAATATGTTTTCATTAGTGTATATTCACCTGAAAATAAGAATCGTTGTGGTTTTGTTAAATTTGAATGAGCCGTTTATATCTACAGTTGGCATGGGTTGAACCAAACACCAGCTCTAAATACAACTTTTTGCTTTTTGCATGAGTTTAGGAGTCACTGTTATTATTTTACAGTTACAGACCTGAAATACACACATGCACAAACAGGACCTATAGACATGCATTAATGGAGAGCGAGGGGGCTGCACACATACATATAGTCAGGTGCTCCGAGCTGTTGGGGGGAACCTTGGCGGTGCCCAGGAGGTGGAATGGCACCTCTCCAGCTACCAGTCCACGCTCTGTGGTGACTGGTCCATGCTGGACTTGAGCTCAAGTTCCCAAGCCAAGTCCTTACAGACTGAGTGACTGCCACACCCTAATATCATAATTCTGATATATTTTGTCAATTTTGTCCCTCTGCATCATCTAAATGTTGTTTCAGAACCATCTTCACACTACCACATGTAATACTTATCTCTACGTATTCCCCTCCCCTTCCAACTGTTTAGGAGAACCTAGATTGGCTGTGAAATGCAAAAGGCCCTCTCTATAGTCAGTGCTGGTTTGTCCACTCTGGGCTTCTGTGAAAACATGGCGGTCCAACAAGGCAGACTCCAGTGCCCTCTGTAAATAAATGGCTCATTCCAAGGCATCAAAAAAACAGTGATTACATTATGAATATCATATTTCATCCCAGTAAATCCCTCTAAATCTTACACACTGCTCCTTTAATCTAAAAATATATATTAGAATGCAATCATACAGTGCAAACTCCTTTTGATCTTATTAATCCCCCAGATTCTCAGAAATATCAAGAACATGACCTCAGTGTCCTCAGTTGGTGGTTAATAAGCTTTAGTTGAATTTGTTTGAAAAGAATACCAGCTATAAATGACTAAATTGAAATGCCAGTTAACCTAGACATTTAACACATTTTAATGTGTTTTTACCTAAAAAAAAAAACAAAACATCAAAACCATTGTTACTCGATGGCACATTTGACAGCAGTTAGAGATGCAGATGAGTCGGGATCTATCTGGCCCAGCTGAAACGCTGGGACCTTCAACACTCTGCACTGGACAATAGATAACATGCTGCAGCTATTGATCTCTGCTGGTATTTTAAGTTTGGGGTGAGGGGCTCTCTATCAAGTTTCCAGGCACAACTGCTCAGCTGCCTCGTCTTTAGAGCCCCCTTATGTTCCCTGAGCTGGTCAGCGGAGGCGCGGGGGGTGGGGGGGGTGGTCAGCAGGTTAACTCTGATCCTTAAGAGAGCAAAGAGAGAGTCACAGATCCCAAAGCTGAATCAGAAATAGCCACACTATGACAGTCTGGAAGTATCAAATGAACTTGTTTGCATTTGTTGATTGTCCAGTTATTGGTAATTTCCAAAGGTGGGAAACAACTATGCATGAATACTTTGTTCCTGTACTTAAGTAGATTTTCTCAAGTATCTGTACTTTACTTGAGTATATATTTTTCTGATAACTTTTTACTGTTTCTCCCTACATTTGAACACAAATATCTGTTCTGTTCCTTACATTTTTAAAACAGGCTATTTAACTTTAGTTTTAATGCATTTGAGTTGAATTATTATTTTTTTATTTTTAATTTGTATTATTGCGTGCTACCTTCTCAACATCAAAATCAAATTCAACCTACATGAACACAACAACACATAGAAATGGCAATTCTTTAGTGTATCCACGAAACAAGATGAAAACAACTTAACAAGATGTACAACAAGATGAAGATGTAACAAACTAAAAAGATGTAACAAGACTAAAAAGACATAACAAGAGTAGAAAGATGTAACAAGACTTAACAAGACCAAAGACACGTAAAAGATGTAACAAGACTAAAAATGACATAACTAGACAAAAACCATGTAAAACACATAACAAGACTAGGAAGACATAACAAGACTAAAACACAAAACAATGTAAAAGATGTAACAAGATGAAAATGATGTACAAGCCTAAACAGACAACAGAGATACTCTCTACAGTTAGCTTTGTGCCTGTCTGTGACTTTTTACTTTTATACTTTGAGTACATTTAAGAGCCTGTACTTTCTAACTTTTACTTGAGTGAAGTTGAATCATTACTTTTACAAAAGAATCTGTACTTCTACTTGAGTACAGAATGTTTAAATTTTTGCCACCTTTGGAAAATTCCAGAAGATCTGTCCTAAAAATGTTCCATCCAAATTCCACTATTTCTTACCCTCTGTATCACCTGCCTCCTAGAAACATCATATGTTTTCTTACAGATAACTACAACTACATTCTTTCAAGAGTTTTCAACTTTTCTTACTGCTCAGAATGAAGCATTGTTACACTGAATGCCTTTAACCAACACCAGTCTTGTGTCCTGTCCTGACATCCACGTTCAGACACAATCAAATTGAAGACAATGGGAAGAATAGATGTGAAGGCTAATTTGAACCCAGCATATCAGCCACCATTATCACAGTAAGAGACAGAGACCCTGGCAGCGGGGCTGATTACAGATACTGTGGTGTTATTTAGAAATTGCCCATTTGGCAAATGCTTATGTTGTCTGAAATCTAAATCCTCATTTTCGTCGATGCGTTTCATGGGATTTGTTTTTTAATTTAAAGAGACAAAAGAAAAACAAAAAATAGAGGGACAGACAATCATTGACACATAACTGTTCAACAGTACATTCGAGCCTCACATCCGACCTTGATAAACACATTCCTCAAAACAAAAACACACGACTCACAAGGGAAATAAGCAACAGTGAACCTAATGATGGAAACAACTTAATGTGGCGGCAACATCGCCCAGACTCCTCCCTGACAGCGCAGTTTGGCATTGTGTGCATGCGTAATGTCCATTTGGGACGGGCGAGCTAATTTAGCGTGCCCGAGAACAACACCGCGCGGCCCTAATGATCACCGAGCCGCTGAAATCGCCCCCTACCACAATCATACCGTGGTCCACTCACAGCGCAGGCATGGCTACAAAGAGTTCATTTGAAACTGAAGCTGAGACAAATGACCGTTCCCTGCTATAACATGGCAACCAGACAGGAAATATGAGGATACCAAAGTGTCCCGGCATTAATGAGACACCTTCCATTATCAAACTCACTGCTCTGCTTTATTTTCCTGAGCTAATTCTCTTTCTTTCTTTCTCAATCCCTCAATTTGGTGGAGTCAACTAATCTTTCTTTCATTAACAGAGCAATATGTAGCAATTGTGAATGCAAAAATGAGTATTGCCCTCCAAATAGCAAGTTTGAGTCATAGACTGTATATTAAATAGGTTTAATCTCGATTTAATAAACAGTCTATGGTTGAAGCGAGTTCCTTTGTAGACTCAAGAAAGCTCAGGCAGGCTGCAGGAACACAGCAGGAGTGCAAGACAAGCTCAACATTTTAAATTGACAATAACCTTAAAACAAAAACCCACTGCTCTGAAAATACACACTCTGGAGTTTGAGCTGAGTGACTGCCTACCAGACTCTATTAACATATTGCTCAATTTAAGATTGTTAATGATTTCTTCTGACTCGTAAACAGAAACTTACTCTTTCAGCGAACATTCAGCATTAATCTTAACTCTAATTAATGTGAAACAGGAAAACTAAAACAGTTATTCCAACCCAGAATAGGAATGTTAAAGGGGGATACCGAAGTTCCAGTGTTGTTGTCAGAGAAATTAATATTTCAATTGAACATGTTTCCTTTACCCGTGACATATCATGGTCATTTTATGATTTATTGCAAATGTATTACATTTCCCCTTTATGTAAATATATAAGTTTTAGTTATTCAAGTTTATTAAACTTACAATTTCTAGTATTCGTTTATTCACAGAACTTATCTTAATGAGTTATTCTAACTTCTTTTGACTTGAAATGATGAGTTGAATGAATGAATGTACAGAACAGATCAATCAATTCATTAAATTAAGTTTCTAAAAAAAACATCAGCATACATTAGCAGACTTCCCATCATGCATTGTTTTAAAATTAAAATTCTTCTGAGAACTTTCTTTTTTATAGTTTAAAGAAAACATATGATGAAAACTTGCTGTGTGTCTCTAATACACTTTAAGATAAGTCATGGTTGTTTATTTTCACATGATGAACCATGATGAACGTCGGTATTGAATTCAGAACGTACCTCCTTACACTTTAAGTTTAATCACTTCACATGGAACACTTTCACATGTTGTCTTTGTGCCGGCGCTGAAACAAAGTAGCTCCAACAGGAGCAGCTGTAACATTTTAATGCGAAATGAAGAACTGACTCTTCCAAATGAGGAAATGAAATTTGTTTTTATTGTCCATCAGTGTGACTTTAGAGTTGTTCGTTTAACTTAATATCTTCTTTTGTTTATCCCTGCTAGGCAATAATTGGGTGGGGATTATGCAATCGCTTCCATTCTTGAGTGTGTGCATGCGTGATCAATGGACCTGTAGCTTGTCCAGAGCTAATCTCAAATACTTCTGGTGTAGAAATGCTCTTACTGTGCGCACAAAACAAGTTCCCACGCAAACTTACTGTGTGATTCATGAAACCTGCACACCGGCCAAGTTTGTTCTTCCACACCGTTTCCAAAGAAGAAGCGGAGAAGTTGTTGTAACATTACAATCAGATGGAATCAGATGTTGCTGTGGTGTGTGGTTTGTTTATTTGTGTTTCGAGCTTAACCGCTATGAAACACTTAGGACATAATGATGTTTTTTTTCATCTGGCAGTTGTTGAGGCTTTGCAGTAGGTGCTTCATCATCTGTTGCCTGTTGGGGATCTGCACTCTACCCCCTGCACTCATCTAGTTGGACATTTTTCTCTCAAGTACAACTGAATTAATATGAAACGTATTTGATAAGAATTTTTTTTTTTGTTTTTTAGAATTTTTTGAATCATTACAAAATTACCTCAACTTAAAATTTTAGTTCAACCCAGACACCAACTTTTTGAAGTGAAAACAAATAGTTTACCTTTACACAAACTGCAAATCCGTCCCACAGAGATGGCAGACATGACAAAAACAAAGACACTCAGTGCTGTTGTTGAGTATAATCGTTGTCACATCAGTTAAACCACAAGAGAGGATATTGATAGACAATCTGCGACTCCTCCAAAACGGGCACTTTGCTAAGGTGCTGTAATTGATCATGTGAATGATGAACCCCTGGACTGAAGTTTCGGCTGGCAGTGGTGGTGTGTCTCCAAAAGTCTTCCCCAGGGAAACATCTTCCCCACCTCGTGCCACTGGCCTTCTCAGTAACGCTATATCCACATCAGAGAGGCTGGCCCCATTGATTTAGCACTTAGATCCATCGTCCCATATGAACAGTTATCATTTCTGGCCGGGGGCCAGAGTCCAGGCGTCAAAGTTACCAATCAATGATCTGAACTTTAGAAATGGGGGTAGAAGAGTTTAGGATGAGGTGTAGATTACAGGAAATATGGTGTCATAGGGAGCTGGGTAGATTTATACATGGACTTATAAGGAGGTCTCAACCAGTGGATTTTATTCATAATTTTAGAAAGTTTTCTTTTAATAAAACAGATACATCAGGTTGTACTCAATTAAGTTTGACTGCAAGTTGTTCAGCTTGTTAAATGAGTGCATTACTCTGCAAATTTAAACTGAGAGGTGATCTAGCTCAGCATGCAAATCTTTTCAGACAATTATAGCAGAAAATATCAGTGGAAACAGGGCATGTTTTCATTTTATGGGTCATCAATTGCAACCAAAATATAATACAAACAATTTTGTTTTGCAGGTGAAATCAATTAAAATGTATTTTTCACTCTCTGTTAGTCCTGTAGACTCATTTATTTCTCAGCCTGACTGCCAGACAAGAATGTCAATATTGGACAATATTACAAAAGCCCAAATTAGAATCAGTGACAAACTTTTTTTTTACTTGCAATACTCAATTAGGGAGAGATCACTCTTAGAAAAAAGGGTTCCAAAATGTTCTTTCTGAAGGAGTGAGGTTCTATCCAGAACCTTTGCTCCTTAAAACCCTTTTGTAAAGAAGCAATTTGTCAAGGGTCCTTTGTAAGACTAAGGGTTCCATTAAGAACCCTTTTCAGCCAGGAAAAAAAGAGTGTGTTCTCGTTTAAACCCTTGGAATACAGAAAGGTTCTCATTAGAATCCCCTGATGGACACGCACAAATGCAGGGAACGGACGCTTGCCTGTCAAGGGGAACAGCAGAGGCAGAGACGCAAATCTGACTTGATTTTATAAAAGAACAACCACTAACAAAACTCTGATAATTGAGATTTATTTCCTGTAATTTTTACAATAAAATTCACCCATTGTTTCATTTAAAAGTGTTTCTTATGAAGCACCAAAATCAAGAAATGTTGAGTCAACAGTAACTCGACTCCTATACAACTAAAAGTGAACATGAAACAGTAAAATAAAGTGTCTGAAAGTAAAACCAGAGACAGAAGAGAGTAAACTTCAAACCACAGAGATTCAGTTAGAAGCCACAAATTCACAGAGAGCTGAAGTCACAGAGGCTTTTAAAACACCTTTCTAAGATGAGTGTGACAACACCAACGCCCTCATCCCAACTCATCACATACTAACGAAATGTCACCAGCCCTCAGTGTCTGATACTGAGGCAGAAGGTTTCCTTCTCTAGTTCAGAGGTTCCAAACCTTCATTCTGTGGAGTTCCCCCTACTTATATCTAAAGAGAGCTGAGCCCCTGCAGCCCATATCAACCAAAAGAATAAGAGATTTATTCTAAAGCTTTACTGTCCAAAATAACCAGCTGAGTTTTTTCCATTCATAGAACCTTTACCTTTGGTAAATGCCACTTTTTTTTAGTGTAAGATTAGTGTAACATTTTTTCATTTAATAAACCAACAGAGTAGCTTATACACACACACATCCTCATCAAAAGAATAATAATGATTCTCGTGACCTACTAAGTAACCATACTATTTTTAACTGGGGACATAGAAATGTATCTTTTAAATAGATTTATATACAGACTACTGTATAATTAATTTTGAGGACCTCAGAGCAGACAAACTCTTGGGGACCCCCTATGATTTCTGGCACCCCCCCTAAGGGTGCCCTGGACCCCAGGTTGGGAACCAATGCTTTAGCTGTTGTATCTGACACAGTCAGAAAGCCCTTTGAACAAGTGTTTAAAGCCGTGAAACATTCACAGTTTGGTAAGGTTTAGTATAAAAACCTACATGGTTATGTTTAGGATAAAACCATGTTTTGGATGAATGGACAGGCATCTCTGCCGGACACCCGACTTTGGCCAGACTCAGAAGATGGTCCCTCTTTGGTGTGACTTGGCACAACTCAGCGTGTTTAAAGTGGTAAAAGAAACACAATAGACATACCATAAATGCCCATCCACCACCACAATCTCCATACTTTTATTTTCCACATCATCACCAGTCTGGCACTGAACATTGTCTCTTGACCTGAAAATCATAAAATCAGTAGCTATAATTTGTAGACCTATGCTGACCCACATGTGAAAAATACCAAAACTAACTGACTCTCTGCAGAGGCTTAACTTAATTCAGTACACAGTCTTCATAAGATGTATTCTCATTTCACTTGAGCACCTTGATTGGTGAAAAAGAGACGTTTACTGTTTGCGAAAGATGCACACCTATGCAGAAAACCATTGCATGATCATGGCATCAGTTCAGAACCTGCTTCCAGAAACTTTCTTCCTTCCACAGAGAGAGTTTTGGTTGCACTCCTAATTTCTGAACAGTCTGTTTAAGCACTCTCTTGGGACCACAGGGCAGCATGGCAGAGCAGATGGGGAGTTTTGCTCACGGATCATCTGCATGAGATTTGAGATTTGACCCCTTTCACAGGGGCCACAGTTTGTCTACATGTTTTCATGTCTGAGTTGCTGACTCGATCTGTGTGAACTCAGAGATTTCACTAGAACTGAGACAGACCTGCAGTGAAAAAGATCACCAGAAGAAATTTGTTGCAACCTGCCACAAAACCCGCTCTTAACAAGTAATGAATTGGTTAAAATTAGTTCAATTAATGGTAATTCTAAGTTTCATCACATTACTTACCCAGCAGTTTGCATATTATAAATATATATGATTTTAAACATTGCCATTGAAGATAATCTGGCGTGCTGCTGAATCATCTGGTATTAAAGTTCTCTCTGGCAATAAGGCTGCAGAGTTCAGCAGCCCTAAGAGGAATCCAGAGGTAGTTCTGATTAAGTGCATTCATTACACTGAAATCTGCAAAGTGGCATTAGTTATAATACATCGTAATAAGTTTCTATTTGCTCTACTTAGTGACCAGGAGTGGGAGTGGTAAAACAAGCAGCAGCAGCAGTTTCAAGATAATTGTTTGGATTATTCAGCTTTCTTGCATGGGGCACTCGATTCCTGAGCAGAAAGACATGCATTTTTAGATTTTTTTTAATCACATTCTTTCACAGATTGGTAATTAAGTCTTAGCCACAGTTGAACCAACAAGATCATTTTTTTTAATTCCTATAAAACTCTTATGGTTAAACTTTCATGATGTGTCTCTTCTTTCTTTCACTCCAGATGATATTCCCTTCATAAGGTTTTTCTCAAAGGACAAGAACCATGATGGGTAGGCTATCTTACATCTAAACTGTTTACCATTTTTTAACTAGCTAGCAAACAGTGCACTGTTTTAACTTTTTAGATAGCTAGAAAACATTTTGTTAACAATTTAGCTAGCTAGCAAACAATGTACCTTTTTGTTAAACTTTTAGTCAGTTAGCAAATATTGTAATGTTTTAACTTCACGGCTAGCTAGCAAATATCGTACCATTTTGTTAACTTTCTGACCAGCTAACAAAGATTTTATTAACTTTTTAGGTAGTTAGCAAACAATGAACCATTTTGTTAACTTTTTAGCTAGCTTGCAAATAACACAGTGTTTTGTTAAGGGATACAGAGAAGCCAAAAGTTATTTTTATTAACTGATAGATTTTAATTTGGGTAAGCAAGCATCTCCATATTTGGTTTTGGTGTAAATCACTCAGATTTACTAAACTAAAATTGTTTTTTTTTAGTTATGTTTTTGGGCTTTTCTTGCCTTTATTTGATAGTACAGCTGAAGAGTAGACAGGAAAGGGGGGTGAAGAGAGAGGGGATGACGAGCAGCAAAGGGCCACAGGCAGGAGTCGAACCAGCAGCTGCTGCAGAGGACTGACAACCTCCATACATCGGGTGGACGCTCTACCAACTGAGCTAAACAGCCGCCCCTGAAGTTAGTTTTTAATTGTGCAGCAGAGCTCTGCTTAATTTTAAATATGGATTTATTCATTTTAAACCAAGCTTTACTAATCTCTGATTAGAACTAAATTGAGGGGGTTGTTCTTATGGTACATTTCTATATATAAAGACATTTAACATTATGGGAGGGATAATGTACAGTGACCAGGTTATTTTTATTAAAAAAAAAAAAAAAAAAAAAAAAAAAGAAAAAAAAAGAAAGAAAAGAAAAAATAGAAAACCCCACAGGGTGATGCAGGTAATTACATGGTCACTTAATAAAAATATCAACAATTTGACAGAAAATATTCATTTAAAAATGTTAAAATGGTCAATAGCAATGATGTGTTCTTCATAGAAACAGTCTACTATACAGTTATAACAGATTTTAGAATGATGTATCTGACCAATCAGAATCAAGTATTTAACAAAGCCATGTAATAATTAAGGGATAATGTACAGTGAGCAGGTCATTAACCCTCTGCTATGCGTCGAGGCAATTATCCTGCTTGTTATATGGCTATCTACCAAAAAAAATCAATAATTTGACACAAAATATTGATTTTAAAATGGTTTTATTTATTTTGAAATTATTTTAATGCTCCTTCAGAGTCTATGATCAGAACTGTGTCCATAGTAATGATGTGTTTTTCATAGCAACAGTCTGCTATACAGAAATAACAGACCTTAGAATTAACTGACCAATCAGAACTGACTATTTAGCAGAACAAACATAAACAGCTTGTTCAGAAGTTTAACTTTATGGAAAGCAGAGAGAAGTGCATGCAGCATTAATGCCAGGCTCCAAACACTGCAGCTGAATATTTTACATCATTTGAAACCCAGTACATTCAGTTGCACGGATTATTTTTTTCCTTGTTACACATTTAGAATCCCTATGTTTAGAAATTTAAAAGCATCAAATTGTTGTTCAGGTGTTTTGTATCTATTTCCATTGTATTAATACTTGTACTTATCCGCAGTGCTGTATTTATGTGAAACAAAAAGGCTGGTAGTTGTTATTTTTTGTCAGGCTTTCCAGCTTGGATAAATATCCCTCGTTATTCTGTTTA
This sequence comes from Lutjanus erythropterus, assembly GCF_056507025.1. Classification (NCBI taxonomy): domain Eukaryota; kingdom Metazoa; phylum Chordata; class Actinopteri; order Lutjaniformes; family Lutjanidae; genus Lutjanus; species Lutjanus erythropterus. The sequence continues at coordinate 39,098,092 of NC_139321.1, read as the reverse complement.
AAAATAAACACATTTATCAACCTAATATTTTTCTCCCCAAAGGAAACACGTCTGCTTAATCAAACCTTATTACCTTTTATTGAAAATACTATTAACGGTGGAGCGGTTTCTGAGTGGAGTAATTTAGCATCTTCTTCCCACGGTGTCTAAAATTGGGACGGCTAAATGATGTTATCATTGCCTTGTTAATTCACCTAATAATTTCTCATTCATTTAGATGATGAGATCTATAACTCAGCTCACACTGCTAATAGTCTACCTGTGGATTAAACAAATAACACTTTTGGAGATACAATACAACATAAAGCTTTTTTTTTTAGTTTTGTTAAGTAGCCTGCAATATTTCGTCTCCTCAGCAACTCAGAGATGATAAACAAATTCATACATAAAAATGTAAATATTAATTACATGCTTTTCCCTTTTAGCTGCTTTTAGTGAACCCCCACACTGTGCTGCTAAAGATTTATGTGCGCTCAGCCTCACCAAACTAAGTGCTTTGCATGTACAAAAGGATTCGACTCACTCCCCCTCCAGCTGCACCAACTCACACTCACTCCTCTCTGTCAATCTGATGTTTGCAGTTGCATTTGAATACAACTGTAGAGCATGAATGACAAACTTGTCATACAAGATAACAGACAAAAGTAGATCAACAATAAAAGAGGAAGATTATATAGAGGGGCACAGAGTTGGCAAGTGTTTTCTCCATCCTCAGTGTTGCATAACAACCACATTGTGGATGGCTCTAAGAACTACTATACCCATGAGTCTCAGCCAGTGTTCCCACTGTCAACTGATGTGATCTGCGGGTTATAAAATCAATTTTCTTAGCACATTTGATCAGAATTTTGGGGGTACACAAGCTTGTCCTTTTAATTTTTATCGATTAACCAGATATTTTCTAATGCAGTTGTTAATATTTTGGACAGATTTAACTGGGAGAGTTTACTGTAACATGTGCACTGGACCATGTGTGTGTGGACTGTCCTGTATGTGTTCATATATAACTGTTACAGATCTCAGAACTTAAGAAGTATAGTTATTTCTGTTGCTTTTCTACAGTTTATCTTCATGTTCCTCTAGTACTCATCAAGCTCTAATGCGTAACACTGGAGTCCCTCAGGGCTGTGTGCTCGGTCCCCTCCTGTTCATGCTGTAAACCTATGACTGCAGCCCCTGACATGAAGAAAACTCTATCGTGAAGTTTGCAGATGACACCACCATCATCGCCTGGATGAGGGAAGGAGGAAATCAACAGTCTTGCAGAGGTTCTGGTGTGCAGAAAACAAACTACTGCTCATCGTCAGCAAAACCGAGGAGCTGATCGATTTTCAGCGAAAAGAGCCAAAGACACACAACCCTGTCTACATTAGTGGAGCCGATGTGTAGCAGGTGCACCTGTCATGGACATATCCACCCTGGCAAAGAAGGCCCAGAAACAGCTGTATTCTTTAACAAAACTGAAGAAGGCAAATTTCCTGTGCCAAGTTCTTGTTAACTTCTACAAACTGGCATCATGGGATACGCATGGCCCAGGACAGGAGGATGAGTAGCTCCTTCCCTCAGGCTGTGAGACTGCTTAATTCATCCTTAGCACTCCTCCTTACAAATTAGTTTTATATTTTTATTTTTCTCTACCATCGATTCTAATTGACTCATTCCATCATCTCATTTTACAGCCTTGTTGTAAATTGATAAATACCTCACTTTGTATCCTTGTATCCTTATCCTTGTATGTTCCTCAGTGAACATTTTGCTAGCTTTTTAGCTGGCTAGTAAACTTTTTTAATTTCTTAGCCAGCTGCCAAACAATGTAACATTTCTTTTACTTCTTAACTAGCTAACAAACGATGTAACATTTTTGTTAACTTCTTAGCAAGCTAAGTAACAATGCAATGTTTCTTTAACATCTTAGCTAGCTAGCTGTAATGTTTTGTTAAGGGATACAGAGCAGTTGGACATTTCTCTCTTTTAGCTTTTACTTAGGCTAAATATTTACTAGATCCTGACAGCACTCAAATTCTCAAAAACTGTCAGCATTCACCCATCTCTTTTCACTGACTTGTATTCACTCACATCTCATTTAAAAGATTTCTTTAGACTGAAATTTCATGTTTACACTGAAGGAATACCTTTAGAGCTTCACTCCTTCCTGCTTTGTTATTGAACAAATTCATGTGGTTTTAAGCTGATGAGCAAATTACTAATGTAGCCTTTTTTTCTGTTGTCCACTGTCCTCAATTTACCAACCACACCCGTTGATTCAAAACCAATCTGCGTTTGCATCAAGGTAAACTACGCATTGAACTTTGCACATATCCTGTCCTGCAGTTACAAAATAAAATACATGCCATTTAATCTAAAACAAGTAATATTAGCAGCAAGAGGCAACCAGGAGGCAAACAGCATTGTACAGCGCTCCTAAACTCGGGCTGTACATCTCCGTTTAAGAGGCCTCGTAAAGATTCGCAGAGTTTTCTGCTCTAAGCCAGGAGAAAATTGGGTGCCATTGCAACAAATGAATACCACCGTGTCTTGGAGGCAAATGAAAACCCTTCACTCTGAGTGGATCTGAGCAGCCAGGAGTCATCGTGGGCTCTCCCTGGTGTCACCTCTAGCCTATTAGTCTCTATAAAGGATGATGAATTAGAGACAGAGGGGGAGGAAAGCCTCAGTACCGATGCCGAAGATGGGGGTCATAAGAATGATAAAGTGAACAGCATGAGCGCTTTAATGGGCGACGCCAGCAGAGAGGGCGGAAAGAAGGAGGAACATGAAATCTTAAAGAGGGGATTTCCATGTTGTTCTGTGTCAGTCCTCGAGGCCAATACAAATACACAAGCGCTTCACATGAAGTGAACAGTGAACCGTTTTTTCAGTTAGGACATGTACTTGTCTTGTTGTTATTTTTTCCCTCCGTTGAAGGACTACTGACAGGTTGAATAATAAACACAAGTTATTACTAAAATGACAGGAGCCATCTTTCTAGATAAGACAAGACAAAACAGACAGATCAGTAAAGCCATCCATACTGTTCTGCCATTTCACTGAAGACAGACAGCTAGATGAAGAGATGCCACAAATTACACAATTATATTTAAGTCGAAATTTGTTATGTCACATTTAGGTTTTGCATAATTTAAAGGTAGAATATGCAGGATTTTGTTACATCTGGTGAACCAGGTGAAATAGGACTCAAATGCATGAATCAAGAGGCAGTTCATATTTGAAACAGAGGGTTCAGTACACAGGTGGTCAATCTGAAGAGGCAAACAATTCCAATAGGGAACGGGCAGAGGCAGAGTCAAACAATGGGCAAAAATCCAAAGATCCAGGAAAATGGCACTGGGATACAAAGGCTGGGACTCTACACACACAAAGGAGTTGAGAAAAACTGGCACTGAGTGAAAACAAGACGCACACTAAACACCAGAGATGCAACGGATCACAAAGTTCACAGTTCAGATCGTATCGCAGTTTTGTGTCACGGATCGGATCATTTTTCAGATCAGAAAAAAAAGGAAGGAAAAGAGTAAGATGCCACAAAGTGATTGTGAAGTAACAGCCAATCAACGCAGACACAGTGTGTCACAGACAGGCAGAGACAGAGGCTGTGAAGTTAAGACGGCAGATATCACCAAACTTTCAACAAATATCACAAAGTTTTGATCTGTTTCTATGACAACGGCATAGTTACACCAGTGAAAAGTCCTGATCAGGATTTCACTCAGCTTTTAAATCTGTCGCCCTTCTTTACAGCGCGCATCTGTCCTGTCTTTCACTACAACTCTGCATTGAGATTTCAAGTATTATTACTTATATAAAAATAGCAGGGACAGTAAAACTGTATGAGATCCGTATGGAACAAGGGACAGCTGCAGGGAAGGATAACAGGAATCAGGGGAGGCTAATCAGGGTGGGGCAGACAATCAGACAGGGGGAGGGAGGTGAAGTGATCTGAAATGAAAGTAGATGCTAGTATCAAAGTTAAACAGGAAACGCAGCATGAATGAATGAATTGAAAAATATGATCCAAGAAACTTGAGATGTGTCAGATTCGTCAGTCGCTGTCACCAGGAGGATAGTTAACTGTTGATTCCTAGAACATCAAACAGCAACATCTTGGGTTGTGAAATCTTCCAGAACACAGCAAAAATAATGAGAAAATAATATGGTGCAGGCAGAAGACAGGGTCTTTGCACATGCAGAGGCCAGCACACACTTCTGGTGGGTCGTGGGTCATGATTGAGAGGGATTATTGAGTAAATGTGGTGAACAGTAATTGAGTCCAAGTTTGATATCATTCATTCAAAGTAACATTAAGTTGATGTGATAGTTTGCAGTGCATGATGGATCTCCCTCTGTCTGTCTGTAGGATGTTAGATGTGCTGCAGTCTGTCTGACTGTCTGTGTCGTGCTCACAGACACATCCAGGGCTGTTCTGTCACTTTGTGTCTGACAGAGGTGAGAATGAAACACAGCAAATAATCACATTTGATGAGTGCCAACATGCAACAGCGTTTATGTAACCATGTTGCGTGGGAACGTGTTCATGTGCGTGTGCACACTTTCCCACAGCAGCCTCTGTGGAGACCAGTCTGTCTGCCTGTCTGTCTGTCTGTCTGTCTGTCTGTCTGTCTGTCTGTCCAGACAATATATGGACATGATGTTATTCCTCTGAGGTGGGCAGGAGTGGAACAAGTATTCAGATCCTTTACTGAAGCAAAAGTACTAATATCACACTGTAAAAATACTTCACTACAAGTAAAAGTCCTTCATTCACAAAACCTTAAAAAAAAAAGTGTGTAAATATTATCAGACAAGTATACTTAAGTAAAAGTATTCATGTTACAGTAAAATTTTCCTTGCCAATGTTATTATGTCTGAAATTTTTGGATTTATATTATTGCATTAATGTTCCTGCTGTAGATGTTAATGGTTGAGCTCATTTTAAGTACTTTATAGGCCACTGATTGTTAGTTTAATCTACAGCAATGCATCATGGTCTAGAAGACCATCCAATGTCTGTAGCATCACCATCCTGTGAGACCCACAAATCTCTAAAAAGTCAGAAAACAGAAAATGTGGCCTTCTTCATGACTGGGCATGGATGAAAAGTGTGTATGAATGGAGTGTTGTGATTTCTTATATCTACAGATAATAAAATAAAACCCAGTTACATGATGACATGTGATATAATGCACCATCATGTGTCGACACATTGCAAAGAGTTGTGGCATCACACAAAGCAACAGTTTGTCTTTTGTTTTTGTTTGTTTTTTTATTGCAGGATAAAATCAACACACATCGCTCTTACACAGCTGTGTGTGTATTATTGTCCAGATAACAATGAAACAAGTAAATAAATAGCCTAAGTAAAGAAACAGCACTGATCTGTAGCCTGTATAAAGTTTGAGATTTAAAATGAATATTAAATGATGATTAAAATGTGTTTGTGTGGACATTATGACAGCTGATAAAGCTGTTATTAGCTCTTCATCAGCGACTTCAGACTGACGCTAAAAGGAACCAAGGATTTTTTTTTTTTTTTTTTTTTTCATTTTGCAGCTTCATGTCCTTTGGTTCTTTTCATTTGGCAAATTGGTCTCCTCGTCTCCTCCACTCGCTGAAAATGAAAGAGGGATGCGAGGAAAAGACGCGAGGACGGAGGAGACGAAACTCTGAAATGAAAAATCCTCGTTCCACAGTGTCAGTCTGAAGCGACATCAATAGAAGCCTTTACTTATGAACAATTTCTAAAAACTCACAGTTGTCTTTAATTTTGTAATTTGTTTTAAATATGTGGATCATTTAAACTTTCATTTTCATCTAATATATGCATGGGTTTGTGTTGTTTGACGATCACAAAAAAACGTTAAAGTCTCCTTTATATCCTAAAGTGTCAGACACATCACGCAGACTGATGGTGCATGATGTCACGTTTCATCAAGCATTGTGCTCAGGATAACATGGAGTGCGTCATTTATACGGCACGGCCCTTACTTGATAAAAGACTGTATCCCCGCTCTGAGCTCCTCCAGAAGCCTCCTCGCTCCTCGCTCCTCGTCTCCTCCAGGTGCATTTAAGCAATTGGAAAATCCTTCATCATGGCGGAGGGGGAACAACTTCTGGGTTGATGAAGGAGAGAGGAGACGAGGAGGCAAAATTCAGCGTAATGAAAAGCAACCCTTGTGTCTCTTCCTCACATCTCTCTCTCACGTCCTTGCTGGAAGGAGCTAAGATGCGAGAAAAGGATGTGAGTGGAGGAGACGAGGAGACAAATTTACCGAATGAAAAGCACCCTTTTTCTGGGTCTGTGTCTGGGTGTGGCTTCCCTCAGTCCTGCTGCCAATCTGACTGCACACCTAAAAGTCATCCACTAATCAGGTTCCAGCAGTACAAAAACCCTGATGCTGCAGTCCACTCCGATCATTCATTCAGTGTACTAATGTGGTGCTCCACTCCAGCCTAACTTGTAACTTTTCAAGCAATGTATTGATATTAGAAAATGTACTTTGTACTTTTGAATACTCAAGAATTTTTACAAGCAAGTACTCTAGTACTTTAACTTGAGTAAAATTTTGACTGAGCAACTTTCACTTGTAGTTGAGTAATATTTGACCAGGAGTATCTATACTTTGACTCAAGTACTGGGGTTGAGTACTTTGTCCACCACCGGTTATGGGTGGGAAAATGACTCCAATTTGTGAGATCATCTTCAACTTTTGTGAACATTTGTGTTAATAATCCTGAATTTTGCTTCAGAAAATGAAATGAAACTTTTCAGAGCGTGTTGTTTTACAGAACGAAACACCAATATATTGTATGTTTGGGGTCCTGATGAGAAGATTGGCATGCCTTGATGGGTCATTACATTAACAACGAATGCTGGCAGATCAGTCTGGCCTCGGAAATAAACCTTTTGCCTCCCGAGATGAGAGTCAATCATATTTTTACTACGTGAGACAGTGAAAACAAATGGCTATCATATAATATTCCGAAAGAAGAAACACTTAGTCTGAGCTCTTAATGGGTCTTTGTCTTGCAAAACCTTTCATCTGACATTGACAAACGAGGCACAGTCCTACCTGGAATAACAGCTTATGCATTACTTCAATGATAATGGCTGGACTGAATGAGGTCATGTGGTATTTTTTTTTTCCCCTGCTTATTCACATTGCAGCACTCCTACTCTGCCCCAAGGCTCTATTTTTTTTCATAGAGGCAAGAGCAAATTTTTTGCACTTGTTTTGCATAAAGCTGAAATCCATACTCTTTAAATTAAATTAAAATATCAGCAGGTCAATAGATTGTGCCTCATAAATCTGCAACTGTAGTCGATGTATTTAAATATTCAAAAGAAGAAAGCCTGTCAGTCGTTTTTGATGAATGTTCCAAAGGGTTTGCCATTTTTCAGCTGACATTTGTTTTGCTTTTCGACAAAAAAAAAAAAAATCATTAATAACAATTATATTTTGCTGTTATTATGTCATTCATCATTGCCAGTAATCTGCATTTCTATGAGTGTGCATTTTTGTATTTTTGGGGGGGTAATATTTGCTGTGAGTGACACACTTTAAACTGCAAGGGGAAAGTAACTCAAATGGACACTCTGTCATAAAAACAGATGTGCAGAAAAGTGACACGTCGTCACTGCGAGTGTATTAACCTCTGCTGCTGCTCCTCTGCCATGTGAACCTGCAGTATCCTCTTCCCTGCATGGATCACTGACAGCTGAGAAGCTAAGTATTGTGTAATTGCAGGAGCCGTGGCAGCATGCCGTGCAATAATACGCTAAGTGACTATTAATCATTTTGGTGACAAATAACAAAATAAAGGCGAGACGTGGGAAGAGACTTGGATTTGATTGATGTTCTGCAGGAAAAGTTATCTGTCGCCTAATAGCTGATGAGGCATTCTTCTTTTTTGAAGTGTGTGTGTGTGTGTGTGTGTGTGTGTGTGTGTGTGTGTGTGTGTGTGTGTGTGTGTGTGTGTTGTTTTCTATTCTCTTTGCAAATCCACTATTTGAAAAATGTGACACCAGCTTTGACAATATAATTGCTTTTATGAAATTAAAACCCATTATTGAAATTTGAAGAAGCAATTAAAGCCTCACTCTTTTGTGCAGAACATGTGGTTCCGTATTATCTCTTGGCTGACGTTTTAAATGCTTGTTTTGACAGTGATAAGGTGTTGAGTGGTTTTCAAAAGCTCAGTTGATTCTCCGTGTTTTTCGGGGATGAAGCCGGTGCCAATCAGATGCTGCGGTCTTTCCAACGAGTTGCTCAATCATTTTGATTTCAACCGCTAATAAGCAGGTGAGATTATGAGAGCTCTAAGTCTGACAGTTTCACACCATCAAAGGACAAGTTAAGGGATCAAAATTATTTCAACCACAAGGAAGATAAGCGCGTGACATAATGAAAATGAAGTCTGAACCTCAGAGTTCATGTCATTTCAACAAATTGCAGGGTTGTTTCTAGGACATGATGACATTGGGGCTTAGCCCAGACCTCTGGGTATGATAAATAAGCTCTATGATGCTTTGATGCTTTCTGACACCTTATTTTACATTCAAAATATTACATGTCATAATCCAGTAGTTCCCAAAATTTTCTTGGCATGCCCAAAAGTGAAAAAGGTTCGTGTCAGTATTGAGTAGGAACTGAATATTTAACAATTGCTGTCATTAAACATTTAATGACTCCTTTAAAAAAAATTCAATTAAATTTTTATTTTTATGATTTATTTATTATTTACCAATTTGCTGTATGTAGTTTTACAGGATTTTTTTTTTTTTTTTGGTTTGTTTGTGTTTTTTGTGTGTGTAGTATAAAGGAAACTACAAATAACATCTCATAATATATGTGCTGTGCTGTAAAATGATCCGTAACGTAAATCAACCTTATAAAGATTAAAGTCAGCTGCATACAAAAAAACACAATGCTCGTTTAAAAATACTCATCAAACATTTGGTTCAGACTAAGGTGCCTCTTCTCCCTGGACAGATAGCCAATCAGACTTGTGGGTAATGGTGCGGCCTATCAGATGGGGTGGGGTGGGCAATGCCTCCTCAGGTCCCCCCCTCTAGAAACACCCATGGTATTGGCAAGAATCTGGCGATCCGAAACATACCATGATACAAGGATACGAGTCAGTATGACGCCTTCCTGTGTAATTCTGATCACCAGCGATATTTCTGCTAAAGCGATGCAGCCAAGCAAACATTTCTTGCACAGTTACTTGGAAAGCAGAAACCATGTAACAAGGATTTTATCAGTAGCATTATTTGACAGCAACTGGCAACCTTCCTTTGTTACGTAAATTCAGTGACATTTGTTAAAGAGGACCAAAACATCACAGTCCACATATTAAGTTTGGTGCCAAAAGAGTAGGCCAGGCCATCTTAAGTGTTCTGTAAACTACATCTAATGGCATTAAACATCTAAGCAAGCTAGCTTGGCACCTGACGGCCTGTGTGTGGGAGTTTTGTTTGGATTTTGGAGGGTGGACAGGAGTTCTTCATTGCTGCAGGCGCAGGGCTTCGCTACCTGTTGATGCATATGCTGTGTGCTTGTGGTCTGACTCATTCACCAGATGCAGAATGCAGTTGTAAGCCTGGCTGCTTATTTCAGGCAGCATCTGCTATCTGTGTTTGCATAGTCCCTGTCGCTACAGGAAACAACAACAAACTCCAAACTAATCTACATGCTGAAAATGGCAAGTTAGTACCAGTGCAAACGTAAACAAGCTAGCAGCTGCTACCTTTTCTTTTGCAGTGATGTAGTCGTTTTAATGCCAGGGCTCACCAAAACATGTCCTCCCCCCGATGCTGTTTTGCTCGTGCACTGTTGCTGCATCCTGGGCAACAGCCTTACTGCGTCACAAGATGGTTGTGATTGTTTAAAAAAAAATAGAAACAAGCCAGAATGCTTTTTCCCCCATAGCAGAGCGACACCTAAAATGTCACAGGCTTTCTGACAGAGTGTTGTCTTTTTTTTTAACGGTTACCATTTAGTTCCATTGTTTGTGAGATTCTGCAACACCGATTTTCTGTGAAACTCCGGCAGAGTTTTGTGGACTAAAAAGAAACTAAACCCAACCTGAATTATCCCTTGAACAGCACAAACACACTCTTCAAACTTAGAGGACAGGGGAAACGTATAGTGGTTGATCAGGCCATTTGGATACAATGAGGAGGTAAAACAAACTACAAAATATGCCAGTATGATGCTAACTACTATCAACTAATGAAAGCAAGACTGCTGAAACAATCATTTCAAAACAGTTTTCTATGAAATTATACTTATTATCTTAATACAAAACCCTGCCCGTCCTCCTGGTGCAGGAGGAACATGGTGCAGTCCAGTTTGCAATCAGCTCTTTAAACAGGTCTGCAGGAGCTGGTCGTCCTTTTGATGGACAGCCAGACGACTGCAAAAACAACCCAAAGAACTGCTCACTCAAAATAAAATGAAATAATTCTGTGAAAATTAAATAGCCCATGTAACTGAAACAAACAGCAAAAGGAAAACCTGAATGTGCGTGCTACAAATAATTAATGGTGTTGTCAAAAAATGCTAATAAAACCGTGAGTGTGTTATAGGAAGCCAAATATGAAGCCATCTATGTGTCCAGTCATTTATAGGTGGAGACCAGGTCAGGTTTAAGTTTCCCCAGCAAATTCACACTGTTGGCTGATGTTTTGAGATGAAAAAGTTGTTGTTGCGATCATCTTACCAGACTGCTTTTTATTTCTAAACTCGCTCTGTGCCAGAAAACAACCTTGTCTCAGACAAGAATTCACAACTTCAAAAAATAAAAAAAATGTGTTTCAAGTCTTCAAAATCTAAAATCAACAATACCTTTGATAACATAGCTGTAAAACTATAAAACTGTGTCATCCATCGTATTTTTACAAAAACATGATTTAATCAGGCATAAAATGGTTTAGCAATACCTGAGGACCCCTGTCTCACTTCCTGGTTTAACAAAAAGTGGGATACTGCTCAAGCACTGATATACTTTCTATTTTTCCGACAAATTAATTAAATAATATTGCTATCAGATGTGTTTTAACTGTAGCATGTGAGCTCTGTAGCCCTTCTAAATCCAAACTACATAAGAATTATGATTTTAAATGTGCATTTTGATTAGCTTTTAGAAAACTCTTTTGACTGTGCTGTGAAATGAAAAAAAAAAAAAACATTTTGTCAACTCTGTAAGACATCTGAATTTAATAAAAATTTAATCACCAAGAGGTTGGCCCATTACAAGGTTTAATAGATGAGTTTCACCTTTTAAAATGTTTTTTTCCCAGCATGATTGAAGAGTCTCAAAACATGGTTATGTACCATGACGTCACATCCTGTTTTGGGGTTTATTTTGCAGTAATATGGCTGACAGAAGGCTAATGCGACGGTACCTGGAGACAGATAAGATGAGAGATAAACCCAGATGATCTCTGCAATTACTTGAGACCACATCACATCCTGAGATGATATTAGTCCTGTGAGATGAAGGCTTAACTGTGATGCAGAGACACATCATACCTCCCCTGGATAAATAAAGGCTTGAGAAGAAAGTGGCTCACAGTGGACGACAGAATTGCTTTTGTTGTGCAACACGCACACGTCTGTCATCTAGAACTCTCTCCTCTTCCATCCTGTACGTTCTCCATCACTGGGTGATTAGAGCTCAGGGATGATGGATGGGGCCAGAGAGGAGCTCTTTCTATGCTTCTTCTCAGGCCTGTATGTCACGGCCACGCTCCCCAACGGCCATCAATCCGGCACGGCGGCCTCTCAAACCTGCGTCCAATAAGGCGACGGCACTTCAGACTAAAGAAGAAATAAGAAGCATGAGAGGGAGTGGGAGCGGGAGAGGGGAATCGGAGGGAGAAAAGGAAAACAAGCTGTTCACGCTGACATCAAATGTACCTCAGAGGGTCGTCAAGAGGAAGCGCTGAGCGAGCGTCGTCCCGGTATGAGCGCCTACAGACGGGAAGTGAGCGTCGGGGCGGGGGAGAGTCTGCGAGAGGAGGATGAGCTAATGCACTGGGGAGGAAGGGGAGAATCACCTCTTCCTCCTCTTGATTCGACTTGATTTATGTGACAACTTTAGAAACATTAGGCACAAATAAAATCACAGCGGATCATTTTGGTAGTAAATCAAAGACTTATTACTGTGCTCCGTATGATGTCAGGACGGCAAAGAAGCATTTTGTGAAACACGTAGCGACGATGCGAGGCTGCGCAGAGATGAAGATCGAGGGGATTCATTATCAGAACACATAAGTGCATCAGCATTTACAACCTGATGCCGCTGAAAATGTTGAGTGAAGAGGCATTCAGGTGATCTGGAGTTTGTAGACCTTGAAGTGAAGCTTTAATTTTGAAATTATCATTCAAATTCATAATATAATATGTCAATATGCATATTGCATTCTGCATTCAAGAGATTCCCATCTTTTATTCATTTTCACTTTGCCTAATCATAGCAGGCATCACAGCTTTGTATAAGATAAAGAATAAACACTGCAACATTCTTACAGCCCACTCCCACTTGTTATATAAGGGAAAATGTACATTGAGTAGGTCAGTATGATGAAATAATATATGTTGTCAGGTCATCACATTCTTGGTAACATGATATCTCAAAAAATGCCTCGAGTGAATTTTCTTCAAACTTGGCTCAAATGTTCACTTGGACTCAAAGATGAACCGATTAGACTTCAAAGGTCAAAGGTCACAGTGACATCACTTGACACATTTCTTCTTAATTGGCCACTAGAGGCCGCAAGTGACCAACACCTGCTTCATTCTGAATTCTTTTTTCAGCTCGGGATAACGTATGTGGAGGACATGTTAGTGTTGGTTGCATCTGGTAGTTGTAGTGGCATTGCAGAGGGTGCTTCACCATCTGTTGCCTGACTGGGATCTGCACTCTACTGAGGCCTCTTCTAGTTCCAGTTGCTAATTACCAAAAAAAAATCAATAAATTGACGCAGCGTATTAATTTTAAAATGATTGTATGGATTTATAAAAGATTTTATTGCTCTTCCAGGGTCTATGAATTGGAACTGTATCCATAGCAACAGTCTGTTCTTCATAGCAACGGTCTACCAACAGACCTTAAAATACTGTCATCGAGATCAGAATTGAGTATTTAACAAAGTGTAATAAATACACATAGTGCAACCCATAACTGTTTAACATTATGAGGCTGACTCCTACGGTGAGTGACAGCTGACATCATCAAAAAGCTGCATGCGCATTTTGGCAACAGAAGCAGCGCTCTCCACGTAGTCATCCAGATGAGTTATCAAGCAGCAAATGTTGAATCACGATCAAAACTGCTTGCGCTTGCAACACTCATTGACCAGCTGTTGTGGTCCACCATACTTCCAGTGCCAAACAGATCATTATTTTTTTAAGACTATAAAAGGGCCTATATATTAATATATGTATATGGCCTATACATACAGCCCTGATTCCTATAACACCCTGAAATGAAGTTGCTGAAGTGGATGTGGATGAGATAATGTATAAAGTTGTATTTGCGTTACATTTAGTCTCATTTGTAACTTCCTTCCACCGCATCCTGTATTTTCCCGTAAGTTATAGCGACTAGCTGGCCATGGCTAGCAGGAAACGTACAGTTACTTAGAATAAATTACAGATTTCTCTGCATCTGAACATTATTGGAAAAATTTAGGATAATGTAAGTGCACAAGTCACTGAAATATATAGCATATGTCTGGTGTTTCTAGATGTACCTTACTGATATGTTTTGTTCAAGCAAGTTTATTTGTAGAACACATTTCAACAAGGTACTTCAGAATGTTTTACATACAACATAAAAGGCAGAGAGACAAAATGTAGTTCAAGACAGAAAGTAGACTTGTCCCAGATGACCTGAGAGGTCTGGATGGTTTATAACGTAGCAGAAGATCAAAAAATTATATTAAACCAATGTAGAGACCACAGAACTGGAGTGATGCGATCCACTTTTTAGGTCTTGGTGTGGACACAATCAGTTGCAAGTTGTCTAATCGATTTTTTAGAGAGACCTGTGAGGACAGCGTTGCAGCAGTCAGTTAAGTCCAATGAAGACAAATGAATGTCCAGGTTTTTCACAATCCTGCCAAAGCATTCCATTATAAATTCATGTCCTGTAGTTCTTCAGTTTTCCATTTTTCCAGCCCATTTCAAACCGGCCATTGGCTTCTATTCATTTCTCCAGTATATCAAAAATCTGTCAGTTGACTTTTCAGACATGCTCGAGTCGTATAATCCATCACAAACATTGAGTTTGCATTAATCTGGTCAATGCTGCTTTATCATCGTGTGGTAATACAGTTTGAGAGCAGAATGATCTGATTTGAAACATCTGCGCTGCATTACCTTGTACTGATAATGTAACTTTGACAAGAAACTGTGGCTGACTTGATGCTCACTGTGATGTATTACACAGCTCGAGCAAGCTTTACTAGTCTCTTAAAGATGGTCATACCAAAGAAAAGCGAACAGAAACCAATGGATGTTTGGAATGATTGCAAAAATATACAGGCAGGTTTCTAAATCACTGCAGCATGGACTGCAAAATGTTGAGCTGTCTAAAATTATACATATTTTCTTGTACATGACCTGAAAATTACAAACACCTTGGAATAATACTTTGAATCTGGTCAGCTCTTAAACATCACAATCATTGTTTCATGTCAAATCCAATATGTTGTAGCAGAGAATCAAAATAAAAGAAAACTGTACCTTTGCCACCGTTTCTTTTGTTTCCCAACATTAGAATAGTGATTCTTGATTCATTGACTCTCCTTCAAAGGTTTTCCATGACAACAAAAGCAACAGAGGACAGACTAGTGACAGTTTGACTGGCAGCGATGTCATTAATGCCCTTATGGCAACTGTCATGGACGTGCCTGTCACATCCCCTCAGCCTGAAGACAGTGTATTTAATTGAACTGTCATCTTTAGGTCAAAGTAATACCGTTCCAAATGGCAGGACACTGACTAAGATCACCTCTGACAGCAATTACAAACGAATCCAGCTCCACATCAGTTACAGCCCTGATGCCTCCCACATCACATTGATTGTCCCGTATCAATCAAACTGTCATTTGTAAAAAGACGTCAACATGATGAATGGTCAGACGGTGAAGTGATAATTCATATTTTCTAATGGATAAATGATGGTTTTTATCTCAGTTGTTGACTGACATAAAACAACGGTGATTTAAACTCTGCTTTTCAGTGTGGTTTTACAAAAGCTGCACGTCAGATAGGAAAAATATTCTGCCGCACGGGGAATTATGCATTTTACATCATAAAGATTGGTCGATTTGAAATAAACAGAATGAAAACAGTGTAGATAGCTGAGGTGAGAGAAAGTTTTGCATGTCAGAAACAGAGTATGTACCTGCAACGTTGTGATCACAACCTTTCATTTGTGACATTGTAATGTTACTATGGGTTAGGTTGTGGCTACATTGTTGAATTGCTACATCATAACAGGTGTTCTGCAATATCTATTCAACATCCTGTGCATGACATTTCCTGTGCAATATAATGGCACTGCTTAAATGTGACAATCTACAGGATATCTCTACAAACACAGTATGTCATTGTAACATTGTGATTGTTGCATTCATTCATTTATGATGTAGTGATGTTCCTGCAATGTTACACTTTAAACATTACATTGCAGCAACGTTCCTAAAACATTACACTTAAAACTTTACATGCATTCTTGCAACATTACACTTAAAATATTACATTGCGTTCCTGCAACATTACACTTAAAATGTTCAGTTGTGTTGCTGCAACATTACACTTAAAATGTTACACAGCAGCAACATTCTTGCAACATAATTCGTTCCAGCAACAACCTTGTCTTACAGGAATGTCACATGAAATCCCAGAAGTAAAAAACAACACAATAACATCATAAATGTGGTGGCATACTGACAACGTTCAAAATAATGTGCAGGCGTCGACAATTCAGAATTTCACCTGGTAGGTTACCACAGTGTCACATGCAGCAACTTTGAGTTAGCAGAGAAATCAAGTCCCAAGTCCTAAATTTTGAGTTTTGAGTCCTAAATAAGTCATAATGGGCATTTAACAACAGAGCCTCGACTTTCTGTTCTTTGTGCAGCTTCAAATCTTGAAGGTAGAAGTTGTTGCATCTCTGTCTTTAATTTTCCCCTCACACATTTTACATACTTCAGCTCATTTGTTTTGACCACCGCATAGTTTTTGTGCACAAACAAAGTTGTCATTAGTATTGTTTTTTTCTGACTGGAGCTCAGTAATGTGAAATGTAAAGTTACTCTTCACGGTTCTGTCCTGCAGTTTGACTGGATGCTGTTGGATTAATTCAAAGTGGATCTGTTTTAAAGTCCTTCCTCATTCGCTGATCTATCCTGTGATTCCTAGAGGGAGTAAACAGGATCCAGCCCAATTAACAACTAAATAGCACAAGTCTGTGGGTCTGAACATTGTTGGAAACATTTGGTATAAGTCGTTTTTAGACATTTAATACAGAAACATTACGTATTATAGCTATAACACTTATTTCAACAAGAGGATTTGGACAGCAATCGTTTATTCCAATTAAGTGTCGACATGCTGGGAAAGAAAAGCATTAATGATAGTTCAAGGAGAAATCTGCAATATTTTTACTGTTTACTGAAGCATTTTCAAGTCGAAAGGCTTAAATCCAAGTGAAATCATGAGTCGCTGATGTAAAGTTGAATTTTACAGACGTGGTCCAAGTCATGTGCCTTGAGTCCACACCTCTGGTAGTTAGTGTTATCAGCAAAAGCATTAATGGTTGAATGTGCAAAGAAAAGATCTCCAATGACAGAATTCATCAAAACTAATAAGAGGCAACAAAGTGCAAGTTAAATTTTTGGAGCATAGAAGAAGACAACCAAAAATCTTCAGTTACAAACTATTTAAGACCTGCACTTTTCATATCAATCCCACAGTGCTGTCTAATAGAGAATTAACTCAGTAGACTGATTTAACACCTCTCCAGTGATGCCGGATCATCGAGCCAGACAGTGGTGACAATAGCTGATACCCAAACTGTTGGTGGAGTTGGCCGGGCTTCAGTAATTGATGGTCGGATGTGTTTTCCCACCGATAATGTGTCTTTGCTGTCATGGGGTTGCTGCTTTCCTTCCTCTCACTCCGTCAGAGCCCTTACTGTCAAAACAGCACATGTGTCTCCCCAATGAAGATGGATGACTCTCTGCCGGGTGGATACTGAGGGATGCAGAGGAGGAGAGGGGAGGAGAGGGAGACGGAGGGAGAATGCAAGAAAAAAAGACAGACAGAGACCAAGCAGAGGTGGAGAAGGAGAGGCAGGGAAGGAAAACAGAAAGGAAAGACTGATGGGAGAGGAGAGGAGAGAGTGAGAGAACAAGCAGGGAGACACAAGAAAGAGATAAAAAAGAAAAGACGGAGGAGGATGGGGTACAGATTGAGGCGTTTCCTATGTAGACTGAGCCGTCACTATGTTGTGTTTCCTGTGTGGGTGCGTTGGCCTTGGACCAAAACCAAAGAATGGGAACTTTTATTTTGATAGTCTCCCTACACACAGGGCACCAAAACACATCAACTGTCAGCACGTTTTTGTTTTTTTCATTTTAAGGTAATATATCTATTTTGCACCTGATATTTCTAATTTTGCTCTATTCTAAGGCTTAGAGAAAAAAACACAAGAATTTATCACAAGTGCATCAAAAGTTTCACATGTGGTGAATTCACATGACATATTTCACATGTGAAAATATAAATTCAATAGTATATTTAACAGCAATGCAAAGCCTGCTTTTTATGATCGAGGTTGTTTATTTTGGAAATCTGTGTTTTCTCTGCAGCACTGGTCAAAAATAGACTCTGCATGTATTTGAAGTAGAGCAAAGAGCTTCTGAGAAGCGCAGAGGCGCTGCTGATGGAATCACGAGCACCGTGTAGAACGGCAGCGATCTGCTCCAGCTGATGTGGCGCATCCGTAACGTGGCACCAAAAGCTGATGTCTCCGTAACATTCGAATGCAACACGCTCCCCAACACCTGAGCCTTGACAGGAAATCATAAAACAACCACGATATGTCATCATTGATTAAGGAAACATGCTAAGTTGAAATACAGTCCACTCTGCTCCAGTCGCAGTGTCCTACTTTGAGATTTCAATTCCAGGCCAGAATTACTTTTTGTTTGCCCGTTTCACGCTAATTAGTGTTCAAATTAATGCAGTTTTTTTTTTTCAAATGAGTAAATGTGTGTTTATGAATTGTAATAAATCATTAGTAATCTTGAAGAAGGTGTAGATGTTTATAATAGTTAAATTGAGCAAAATGTTAATGTAGTCTGGCAGGGAGTAAAACAGGCAGCCACTGAACTCAGACTCCACTCTAGAGTGTGTGTTTTCAGAGCAGTGGGCTTTTGTTTTTAGGATAACAGGCTTAACTTTACAGACATTTAACAGTTATAATATAGCCTGTCTATACTTCATCATATCTGAGGAGGAGGTAGAGGGGGAAACAATCTTTTTAATATACAATAAGGTTCCAACTTCCTATTTGGACTGCAGTGCTCAATTTTCCATGCATGATTGCTCCCTTAGATACTCCAGGAGAAACATGTCTCACGGTGACATTACTTGAACACCATGCAGCTTCACCACACCTCATTATTACTTATAAATGAAAACCAGTCAAAAAGGTGTTGGGGAAAAGGACAAGAATAAGAAGAACCACAACATAACCCCCCATCACTCTTTTTTTTCTTCACAATATGTTTATTGAGTTTTCCATTTTCCCCCCAAAACATAAGATTCAGTTCAATTAATACAGATCAGACATTTGTCCAAGTGGACAAAATTAAAATTACAATTAAAAAAACAACACAAAAAGTATTAAAACAAATTAAATAATGACAGTAATAACCATGACAATATGCACACCCCATTACTTTTAACAAATAGTTACGTAATAAAGTGCTGCTGAGCCTCCTTAAAAACACTCTCCACTCTCTGACCTTTGCTTTTAAAAACTTGTCCTCTAGCCTCTGTACATTAAAATAAGTTGCACATACTGTAGGTGAAAATGTAGATAGTAAGCCAGTGTTGGTTAATGTCAGTAGCATCAAAGATTAATGTTACACATGAAAAGTTAACATAGCAATCTTGTAGTGAGTGGTCTGTTGGGCTTTTAAATTGGCATACTTTAGAAACAGAACATAATGCCAACTTCAATGTTGATGTTACTTTCATAACTGTTGTACACACTAAAATATATTAAAGTGGGGGAGTATTGGTACTTTTGAGTCTAGATTTTCAGTACTCTACCCACCACTGTTACTTTCACATCACAAAATTCTTTTTAAAAGTCCACAGTGGCCTTTCTCACATGATGCAGTATATCAAAATAACTGCCACATAACAGGAAACTCCCACACTCTTTATGAGAGTGTACGGCCTTAAAACCGCAGCACGAACACGCACATATACACACACTCACACCCTGACATAAAGCTGCTTCCCTTGCTGCACCATCCATTAGCGCTGACCTTTGACCTGACCATTTGTGATCATGCGATTGTGGAACACAGAGGTCACGCCGGCTTGTCAAAACACCCGTGCTGATGCGTGACAATGTGGTAACCTACGTGCCAATCTGTTTGAGGTGATGTTTTGGACTCACTCACTCCTTCCACGGCTCTCAGTATGTTTTTGGCAGACTGAGAACTGTGGAAGAAGCGAGTGTCATCACAGAGAGTGTTTGACTCTGTGATTATCGGAAACATGATCATTCATAATGCAGCCACTGAACATTTTGAAAGGCTGTGAAGCATTTATAATGCATCATTTTGTCATGTGATTTATGAGACTGTCATCAGGCATTTCTTGTGTGTTTATTGTTTTCTGCACCAGTTCATTTTTATGCAACTTCTGACAGTTCTGGAACAACATATGATTGATAAATGTTCCGATAAGAATTATCATTCACAGAGAGCATGTCTCAGAAGCTCTGTTTTTTGTTTGGTTTTTTTGAGAAACTTTCGCAAATCATTTGTCATTCAGACTTACAACACTGGCCCTTTTCAGCATGACTCATATTTTTTTTGTATTTATGTAAGACAAACTATAAAAAAGACGAGTACAAAACAAAACATAACATTTAAAAGCACACAAACTATGAAAAAGAACTAAAAACACCCAAGAAATAAAAATAAAGCAAAATACTGGGTTCTGTGGTATTAGAGTACTGAATAGAAAATACAAAATACAAGAAAATACAAAATAACTACAAAAGTGTGTGTGCGGAACATAAAATGGACTTTTATCCAAGGTAGCCAATAGTTTTTGTCTCAAGGAACTAAAAGGTTCCTGTAGCCTTGTGTTGTCATACTTGAGGTTTTGGCCTCAAAACTGCTTTTTTTTGCCTTGGACAAGATGGCTCTGGGTTTTATTTCAGCAACAACAAACGACAGATATGTGTTATTGTGTGGCAGTCCATCAGAACTTAACTTTTAAAACACAAAAGCCACACAATAACACAAACCTAACAAGCAGATCGAGGCAGCAGTGGATAATAGCAGTTTCCCATCGGAAAAGACTTCCTGACAGCAAGATACCTCTGGTAAAAATATTCTATGTATAGGATGCACTTAAACTAATATAGATTTTTTTTTCTTTTTTTTTTTTTTCGGTGGGCCTATTTTAGGTGGCCAAAATTTTGCAGGCGACCCTGTCAACAGCAGTGCATTACTTAGTTCCTGTGTTGAGATGCCTAAGGGAGATGTCAATCAAAATGTGAACTGTAACACACAGGCTGAAAAATGTAAACAGCAAAATGTGCTGTTTTTTGAGGTATTTTTTAATAGTTACAGGGGCTGTGCTGACTTGAGTCCACTGCAGGCAGTACACTGACTATAGATGTGTATATACAACCTCAAATAATGAGAACTATCCCTTTAAGTAATCTGTTGTATGACCTCTGTTGACTCCTGTTGGAGATGAGGAAGAATTGCACCAACTCTGAGTCTTTGCTGTCCTACATCAGCTCTGCCACTGCCCGCCCACCTCTAATCTCTCTGTTAATCATTTAGGAACTATTTTCTTTCTACTGAATTACTCTTGCCAACAGCATCAGTGTGCATCTAGTCATGTACAACAAGGTCTGTGGATTATCTTGAGTAACCGAGTCATGATTTCTAGAGGTTTGCAAATGTATTTCTAGCGCTTTGAGCAGCATGAGCCGAGTGCCATTATGCTGGAGAGAAGTCAGACAAAACTCTGCAGCACATCAAAGTAATGTAGACGGATAAACAGCATTACAGGCCAGAGGAAAAATATGTATTTTTGATTTTGGCTGGAACTGTCCCTTTAAATAGTTGGTCCACAATCATATCAATGCTGCACAAAACTAGTATTTTTATTTTTGATATGTAGCTGTAGAAATCTGACTTTATACCTGCATGTGGTTCCAGATATAAGGCCCCTCTCTCTGTTGAAGAGTTTACAGTAAGTGATCTGTCATTGGACCAGAGCGAGTGTTGTTTACCTTGTCAGCTGTGAAGGACAACAGGATTTGTTTGTGTACCAGCCGCGGCGGTGATTCAGGTAGCGTATTAGTTGGAGGAGATTGGAAGCAGGGAATATTCCCTGACACTAATGAATATCAGTTTTATTAGGATATGATTGCGGCCATCAAAAAGGTTATTGCTTTCATAACATTGTATATTAAAAACAATTTAATCTCATCCTTGTAAACAGTAATTCAATCTCTTTCAGGCTGCATCTCATGTGATTGATGGTAAAGGAATAAGTATATCATCCATATGATGTCACTGGGAGACAACTGCCTTATTTCAAGACTTTTGACAAGGGGATCAGAGTTAGAAAGTAGGACATTTGGTCCTTAACCTCTGCATTTCTGCTCTTATGTTGATAAAAATAAGGGGAAATAACTTTAAGGTGAAAATATTAAAAAGACATGTATGATAAGAGAGCCTAGAGGTCAGAGATACCAGCTTAGAGCAACAAATACTGGTCATATGAGGTCACACACGCCCTGAACGTGCGGTTTGATGGAGTATAATGTTTCCTGAGATGATTAGAAAATGGATGTTGACCTCAGTTGTCCTCATTTCGGCCACCGCCATTGATCACATCGCCTCCTTCCACTGGAACTCTCACGATAAGAGTTTTGCTGCAACTGTGTCCCAGTTTGACCAGAAATGAAGAGCGAAGAAAGAGACAGAGAGACAGAGAGGCAGAAAGAAAGAAAGAGATTAAGAGGAATGGAGAAAGAGAAAGAAAGAGTGTGTGAGAGAGGAGAGAGGGAGGGAGAGAAGCTTTTAAAAGGATTTTGTCGGTTATTGACTGGTTGCACTCTTCAGCTAATAGCCATTTAAAGATTATGGGCCTGCTGGTGGAAATCAAGGCCTCCATTGTTTGCCTTATTGCATTCTGGCAGATGGGGGCTGACACAACAACACGCAGCATCCCTCCGGGCACGCTCGCCGAGCACCGACCCTCCATCAGCAGATCTCCTATTGAACTGGCCCTAATAACTGGCCATGAATTATTAATCCACGTACCATATTGAAGACAGAGAGGGAAGAGGAAAAAACAAGGGAGGATTGTGGGCCGGTTTCAGCGAGCGTGATTGGCGTACAGGTGCCAGTCGAAGGAAAAAAGGTCCGTTCAAAAGAGTCCCAGGGCGGCCATTTCTCGGAACGGGGAGGACATTCCGATAACTGGCACGGGAAGATAAAATATATATTCATTAAATGTCAGATTGCTGATGAAATGGGTCCGATCCATTAGTGGGTAGCGGAGCGGCCGGTTAATGTTTCCCGGTTGTTCTTGGGTTGGGTGGCTTTTAGTGTTGCTCTGGGTAGCTGCTGGAAACAGGATCACTCGATCTGGAAAAAAAAAGAAAAAAGTTTGCAAGAGTAAGAGCAGGTGTTGTTCAAAATAAAAAGGAAAAGCTTTGGAAATCTGAGTCAGATGCACCTGTTGGTGAAACCCAATAACTGTTTTCTGTTCCAAGTCGAGTGAACCTAATCACTGATTTGCATTTTATAGTTTAGTCTTCTCTCCTCCTGTCAGATGATTTATTTGCAGGGATTAATTGCTAACTTTGGCTAGACTCACTTCTCTTTTCTTAAGCTGCCACATAAAGTGCTGGCACGCAGATTTTGTCAAAGGGAGCTTGCAAATTATATTTAGGGTTTGTTTTGACTCTGAGGACAGTTCAGATGGTGCAAAAAGTTCTCAACTGTCAGCCAGTCAAGTTACAGTTTACATCCATGTCTGTCGAAACGGACAGACAAAAAGGTTTTAAGCATTTATTTTTTCGCAAAATGGAAATTATCACTATTTTAACATTGGAGGACTGATAGAAAGCTGAACATTATGATGTCACAGTGCAGTTAACCTTTAACTTTTTGATTTTGATTTTATCCTGTTAGATATTTGTTCAATTTCATCATAATTAGCATATGAGTTCTTGAGTTATGGACAAAAACATGTTTTGTGAGGTCACTTTGACCTTTGACCACCAAAATCTAATCTTGAGTCCTCATCCTTGAGTCCAATTGGATGTTTGTGCTATAATTGAAGAAATTCTGTCAAAGCGTTCTTGAGATATGAATAAGGGACAAACATGAGGTCACGGCGACCTTTCACCTCCAAATTCAAGTTAGACAGTGCCACAAGTTGAGTCAAGTAAAAGAAAATAATTCCTGGCCCATCCCAGTCCTGGAAGAATGACCTCAGTCTCATCCCATTCCCATCCTGTCAATCCACTAGTTTGTGTATATTAAAAATATATATTCACCTATTGTTACTATGATCCCTGCTCCCCCCAGTTCCATTGACTTTTTTCCCTGTCTCCCCCCAGGCCTGTAAATAATTCCAGAATTCCAGTGGAATTCCTAAAAAATGTCAGCCTCTAGTTCAAATTAACTTTTGTGCCAATTTAAAGAAATTCTGTCAAGGCATTCTTGAGATATTGCGTGCAAAAGAATTGGACGGAAGTGCGTGCATACAGATAGACAACCTGAAAATATAGCAGATGCAGAGGCATAAAAATCTCCATGTACAACTCCACAAGCTCTATTTCACATGACTGATGACTAAAGCTGAAGTATATCGTCCAAACAAAATCAAAGGAAAACACCTGGCTTATTTCAAGACAGTGCTACTTGCTTCAAGAGGGCTCTTTTTGACAAAACAGCTTTGGAATCAAGACAAATGGCCTTCTTCCCCTTTGCATATTACTGAGCTAGTCCTGTAAATTATTGGAATTGAAGGACCAGTGAATGGGGTTTGGTGTCATCTAGCAGTGAGGTTGTAGACTGTAATTGCATACCGCTTACTTCACCCTCCCCTTCAAAACGTATAGGAGAAACTGCAGTTATTGCTAAACTTGCAAAAAATGCAACAGGCTGTATCTAGAGGCAGTGTTTGTTTTGTCTGTTCTGGGCTACTGTAGAAACATGGCGGTGAAACATGGCAGACTTTGTAGAAGAGGATATAAATGGCTAATTCTAAGGTAACAAAAACACATTGATTCTTCTTTTCAGGTGATTATACACTAATGAAAACTTGGGTGGTGCAATCTGTTTATTAAATCCATATTGCGATATGAGACGTCTTTTAATTTTTGATATCATTATATCTTTTTCTGGCTTTAAAAGCTGCTTTGCAGTAATGTGATGTAGTTGACCCTTTGTTAAGCCCCACCTCCAAACAGCAACTGTCCAATCACAGCTTAGCAACAGTAACTAGGGCACCAAAGGCCTGTCAAGCTTTCCATTTCTCTCCATGTTGAAGGTGTGCAGGAGGCTCAGAGAAGAATGATACTCAGTGTTTCATGAGTCTGGATGGTGGCGTCTTTTTTGTTGTCTCTCAAAAACATGACACACAAGAGCACACGTGTGGTGAATGGATTAAACTCTGCTTTCATCTGCTCTAATGCAAGCTGTGAATGTTAGCATGTCTTGCTAATTAACACTAGCTCACTAGCTGCACTAACTCTAACAACAAATATGTTAGATCCCACTGCATCTGCATTTGTTCTGTGGGGAGGAGGAGGATGTGGGCTGATGTAGAATCAAAGTAGTCTGATGATGATGTAGCTCTCTCTGGCTCAGTTATGTAGGTTATGTATGTCAGATACATCAGCAAGTGAGGAAGGAAGTTGGTGAATGTGATTAAATGTAACGTGAATAAAACTCTAATTCATTACCTCAAAAAAACAGAAAAAAAGAGAATCTGCTTTTGTGTATTTCTCGAAGGAATCACAGACCTCGTGTTTCAACAGTTACTCCCAATTTCGATGTTAAATCTGTCACCGTTATCACAAAAAACTGCATGACTGCAGTGCCAGAATGGAAAGCTTGACAAGTATGGCAATAATAACTAAGGAGGGCGGGGCTTAGCGAAGGGTCAGTTTTCTGAACTCACCAGACTGTTGATGATCTGGTGATCTGCTGAAATCTCATTGCGATAATATTTTAAGTAAGCACCAATAGACATTCATACAATATTGTCGCAATATTGTCAATATTGCCCATCCCTGATGGCGACTTATTTTAGAGAAAATGTGTGTATCAAGATATATATTGCAAAAAAGCCTAAAAATATTGAGATATTATTTAGTTTACTTATGAATATTACCTATCAACTTCTGCCATATTCTGCCAATAGAGCTTCCTGAATCTCACACACTGGACCTTTAACAATCTCTAAGCAAACCTGTAGGTTAAATATGCCAAGGCAACAAATACAAGTCATATAAGGTGAGCTGCACTTGACATGAGTGTAATTTCTGAAGTTATTAGTGACAATATCAGACAATATCTGATATGTTTTTAGTCAAAATATTTCCTGTCTGTATGGCTATATGAACAAATGTCACCCATCTGGAACTCTGTGTAAATTACTTCAACAAATATGAAGTACAGTTTGCAAATACTGTTTGGCCTGAGGTCTACTGGCAATACTTACCCAAGAAGAGGTGCCAAGAAGAGACATGTCAAAACATGTCAAATCAACCGTGTTATACAATATATATGGATTGTAATACAAACCACACTGACAGAGACTTCTATACAGTCTTATTTGATCCTTATTTTGACTTGCAAGTCTTCAGACTAGTATTTATTGGGTTCATAAAATGACAAATGGTGTGGTGGTTTTCTCTGTAGCTTTGTGGTGGGTTTTCAGTGAGATATCAAAGAACATTAGCAGCAGTGATTTTTTGTTATATTTCACTGTGCTTCTCTGTGTCTGAATAATAAGACTACAGTTTAGCCCATTGGCTGTGTTAGCCCATGTACAACTGCTTAACATTTGGAATTTTTCCATCTCTGTTTTCCTTTTTTTCTCAGTGTGTGTCAGCCGCAAGCTCCTAGTGAATTAAAAAGCCTTTGGCAGGGCTGTTCTCACTTCCCGTTGATTCGAAATGAAGTCTACCCAGCGCCTGATGAATTGAATTTCCTGTGTCAAAAGCCTGCGATTTCAAAGAAAATAATGAACAACGCCCGAAGAATCCCCTTTCAGATTTCATTATGAGGGAGAGGTTCTAATTGCGAGGAAATTAAATTTCCATTGCTTTCCCTTTCTGCGAGTTACTCGGCTGCCGCTGATAATGTGGTGAGGTTTGTTTCAGTTTGACGCTTTGTATCCTTTTAAAAGCCAATCATCTCATGTTAACCAAAACCACAACAGGAATAATATAATCAACTGGTATCAAACAGGAGATGAATGTGAGATTCTTCAGCTGCTGACCAGTCAGTCAGTCAGTCAGTCAGTCGGTCAGTCCAGACGATGAAAGCTGCTGCAGGTTCACAGACATCAAAGAGACACTGAGACGAGTCTTCCCTCATCTTTCTGCCTGAAAGCTGTTTCTTGGATCAGTGCCCCCATTTCATCAGATGCACAGACGTCAAGAGCATGAAGGAAAACTGCAATAAGCACCTGAAAGAGAGCCAAGAAAGGGAAGACAAACCGACTTGGAGCTTTTCCAGTGCAACTGCCCCTGATACTCACACTGATACTCACTCACATCAAGGGAAATATAAACTTATAGGCTGGGTCGCACCAAAACACCATTTTTAAACTAGCTTAAAATGAAGAAAGATTCAATTTAAACCTGTCTTTAAAACTCAGTTTAGTTTTTACTATAAACACGGATTAAATTGAATTCTGCTGCACCAAAACCTTAAACTCAAATTTAAAAAGTGACCCAGGACTAACTTTAAACTCATACCTGAGGAAGTTTAACTTATTAAATGGATGCATTTTTAAGATAGACTGAGCAAACTAGTCAAGTTCCTCAAAGAAAATTAAACAGACTTTAAAGTACGGAAGGACTCAAATAACAAATATTATAAACAATGTAGGCTACTGTCTTATTAACTTTTTAGCTAGCCAGCTTTTGTTAACGTTTTTAGCTATCTAGCCAAACAGTATAATCTTTTGTTAACTTTTTAGTTAGCTAGCAAACAATATAACATTTTATTTTAGCAAACAGTACAATGTTTCGTAAACTTGTTAGGTAGCTGGAAAACAAAACAATGGTTTGTTAACTTTTTTAGCTGTCTAGTTAAAATATAACTTTTTTTGTACTTTTTTGCTAGCTATCAAACAATATAACATTATGTTAACGTTTTGGGCAAACGGTGTAATGTTTTGTAAAGTTTTTAGCATCAGCAAACAATATAACGTTGCAAAACAATGTAACATTTTGTTAAAGAGTATAGCCGCTGAAAGTTAACATATTTTTCCTTCTTTTATACATAGCCTGTTGGGTCCTGACAGCGCTCAAATATATTTATTTATTTATTTAATTTCATTTCATTTCATTTCGGTAGGCAAGCATCTCCATATAAACTCTCTTTCATTTTGGTTTACATCAATAACTTGGATTTACAAAAGAGAAATTATTTTTTAGGTGTTTCTTTTCAACTGTTGAATTTTAAACTTTGTTTAGAACTAGATTAGATTGATCTTTGTTGGTGCAACCCAGTCTTAAAGAAATTTTTTGCAAACGTTTCTGAAGTATAACTGTGACAGCACATGATGACTTCAGAAAATGCACACCACAAAAAAGGTGCTGCTGTGCAAAGGACATTAAATTTGTCATTTCCTGTATGGGTTTTCCCCAGGAAAGCCCTACCTGACACCACAAACATAACACTTTGAATTCATATGACTCAGTGACTTGCTTCATCAGTCAGTGACAGACATGAGCTAAATGGACCTGTGTGTACACAAAATGTTGCTGCTATTGCATTCTCTGCAAGAATGTCAGCTTAATGCAAAATTTAAAACATAGAGTGTGAGCTCCAAAGAGTTTCTGTGAATTTATGACAAAAGCAGAGGAGAGATGGACTAAGTTGGCCTACAACACATGGAGTTAAATCAAAAGAGGAAGCCACAGTCTAATATTGATCATTTGCATGATCTGTGTTCACTTCAGACAAATTTAAATCAGCATTGTTTGTCATATCAGGGCAGTTGAGATGGCATGATGTAAATGTATTGCTCATTCAAGACCAACTGCTAACATCAGCTACACAGAAATCCAGTTAGCCAGCTAACCTGTCAATAGAGTGCCTAAGTCACGCCCCTTCCAGTGGACCATCATGGGAGCTAACATCGGAAAAAATATGAACTGTAGTTAATGTCAAGAGACAAATTATTGTTCCATTTTGCTGTTTGAACTGCTATGAATTACACATACGTTGTTTGTCACTTAAAAAGAATGGAATGAAAAGATAATTTGTCTCTCACCATTAAACTACTATCCGTAGTTTTTCCAAAGATAGGTCCCATGGGGCACACCGGACCTCGGCACTCGAGAGACGAATCCGCTGACCACCTTCTAGCGCCTCCATTGCTGCGGTGGCACGTCACGTCTGTTACTCCCGGTGTCTGCTGGTTGGGTCCCGAAGCCAACCCCAAATTCGCAAAACTTTCACGAGATTCTTCATGGGTTTGGTCAAAATGTTCACTTTGGCGAGATCTTATGGGTCTGGGGTTCCCTTCTAGACAAAATGTCTGCTGTTGCCTGCTAACAGTGACAGATGGATAATTGTCAGATCGATTGACGACGTTTAACACTGGCCCTCAGAAGGTTCCTTTAGGATGGCGCCATTAATGTTCTCCAAATTTTACACAGTAGTTAGATGCTGGTTGTGACAACAGCCAGAAATGGATCATGGAGAAGGTAAAAAAATGGAACACTTCCACCACATTTAATTGATGGAGTGCTGTGTAATATATATTAAAAGTATATATGAATTTGCATTTTTCATCAGGTATTGAAGATTTTCAGTAACAAAGTTCTTTTCTGTTAATATTTTTGATCCACAGTGACACATGTGCTCCTCTGTACACTCAGTCAATCTCTGTAGAGTCTCTGCTCTCAGAAAGCAGCTCTCCTCAAGTAAAGCTTTGTGTATTTTGCGTTCTGTTTTTTTCCAAAGTTTGACACGACTGTTGGAGCAGCTGAACTTCACAGGTTCTTCCTAACTTCCTAGAAACTATTGTCAGAAGTATTGTCACATATAAAGTAAGTGTAAAAGCAGAAAACTGAAAACTTCTTATGATGGCTCACATTCATTTGCGCTCATACTGTAGGGAGACGCCACCGCAGCAATGGCAGCTGATTAACTTGCGGTACTTCGCCAGATTCATCTATTCTACTTCTGCTACTACTAAAAATTTAAAGCTGGTGTATGGGATGGTGTGTGGGTTACAACAGAAGCCCCAGAATAAGTTTGTGGCAGTTTATTTGAAGTTTGAATGTAAATATTTAAATGTGTTTTATTACTTCTATTAACATAAATGTGGAATTGCACATAACAAAGGAAGGAATAACGCTGTACAAACAATTAATAAACCTAATAAACTAACGACAAACATAAAACATATTAGACTAAACAATTTCACCATATTTGGTATTGAGGTAATCCTAAAGTAACAGAAAGTAAGTTACATTACTTTTAATATTGTGATTCTTGGATTCAAAATTAACAGGTAACTAGTAATTGTATCGCAATATATTTTTAAAGTAACTCTCCCAAACCTGAGTGTAAGTAGACAACTTGACAAAATCTTGCATTTTTAGACATTTTAATGTGGAACTGTTACATATTATAGCTTTGATTTATCTGCCTGGTTAAATGAAGTTTTATAAAGACTAAACTGAAATGAAACGTTTGCTTTGTGTGTGAGAGGCTGGTGGAGGCCTGAGCAACTGTTGAACACCTCATTGAATATTCACCACAACAACATATGAGGTGTACTTTTGACATTCAGACGGGTAATAATGACAGAGCAAATAAATCATCAGCACACAAAAGTGAAAGAGCTGAAATGAGCTTAATCGTGTGCCACGACACGATTGTATGGGTGAACACTGTGTGTGTGAGTGTGTGTGTGTGAGTGAAGAGAAAGAGAGAGGGAAAACGCCTGCAGGCAAAGCATGAATAGGACGTGGAAATGGGGAGGAGGAGTGTGTGTGTGGGGGGGGGGCAAACACAGAGCAGGTCAAAATGAACACCATCTGGGTACATGAAAGGGAGGCGGGTGGGGGGGGGGGTGAAACAAAACAAAAGCACCAGCGCTGCCAGCATGTAGCCTGCGACGCCACAACACCGCCACCTTCCACGTTTTATAACCCCCCCCTTCTCCCTCCCAATCAGGTGGAAGAGGACTAGTAGGGCTCGCCATCACTCATGCAGGCCCTCCCCCCTCTCCTCTTATCCCCCTGTGGATTCAGATCATTGCCAAAGGAGCCACAGGCCACTTGCAGGCTGACAGTCAGCTCCTCTAATGGGCCTGGCTGTTTATTTTGTACTGCTTGGAAGTGGATTAGCTGGAGGTAATTATGGTTAATGATCTGCCCGCCTCACCCCGCTGATCTGTAGTCACCCGTTCGCTTGGCTAGTAGCAGCGTATAGCCACCGGCACCATTAAAATGGGATAATGTTACCTATTAGAGATACAAAAGGGAAATGGGAGATGGAGATTTGTCAGACGGATCAGAGTGTGAAGGGGTTTCAGAGTGAAATGACGTGGATCCACAAAAGTGATGTTCGCCGAGGTTCAAGGAGCTTTTTTAAATTACAAATTGATTACGTCCTCTGACATGATGTTTTGTTAAGAAAGGCCTCAGAGCAAACACTATTAACTTTGTGATGAACTTTGTCAGGATATTCCAAAGTGGGATTTAGTTTGAAAGCAGCAGTCATTTTGGAAAATTGTGTTTGTCTTGATTGGAAATGTTGGATGTCTCAATTCCTGAGTTTGATTATTTAAAAGCCAAAATGCCAAGATGAATGTGTTTTTGGCTTTTGATTGCAATTACTTGAGGCTAGGATTACAATTTGTCTGTAGTTGTCTGTCTATTTTTTTTCAGTAGACATAAGTTCAGATGGTCACACGTGTTGCTATTTGAATCATTTGAACAAAGATTTACAGCTAAGACCAGCTGCTAATATTAGCTACACAGACAAATTGTAAATGTTAGCTAACAGACCAAATTTTAATGTTAGATACATAGCCCAACAACTAACGTTAGCTACACAGACCCAACGCTAATATTAGCTACACAGACCATCCGCTAACTTTACTGACACAGACCAATAGCTAATGTTAACAACACAGACCAACAGCTGCACACACCAAGGTAAGTAGTTATATAGTACGTTAGCGACCAAACCTTATGTAAACTACAGAGACCAACCGCTAACATTAGTTGAACTGACCAACAACTAATGATAGCTACACAGACCAACAGCTAATGTTAGCCACATCCACCAACAACTAATGTTAGCTACACAGAAGAACAGCTAATGTTAACAACACAGGCCAACAGCTGCACACACCAAGGTAGGTAGTTATATAATGTAGTAGTGTAGTACTGTGAAGGTACAGAGAAGCATATTCAGTCATCTCACTAAAATGTCTGATAGTCAGCAGTAACCACAAACACATGTCCCATGTTGACTTGTTCATACTTGAAATTGATTTGCCATGTAACACCAGTGTGAAGCTAACTGGTTAACCAGGATGTGAAGTTCAGTTAAACGGGAGTTTAATTTTCTTTAAAGGGACAGTTCACCACAAAATCAAATGTACATATTTTCCCCTGGCACTATTTAAACATGTAGACTTTATTATTTCCATTTTATTTTATTTTATTTTGTTTTATAAAAGGACTGTCACTGACTGATGCATTGTTTTGTTTTGCAGTTGTGTAACTCAAACATCGATTAATGCAAAAGACAATTCATGCCAATTATTTGCACATACTTAGGTCATGGCTGACAACTTTTATTTTAAAGAAGGAAAGCAGAAATAGTTAAAAGGAAAGACTCGTTTAGTAGGAAAAAAAAATCTGTACATATCAGATTTTTTCTTTAATAAAGGGCATTTTTGTAAGCTATCTTTTTTCTTTATTTTTCAATATTGTGAGAATATCATATCATGGACTTTTTAATCAAGGTATCATAGTACTGTGAGTTTTTGGTTTTCATAGCATCGCTATTAGTGCATAAAAATTAAAACCAAGGGGGAACCCCTGTCATGAAAAGGTTATTCTATTTTAAATGCATTCTTTTTAATTAAAAAAAAAAACAAAACAAAACAAAATCAGTGCTCCATACCTGTACATTTCAGGGCTTTTGCAACATATCAGAAATTTCATGAAGGAAGAATTCAAGAACTTTCATGAATGACTAAAATAATGAAACACAAAAGGGTTTTATTTTGGTTCTCATAATAATAATAATGTAATAAATTTCAACTAAAGTCATAACAGATAAATGCACGTCTGAGTTAAAAATGATGGATGGAGGTGTTTTTTATAAGCCAAATTTTTTAAAACGGATGTTGTTAACGGTTACATTTAAGCGAAAAATGAAATCAGGAAATGTTCCTTGCCTATGGTCAATGTAATTCATGGTCATCCTAAACACTTTTATCTCATATTGCAGCATTATGTATTATGGGAACGTGAGACTCTCTCCTTTAAAATGAGACACACACACACACACACACACACACACACACACACACACACACACACACACACACACACACTCTGTATAGACCGTCAGTCAAGTAAACCAGCTGAGAGCGACATCAAAAATGACGTCTTGCAAAGCCCACTTTTTTTTCCACATTCATCCATCTTGAAAATGCACCAGTAATAGCAACAAAGTGGTTTTTCCCCCCAAAATGAAGTTTTACTTAATCAAATCAAGGGTCAGAGAAACATATCTTCGCGTGAAAAGGACAGGACACATCAGGGTTAAACCGATTATGTCCTGTTAAACAGGCATTTCAGAGTCTCCATCTCAGACACATTTTCCTGCCTTTTCCAGTAATTTTTGAAAGCCTTCAAGCTGTAATAAAATATCACTTTTTGTGCATTTGTGCATTAAACACTCTTGGTCTCATTGCATTTTTCTGATGATAATCACATTTCCCCCGAACCCTCCCCCTGGTCTATTCCCATCTCCCCTTTTAAAGCACTTTGCTCCTGTTTCAGTGAAGATGACACTGACTCGGGGTGAGGGAGGGGGAGGGGGGTGGGTGCAGGAGGCTCCGGCTAACGGTTCCAAATGGAAAGCTTTAGCTGGGGCCTCATTCGGCAGGTTACGTGGCGTCAGGTCTCATTTTGACTGAGCTGGAGAACAGCCCCCCCGATCACCACCACCGCCGCCCTCTCAGGGACCCTCGTAAAGTGCTCTGATGCTTCATAATGCAGATCATTACCCAGAATGCTGTGGAAGACCCCAATTCCCCACTTAGATGCCAAGCCGCCCCAGAGCCCCCGCCGTGTTATGTATCCCCACAGATCCCCTGCAGACGCTCTGATTGTCCATTCCTGCCCGCCGTCGCCTTGCCAGCACCAGGGTTTATTGACACTAAGTTGCCCCCACAAGGCGGTGTTAATACGCACGACAAAGACGTTTCTTTTCCTCTGTGTCAACCTGAAGGTGCTTACAAGCCGGAGGTTATTGAAACATGGAGCCATAAAGCTAACAGAGATATGACTTAAGGTGTGATTGCACCAGGTGACCGATGCATGAGTGCAATCAAGTCATAGGCAATGATTTCAAAAGGAGAACAAGGGGCCGTGAAGCAGGGAGGGAGGCGAAGGCCTGATGAGGCTCCCGACGGCTGCAGACAGCAGGGATGAGCTGATTGGACTGTCAGAGCTCACAGCAGCAGCTTCGCACAGTCTCAGATTTGACTCCGGCCCTGAAGACACTTCTCTGCTGGACTTTGCTCAGTCTTTTGGATTTTTTTTGGGAACTTACTTTGTATTGGTGTTTTTTGGTTGAGCCAAGAGAAAGAAGAAAGCTAAAAGTCAAACAAAGACAAGTCAATTTTTCCAGGTATTTTTTGTTGTTTGTTTTGTTCAGATTGTAGTCTTAAAGTGACAGTTCACTCTCAAATCAAAAATGCAAAAATATTATTCCCCTGCAGCCTGTTGCGACTACTCCTGTTGTTCATTTATTTCCCAACTTTTAGCTTTCTTCTGTATTACATTTGTTTGGTTCAGTACACTTGTACGCTGTCATCATTATGGCATTCATTCATTTATACTGTGCATTTAAACCAACCTATACTTATACTTGCATCCTAACACACTTATCCCTATCTCTGCATTATTGTTGTTTTTACACTGTGTACCACTATTGTATATATTGTTGTATATTTTGTTATTTACATATTTTACACCTATTATTTCTATTTGTCTCTATTGTTGAATATCTTTTTTTACAAACTTTTTACATACTTATGATTTCTATTTCCACCCATATATTTTCTATATGCTTATATATACTTTTATTCTTGAATGGAAGCAACTGAAATGCAAACATTTTCCTCCCAGGGATCAATTTCTGACTCCGATAGATAGATAGATAGTTTTGGTGTGAGTTGCAGAGTTTTGGAGATATCAGCTGTAGATATGTCTGCCTTTTCTCCAATATAATGGGACTAAATGGCAAAACACAAATTTAAAAAAAAAAAAAATACATTTGAATAATTCAAAACCAGTGTCTCTTTCCAAAACTCATGACCCAGTTACTCAAGATCCTGGATATTAATCCACAGACCTCAGACCACAGACCTTTCTTTCTCGTAGAAAAGGAAGTTTTTCCAGTAGATTCTACTGCAGACAGAAAGTAGTTCCTGTCAGAAAAAGCTGTTAGTAATACAAAGTAAAAAAGGTAATTTACGTTACCTTTTTTACTTTCCAAATTGTCCCTTTAAACCACTTAAATGCTAAGAATAATTTACCCAGCCTTTCATGTTATATTCCATCTCAGGAGCTCCATGTGAGCTCCATCAGAGAAATTTGTAAGTTTAGGAAGTGCTGACTTACAACAACTTGTGCTGCTGTGTCAGTCTCATCCACACTTGTCAGCATTTTCCACATAATTTTCATAAAATCTAGTTAGCTATGTAGCTATGTAGGAAGATAGAGTCCATCCTTAATCCTGACTACTAGGCAGGGAAAACAGGCATCAGTGGGCACAACACCAGCCATGAATTGCACAACATTGAGAATGTGGGCGGTCATTCAGAGGTCTGGAACAAGGCTAGCATCATCTTACACTTTGCATGCATTTAGTTCGATGTTGAAGAAGAGCTTCTGCACTGTGGATCTCCATCTTTGGCCATAATTGCAAAGGTTCTTACACAAGTTCATCCCAGTCTATCCCATAAAATACTTGCTTAAATGGGTCTTTAAAAAGAAGAAATCCATGTAAAATCACATGTGAACACTTTCTTCAGCATTTCATTGATTGATCACTGCTTAGGCCTATAATGAGAAAAAATTCAAGACTTTTATCTTGAATCATAGTCTTTTTAGACCTGGTTGTATGATTGATCTGGTCTTCTGGTGTGTTCAAAGTCTCCTTGCACGTAGCTTTGGCAGTTTACAACAACGACAGGATTGCTGCCCCAAGTCACACCAAAAATCCCAAATTAAAGCTACAACAAAAATGGCATACTGGGGTGAAAACTAAAAGTCCAAAATATCAGTTTTCTAGGAGCTAACATACTGGCAGTGGCTTTGATTGCAGAACAGCTTTAACATTTTTGTCATGTCTGAGTTTTTTCAAAGTGATTTATTCTAATTTTTACTGGAAAACACATTCAAAGGGTTATAGGTTATTATTAGCAGGGTCTGACCCAAACATAGAATGTTTTCTTGTGTGTTTGTCACACCACCGAAATTATGTGTTTCTAACCACCCAGCCAAATTTGAATGATTAAAAATATCACAAAATATATAAAATTAGGGCTCAAAATCATGAAAAAATTTGCAGTGTTCTCTGCTCTGGAACACTGGGGGCGTGTCCACTCCACTGTCTCTGCGTCAAATGCCACCACAACTTGATGATGGTGACAAGATGGTATCTTTTTTTCTTCTGTGTTGAGTTGTTGGAACTGAAGTGAGCTGAAGTGAACTGCTGGGCTGATTTGGACTGAGAGAGTCTGTGAGGGTACATTTGTAACTGACTGTTAGGGAGGGTGAGGTGTGGGGAGGCGGTGTCGTTTGTAAGTCAGTTCGTGGGGCTTCTATAGTGTTGGGGGAGCATGGCTCAGACTTGTTTTATTAGCAGTTAAGAAAGACTAAAGTTAAGTGCGATGTTGACTGCAACATCTATAATATATCAGAAAATAGAGAAAAATGTCCATCCCAGGTTTTCAAAGTCCAAAGTGGTGTATTTAATGTCTTGTTTTGTCATACTAAACCCAAAGATATTCAGCTTAATATAA
This sequence comes from Lutjanus erythropterus, assembly GCF_056507025.1. Classification (NCBI taxonomy): domain Eukaryota; kingdom Metazoa; phylum Chordata; class Actinopteri; order Lutjaniformes; family Lutjanidae; genus Lutjanus; species Lutjanus erythropterus. The sequence continues at coordinate 39,061,229 of NC_139321.1, read as the reverse complement.
TTATTAACAAAGAACAGTGGGAAATCTCAACATTTGCGATGCTGTACCAGCATTTTCTGCCATTTTGCATGAAATATTACGTTAACGATTAATCAATTATCAAAAAACAGTACCAATCAGAAATTTGGACTCACCATTCATTCAATGTTTTTCTTTCTTTTCTTTTTTCATAAGAAATGGTTCAGATTATACCAACAGTGTGCAAAACTGTCATCAGAACAAAAGGTGGTAAATTTGAAGAATCTAAAATATCAAAGAGCAAAAAAACTTTTGCACACTTGTAGGTCGACAGGTGGCAAAGGGAAGATCAGCACTCCCATCCTCAGACCAAATCTCCAGATTTTCACATAAATATGTGATAAACATGATACTGAACTATATAGGGACCAGAAGTAACACATGATCTAAAGAGTTCAGAAGCCTGAATGTTTCAGGAAGGTATTAGATATCTGGCAGATATCAGATATTTTTGAGGATACAATTATCTGCGCCTCCATCACATGAGTATTCACGCTGTCCTCAAGCAATCATTTATTCATCCACACAATTAGAAACAACACAGCCGCCGCTTTATTAACTCTTTCCCTACCTGGCCACTGTCGAGCGAGCACAAAGAGGGCTTCAGGTGTTGAGAGAGAGACAGAAAGAAGGAGGGGAGGAGCAGATTTAATGAAAGATCTGGCATCTGTATCCGATTCATCTTGTCAATGTTGCACCACCATCTCTGCCCCAAACCAAACCCCCAGCATGCCTTGCCAGCCACTTTAATTACTTTTGCTTTTTGCGTGGAATGGCGACCCGCAGAATTGACAGACAGGTGCAGCGATCCTGATTAATTAAAATAATAAAGACCAGGAGAGGACGAGGAGGGGGAATATCAATGTGTGGACATCTTCTCTTGATGGGCAAGCGGTGAGGGGACGTCAGACTGGGGCGGGGACATTGATTTACTTTGTGACAACAGGGTGGCCTTCGGGCTTGACAGGGCTATGTGGAAGAAAGGCTACGAGCATGCAGGGGGAGGGCAGCGGGAGGTGTGGTCCCATTCACATCCTCAGGGCCTCAGTTTAGCTCCCAGTGTGCACGGGGACATGAAAACCCTCAGAGCCTCAGCAGCTGCAGTGTCCCGCTCTGAAAACACTGGTGCCATCACACCTATCAACATGAGGTGGAGTTAATAAAAGCCACCTCCTGGGATTCATCAGCTCTAATAGCCATATATTATTTCACCAGACAAAGGAAAAATCTCTTTGAAAGATTAGCCCTGAGAGAGTCTATTGTCCTATCACTTCCTCTTTACATATTGATACCAGATAATGTTTGTGGAAGGTGCAGAGTGGACTGAAGATGGGATTAAAGGAGAAATATGTGATATATTTACCTTAATTTATCATAAAATTACCATGATATACCATCAGAGATTAAAGAAACATGCAAAGTTAAAATACTCATTTCTTTGACAACCTCTGTAGCTGCGTGTCCTCCTGACTGGAGTAACTGTTTTGGTTTTCCTATTTAATGTTAATTAGTGTTCAAATTAATGCTGAATATTTGCTGGATGCGTAAGTGTCTGTTCCCGAGTTGTATGAAATTATGAATCATCTTTTAGCAGGAGTAGAAGTCTATAACGGTTAAATTGAACAATATGTTAATGGAGTTTGGCATGCAGTGACACAGGCAGCCACTGAACCATGTATCTGCAGAGCAGCTGGCTTTTGTTTTCAGGTTAACAGGCTTAACTTTACATTAACAGACAACTGACAGTTATAGCAGTGGAGGATTTGTCATCACTTGTTATTATCAGTCTTCAATATTGCACTCGTCTTGCACTCCTGCAGTGTTCCTGCAGCCTGCCTGAGCTTCCTCAGAAACAACTGGTTTCAACCATAGATCACATATTAGCCTATTTAACATACAGCCAGTTGCTCCAACTCACTATTTGTACTGCAGGACTCATTTCTGGATGTGCTATATTTTGCTCCTTTAAGAGACTAAGAAAAAAGAAAGAAGCGTGTTTGTTAATGAGTGAATAATGCTATAAAATAGATTTTATTCACTTGCCAACTGCATTTAAGTTGGTTTGGGATTCCCATCAAATAAGCTGAATACACTATTGTTTAAGAATTAATGGCTTTAAGGGATAGTTCATCCAAAAATGAAAATTCAGTTATTATCTACTCACTGTCATGCCAACTGAGGGTCAGGTTTAGTTTTTCAGTCCACAAAACACTGCTGGGGTTTCACAGGGACACAAAAACATAAAATGCATCCATACTGCTCGTCTTGTGTTCCAAAAATCATGTTGTTCTCTTGTGTGCGCACACCGTCACACCACAGACAACCAGTTCAGACAGTGTGCATGTGCACAAGAACACTAGTTAGTCATTTGAATATCAATCATTCAGAAAACTTGATAGTACTTATTAAACTTTAGCTGCTCCTGCTGGAGCTGCCTTGTTCCAGAATTAGTAGAAAGATACAAAGAAACATGTGAAACTGCTCCCAGTGAATTTATTAAATTCAATACTAACCTTCATAATAGTTCACAATGTTTTCATTATTGTGAAAACAAGCAACCACGACTTATCTTAAAGTGTACTAGAGACACACAGCAAGTTTTCATTATATAGTTTTTTGTCAAACTATTAAATAGAGAACTTTAACTGTCAAACAATGCATTAAAAACTTAATAAGCTGACTGAACTCTGCACATTCAATTCATTATTTCAAGTCAAAAAACTTAAAGTAAAATGACTCATATATGCTCTGAGGTGTTCTGAATAAAATAAATAATAGGTCAAATAGATCAAATATAATAGGAATGTTAAGTTTAATTTACTCAGACAAACAAAACTTAAAGTTATTGAGACAAGATTAGTTGATTCCACTAAACTTTTTGATGGTTTTTTTAATAGTGCATTGCTGGACGACACCCAAAGTTGTATTATTAATTTTATGAAGCAATTCATGTAATCTTTTAATTAAATTGTAGAAGTAGTTTTAAGGGTATACTCTCTCTTCAAAGGCAAATAACTCAACCCATATCACACACTGTAGTTGTATTAGTTCCCTGAGAAAAGAGATGCTGCTGGGAGAATGAGTTCAACTTCTACACGTCAGCGTTTAATCCAGGGGTAGCAAGGGGACACTCGCAGTAACATCCACCCATATAGCGGGCTGAAACCTGAGAAGTGTAAGTTTGTGTGTGTGAAAGCTGACCTGCAGTGCCCACATCCTCAAGCTGACACTTTAGAGCTGCTCTGTCTCAGCTGAGCGTGTCAGAACAACAGAGATGTGGAAAAGACCGGCATGTTTACCACCTCTCTGTGAAATCAAATACAAGCTGCTCGCAGCGCCTCGGCCTTGTGAAAGCAACAGATTGAGTCACTCACAGCTTCAAAGTTGCTCTGATACGCAACGGAAATGTGCACAGAAAAGCCTCTTGAAACGTCTCTTTGATTTGTTTTCACAGGTCAGTGCAAATGTCAGTGTGTGTAGCACGACTGTGGTAAAAAATTGCCCAACAAATTTTGACATTTGTATTTTTATTGTCTTTGGAATCAAATTTGGATTCTGTGGCAACAAAACAGACCTGTAATTCAAATAAAATAAGCTTCACGTATTGTTTCCTTTCACAGGGGTTTCTTTCTGATGCAAACAAAAATCTATGGAATGCAAAATACTGTAAAACTTTTCCTTTAAGTGGAAAGTAAGTAAGTGGTAAGTAAGTTTGATATAGCGATACTGTACTTTACTTATCTTAATTTTTTGCTTCTTCCACAAAGCAAACATTTTTCACAGTCAAGTGCATTTGATAAAGTACAGTTCTTAAGCACAAATTGCTTCAGTTTCAAGCTGATTTATACTTCTACTCTGCTACATATTCAATCGGAAATTTTGCACGTTTTATTCCACTGCATTTGTTTTTCAGCTGTAGGTACTTTCTAGATGAAGATTTTACACACAAAACATGTGATGATTTTAGAAAAAATGTCTCAATGTACTCAACAGTATGTTAAGTTGTTTGAAACTGTTTCAACTAACTACACTGAAAAACTCACACAATTAGTTTTTTCTCAAATCAGCTTAAACACAATTGCTTTAAGTTAGATGTACTGAATCATTGAGCCAAATTTCCAACTCCAAATATTTGCTTTACCCCAAAGTTTTTTTTTTTAATATAATCAATATAATTGTTAATGTTAGAATGACTTAACATTAGCTTGATTTAAAGGGGCAGTTCATATTTTTCCCCTGGCTTGTATTGTCATTGATCCATCTAAATAGTTTTGGTGTGAGTTGCAGAGTTTTGGAGATATCAGCTCACAAGAAACCCACATTTGAAAAGAAAGTAGTTCCATGAAACAGCTCACAACTAGGAAGATTATCTTAAATAACCAGGTCATGATTTTTGATGCCATTTTTGGTGCTTTGAGCACCACAAGCCGAATGCCATTTAGCTCCATTATATTAGAGAAAAAGCAGACATCTCTACAACCAATCTTCAAAACTCTGTAACTCACAGATGGATAAACAGCACTGCAAGTCAGGGGAAAAGTGCATATTTTTGATTTAGGGGTGAACTATCCCTTTATCCCTTTTTTGTTATTTCAGCTTTTTTTGTATTATTTTGCACTGACAGTTATGCCATTGTTGAACTATCTTTTCTTGATTTGTAAAGCTTAACAGATGATTAGTTTTATGCCCTGGCAACTATCATTTATATTTTCAAAGTTTTCTTTAAAAAACATATAACAGCTGATAAGCTACGCTGCATTGTCTTTGAAGTGTGTGTTGTTGTTGTTTTTTTTAAAGTACCACTATAAAATATAGAAACGAAAGAGACATAAATAAAGATATCAAAGAACATAAATTTGTAACTTAGGAACAATATGTACAATTGCAGTGTAAAGTCTATCAGAAATACTGTGCAAAATGTGAACATGAGCAGCAAGAACATGAAGAATCTGAACACTTCTTTTTAATCACTGCATCTGTCTGACTTTTCTATCAGCTGCTACAAAGAACTTTAATTTTGTGTTGATTTTGGAGGCCAGAATTTTATGGACAGAAGCTGCAGTGTTTTCCCTGCCGTAACCACAAAATAAAATGATGTAAATCTATTCCTGCTTCCTGTTCACTGGCTAATGTATGACTCATGTTTGTTTCATCTGATTTCAAGGAGAATCCAACCTGGTGACAGACTTAAGAATATTTAGAAATATCTTCTCAGGTCTTAGTCTATAGAATAAATATATGTATATATAATACCAGAAGAAATATGTAATAAATCCATGCCTTTTTTGGACATTTGTTTGCTGCTTTTTCATGAAAGTATTTGTGCCAACATTAATTCATTACTTTTGATGCTTTGGTGTGTTTTCCTGATAATTCTCCTTGATGTAGGACTTTTACTTTAGAAGAGGATCTTCTACCACCACTGGTCCTTTGTGTGACTCCACACACCAACAGGGTATTTTTTTTTGTTTTTGACAGGTAGATGCCATTCATGCTGTCCTCACAGCTGTAATCTTTGTTTGAAATAAGAAGCGAGGCCTGGCAACTAAGAGTGTTATGCGCCACCTTCTGGACAAACGGTGCTTAACATGTTTGGTGATGCCACCATCATGCTCACAGAGCTGAGAGCAGCTGGACAGCATCATGATGACTGATGGGAACCAACGTCTGCTTTACAATAAATAGATTTTTTTTTCTCCTTTTTATTCTGCTAAAGTCACTTTTTCTTCATCTGTCATTCATGTGTTAGCAGGGTCGGACAGTAACAGATCACATGTAATCAGTATTATGTATTCAGATTACAAAAAATAAGTAACTATAATCAGCCCAGACTAGATCTGAAAGATGTGTCTTTACAATTATAGTCACATTCACAAGAATTACAGTACTTGATTACATTTTTATAACAAATCTGGTAATTATGCTGTCTATTTTAATAATTCTTATATTTTATTACAAAATAGGATACACATGCCAGATATGTTCCACAGTATATCAAACAAAATTACTGCTCTCAGTTTGGCAGTTTTCTTAAGGGACAGTTGTACCATTTTCTAGTAGAAAGAAATGTTGGTAGATTGTACATGAAACTGCTCACAATAAGGTCTGTGGATTATCCTGAGTAATCCTAGAATCTTTTCTTTAAAGAGACATTGAGTTTTTTAAATGTATTTTTTTGTAGTTTGAGCACCGCGAGCCAAGTACCATTTAGTTTGATAATATTTGAGAGAAGGCTGACATCTCTACAGCTGATATCTGTAAAACTCAGCAACTCAAAAAAAAATCTAGACAGATAAATAACACTACAGGTAGGAGGAGAAATATGTATTTTGAGGATGATCTGTCCCTTTAATTTTCTTCTCTTTAAATTGTGGTTTCTGGATAATAATCTTTTTATATTACATTGGAAATAACTAATGAACATTTTGAGTAAGTTTTCTACTTACTGTTTTTGGGAGGGTAAGGTAATTTGAATTAATCATGTGTAAATTCAAACTGTTGAATATGCAAAAGGAATTTTTATTTGCATTGAAAATGTTTTGAGATGTTTCAAGAGAAAAGAAGAATAGTCGTGAAAGTCAGTTTTCTGTGGCATCCATTTTTTGAGTAAAAGGTGAAATGTTTTTACTGTTTGATGTGGAAGTAATCCAAAAGTATTCCCATTAGATTACATTTTGTCACCCAGTGGATTACTTATTACAAAGAATCTCATAGAATTTGCATTCAGTAACTGATTTCATTTCAAAGTAAACTCTGTTTGTTACTCAGTGGATACTTTAAGAGGGTTTGCTACACAAGAACCTATACATTAAAGGACAGTTCACTCAAAAATGCATATTTTTCCTGTAGCCTGTAGTGCTATTTATCCATCTATTTTGTTTTGGTGTGAGTTGCCGAGTTTGGACCGTAGACATGTCTGCCTTTCCTCCAATATAATGGGAGTAAATGGCACTCTACTCGTGGTGACAAAAGCGCCAAAATAAATACATCTGAAAACAATGTCTCTTTCCAAAAATCATGAGGCAGTTACTGAAGATAATCCACAGACGTTGTTGTGAGCAGTTTCATGCTGAAACTCCTTTCTTTCTAGTAGAAAAGCAGTAAAGAAGTTAAGTAAAGAAAGCAGTCCCAGTAGATTCTACTGCAGAAAGAAAAGTTCCTACATGAAACTGCTCACAACATGGTCTGTGGATTTCCTTGAGTGACCCGGTCATGATTTCAGGAAAGCGACACTGCCATTAAGGTTTTCAGATGTATTTTTGGGTGCTTTTATCACTGCCAGCAGTGTCATTTAGTCCCATTATACTGGAGAGAAAGCAGACATCTCTACGACCGATATCTCCAAAACTCTGCAACTCACACAAAAACAATCTAAATAGCACTACAGGCCAGGGGGGAAAATATGTATTTTTGATTTAGGGTGAACTGTCCTTTTCACAAATATCAAGATCCTGTGACCTGATCAGTGAAAAGGGAGTGTAATGATTAGGTGTGTTCTTTAGTGTGCAGAGGCTGCAGGCTGATTTTCATCTCAGAGAGAAAATCTAAATGAAATACAAGACCAGAAGTATCACTAAATTAGGTTTTAATAATCAAGTTCCACACTTTCATTCTTTAACAAAGGGATAATAGTATACTATGAAAGAGAAGAAATTGATTTTCAGTGTGCTTATTAATGCAGCAAAGTCAAAAGCTCTCAAAGCAGCTGGCTATTTGATATATTCATAATCAACTGCACTGATGTACTGCGTAACGGCCTTAAACGGCGATGGATCTGGCAGGAAATGAAACAAATTCGATTGGCTTTCTGCTTCGTGTCTGAAGATTGGCTGCTTTGTTTCCTTTTGATTGGTCAATTAAAAGTGCGCTTCCACTTTCAAAGCCCGGACCCATTACAGAAAGTAATTTCAAGAGCCAAGCTGTTTGCCCCGCACTGTCTGCTACGAGGAATTCCCTCTCCACTTTGGCGAAGTCAGGCGGAGGGAGAGAGAGTTGGTAATATTAGCTCCCGTTTTATTGAGAGATCCATTAATCGTAGCCTTCTGCCGCTGACCCTCTGACCCCTGCTGACCTCTGGACATCATGTTACCAGCCGGCCAAACTAGAGTTAAAGCCAGCGGGGCAGACGCAGCTCCCCTGAACACTAATAACAATTTTCAGCTCTCTGGTTTGTCTCCTTCTCCTTTACATTTGTCCAACTTCTCACAGCAGCACTTGTTATTATTAGTTAAACATGGAATCTGAACAATATTTTCTTTTTCTTGATACTTTACTGTACTTTTGATGCACCAAGCCAAAACTTCACCAGAATGGCTATTTATGATCGTAAGCAATTAAAAATCAACTGTCTGTGTTGTGTGAATATTTATTATTATAGCCAGACAAATATATTGGCTGGCCAATATTATCAGCCAGTATTGGCCTATTACAGCTATATCGGTCTATCAGAACATATTGTCCAATATATGAACAAGTTTTATTTTTTATTTTCATAGGCTGCACTTTATGGATATTTGATCCTTTTTTATTATTCAAGTTAATTTATATTTATTTTTCATTTGAAAAATACCAGTGAAAGTTTACTGTTTCAGTGCCCTGATGTCATTTTAGGCAATAAAGTGTATGACCTATGGTTGAATTAAATACAATTAGCATTTTGGGACGATATTTCATTTTAAAGTCTTTACCGGTCGATACTGATGATGTACAGTAGATATTAACGTGCATCCTTATCCCTTAAATGGGTAGAAGCATATGAATATTTTGGAGATTTCATTAATCATTATTTTCTAATGTATCTATGCTAAAATGATGACATTTAAAGATTCGTTTCTAAAATTAAAATGTGACCTTCAGTTTCCAGTTTACACTCTGTATCTCCTGAAATGAATTGCCTATTTAGGACATAAATTTAACATTTTCACATGTTTTTAAATAGTTCATGTACCAATATTTTGTAAACAATTCATTAGCTGCCTTATTTTTAGCATAAAATTAGACAATCTTATGACTAAATTGTCGCATATAAATAATCTGCCTCCATTCCATATCTTTGTCACAAGTGTTTAATGAGCACATTTGAGGGATTATTGCAGTATCAATATCAGAATTTTTTTACTCCCTAATATTGTTATCGGCATTGGCCTCCCAAAAAGTCCAGGGGTCAGGTCCTGATTGTTAGGCTTTCATCATGTCAAAAATAGATCATTTTTGTGTTTATCCCTGTTGCTGCTCATGTATTTGTTTAAAATTACACATTTTTTAAGGCCAAGATTGCACAAACCATGACACCTAAACAATATAACTTAAATCCAAAATGTAGTAAGGTGGTCATTACTGGAAAAGCTTTTGACAGTGTTATTGGTAGTGCCAATGTGTTATTCTTCAGTTGGGCCAAAAATATGTGTACTTTAGCAAACAAAGCGTTACAGACACTGCTTTTTGATCTTCTTGCTGCTCATGACCTTTTTTTTTAAATTACACAAAGGATTTTATTTCTCAACCAACATAACAACTTCCTACAATGAAAAAAAGAGAATTGGACCAAGTTTTAAAAAAATATTTAAACTGATAAGAAACAATTTCTTTTAAAAACAGATTTCAGAGCAAGTGTGCAAGAGTGTTCATCAAAGAGAAAAGTTAACCAACTAAAACTACTTCAATGGTAGCACGAAAATGAAGTAGGCTTTTTCAGATCAAGTTAACAAGTTAAACTAATACAATCGATTTGTGTGTTAGCTACTGAAATAATTATTTTAAGTCGGCCCAACAATCCTCTTTTTTCAGCACATCAACTCTGTGTTGTGTCCAGATCTGTTTTAATTAACAAACAGAGGGTGTCAGCAGTCTGAAAGATGACAAATCCTTTTCCAGAGAACTGCTTGAGAGCAGAAAACATTAAGGCAGCACAGGCAGCACATGCATTAGGCAGTGGAAAAAACATCCAGCCAGGTGGGGTGGGGTTATGTACAGTAATACACCCCCATTAAGTGTCCTACTTATCTAATGCTACCATTAAGTATGCCACGTCTTTAGCAGGAGCGTAGAATTTCATTGAGATCATCCTGACATGATGGCGAGGACTGTGTGCAAATTATGCTAATAATATGTGTTGACAATGTGAACCCTTCATGGAAGAATATGGGAGCTATTTCATTTCCAGTTCCTTGACAAGCTATTTTTGAAGATGATAGCTGAACACATTTATTGCAGCTTTATGACGGGTCATTTAGGAAGTATCATTCCTCCAGTACTTTACAGAATCTCTTTATCAGCTGTCGAGCGAGCGCCCCACAATAGAAGACTTGTGTAACTTTATATACGCCTTTGTCTGATGGCTACATAAACTGCACTCTACCTGTTTTTCGACAGCCGAGGCCTGGGCCCAGGACGGGCGTTGAAAGCAAATACCTGATTGTATTAGTGTCTCCCCTTTAAGCTGTTGTCACCTAGCTGACCGATTATGGGCAATTACCTGCTCTGTCGGAATCCTAGCCGAATAGATTGAATTCAGATTGATTTTCGCCCAGGAAAGAGGAGGGAATTTAAAGCCTTTTTTAATTGGGTATTTGGTGTGTGCTGATCTGAACACCGTGGCCTTCCCGAGGGATCCTTTATGGGCCAATAATGGCATTGGAGTGGGGGGGTGCTGCAGTCTCGTCTGCCGACTCCCTCCCAAGGCCATAACCCTGCATTTGCTCTGAGTGCTTTTCTATTATGCATTGATAGTTGAGCATCAATCAATAAGAGGGGAAACAGAAAACCCAGCGAAACCAACTTCTTAAGTGTAAAATGCCTCTTAATACCCGGGGCCTTTCAAACAACTTAACCTGGACGCTTTTTACCCTCGCCCTTCCTCCCTCTGCTCTTTGAGGGACACTTACCGGCGCCTGGCGACACAATGTTTTATTTAGGAGGGCTGGAAATGTGCAGCTCTCAGGTGAAAATGCACCACAAGCCTCTGGTTATACTCCAGCAATACATCACTGTGTGTGTTTGTGTGCAGGCGCAGAAACAGACGTATGGAAGCAAAATAGATGATTGCATTTCCATTATATTTACACACTTTATTTTTTTCTCCTGCTCTGAAAAACCTTTCTGGAAAAAAAAAAAACATCAACACAGTAAACTAACCAGTGGCCTTTCATTGACTTGGCTTGTTTGATTTTGCAGCAAATCAAAAATAACCATCCTCAAGGTTGATAAGGTCAGCAGAAACCCAGTTGATCATATTATGAATGTAGCATGTCTTGAAATCAAATCCCACAAATGATTTAAAGATGATACTAAAAAGATGGCTTCTTAACTTGAACTTTGCAGATGGTTTAAATGAAAGGGGCGGGGGGCAACAGAGTCACCTTTCACATGACCAATGCCCCCATTCACTAAACTGGGACGATTCCGGGAAGGAAAAGGGGAGAAACTACGTCTATCCCGCAGATAAGAAGCTCGTTGGGGATCAGACCCCCTCTGTGGAAGAGATAAGACGGAGACAGTCACAGCAATGGCCAGCCACATAATACACAAGCCCACCTCCAGCCGTCTAAATCTCCCATCAGCACCAGTCCCCACCGGCCCGCCTGTCACCACTAATGCACCTTTTCCTATAGGACGAAGCCCCAGATGCAGTAAGGTTATCTGGGGCTTTGCAGGATTTCTCGGAATTGGCAAGTTCACCTTTCCTTTAGTCCAGATGACAGGAGATGATACAGTTCAGGATCGATTGTTGGTCGCACTGCATGTCTTAGTTCGACATCTTCGATCTTCATCAACCGCTGATTGCTGTTGTAGCGATGTAGCACCAGGTTAGAAAGTAGACTGGATTATTTAAAAAAGTTATTACATGTCTTTGTTGAATGAATACTTAACTCTGATTGGGGAATTTTAGCATTCTACGATCTGTTTTAGAGTGCTGCAGGAATGAGATCGCATATCCTCCAGGTCCCTTGTCTGGAAGTTAGTGAGTTTTAAAAGTTTCACATTTTGACATAAAAATACGTAGTAAGTAAAGAACCCACTCGTTAATTTTGAAGCTTTTATGTGTCTAAAAAAAGGCAGTTGCTAACAAGCAGCTATATGAGACTGCAGAGTTAGACTGTTGACCTGATACATGCCACGGTGACGTGTACATACAATTTACATCACCTCCCCTGACCCTGACCCTCCCTAACGGTCAGTTACAAACATACCTTCAATGATTCTCTCAGTCCAAATCAGCCCAACGGTTCACTTAAGTTTTATAGTTTTAACTTGAAAGACCCCCTAGTGGCAGAACTTAGCTTTTGTATGTTTAGGAAATTTGCTCTAGGACTTAAAATACGCCAGTAAAAACCCAGCTCATGAATTCTGACGCTTTTGTGTATCTTAAAAAAGGCAATTGCTAAGAAGTGGCTAAATGAGATGACAGAAGTTGTCAAGGACATTAAACATCATCATGCTGAACACTAGTCACTTAGTGGTGATGATGTGAAGTCATACAACTGTGGTGAAGTTCATTTATAGTGTTATCTTTACTTCTGGTGACATCATTTGACAAAAAGCATTGATTTAAAAATAATTTTATTGATTTAGAAATCATTTTATTGCTCCTCCTGTTATTTTAGTACATATGAGAAAATTGAAGTCATGATGATAACATGTTTGTAACAGTATTTTATTCATAGCAATGGTTTGTTTTTAATAGCAATGGTCTACTATTCAGAAATAACAGAATGCTGTAACTGACCAATCAGAATTAAGTATTTCATACATAGCTGGGTAATAAATAAGGGATAATAGACAGTAAGGGATAACAGACAGTGAGCAGATCATTATTGCAAAATATACAGGGCGATGCAGGACTTGAATCATCCTGTACGTTTAAAAACAATCAATAATGTCACAAAATATTGATTTAAAACTGATTTTATTGTTTTAAAAAAAAGTCCTCTAGAAATTAGAGCTGCATCCATAGCAATGGTATGCTATTCATAGTAGCCATTCAGAATTATTACACAGCTCTGACTGATCAATTACAGCACTCTAATGTTATTATGTGTATGTTATTTCTGTATAACAGACTGTTGCTATGAAGAACAGACTGTTACTATGGATGCAGTTCTGATCATAATCTCTGGCGTAGCAATAAAATCCATTTTTAAATCCATAAAATTATTTTAAAAACAAATATTTTGTGTCAGATTATTGTTTGTTTGTTTTTTGGTGAGTGGCCACGCGATAAGTGGAATAATGTACAGTGAGCAGGTCATTTTTGCAAAATAAACCCCCTAAGGATGATTCAAGACCCCAAGTTGCATCACCCTTTGGGGTTTATTTTGCAATAATGACCTACTCACTGTACATTATCCATTACTTATTATACTGCTTTGTTAAATACTCAATTCTGATTTTGTGTTAAAATATTGATTGTTTTTGGAAAGTAACCATATGATAATTGGGATCATGTACAGTGATAATGTACAGTGAGCTGGTCACAATGATTCAAGACCAAGACCCCTCCGCTTTGCACTGACCAATTATAATAAAGTATTATAAGTAACCTTTCTGATCATAGACTCTGGGGGACTTTTTTCGAAAAAATAAAATAATTTTCAAATCAATATACATTATATTGTGTCATATTATTGATTTTTTTTTCAGTATGTACAGGAGGATTCAAGTCTGAGTTTATTTCACAATAATGACCTGCTCACTGTACATTATCCCTTACATTATTTAGCAGTAACAAGGTGTTACACAACATTGGTGTGAGGGAAACTGATCTCCCAGAAAGCATTAGTCCTTCAGCTCTCCAGTCCTTGGTGACATCATAGCCTCAAGTACATCATTAAAACATTTCTGTGAGAATGATTAATTATTCCAATAGAAAAAAACACAGTCTAATGGCCAAATCACTTTGTAATCGGTGCTCAGCACATTAAAAGCCATCATTGTCTCCCTTTGCAAATGTCACTATCACCGCTACTGAAAGACAAAAATATTAAGATGCCTGGGGGAAGGTGTGTGTGTGTGTGCAGGGGAGGGGGGATTTATGCATAGAGAGGATGCCCCCAAACTACTTTGGTTACACAAACTTTGTTTTCGGCCTCAATGCATCAGAGCCCTCTCCCTCCGTCTGCCATCTGCTGCTGAAGAATCTGTTTCACTCGATGAGCCAAGCCCAGCCTTTATTGGTCCTAATGGCACTATCAGCTGAGCCGCCAAACCCAATTACCTTTTAAAAAGGGAGGCCACCCCAGCTAATCATGGCTGCCTAACCTGATTTGCCTGTGATGAAGAGACGGGATAAAGAGCAGTTAATGGAGGGAGAATGATCTCACAAATACAAAAAACTCAATTCATTTCTCCGGGAGAGCAATCTGTCCGATTCAGCGGTAATGGAGTGGAGATTCATTAGTCCTCAGGCCTTAGTAGTAGCACCGTCCCCTTATCAACTGAATGACAAAAGAACATACAGGATGCTCCTCTTATACACCTCATGTTGTTGGGGGAGCACAAAGAAAGGTGTCGTGTCGTTTACAGAGGATGGATGTCAAAATTGTGTGGTGATTCTGCATCTTTTCAATCCCACATCACATCAGACAGCTAAATGTTGAAAGACTTGAATGCATCGTCATTGATGCAAAAATGTCATACTACATTGTAGATTTCTAATTTTTGTAAAGGGACAGTTCACTTCAAAGTCAAAAATATGTTTTTCTCTTACTTGTAGTACTGTTTATCCATCTAAATGGTTTTGGTTTGAGTTGCTGAGTTTTGGCGATATCGACCGTAGTACACCTGCAAACTATATTACTGTGCTAGCTAGCTCAGTGGTGATACTGTTACAACTTATCTGAGGAGGACAGCAAAATTGAACAAATTTGGAAAAAAAAAAAAAAAATACAGGCTACACTTTGGAACACAGTGGTTCCCAAACTTTTCTGATGTGACCCCCTTTCAGCAGCCAAAAAAGAGCATCCCCCACCCCCCATTCCAGAATTTTTATCATTCATTAACAATAATTGGGGATGAAACTGATTTTAAAAAAAGACTCAAAAGTTGAATTTTTGTGAAATAAGGTTAACAAAATAGAATTCAGCAAATTCCTGTTTGTTTATTCCCCCTATATTGATCATATACATTCAACTTTGTTTCACTCAATTTGTTTCGCTAATGTAAAATATTCAATTTGAAATTGAAAAACATTAAAAATTAACTCTTTCTTAAAATGTTGCCTGAAGAAGGTAATGTTCAGACAAACAAACTTACCACTGTGGAACAGCCTATAGGAACAAATGATAAAGAGTGTCAGTATATTCCACCAAACTTTACATCAACAATCTAGCAAACCAAACTATCATAACTGTCTTCAAATCAAGATAGTAAGTCATATTTCAGTGTTTGATCATTTGTGTTACTTTTAAATGCTTGTTTTCTGTTTCGTGGTGTGTCTCTGTACTGACATACAGTATACTGTAACCATCTGCTGTGTTGCTGCCATCTTTGGCTCACTGCTTCTGAGCTTAAATAAAATAAAATAGTTACTGATGTATTTTACACCCTGTCACCCTAACAGTATACCTAAAAACACAATAGCAAGAGTGTCATGGTTGCAGTCCACAATGGTATGGTGTTACTTCAAGGAAACTTTTACATTTTAACAGTTTTTATTACTTAATTATCAAATAACATAAATTAAACCATTAAAAATTAAACGTTACTAATCCATTAGTATGAATCCCTTTTCTAGGGAGGGTGAGGGATGCTTTTTAATTCGATAACATACTAAACATTTTGTCACAATTTAGCTACTGCAAATACAGATAAGACAAAAGAAAATTACATGACACATTTATTAAGGACAAATTTAGTACAAAACTAAATATGTCTACAAAATAAGTGGTAAATAAAAAACATCTGCACTAGTAAGTTTAAAAAAAAAAAAATTAAATCTATTTTACAGAAATACTATAATGAAAAATTATAATAAAGTAAATAATTTTATTTCAATGTGTGCAGTTTTTAAAGGGACAGTTCACCCCAAAATCAGATTCATGTACATATAGATACATATTTTCCCCTGGCCTATAGTGCTATTTATCCATCTATTGGCCGTACAGATATGTCCAAAAACTCTGCAGCTCACACCAAAACAAGATATGACCATATATGTTGTTTTTACAGATCCCCCAGCAACATATTTTAACCATCTTCACAATCTGGTTAAAAGTGGCAATATACACATGCATCTTTAGCTAATGTTAGCAAAACACTGTTTAACTTCCTAGCTAACGATTGATGTAGATTAGCTAGCTTGCTAACTAGTGTTACATTAAAATCGGCTGTTAGACATAACTAGTTACAGTAGCTAACAACTGATATAGACTAGCTTGCTAGTTAGCTGATGTTTTGCTAGCAGAACACTAGCTAACTACACATCTTTTAACTGTCTTCAAATTTGGTCTTTCTTTGAACAAAAACGAGCCTGGCACAAAGCATATTTAAATACAGGAAATAGGAAAGAAGAAAGTTGACCGAGGTTCCAAAGGGGTGGGACATGGGTCAGTAATTGGACTGGTTTAATTCATAAATCTTTTATTACACTCAAGGGCAGATATTTCATGCCTTGGTTGGTGGGCACAATAAACATCTTCAAGTTGGAGCTATGGATGGGTTCATGAGTCAATTCACTACATTATAACTACACTAAAATAATATAGCTGATACAGTTACAGTAAACTATAATGGCTACACTAGAATAGAGATACAATGAAATCAAATAATATAGCTTCACTACAATAATATAGGGTGCACTGATAAAATAACTGAAGCAGACATTTGAAAGTAGTGCAAAAGTTACTGTCCCTGGTAACTAATTACTTTAATATGCAGTAATTGCTAAAGTAGTTCAGTTAATTTTATGAGGAGTAACTGTAACTAACATTTCGGTAGCTCGCTCAGCTCTGGTCTATCTGAGGTGCATGGTATGAGGGGAAACAGAGAGACACTGCTGCTGCTGCCAGATGAGTGCTAAGATTTACAGCATTCATGGAAATAAATTTCAATAGATTTGTGTATATTTCTCACTTTACTCCTGATGGTGTGAATAACTCATGAGATGCGTCGCTAGTCACTTAATTCATATATTTAATATGTTGGCAGTAAAAAAAGACCTATGGCTATAGGTAGGCAGTGGGCCAAACCAATGTGAGGGATAATAAGGGGGGTCATGCAGTCTTTCAAAAGGTGCTTTGTCCCAGTACTGCATCCCCTACCATTCAATTCTACACCCTTGAATATACTGTTCGCTTCTGACATGTAAGAATACTGAAAATGCCTTGGAGCAAACATATTTAATACACTGCATTCCAAATATTTAGTAACAATATATGATGTTAATCAGCTTTTCATTATGTTAAACAAGGTTTAAGGCAGTCATGGAGGATCACTGCCTGTTGAACAAAACATAGGCTTCTGGGATTGATGTGTCTGATTGATGCACTCCCTCTCAAAAAATCAGAGCTCTCAGAGGTCTTACCATTCAGTATCCAGGCCTAAACTGGAGCTACACATCAACCAAAGACGTCCAACATCCGCTCTGTGCTCCAGCAGACTCTAGTCTCATTCACACGCATGTTCCCTTGATGATGTAAGTGACACACATGAATGACCAATTGATGCCAAGAATGTCATGTGCGGGATGAGTCACTGAGAGCGCGGGGCGAAAGGCAGCGATGACCCCGAGCCCCGACCCCACTGGATCCACACACCACACTGCAGCTTCAGCTCAGCCTGGCCCAGATATGATCCAGAGGACGTCGGCTAGATGGGGCATAGGGCCACAGCCAGGGTTTGCAGACGGACATTAGGCCAAAGCCAGAGTTAAAATCCTATTAGTTTGAGTTGGGAATCGGATTATCGTCGTCGAGAATCACTCGTCTGGCAACTAGGGTCTAATTTACGCCAATCAACGGCAATTATTGAGGGGAAGGGAGCCCCTATTAGAGAGCCTCATCCACTTAGTCTAATGAATGGGGAAGATTCAATCTTGGCTGTGGAGACGCATTGGAGAGCTGCAGCTGAACGCGACTGCACCAGCAGGCTAAAGAAGAGCTGCTGTTATTTATCAATGGTGGGGTGCTGTCAGAGCAAACATGCGTTAGCCATGGGGCGCTAGGCTCTGGTTTCTGATGGTCTGGGGGCACTGTGTCCAGTAAAGCGGTTAGTGTAGCTCTTTACAGCCCATTATGTGTATATCATTCTTGGAAAGGCATGTGCCCGTGTCTACATCATGTGTTAAAGGGACAGTTCAGCCCAAAATCAAAAATACGTATTTATCCTCTCACCTGTATTGTTTTGGCGTGAGTTTTGGATATATTGTAGAGATTTATGTTGTGAGCAGTTTCATGTGGGACTATTTTAAAGAAGTTCCTACATGAAACTGCTCACAACAAGGTCTGTAAAATATAGTGAGAAACCGGGTCTTGATTTCTGGAGAGGGAAATTGCTTTTAAGCTTTCCTTTTCTTTTGTTTTCTTTTTTCCTTTGAATTCTGAGCACCACTGAGAGCCATTTCCTTCTGTTACATTAAAGAGAAGGCAGACTTTGCTACAGCCGATATCTCAGCAAGTCACACCAAAATAATCTAGATCAGACCTGGGCAAAATACAGCCTGGATTAGGCCCACTGAAAGATTCCTTGTAGCCATCATGTGCATTTAAATATTGCAATTAAACCATTATCGGCCCTATGACCTGCAAGTGATTGGTGCTGTACTCATTGGTCTTGGTAATAGATGGTATTATATATATTAAACTCAACTCAATGCTGTATAACCATGTTGCAATCTCTCTGGCATTAATGGCATTACTGCAACACTGAATAAATTCCAACATAAGAGTTTTTTATAGGGCCAAACAATTGTAATTTCTATAGAGACAGAAGTTAGCAAGTCAGCACATGGCTGACAGGGAGGACTACCAACAAGTCACCCTTGAAATCAAGAAAATCTAGGCAAAGATCATCTCTTAAGTATTTACTGCATGTCCTTACCAAACAGCTTAGTAAGTATGTATTTTGAACTACATTTTAAAAATAAATATGTACTATTGTTCAATTGATTAAGGGTATTTTAGATGCTAGGAGTCAACGCTAACATAGCAGACATTGCCAGCTGCCATTTATCTTCAAAATCAGAAAAAATGTCGTATTTGCATCATGTCTATGACAATTTCAAGACAGACAAATTCTATTCTATTCTTTTCTATTTTTCACCTTGGAGCCTATTTTCCCACTATTCGGCATGCATGACGTACTGTAAAACTTCAAATTTTGGGTCTCTGCCAACAAAATAATTAGCTCACAATTCCATCACATGCAGTTCATAAAAAAGTGGCCAACAGTTATCCAGCTACATGTTGGTTTGCATTGTATAGAACACTTTTCGGCCTATATTGTCACTTGTGTCTGGCCCACGGCACCCTGATAAATTTCTCATGTGGTCCCCCATGAAAAATTATTGCCCAAGCCAGAGGAAAAAGGATGTATTTTTCTATTTTGGTGTGTACTGTCCCTTTAAGCCCAGAAAGCTGGATCTTTTATTTCTCGTTATGGATGCTGTTTATCATTCTACTCCTGGTTAATTACTGGTAATGTTTATAGCACTCATCATTGCACCCTGTATAAAAAGAGTTGGGTGGTCTTCTCTGTCTGAGATGTGTCTTTGTTCATTTTCAAAGCTCGTACTGGGAAGTTGCCATCTTATATCTCATCTTTGCTGGACCTTATCAAACACGGTCTGGCTTTCACAGCATGTCCATTGAGCTTGTACTGAGCTGGGAAGATCTGCTTTTAGTTTCAGTGCCGGCTACCTGGAACTCTTTACAAAGTTCCCTAAAATTCAATACTCTGGTACCCCTCTATGAATTTAAATCCACTGAAAACCATTCAACTATGAACTGGAGGCCTATGATGTTTACTTTGCATCTGTGGTATGGATACTGGGTATACTGGTGGCATGTCCTCCCCACTAAA
Organism: Lutjanus erythropterus; assembly: GCF_056507025.1. Lineage (NCBI taxonomy): Eukaryota > Metazoa > Chordata > Actinopteri > Lutjaniformes > Lutjanidae > Lutjanus > Lutjanus erythropterus. The sequence goes on along the minus strand of NC_139321.1, from coordinate 39,041,198 downwards.
ATGCAATTTTATTCCCATCACTTTGCAGAAACAAAATTTGTTAAAAAAAATATTCAGAAAAATAGAAGAAATGTTAACTGATAATTGCATATTTGCACAATAAGAAAACAATGAGTCATGAATCGCTGAACATGACTCAAACTCTGTTTCTCTAATTTTAAAGTTTAACATTAAATCTGATTTATTATCCTTAGCTCACATCAACATTATTCCATCAGTTGTTTCTATTTTGTCATACTTTAGGGCAGTGATATTGAATATTGTTGATGTTGATATTGTTATTGCTTGTCTGACTGTTATGCACTCGTGCTTTTGACAGTGGATGTGATATTGGCCTTGTTTGATTTTCATATTGTCAACTCTATATTAGCCGGGCTATGCTTATTTATGTACTTTTTTGTGCTCTAATTATCTGCTTTGACATTATACCAACATCACATATGTTGAAGAGTGTTAGAAAAAACAGTCTTTCATCTGAGCCCATATGCCCACATCACTTTCATCACAAAGCAACGCCCCTGTTACTTTGGAGCACATTTGCTGTCCATACTGCACTCATATTGACCTGGGAAGAATGATTGCACTGGCTAGTCAAGGCTGTAGCCTATAGGCCCCCCATATGTGCAAGATAGATCCCAGGTAATTTTTAATAATTTAAATCTACTTTATAGGGAAAACAAAGAAAGCAAACAAACAAACAAACAAAAAAAGACTCCTGGATCATCAAACATGACCTTTTTTTTCTGGTAAAGCAAGTTGAGTAAGGTGGGAGGGGTAATAGCCTCATAAACAACTAAATCATTGTTAAATCAATAAAATCCTATAAAATTTTTGGTACATAACCATGTAAAAAGCAAAATAATGTACAGTGAGCAGATCACTATGTAGAAACAAAGCCATAAAATTGATTTAAAATGCAGTTTAGTGTAGAAACATGTAGAAACATTTATATGCCACATATGTATATGTATATGTGTATATATGTATATATGTACAAACATGCCACAAATATTGATTGATATATGTAGAGCATAATACTGAATAGGCAAATACCAGTAAAGGTGTCCTTTTTCAATAGTAATTCAAAAGGGTTTTTGTAGAAATTAAAATAAATTCAGTAGAGACACAACACTACATATACAGAAGGAAGCAGTAATTTAATAGGGACTGTGAAGGCATACTGCGGTAAATGTGTGGACGTGTGTAGTAATGCAGTAATAAGTGTGAAGGAATGAGTAGTTTTTATGTAGTCATTTCCCAAAAGCCAATAATGACACAGAAGTAATAAAGTAATACTCATGCAAGTGATTTAAATGATCATTATGTAATAATCACCAGTAAGCATACGCTCCAAATTACTACACAAATCACTACTAGTTTGCTACAACATCTCAATAGCAATGAAGTAGTGGAACCAGTAGGTTTTGTAAGTTGCGATTAGAAGTGATACAATAGTTTTGTTTTGTTTTTTCATGAGGGTAGGCAGTCTATAAACTGTTTCTCACAAGTGCTGATAACTGTCTTATAATTTATCGAAAAACATGTTAATAATGAGGTGAATAATAGCAGCACTAGCTGATATTTTTAAAGACACCAACCCAACCCGGGTGACTCATTATCTCATATCACTGAGGCTTGTCATTATCATTAACCACCATGAGAATTTGACCCTGGAAGCTTCCGAATATTTGAATGAATCACATCATGTGAAGTGTGTAACCTTGAGTTTGTGCCACAGACTTTGGTTTCATCTCCATTCCTACACTGCCCTCTACTGCTAAAAGAGCAAAATACCTCATGTGAATGTCAGTGGTAGTTAACTGTAAATTATGCAAACAGCCGTCAGAATACCACACATAGATCAGCTTTATTTTGATTATATTCATATGTAAATGGTATTGAAAATTGGAACAGTGCAAAGTGTCGCTTTAGAAAGTCTGTTATTGGTTTATTAATCAGAATTGTTCTTGTGGGCGGAAGCAAAAATAGGACTGTGACCAAAGAAGATGATTTACATATCTATCATGCATGTGCAAATGTTTGTGGGCATCTCCAAATATGATCAAATCCTGTGTGTCATGGCCTCACGCATGTCAGAGCCATGCTCTAGTCTTGTGCCTCTGCATCTTTTTCTGTAAAATGCATGCCAAATAAAAGAAAAAAAGTTTCTATCTGAGTTTGATAGTGCTGGCGGTGTCCTGAAAATCTCTCTCAGTGGGGGAAATTCCACTGCCTTTTTATGGCTTTCAGTTGGGGGTTAGCTTTTCCTAATTGGTGAGAGGGTGCAGATGTGCACCAAGTTATTAATAACAGCAAATATTTCCAGGGCTGAGGGTTTCGCTTCTGATCGGAGCTGTTATGATTTTTCCGTGCTGAACAAACAACCCCACAATAGAGAGATAAAGTTGTTAACCTTTTCTCTTGAGCAATTACGCCTTCTTCATTTACGCACATGTGTACCACGAAAGAACTGCACTTTGGAAAGAAGAAATATTTGCTGCGTCTATTTCCTGACACTTTTATATCGTTATCTTGGCTGTTTACGAAGCGATCCAGAAAATTTACTTTTGTCTTTCTTCTTTTACTGAAATTAATAGTCAGGTAGAGTAAACGAACTGAAGAAATCTCCCCACAAACAGAAGAAAAACAAAGCTCAAACTGCTTCTCATCCAGCTTCATTAATGGGAAAACTGACTTGTGATTAAGGTCACACACACTAAGTCAAGTGACTCATCTTTTTCCTTTATCTTCGCTGCGTATGGGAAGATTAACAGGACGATGGAGGGTGCAAACTCATTTCAGACCGAGTCCTTTCCCTTTTCAAGTGTGACTGATCAGTGAAGTCAATTCAAACTTTGTCCCTAGAATCTGTGGGGGTGTAAAACCATATTTTTTCCTGCCTGTGGTGACCTTCACTTCTCGCTGGCCGTGGGCTGCTTGTTCCATTTTACTTTTTACTCTCATAATTGCTAATCATTGCTCCAGTTGAGGGTACTTCATGGTTCAGCAGGGGTACTGAAAACACTGAAGCCAGTAGCCTTTCATAATGACCCTGTAACATGCGAGAAGTTTCGATTCAGGCAGTTGCCTGCACATAAACAATGTCAAGCCCCTAACCACAATCAGCCACCCCCTCACATCCACTGCACTGAGCCATACTGCTATATTGCTATTGTCATGGTTGGGAGGGTTACTTTAAAGGGTTATTCCAAAACAATTACTAATTACCTGTTAATAAATGTAGTCAGTAACCTAATCCAAACATCACAATATTAAAGTAACATACTTTGATTACTTTCCATTAGTTTTCAATTACCTCAGTACCAAATATGGTATTTAGCCAACCGGATTTCTGCGTTAGCAGTTGGTCTGTGTAGCTAATGTTAGCCGTTGGTCCATGTAGAAAACATCAGCAGTTGGTTTGTGTAGTAAACATTAACTTTTGGTCTGTGTAGCTAATATAAGCAGTTGTTCTATGTGGCTAATGTAAGCGGTTAGCTTGTGGAGCAAGAGCAGTTGGTCTGTGTAGCTAATGTCAGTGGTGGTTCTGTGTAGAAAACATTAGCAGTTTGTCTATGTAGCAAACATTAGCAGATAGGCTGTGAAGCAAACATTAGCAGTTGGTCTCTGTGGCTAATGTAAGTGGTTGGTCTGTGTAGTTAACCTTAGTTGTTCGTCTGTGTTGCTAATATAAGCAGTTGGCCTGTGTAGAAAATATTAGCTTTTGGCCGGTGAAGCAAATATTAGCGGTTGGCCAGTGTAGCTAATGTTGGCAGTCGGTCTGTGTAGCTAACATTAGTAGTTTGCCTGTGAAGCTAACATTGTTGGTTGATCTTTTCTCTAAATATTTCTTTAAATTTTGGAGACCAACGGTTTTGAGATGGCTGCAAAATGGCCGCCTGACAGACCTGTCTCTAAAAACACACTTATGCCAATAACTTCGTCAATTTTAAAGCTTTTCTATATTTGACTTTAATATATTTTTGAATAACTATGTTGGATACTCCTGGGACACTTGCAAATAGGATTTATAATGAATCAATGGTTTCAATCAGGTGTAGGGAACACAAAAAGTCACAGTTGTATAAAACTGTTGCAGGCAGAGGCATCAGAATTGACGCTTTAGCGTCGATTTCTACCCGTTTTCATTAAAAATGTATTACTTGATAATTAATTGATAATCTTAAAATGGCAGTAATTGCATCTGATTTGACATTGTTTTGTCTGGTGTAGCCATCTGTTGAATAAAGGAAATTAAACCAAAAAAAAAAAAAAGAAAAAACAAGGAAAAATAAAGATGCAAGGTGTTTTATCTTATTCATTATTAATGACTAAACAATTAATTGATTGTTAATATTTTCAAGGAAAATGGTAGAGAAAATGCACAAAACACAAAAGCCTTATTCTTGCAAATGCCATTAGGAGCAGTAAGAAGAGATAGAGGTGCCTGATTTCTTCCTCACACTATCTGTCTCATGTACTGCTGTTAGGATATAATAACAGTTTCAGCAAATATAACAAGTTACCATTTGTAGCTTTAAAAATCCAGTGCCATGCTACCAGTTAGCCTAGCTTTCCTAATGGTCCACTGTTCTTACCTCACACTTACAAGTTTTTTTTTGTCATGCCCACAAGCCCAAAAAAATTCATGCCCCCCACCCAACGTCATTGTTTTTTTTTAGCAACAGCAACAATATTGGGGGAGCAACAAATCAAAAAGGGGCCAAGTTTAGTTTTATTTTAAAAACTGAAATGATTCAGGTCAACAAAATAGCAGCAAAACTTTTTATTCCTACGTCATATTCGTTTAACTCAGTTCTGTGATATATTTGTCCTCTGGTCATCCAAATGCTCCCAGTTTGATAACCACTGCATTAAAGGAACAGTCCAACATTTTGGGTAATATGCTCATTTGCTTTCATAGTTGGATGAGAAGATCAATACCAATCTCGGGTTTGTAGTAAATTTAAAGCTACAGTCACCAGATGGGCAGCCTGACTTTGTGCAAAGGTATCAAAACCTGTCCATCAATACTTCTAAAGCTCACTATAATTAACATAATATTCCATCTTTGTTTAATTAATACTTACAAAACACAAATAACAAAGGGGACATGTTAAGGTTTTATAGGAGCTCATGTAGTGGAGTATTTCTGCTTGTATAGATCAGGTCCACTGTGTTCACTGGTCAATGTTACTCCAATTTATTGGTAGAAATGGAATATAGTATATTTTTATTAATGTATAATGATCTGAAGATTAAAATCATTGTGTTTTTGTTACCTTAAAATGAGAGGTTTATTTTTATACAGGGCGGGTGTCTTCTTTCATGGAGGCCACCATGTTGCACCACCATGTTTCTACAGTAGCCCAGAATGGACAAACCAAACACTGGCTCTGGATATAGCCTTTTGCCAGTTTCATAGCCACCTGCGGTTAAGGGAAGGGAAGAGTAAGCCGAGGTGTTTGCAATCTGCAAGCTCACCAATAAGTGCAACTAAATGCTACACACTGGTCCTTTAAACAAACAATATATCATGTGTTAGTTGGTGAGCTTTAACGTGGCTGGCAGGCAGATTTTGTTTCCCTCAGACAGAAACAACCCAGCTAGCTGTTTCCAGTCTCTATGCTAAGCTAAGTTAATAACTGACTGCTGGCGGTAGATTCAAATTTACCTTACTGACATGAAAGTGGTATCAATATTCTCATCTATCCATCAAAATGTTAATGCACACCAACTTTTAAAAAAAAGAAATCACAGGGGGTCCCCAAAACTTAAAGCTCCGAGGTCCTAAAAATCAGATTTGCACATTAACTACAATCACAATTTTAGCATTCATACTCCCTTTCCAAAGTTTAATTGAAGCACTTTTCAAGCATCTTCATCACATGTTGATATTATTGTGTTATTATCAACTACAATTATATTTTGTGATAGAAAGTTTAATATTGCAAACTGTGCCACGTGTCTGTAAATAGTCCTGGCTTCCTATGAGGGTTATGAATTTTGTGCATTTTCGTTAACCAATAGTTGAAATTGCTAACAACTGATTACTTCATTTTAAAAGTTTCTGTTTCCTTCTCTCTTTTTTTCTTATTTAAAATTTAATTTTAAGTTTCCTCATCAAATGAATGCCTCCCCCAGACAAAACAATGTCAGTTTGGGAATTCATTGATAAATGATTAACTTCCTATACAATCTCGCTCAGCAAATATCTGACTTATTTAATTTCAGACAGATTTATTTTTCTTTTACAGAGAAACTTCTTTTGATTATAAATGCTGCCAATCCCTACCAAGCCAAATCTCCTGTGACCTGTTTTGTCTTTTTCTAATCATCTATGTATAATCATCTATACCTTTCCTATAAATAGCAGAGCAAGACAATGCAAAAACCCCTGAGGTGTGAGGTGACAAGATAAGCCAAAACACACAAGTATTTTAGGTGATCTGGATGTGGGGAAATTCCGAAACTACAAAACCACTTGTAGGACACTTACAGGTACTAAAATAAAAATAACTCTGCTGACGTTACTGAGTTTATTTTGTCTTATGAGGATGCAGACAGCGAGAGTAGGAGTGTGATGTCTGCATTAGCAAATGCACCTCTGAGAGGAGGAGGAGGAAGCTGCCCCTGTTTGTCGATATACCACAGCTGTCATCATGTCAGGTGGGAGTTGAGAGAGGAAGCCCACTTTCGATTACATCGCACTTACAATTTTCTCACCTAAGTGGCGAAACTACAACTTAGCAAACTTAGCAGTAAGTTTCATTGGGACGAAATTGAAAACAAACATTCTGTACCTTTGACTGTGGTCAGACAGATGCATGGGCCAATATGTGAGTTGTGTTTCATCAAAAATGGAGACAGGTACGGAATAAATATTGACATTTAGTCATAACCTTGGCAATAGCTTTTGTGCAGAGATGAAAAGACATACAGCTTTCCAGTAAAAGTATAGAAAATGTGCTTTCATTGAGAGAGCAATTTGTTAATTGCCATGTTTGTTATAATTTTTATGGTGATATTCTGTTAACTTGATGATCCTGGGAAAAACTACAATGTGTAAAATGGCAATGTGGCAGTGGAGGCCCAAACGTTAGAGAAGTGAGCTTGTGACCAGAAGGTTGCCGGTTCAATCCCCTGACCGGCAGGATAACAGCTGGGTGGGGTAAGTGAAAGGCAGCGCTTGCCCCTCTCTTGTTACAATTACTGAGGTGCCCTTGAACAAGGCCCTTAACCCCAACCGCTCCAGTGTTGCTGCTCATTCACTGGCTGATAAGACTGTGGTTGTACTGGGCAGCTTCCAGGTGTGAATGTGTGATTTTTTTTTTCTTTCCTGCAAAAAAGAGCATCACTCTCAGTGTACCTGCCCTGAATAAATAAAGGTTAAAAACAAAATGTTGAAAAAGTTTCTTTGGTTATCCTATTGGTCTGCAGATAATGATTTGCATAGGAGATATCAGTATGTCTGCAGGTCTGAACTGCTGCTGTTAATTCTTTCCTTCTCTACTGGTGATGCATTTGCATTTTTTAACATGAACAAAAAGTTCCCCCTTGTGGAAAATGTGGTGCAGCCACCTAAATGCACAAACTGAGTTTGTGAGTGAGTTATGAGCCAGGGCCCCGTTGCCCAGAGCCCCTTAGCGTAGGCTGCACCTTAAGGTCTCCCTGAAGCTTACAGGCTGTTTCCCAGAGCCTCTGTAGCTAAGGTATACTTTCTGAAAGGTTTACCTTTAGAAGGTCGGTCTGAACCACTTGTAAGCTGTCCCTTAATGATGCGCTGTGTTCATACTGTCACAGCTTTAACTTTACTAGACCAACATCATGCTTTTCAAATGGACAGTTGCAGTATAGTTCACACCTAGGCTACTTGTGCAAATGACATCATTAGTTTAACATTAACTTCATGAAAATTAATTATGAAAACAACATTTCTGTGCAGAACACATCATGAGAATGTTGTCATTTAATCTGTCTATTGCTGTCATGATGGTAGCCTAATAAAATAAAGAACCTCTCCATAACACTCATCCAATTTGTGAAAAATTGTAGATTTTTTTATTTATTTATTTATTCATTTATTTTATGCAATGAAGCTAACTGAGGATATGACTTTTCCGATTGTGTGGTTATTCTATAGTGGCCTGAACCTCAGACTGACCCTGAGTGCTGAACACTGCCAGCAGAGAAGCACAGGGCATAGACATAGGACACAAACTAAATATGCACACACACAGCACACACATAGGATACATATATATCAGAACTATCACAATGTCTTGTCTGGATTCTAAACAGATGAAGCAGATGATCCTCAGTAGACTTGGCTCCCTTTGTTATATTATCAGATTGAGGTAAAATAATTTTGGCATCATTTGTTATATTAAAACGTCATTTAAACTTTACAAGTGCTTGATTGATGCGTGCACGTGACAGCTTCCAGCTTAACATGTACCTCAGCAGCTCTTCCTTACCTGCTAAGGGACAGTCTGGGAAACACTCACAGGAAAAGAAGTTCCTTTGCTAAGATATACCTTAGAAACCGACAACACTAAGGTACATTGAAACTTGGGAATGTGGCCCAGGTCTGTAAGTTAATTAGCCTGAGAGGAAAGATTCAGTCCTCTTAATCGCTGCCCACATCTCAGAGTTGTTCAGCAATTCCAACAGAATGACTAAAGTGAAACGAATCGGCAATTCAGTCAGATTATGCGGTGAGTTCACTTGCATCTGCCTGAGCTTGAGGAAACACAAAGTTTGCCCCAGTTTTCTATGGGATGCATATGACGGCGTATAGGACCACATTAAGGGAAAGTTAAATTACCTCGTTGTGGCAGTTTTCATCCACCCATAATGTCACAGTGTTGTCAAAGTTGACCTTTGACCCTCCAGTATTAAAATGTCATCACCTCATCATTTTCTCCTATTAGACATTTGTGTGAAACTTTACCACAAGTAGCTTATGAATTCTTGAGTTATGGCCATAAACACATTTTGTTTTGTGGTCTCAGTGAACTTTGACGTTTGACCACCAAAATCTAATCAGTTCATTTTTTGACTACATGTGGACGTGTGCAAAGTTTGAAGAAACTCCGTCCAGGTGTTGTTGAGATCTCAGGTTCACAAGAATGAGACATACACACATACAAACTGGCGACACCAAGGAGAGAGGGAAGATTTGTGAATCAAGTTGAAAATCCCAAAGATGAAGTTGAAATGTCAACAGTAAAGTTGGACTTTCAGTATTAGTGCCATGCATGAGAAAAAAAAAATCAGATTAGGATTCCCCCCCCCCCCCCCCAAACCTAAGAATGCCATGCTCAGATTTGAAATGTTACATCTTCTGTGGCCAACCCAAAACTTCGATCACAACTCTAAGACTAACTGTACCAGTACCGTACATGTAACACCTGTGAAGAATGACACACAATTTAAATCCCATGGCCTTGTTTTACTGGTTCTTATTACTTTTAAATTTAAAAATGTTCTATTAATTTATATTTCATGACCTCTCAAGGCCCACCAGCAGGCCATTGCCTACACTTTGGGAATGACTGTTGTAAAACATGTAAGACATCAGATCCAGGTGAAATCTTCTGAGAACCATGAATGTTCAAAAGTTCAAGGTAATCAATTCAGAAATTGCTGAGCAGGCTTGGAGTTATGTAATTCGGATTTTTAAAAAGATGACTGCACTCTGTTAAAAAAAAGTAATCAGATTACTGATATATTTAGTAAAATCTGGGGTTATTAAAAGGATAAATTATTTCAAAATAAATAACAATATTCTACCATACACTCATTATAACACATCGCATGACTCACAACACCATTCTAGTCTCCAATAAAATCATACCTAATCTTACACTTGCCAATTCATTACTTTAGCCACTATTGAAAAATGTCTTTCAGCTGTCAAATGCTGTCATCACCCAAGGATAAAACACTTTTACACGTAAGAACAACCACTAGGATTGCCACCTGTCCTGTATAATACTGGACTGTCCCTTATTAAAAAAAAATAAAATGATCTAAAGACCCTTAGTAAGAGAATGTTGGAGCTATTTTTTCTTTTGTTCTGACTGGAGATATTATTTTTTTGATTAATGGTGTAATTTAGATTTGCCATTGCTTTGTATGATCTGTGTTACTTTAACATTTAACAGTATTGAATAATAGAACAATTAAATATGTGCTGTGTGCCCTACATGTCTCTGCATCCACCTTGACTCCCTGCTGAATACACCTTTCCAGTGGGATCACAATAATCCTGATTTATAGCATCCAAACTATCCAAATTTGCACCCTAGAGTTTTGAAATACCCAAAACAACATTTGTTTTTGTAGGATCAAGATCACATAGCCTGTTTTTTAAATACCCACTTTTAGCCTTTTTTAATCTCATAATTCATATTTGCATCTTTTTATTTCATAATTACGAATTTTGACTTTTTAAAATCTCAGTCTTATGATTTAGGATGGGGATATTTTTTGCTTCAGTGGCAGAAACGGGCTTCCATAAAAACTGGAATATTGTGTAAGGAGGAGGGGTTTCTGGAAGCTAGGGCGACACGATGCAACCTGTAGATCAACTACTGCACTTGAACCGCTGCACAACTCAGCCTTAACGATTTTCCAAACAAAGTTCGTCTTGTTCTTGAAACGATCTCTGCTTGTCGTCTGGCCAACGCACGCGCGCCAGACACGCCCACGTTTGAGGAGCTTCACGTGAACGCCAACCTGCTGATGAGTATTAAGCATCACTTTCAGCCGTGGTAAGTTTGTCGTTTTTTTTTGTGTGATACATTTTTAGTTTACAGCGCATTATATGACGTCTGCTTCTAAAATAGTATAATTTTACCCTCAAATTGTTTCTCTGAACAAGCATGAGGGATAGAAACATCTGACGACCGCTAACGCCAGAGCACAAGATTAGCACCAGTCCAGTACTGGTAAAATATGCAAGTGGCAGCTAGATTGGATTTACTCACCAGCCAAAAAGTGGTTCTAAAATATGAACATTGACCAGCCAACTGGAAAGATAATGTTGCATCTTTGTTAACTGTTCTGTGGTTCTTTCTAACCATCAGTGGGTTAGTTAGTGGGCTTGTTTTGAATATTAGCTAGCGTTAGCTAGCTAATGCTAGGCAGTTGTTGCTACCCTGAATAAAGTTTGAAAGGAGTGTTACAATAAATCCCTCGCATATCGAAAAATATTTCTGTTATTACCGTATTTGTCAATGTGACATAAGTAGCACAAGCAGAGTTGGGAGGGTTTCTTAACAATGCATTTGATAGTTACTAATCACGTATTAAAAATATAGTCAGTACTCCAAGCAGCACTGTAGTAAAGTAACGTAACTTGATAAGTTATCAATGATAACTTTCCATTAACGCTACTTTTGGATTACCTCAATATAAAATATAGTTTAACTGTTTACACTGATATAGTGTTTTATGGCTGCAGCTAATAGTTGTTTGCTTTATTAATCGCTTAGGTGTTTGATCCATAAAATGTCAGAAAGTGGTGGGAAATGTTGATCAGAGTCCAATAGAGCGTCCTCAAATGTCCACAGCTCGAATAATTCAGTTTGCTGTCAGAGAGGAGTCAAGAAACTAGAAAATATTCACATTTAAAAAGTTGAAATCAGAGAAATATGGTCTCTTTTATTAAAAAGACTCAAAACAGTTAATCATCTGAATACAGATGCAGATTAATTTAAGTCAATTAATAATAGATTAATCGCTGCAGCTCTTAAGTGTTTAATGTTTGTTGTTTGGTTTATTAGTTTGTCCAGCTGTCCCTTCCTTTGTTGTATACCACTGATTTAAAGCCACAAAATGGCAAAAATTTCCACTCAGCAAAGCAATTATTTTATTAGAGGACATGAAAATGAATTGTCAACTGTGTGTGCATTGTGCATGCTACCATATAGTTTTTTTTAGGTAAATGTACCTGTATTCAGATTACATCTTGTTTATCTGTAACTGTAATGGAATACAGTTACCTTTTTTCTGTGTCCAGATGACATAATCATGACACATGTAATCTGTTACTCTCAAGCCTGAGCACAAGGTTAGTCAATGGATGTCCTTGAAAAATTTAAGGACTCCTAAAAAACAAGGTGCAAAAAGAACTTTATCCATTGGCCAAATGGCTGGTGAATGTTCAGATTTGACTAGACACTCAATAGATAGCCATTTGGCTTTTGGTAGGTGAGTGAAACAAATCTATCAGCGGCTTGAATATTCCCCCAACATTTGATTTCTAAACATTGGGCCCTGTCTGAATGTCTGTTATTTTCTTTGGGATTTCTAACCAACATGTTCCTGAGTGTTAGCATACAGATATTAGTGGGTGCTGATATTGTAATGTGAAACATGATATTGTCTTAGATTATATTCTGATACAATATTGTCTTATCTTGGTTTTAAAGGGTGCATTACAGTAAAGTGATATATTTTTCTGAACTCATCAGACTTTCTGTTTATTTGCCTCTACTCATTTAGTCATTATATCCACTTTACTGATGATTATTTATCAAAAATCTCATTGTGTTAATATTTTGTGAAAGCACCAATAGTCATCCCTACAATTCTGTAGCAGTATTGAGGTAAAAAAAAATTCAATAGTAGATTTTGTCCCACCAGCCCACATTGTTTGTTATTCCAGAGAAAAAGTGTACATTGAGACATATATTGTTTCTCAAATTGCCTAAAAAACAAAATATTATTTAAAGCCATATATTGCATCAAATTTTCATTTTCTTTGGGAAAAAAAACTATTAGTCTGGAAATTATCTTGCTTTTAACAATGCGTTTACACATACATTCATCCATATCATGGCTGCCTCATGTATCATCCATCTGTTTGGAGCGATGGTTCTACACTTCCTCAGAAATTTAAAATCATAATGATGTCACATGTGTTGGGGTCCGTGCCAAACAAATGTTTTTTTTTAACATCCAGGAAAGAAGATTTACAGGCCAGGCCATCTCTGCACCACTACAGTCCTTCAGCATGATGCTGATTTTTCACACATATTACACATTTATCAAAAAAATGCAGCTTCTGCAATTTGCGACTTTGCTATATTGCAAATTCAGTAATATTAATAATTAATATTAATATTAATTGTGCCGCTCTAGTAGTTGTAGTTTCACGTCAACTATGGAGTAATGACAGTTTTGTGTTCTCTCTGTGAAAGCTTTCAGGATGTTTCAAACTCGTGGATCATTTCGAGGTTCCAGAGGAGCCTCATTTGCAGAACTCCTTATGAAGAATTTGCCCACAACGACAGAACCATCTGAATCATGTGAAGCTCTGTCTACCTCTAATGGTCGTGGCAAAGATGTCTTCACCCAACGAGTTAGAGGTGAGAGGTCATTTGATAACTAATCCAGATAATAACTTGCAGACTACATGAATCCCCTGTGACAGTGGTTTCTGTTGCAGGGCAGTTAACTTTTTCCCGTAGCCAAATAAGAAATCTATTTAAGTGTAAGATTTTAATTAGCTCTTTCTACACTTTTCCTTATTTCAACTAAGGTCATGCCTTCAAGCCAAAAGTTTCACCGAAGACGCTGATAGACAGATACAGGCAAGGCGAGACAAATGGTGTGTCTTTACTTCATCAGCTCGCTCAGGTTTTGCAATTTCACCTGGAAATCAAGGAGACAGTGACCACAGGTAAAACTCCTCAGCATATCTGTGTTGATTTCAGGTCACTTCAGAGACTACTGTTGTTGATGGTCCATGTTGACGGATTTACAGTATATGAGGCCTGTGTTCAAATTCTAATCTTGGTCTTTTGATTCCTAATGACTGATGACTGAGTTTTTTCAGGACTGCAGCAAACAAACAATCATCTAAATTATTGCTGAATTTGGTAGTTGTTTTCTTGATTAATTTATGATCGCTTTGTTAACAAAAATACAAAACCCAAAGATATTCAGTTTATCATAAAATACAACACAAATCAAATCCTCCCAATTGAGAAGCTAGAGCTATGTAATGGTGGCATTTTTGCTTGAAAAATTCTGATCAGTTGATCAAATCGAATACTTGACCAATCATTTCAGCTTGTGTTCTTTTTTTGTGTGAGGACTAATTTCAGCAGTAGAATCTGGCAACCAGAATATTTGATTAATTTGATTTGAACAATGACAAGATTTTTGAATTTAGTTGAGTGAAATTTTTTAAGAAAGAAAGTTGACAATGGTAAGCCATTCTGATATCCAGTTTACAGTAAAACAAATTATATCAGCAAAGTACCTCATCTTTGAGTCAGAATGATAACTTATTTGTCCAGTGGCCACAGTTGCCATCCCAAAATTCAAGTCTGTGTTTTCATTCCAAACACATATTAACTCTGCTGATTTCACTGATTATGGCTTCTGTCACTGCTAAAAGGCTCGAGCCAATGATCAGCTAATTAGCGTCTCTAGAATCTGACTGCTCAGTCCACATGGTGACTGAAAGCAAAAGACATATCCACTGAGTCAGGTATAAAGATTTGTCTTCAATCAATTTCTTAACTTTTTTTTTTTCCCAGGCAATGTACCAGGGCTTTATTTTGCCTTTCGTGTGGTGATTGATGGGGTTGAATATGAAACAGGCATGGGCACAACCAAGAAGGAGGCTCGGCTCAAAGCTGCAGTGCTCGCTGTGCAGGACCTGCTTCCCACGTTGGAAAATCTGAATTCTGGCCTTCCTGAATCATCAGGTTAGGGTCTAATGCTAAAAAAGTACAATGTCTTTCTGTAGCAGACTTTGATGATTTGTCTCGTGCTTGTAAAGGTTATCCTCATCTAGCAGATTAGTTTCCCTCCCTTATGATTGATGTTTCAGTACATGCCATCATAACAGGTAGGCCAAAGTAAGACCTAAGTACCCTGCAGCAGAGATATAATACTTTTCATGATGGTGGTTATCATGTCTGTTGAAGAGTGGATTAGGAACACATACTAACATCATCAGTGTTTCCCCTATATGCATTTACCAGCTGCAGTACACTGCTGCTGAAATAGGACCACTGCTCTTTGAATGAGGTGAGCAGGAGGAGGGGAGAGGGCTGAGTCTCATCTTCTCACAAACTAACATTGATTTGCATATCAAATGCTTAATATCCAGGTCAGATAACACACAGGTGAGTAAAACCTAGGCTATATACGAGAGAGGAGGTGGCTCTGTCTCATCTCTTTAAAAACTGTTATATTATGTGGCACTATGGACGCTTCATATGGACCCACCCACTGGTCAAATGTGGGTAGATTTCAGCAGGGTTTGGGTAACACACTTAATCTTCAGCCACTCTACAGCCACTTTGGCAGGTGGGCAGTGAAATAATCTCAATACTGGATTGTGACATTTTTAACTTGGTCAGTTTGCAGGAGGGTGGAGCTGAGCTCCTCCACACACACTGGACAGCAGTGGGGCTTCAGAGCAGAGCTCAAAGCAGAGGGAATGACACAGACTTTAGGATATATTTTATAACAATGACAATCTTCATTATCCATAAATGCAACAAAAAGGAGACACACAAACTCTACCTGGAGTAACTTGCTGCTCCCTCTTAATCCACAACCAGTCTGTTTTAGTCATGCAGAGTCCCTTGCAAGATATTTACATTACATTTAGATAGGATCCCCATGAAGAAATAACACACATACAGTTCTTGATACACCTCTTTTATAAGCTAGACAGACATTTCTTCTCAAGAGCCCGTCTGATGCCAGCAGACACACACCTGCAAGTTTGTGTGTGTGTGAGTGAAGCGTGAGCACTCTCTGGACGTTCTTCACCTCCACTGCTACAACTCCATCCTAGGGGAAAGACAGTCCATGAATGAGGTTTCTTGACAATTTTGGATGTGGTTGACAGTGAAATCATGAAAGAAGAAAATTAGCTTAGGAGTAAATGAAGGGTGCATTTGGAATGTTCTGAAGCGCACAGGTATCACTGCTTAAAGGAAATACTGGGTAGACAAGTTCTGTGACCTTTATTTTTACCATGAGAATAAAAAAAGGAGAGAATAATGCATACTAAACATGATACAGGCTCAATTTAAGCAGTTACAGGCAGGTAGAGGATGATTATTGAGAGTGCTTAACGATGTCTGGATCTTATAAGGTGACTCTTCATTCATTTCCATGCCTGTTTTATTCCCCAGGTGTCCCTCCGCCCCTGCCAGTAAAAGAACAACCCTCCATCTCTGACATCCATCCTTGTCGAGCCATTCACGGTAATTCTTGATTTCTGTATAACTGTCTTGACCCTTTGGCCAAGCACTACACCAGTGTTTCCCAATCCTGGTCCTCAGGGCCCACTGCCCTGCATGTTTTAGATGTTTCCCTGCTCCAACACACCTGATTCAAATGATCAGGTTGTTATCAGGCTTCTGCAGAGGCTTGATGATGAGCTGATCATGTGAATCAGGTGTGTTGGAGCAGAGAAACATCTAAAACATGCAGGACAGTGGGCCCTGTGGTCCTCAGGGATTGGGAAACACTGCACTACACGTTAGCAAAAAGAAATATTTTTAATCAAAAATTTAGAGGTATGTGGCACTTCATTTGTACGCCTTCCTTGGTTAATCTAGCTGCATGTCTTGAACGATTGTGTTGAATAAAGTTAAAAGTCAACATTTTTTTTCTCATTATCATTGTTTCAGCTGTGAAGCACAGCCAAAGCAAAAAAAAATAGTCATACTGAAATATTTTAGGATCATACTGTATGAAGCAAGAAGGGGAAAGTTCAGTGAATACTGTATAAACACGTGCTACTGTGGAATATACACATCTCTACAAATACCTTTCTTATTCAGGTTGTCTCAAATAACATCTATTAACAATTTAACTTTTTTTTTTTTTTCAGAAAGGAAGAATTCTGTCAACCTTCAGATTCCACACGCTGTCAGGGATCAGCTGACCAAACTGATGAACAGCCACCCGGAGTTCTCTGCTTGTGCAGGCACCACAGCAGCATTCATCATTCAGACTTGTAAGTGAACTCTCACAAGGAAGAATCTGGGGTGTATCTGACAGTGAAACAACAGGTAGTTTCATTTTAAATTAGTTTTCTCAGTCCGATTGTGTGGTTGAATCATATTAGCTATAACAGTGTTTCCCAAAGTTTTTTAAAAATGACAAGCTATCACTGCCCCATTCACAAAAGGCCTTATTAATAAATCTCTGAAAAATTCATTTGTGCATAACTGAATGTTTGTGACCATTTCTACTGCTATTTCCGTATCACCTTCCATCATCTCAACATGGTATTGAAAACCAATACGCTAGATAATTAATTAATGCATGTAGATTGAGTTAACAGGCCCATCCCATTGTTTTTATTTCCTCTTATATGGAACAAAAGAAGTGCATTTACACAGAATTAAAAGACTCTTGTTTCTTCCTCTCATCAGTAAAACAATGTACACATTTTAAATGATTTATAAAAGATGTACTATGGCTATGAATATTAAATTTGCTGGATTCTCCCATAGTCTTATATATTTGGTGACCCAAGTAAAATTTCCTGTGACCGACCTATGGCTCACGACCCAGTCACTGGGAGTGACTGATTTTGTTGCAATCCACTGGAAGAACCCAAATGCAAAACACAGACTCAAAAAACAGAGTGACGAACAGGGGTTTATTGTAAAAGGTGTGTGAGGCTGCAGGGGGAGGGAAATCCAGGGGTAGGAGTCTGAGGGGCGCAGTCGGATGGCAGGGGAGCTGACAAGGTTGGAGGGGTTTGGCTGGCTGAAAACGTGGCTGGCAGGCAGGCAGGCAGTGGTCCTGAAGCAGCAGGAAAAACAGGGTAAGCATCCACAAAAAACTTTTCTTATCAAAACACAAGGTAACTCTATCTAGAGACGGACTTGGGGCGTGACTGTACCGTAATAGTAACACAACGATCTGGCAAGGACTAGAGAGGAGAGCCGGTGTTAAATACAGCAGGGTTGATTGCTGGATGGATGACAGGTGAGCAGCAGGGAGCAGGTGAGATGAATGAATGATCAGGGAACCAGGAAAGTGAGGGAGTCGCCACGCCTACAGCACAGACACAGAGACAGACAGGGGGAGGGGGAAAACAGCACAAGGAAAAACACAGAAACCCGTGACACGGCCTGGACCGTGACAGATTTATAATAACAATTTCCCATGGGTGTGCATGTTATAAAGACAGTTCTACATTTTAATCTATTGTCAGGAGATTATCAAGATTTAAAAGAGAGAAACAAATTGTCAATCTTCTCTCAACTTTAATGAATTAAAATTTAAATATTTCATTAAATTTGCACAGTATTTCTCATAATTACAAAGGGAAATTACACCAAAGAAGGGAAAAAAGTGATCAGAAATGATTTTCAGTTTTGCCCTGAATGAATTCACAGACCTTACAATATATGCTACAGTATACATGATGAGTTCATGCGATCCACTTCAGTTGATCCTTTGCTAAGCACCACCCTCCCTAGTTACTGTTGTTATGCCTGTCAAGCTTTCCATTCTCGCACTGCACATACGTACTTTACAGTGATAATGGTAGCACACACTTATTGAAGGCTGGGTGGCAGAAAACTTTTTTATTCTGCATTATATGACCAATTAACAAGCCTGTTGGATGATATTTTTCCTACGGGTGACCCTCTTTTGTTTATACAAGCGTGGCAGATTGAACATTGAAATTAGGATTAATTGTTAAATCACAAAGTCCTTGATTTGACGGAGAAGTCAATGAAAGCAGCTTCTCATTTCTAGTTGACAACTGTGGATTTTGTCAGCTAAAATGATGACTCTCGCTAGCAGATTTCATTTTCAAGTGGAGCTGGTTATTATAAGCTAATGCTAATGCTTAAACTCTTTGAGTCAGCTGAGAAGTCCGTCCCCAACTGACTTTTTAATGTTTCCATCTTTCACATTTTAAAATGAGACCACTGTAAAGTGTTGGGGCTGCGTGCATGATATAGTGTTAATGCAGTTGGTAGATGTAAGACTTTTTTTTAGCCTGTGACACAGATTCAACTAAAGTTTTTCCAGGCGACGTTTCAGTCCTTTTTCTCATACCCTGTATGTCACTAATAACAAAATAGAAAAATATTGGTGTTTTCACTGGGCTCATTTTGGAGTAATAAATTATTCAGATTGTTGGCATGTTGTTGATAGTCTGAAAGGAATGCCAAAAAATTCTAATATAATCAAATATAACCACACTGCAACTTACTACAAGGCTAAATACTTGTAAAATGGACTTTACAAGCCTTACAAATGTATTTATTGTAGTGTTTGTACTACTATTAATGGTACTTTGGCATTATGCATATTGTATATAATACATGCGTATATAATACTTCATACTGTATAATGGATATGGGACAAAAAAAATGATTGTGTTAAATGTTTCTAAAATGTGAATATTTTCTGTTAGCCAATACTAACTCATACTTTCAGGCAAAAATTTTCTCTGCTTTGTGGAAACAAACAAATAGCTGCGGACTTCACATTTTGAAGTATATCACTCCAGCTTCAGCTCTCTGCAAATACAATGCTGATCAGCTACAGCAAAACAGCAAAACACTCGACTGACAGTTTCAAAGTTCAGTTTCATAAGGCAGTGGTGGCTGGTGAATTTTCCTCAAGGGAGGCTATTGTAAAAATTAGGCAAACATCTTAAGGTATTGCACCAGAGTATTTTAATGTACGAAAAGGGCCTTTATTAGTACTTGCAGAACTAAATGAACATTTTTTTAGCCTAATGGAACTTAGTTAAGGTAAGTTAAAGTACTTCAATTAGTGCAAATCCTTTATCATAATTATATTTCATTTTACAATTTATGCTTAAAGACTTAAGTAGGCAAAAAGTACCTGAATAAGTATGAAAGAAATCTGATACCACAAACCTTCAGACAGTGGAAGAAAATTATGAACACACTAAAACCTATTAGAAAACAACAAGATTTAAGAATAGATAGATAAATTAATTATAAATTGCCATCTTTTTGCCATCAATTTAATAAATTTAATTGACTTTTTGTACATAAATTCTCCCTGAGAGATGTAAATTCCTCAGTGACTTTGTGGTTAAGTATCTTTGACAAGTTAATATACAGTGCCTACTTTGAGGTGTGTCGCCCATTTTTCTGCACAAAACAGCAACTAATTAAAAGTTTGTAAAAGATCAAGAGTACACATTCAGCTTCTGTCATCTCCAGGAAGGGAATGTAACTAAGTATATTTACACAAGTACTGTACTTACTGTACTTTACTCCACTACATTTACCTGACAGGTACAGTTACTAGTTCCTGACAGGCAACATTTTACTGCACTATGGTTATTTTTACTTTTCATACTGATAACAGCTGATAATACTCATACTTTTTCTAAAGTAAGGTTTTGACTGCAGGACTTTTACTTGTAGTGGAGTATTTTCACAGTGTGTATTAGTGTTTTTACTTAAGTAAAGGATATGAATACAGTGTTCTGACGCCTCAAGTGTAACCAGAGCCCAGTGTAACCAGGGGTGCCTGGGCTGGAATGAACGTGGACCCTCTCGACCCTTTTACCATGATTACAGAGCATTTGGACCTGAATAAACAGTTAACACTGATTTGTGTTCACATTTTTTTTATTTTAGCAATGGAACATTTACTTATTTATTTATTTATGCATCTATCCATCCACCCATCCATCAGGCGCAGCGTTATGGGTGGGCCTAACAGGCCTGGGCCCACCCACTCTCTCTCTCCTGTTAAAAGTCGTTGTAGCTCACCCATCATTCTGATCACTTCGTTTCTCTCTCCTTACAGCCAGATCAAATGAAAATGCATTAAAAGGAATAAAATGACAGTTTTTTTAATGAACTGATATACTGATCTACTTAAGATAAGGAGATATCCTGTGCCATTTGAAATAAATATAAACTGCAGATTGAAACTGTTCAAAAGATTTTAAGTGTCATAATCAACTGGAAGTGCTAGTCGCCATCCACAGTATGATACCAGTGATTTTTGTTAAAGTGAGATTACCAGTTGGAAACAGTGTTAACTTTTGTAATTAAAAGGCCCAACCGAAGTTAGCGTGGCCCACCCAAAATTAAAATCCTGGTGCTGTCCCATCCATCCATCCATCCATCCATCCATCCATCCATCCATCCATCCATCCATCCATCTTCATTAATCAATTCACTCACCAAGTTGGGTCCACTATAGGGGAAACACTGGAATACTTTATCCAGCCTGGCTCACATCTATGAAGATCACCCAGAGTGAGGCTGAGTTCCACTGTCACTATGTTTTCCACAGAGAGTTTATCAGCATCCTCTGATTGTTGTTGCTTTATGATGTCGGCTGATCAGGTCCAGGTTCTTTTAACTCTTAGCTTCTCTTGTAATGTTCTTCACTCAAAACACGCTATTTATAGTGATTTTATGTCTCCCTTCTGGCAGCTGATGTACTAAACTCTTCCAACTATCAACACATCTCGCTCTGCTGTATTAATTGTCTGATGTAGATCAAGCTAGTTGCTTAAGAGCACATTTTTGTGTAGATGATACAGTTTACTCATTAACTACACAATATTGTCCATATACAGCATATATTTCAAAGTAGATTTAGATTTTAGATTTATTTTATGTTTTAAAAATAGGACATACATATTAATGAACGTTTCCTTGTAAATATGTTTGAGATTGTAGCCAAGGCTAATTTCCATCTCTAGTCCCATTGGCAGGTTGGTGTTCACAGGTAACAATAAGAGAAATATTGATATAGAAGGAAAAAAGAAAAGCAAAAAAAAAGAAATTGATCAAAGAAAAACAAGGCAATGAAATAAAAGCCAATAAAATTATTGATTACAGATCAGACTCCTTCCACAGTTTGTCAAATACTTAAGTGCAAGGTGCTGAAGTGCTACAGGTGCCAATTAAAGTGCCAAGTGCTGACATTATTGCATACTGCCCGAATTCATATGATCTTAAAGTGCTTAGTGCTTAGTGGATTGCGTGCTTCCCTATTGCCCGTGTTGGTGTTATTGCAGGTTGCTCGATTTCATAATGTGTAAAGTGCTAGTTAAATTGCACAATTCCCATTACACAGTATAAGGTCACATAGGGTTGCTCGTCTGGTATGTTTTCAGTAATAAATAGGTGCAAGTGAGGTTATGTCAATCTATGGGAACAGATTTGGTTGTCCAGTAGCCATGTTTTCAGATGCTTAGTAAATGATCTTAGTGTGGGCAGAGTATGTATGTCATTTGGTATTCTATTCCAAGTTTGCACTTAGCACGATATGAGAACACTGCCTGTCCAAAAGCACTTTTCCTAAATGGGACTAGGCAGTCACCTCTGGAGTTTGCCCTGGTCAATCTGTTTTGGTTTGTTTTTTTAATAAATTCCTGTAATGGGGCAGGTGTTAGTCCGTGGAGGATTTTAAATACCAGTATTGAATCAGCATATTTAATCATATTCTCCTAATTCAATAAATCATGCTTCTTCAAAATATTGCAGTGATGATACATGTTTGGTTTTTTATCTAAAATTTTTAGTAGAGTTGCACCAATTTCAATTTTCTTAGCCGATTCCAATTTCCGATTTTTGAAGGGTCTGACCTGCCGATTCCGATTTTCAGTCTTTCTAAGAACTGTAATTGACAGCATTCACAAACATTTTTGTAATTTTTCTTGTAAAAATTAAATTGGATGTTCATAATAAGACACTAACTATTAAATATTCATTTAAATACTTTCTCCGAAGTCCTCCAGATTACAACCAGGCCTTATTATAGTTTTATATTAAGATTATGAATCTGATGAACGTGATCTCGCGAGATCAATCTCGTGGGATTTTGCGGGACACGATTTCACGTGATCTCCTGTAGTAGCAGATGTAAACAAACCGGATACTGATGTGGTGCAACAGTTTTCTGCAGTAAAACTTTTGCCGTCAGACGCAGAAGTTAAATGAGTCTGGATAAGAAAATGTTTGAGGAGACACATCAACACAGGTTGTTTATTCTTCAGCCAGAACAGGAGGTGAGATTTTAACTGTCCCTCTGTGAACAGCAGTCTGCTGCTGGCTAACATTAGCCTGATGAGCTAGAGCGTTTATGGCTGTTCTGCGACATTGTCAGCTGCTCTGTCTCGTTGTAGACTGTCTGTCTTCTCTTTATCCTGTTCTTGGAATCTGTCGCTGACACCAACTTCCTGCAAACATGTGTCTGAGTGTGTGTGGCTGTCATCAGTGCTGTGGTGATATCGAGGTGAGTTTGTTTGCTGCGTGCATGACGTAACCATCGTGCAGAATACATGTGACAATGATGGGCACAGAATTGGATTTGTGACACTGACCGCCTGGTCACCAGTCAGGGCCTGTCACATGAAAATTGGGCTGATTCCAAGCATTGCTGATTAATCTGTGCAAGTCTGATTTTTAGAGCTTGTTTGTATGTCGTTTCAATAGGTTTTAGAGTGGTCTGGTATGCCAGTGCCCAGCTAGTTATACAGTAAGTCATGTGTGGCAGAATCATAGCATTAAAATACATTTTAGCCGATTCAAGAGTTAGACAGATTTAAGATTAGACAGATTGAATTTCATTCTATTAATAGTTTTCTTGACTTGCTGTTTGAAGCAAAGATTTGAATCAATAAGAACACCTTAATATTTGTATTCCTGAACCACTTCAAGTCTGGATCAGCACCATCAACATTTGTTTTCTTTGATATGAACATATAGACTGTTTTTGAAACATTAAGGTGCAGCTGAGAACGCTGCAACCAGCTTGACACATTAAGCATTGCTGACGACAATTCCTGTGCAGCTTGTTTTTCTTGCATGAACATAAACAACAGCATCGTCAGCATATAACTGGCATTATACATTGGGTGGACAGCTGCTTGGAAGATCGTTTATGTACATACCAAATAATAAAGGTCCTAAAACCGAACCTTGTAGAACACCAAGATTGTTTTCACAATGCATGGATGTTACGTTGTGTATTCTAACACACTGTTTTCTCTGTACCAAGTATGATTCCATCCAATTCATAGGAGTTAAAAGTTAATCTGGTGATCGAGTAATTAAGTCTTCTTCACTGAAGCCTTAGGATGTGAGGGGAGGTGGGGTGGTGCCCTAGCGCCCTCTATTGACCAGCTGCCACTGGTTCAAGGGCTGTATTCATTCTGGCCTAACATCTTTATTAATTTAATTTTTTCTTGGGGTGCTGACTTGATGTACAGGAACAGCTAAAGTTTACTTCAAAAAGTATTTTCTTCATTTATTTTATTTATAATGATGCTGCTTAAATAAAACTTAAAAAGACTGACTAATATGTGATGTGCATTGTTTTCATGAATATCAATCAGGATATAAAGTCTCTAGAAGTGTATGATTCAATGTTTTTCCCATGGTCTAGTGTTAAAAAAGAATTACAAAAATTGCAATAAATCACAATACTAAAAAATCACAATACGTATCAAATGGGCACCCAAGTATTATGATAATACTGAATTGGAAGAAAAGTGCATTGTCCAAGGCCTACTATATAATAAGGTGTGATTTCAGCAACACTGTATTTGTAGCTCTGTCACGTCTGCTCAGAAAAGAAATGTCATCTTTCTACAAAAATGGAAATGCAGATAAACCTGAGGTGCTGTGGTCTGTTCAACAGTGGTCACATGGTACATACCTCTGCACAAACTCTTCTCTCTCCCTCTAGTTGACAGGTGTGAGGTGGTTGCTATAGGCACTGGGAACTTCAATACCAAAGAGAGTACCTCAACCAGTGGGCGGCTTGTGCATGACTCACATGCGGTGGTGACAGCAAGGAGATCACTGATGAGGTTAGTTGCCAACATGACACTGTGTGATTAACCAGTGATGTAAGTGTTAGTGCACTGAACAGTGAAAGTAGTATTTATCCATGTGAGGTAATTATACTCAAAGGTTACAAAATCAGCTTTTAAAATTGAAATGGATAATACATATTCTTGAAGCTGTTTCACGTTACACAAACCATATTGCATGTAATAGAAAACACTATTAAATGAACCATGAAGAGGTTCAAGATTAACACCAGTTTTTAACACTTTCAAATACCGAGAAGTTTGTAGAATGTGGTCACACAGATGACACATTTGTTGAATTTGTGCCTTTTACGAGTGGTGTAGAAAGACACATAGTCACACACATAGACCACAGTAGCCTACAAAACTCTCAGTGTGGTTGCATTTCCTGTTGTTTTGTTGAGCAGTTCTCTAGTGCTCTGAGTCACTCATATGTTACGGTCTGCTTCATCTCACACACTTGACACACAGGTTGTATGAACATGGGCATGTTTTGTTTTTGCTGAATGGCAGATCACCAATAAAAGGAGTCATCAATCCTGCAGGATCCTGACAAAAGTCTTTCTGGCTTTACAATAATGTGAGAAGTAATAAGGGCCAAAAGAAACATTGATATGCTTTTTATGTGCACTTCTCTGAATAGTTTGTTAATCATCCAACCAAAGTGCCAGAAGTACTCACTTTCACATTAAAACATACTGCAGTGAAGGCTGTTTTTGTAGACATTTACTTTGAACCTTAGCCTTACTTTTAATAGGTCTTAATGGGAGAAGGAAGTGCTGCACGGCTCAGATGGTTTGTGTGATGAGTGCTCTTTAGTGAGGCAGGTAAATAGTATAAAAAGTACTCTACGAGTTGATTCGCCTTGCTCTGTTTGTTTGCCTTTGCTTGAAGAATAAATTTGTAGTGTCATTTCAACAGAAGATGTAGCGCCTTGATTTTATTCCTGTGGTTATCTGCACAACTCAGGCAAGACTTCATGGATTAAACTTACTTTGAAAATTTGGAAATTATTTCTAGTTCTAGTAGGGTTAGGGTTAGTAAGTTATTAAATTGGTAACATTTCACTTTGTTGAATATCACTTGTTAATAACTGCTGTAACCGCAGGTACTATTTTCTGTCCGTTTTTTCCTCATCTCAATACTCATTCATGGTTCTGATTATAAATCATATCATGATTATAGTCACAGGAATTATCAGAGTTATTAGTGTTACTGTGGTTTTCTTAAAATATGCTGAAAATATTCAGAGAGAAGTCATTTCATTAAGTTTTATTTTGAAAACCTTTCAACAACTTGAAATTGTATCATGTCCTTGAAGTTTTCAATGATGCTAAACAATCCCAATTCTGATTATATGGCTTGTAACATAGCTGCTAACAACCCGCCTCTTCCGCTCATAGCTGGAAACCCCAGTGTTAACAGAGACAGGTGATAACCAGCTTCATGATACTGATTATCCAGGATGGTAGATTTCATGAAGGAAGTAGTGAGAGAGCCGGAGACCTCAGGACAACAGCTAGCTATGGAGGTTGTCTTGGACAAACTCTGAAATAATGAAGTACACCACACAACATGCTGCCAACAATACTGGTATGGGTGTTGTTTGAGTAATATGGTGTCATCGTGCTCAAATCAAACCTGCATTTTGTCAGTCCTTTCTGTCTGTTTCTTCTTCCTCCATTTTCTCTTTTTGCCAGAAACTGTGTGCGTGCATATACACACGCTTACGTTTTCCCTAACAAATGAAAATAAATTGAAAATAGGAAATAACTAGAGACAGATCCATTGACAGGGTTCATAAGGGGTTTGGTATTTTCTCAGTGTTGGGGTGGACACAAAGAAAGAATGCATGATTATATTATAGAGTACAGACCTGCATTTGGTGTTATTCTGTGTGGGAAAGGTTATTTCATGTGGCCTTACTTGGAAAAAGGAAGTAATGCAAAAATATCACAGAATACAGGCAGTTATCTAAATACGTGTATTTCACACATTGCAGTTACAGATGTTTGTATCTTCCTGCTCAAATTTAGCAGGTTTTTATTTAGCAATGGTGTCACACAGATTGGTGCATGTAGGATAAATTATGGTTTAAATTTGATGATTAGATTCAGAACAGTACTTTTAACATGAAGTCAGAATAATGTTTCAGGAATGTGTGAATTATACAGATCGCTCGTACTCAGCTGACATCAGATAAATTAGATTGTTTCGCTGGATTATTCACAAGGAAAGACCTGTTCCTATAATAGTGTATAATAGTCTTCAGCTCTACATGCTGGTGACACACTTACGTGCATATTTCAGATGTAACATAATGAGCCGTTCTCATGCTGTGCTGTTAGGTTTCTGTACCGGCACCTACTGATGTTCTACAGCAAAACAGCCAATCTGACAGAGAAGTCGATCTTCCAGCAGAACAGCAGCAGCAGCCTTCTCAGCCTGAAGAGCGGCATCTCCCTCCACCTCTATGTGAACCAACTGCCAAAAGGTGCCGCTCAGATCCCTTCCAAACTGTAAGTGTTTGTTTAGCTTATGATTACAAGAGTGTTTTTGCTATTTGCTGTTATGACAACCAGATATTGATTTGTCAAGTGTTTCTAATCAAGCAGCTGAGGTTTATCATGACTTAAATGCACAATAATGTAATTCTGCTGAAACAATAACAACTGACATAATTTGATGACATGGTGAAGTAATGGTGGGAATCTCCAGGTACCTCACACTTTGACTCAATTCAGGGGGCTACGATTCAATGATAAAACGATTCTCAGTGCATCTAAATCTAAAGCTTTAAGTTGGCTCACATTCATCCATCCTCACCAAAACTTAAGAAGCAGCCTAGTTTAGATGTAAACGTGATGTACATGTTAAATGGTCTATAGCCTTTTTATTTAAAAAGTTACTTGGTCTAATTAATGAATTAATCAAATTGAGAACATTATGCAGTCCCCTGCATGTATGAGAATAACAAAATGAGGGGGAGGTGAGGTGTTTCACTGTGTGTGGTGGTATTAACATGGCTACAGCAGTGGAGAGTAGCCTTTATGTTGGACTGTGAGCTCCAGAGAAGCACATCACTGTTCAACATGTAGATCTGGTGCAAAGTTTTTGAGGTGACACAGACAGAGCAGAGTTATTCTCTTCACCACAGCAGTGGTTTAAGTTGTTTAATGCAGTGGTGTGTGTCGCTCAGCCGCTCTTGTTTGTTACAGCTGATTGCTGCTCTGCTCCGTTCACGTCTTAACGTGTCTGGATGATGCCGTAAAAAGCATTCACAGTACAGTACATTTCACATTCATCTCGCAAACGGAAGTATTTACAAACCAAATCAAAACATGATTGCAACCACTGCATTTTGAGAAGATCAGCTAAATCTCCCAGTTAACTGTTGATAACTCAGGCGTGTGCACGCTGTAAACTGTCTTGTTGTAAATTGTCTCTTTACAATTTAAAAAAATTATTAAAAAAGCAAATGATGAGATATGTTAATCAGATTTGTTCTATGTACTCAGTGGTTATCAAAGTTTTTAATCACACTGCATTTGTGTATTTCAGGTATGCTGTTGATGAAATAGGTTCTGTTAAATAAACCCCTAAAAAATGGCTACTCCTCAAGAAAAGGCACAATGTGTATCGTAGTTTATTGAAACAAAATCGGATACGCAGACTCAGTAAAACTACAGGATTAAGTATGGAAGACATTAGGGCTGGGTGGTATGACAAAATTTTCATATCACGTTTTTTTAAAAAATCATATCCGCTTCACGATATTTGACGGTATTTTTTTTTTCATGCAACAGTTTTCTTACCCACATTTTCTTCTAATGAGAACAGAATTACTGCAGTTGATTGTCTTTAAACAGCCCATTTTACTGTCATAAGGATTGTATCAGGTTTTTTTTTTTCATGTCCAGACACAGGTAAAAGCATGACCCCTTCAAAGTATGGTTACCATCACATGGCGGGGACGACTATACGATTAAACTAGTGTGCTAGTCGGCACTAGAAATACTAGTCGTTTAAAATATTTAAAAATAAAATATTTGTCAATATTTCATTTATGCATGATGCCAGTTATCTGTTGCCTCTAAGATTTTATGCAGCCGCACGCCACTAGTCGGGGCTGCGGCTCTGTCAGACGGCAGCAGAGCTGCTGCTGCTGCTGCTAGCACTGCTAACGTTAGCCACACTGTGTGTCAGGCTGGCAGCTAACGTTAGCTCTGTGCTCTCTACCTGCAGACACTGTGACCTTCTTCAGTCTGAAAAGGTGAAGCATTTATTGAGTTGCTGTCATGTTTTGTACATTAATGTGTAAGGCTTGTATTGCACAGTGCAAAGTAGCATTTCAGCTTTTAAAGTACGATTTGGTGATTGTAGACTGTGATTAACGGCTTCAAATGGCTCTTAATACACACAGTTTTTTTCACCAGTATGGTGTTATATGAAAAATTAATATATTAACAAAAATAAAGACCAGTTTTTGTTCCGAACTGGTATACCGCACAGGCCTAGATGACATCCACCGTCACGTCCATCAATTCGTGCATGGCACAAGAAATTTATGGAGGCAGGGACAGTGTTGGATAAAGGGAGGAGTGGACGACCAAGAACATCTGAGGAAAACATCAATCGTGTAAGATAAGCCTTTGATCCTCCTACAATGTCCATCCGTACTGCTGCCAGACAGTTACAGCTACCACGTAACGACCTGAAGTAAAAGATCACTGATGCCATTGCCACCATTGATGAGGCTATGCTACAGTGAACATGGCAAGAAATCGTGTACTGTCCTGATGTGCTTCATGCAACTAATGGTGCCCATATAGAGGTGTATTAAATGAGGCAAAAAACTTCAATATCTACTTTTCATTTTGTAATAATTTCCACAGATTTGTTTATTCATTTGCTTTTGTAATAAATTTGTTGAATTGTAAAGAGACTTTATGGACTCCCTGTATATGATGTGATGTGGAAAATCTCTGAATGCATGTTACATGTGTGTAGTTGGACGATGTCTGGACCTGATTCTCAGGATGTAGTTTGGAGTGCATATGTGCAAACAGTGGCATAAAAATTCTTCCTCAAGCTTGTTCTACTGTTTGGCTCTCAACTTTATGTGGTTGTTTTTGTTAGCAGATAGGTATTTTGTAAGAGCAACAAAAATTTCATTTCTGGGTAAAGAAAAATGAATAATATTTCTACAACTGCTTTTCCTCAGTTCTGTGCTCTATTCTCAGGCGCCTGAACCCACTCTCCATTTCAGCATGGCAAGTCAACAATGAGATCAGCCTACACCTGTCAGTGGAGGGCAAGGTGATTTTCAATGTTGTTTTTGTGGTGCAACACAAGTTGTACTTCTAAATGCATCATTGAGTCAGAATATCAATGGCATTGCAGCTGTTACCAGCATTAACTACAAATTGATTATTTTTTCTTGTGAAGGTGTTCTCAGTTTTCTCGTCAGCCTTTGACCACTCCGCCTCCAAGGTGTTCAGCATGTCGACCACGGACAAGCTCACTCAGTGGCAGGTGCTTGGATACCAAGGAGCCTTGCTCAGCCACTTTATCGAACCGATCTACGTCCAAGGCATCCTCATAGGCAAGTCAAATAATGGGTAGGATTGTCTTTTAGGATGTAGGATGAGGATTATCAGAGTGTCTAATGCTCTGAAATTTAAGGGGAAACACCTAATTCATATTGCATGCAACCTTTTCCAGTATCTGTCCATGTTGGCAACAATAAAGTCAGTTTAAAGAGCATTTCCTGGAATGCATCAATAGAAATACAACAGGGATGATGTGACACAGCTATCAAACAAATTCCCCAACATTAACATCATCTGTTTTAGTCTTAACATTAGATCAGGTGTGAAAATATCCTACTCAAGTTTCCAAGTCAGGTTTTACCAAAAGCCTAGTCTTAGATGTGATTTTCCACGTCCTCTACCTTTTTCCTAATCGTAACTGCCCACTGCATGAGTGGGTATCTCCAAAATTAGCTGTATTGGATAGGTGTGAAAATGTACCAAAGGCGTTTTTCCTCCTCTGTGTTGTTTATGCAAGGAGGCTGCACTGCTGAGGGTTTCATTGAGTGCACACTTGCCAATGAAGCTTAACAGTTTTGTCACAGCTTGCCATGGTTTTTGTTTGCTTTAGGCATTGTGCACCTGGTAGACATCAAGGTCAGAAGATCATTTTAAATGGGAAATTCTAACCTCCAGAATTGTGGGATAGTAAGTCAGCCATTATCTACTCACCCTCATGGGTTTAGTTTTTTAGTCCACAAAACACTGCTGGAGTTTCACAGGAAAACTGTGCTGTAGAATCTCCTGAGCAATGGCCCAACAACAAGTTTACTATTGCATGCATTGCAGTATTACACCATGTTTATGGGGTTGAAACTTTAGCAGACTTGGATTATACTAGATGAGCAGTATGGAGGCATTTTATGATATATATTTTTTCTGATTCTGCAACACTCTTTTCCTGTAAAACTCCAGCAGTATTTTGTGGACTAACAACGTAAACCCAACCCTCAGTCTGCATGGGAGTGAATAGATAATGACTGAATTTTCATTTTGGGTGAATTATCCCTTTAAGAGCACATTGGTAAAAAATTTCAGACAGCCAGTGGCTGAGTGTTAGCTAACACTAGTAAAGATAAGCCAACCAAGACAGTTATCACAGTGAAAAAAGCTCAGTTTTATACCTATATGTGGGTGTTTCTGGAAAGATATTAACTTAAAAAATTCTACAGGTGACTCAGGCTGCACTGATATCCGTGGCATGGAGATCTCCGTGAGCCAGCGTGTGGAGGGCATCACCTCCCAGCTACCCATGTTCTACTGCATGGTGAGGCCCCACATCAGCCTGGTTCCCTCTGTGGTTGTCAGCAGCACTGACAGCGGCCAGTTGACCTACGGTATCAACTGGAGTGAAGGAGACAGCTCCCTGGAGGTTGTGGATGGCCTGGAGGGCAAGACCAGAGAGGAGTAAGGATGACTGTGTTGGAAGCTTGCAGTAGGATGTGATATGCAGTGGTGGGAAATGTTACTTTTAAAAGTAACTTGTTTCTGTCATTAAAAAGTACCTCATTTCATTACAGCATTACCTACTGAGAAAAGTAACTCGGAGTACTTTTGCATGACCAAAAATGAAAGCCCCTTTGCGATTTTTTGTGCACGTCTGTTATATTATTCTGACAATTTGATAGCCAACTAGCAAAGGCATATAACACAACTCCCTCTTAAAAAAAACCCCAAAAAACATGGCCTTGTTTAGCCTACAGTACATTAAGTTTCAACTATCATTTCACTAATAAAGCAGTTAGCTTCTCAAAACACATCACTACACACAGACTTTTGAAATAAGGTAGATTCAAACCAGTGTTCTCTGTAGTATACTCTTTTATAACACAGAAGGAGGTTTTCAAAACATTTGTTGAACAGTCAGTTCGCTGACAAGATGTCCAAGGCCAACAGCTTGATTCCACCGGGCACAGCTGTGTCGCATTACAGCTACGCCACACCTGCCGGACCTGATGGTGGCATTTCTAGATAATGCTTGTGATTCCAACAGCAATGCCTTGGACTGTCCGAGACGCAGCTCTCTGCTCTGGTCTGCCTGTTCTGTTTTTGTTGGGCGCTGCATCAAGCAAGAAAGTCAGACAAAGAAACACCAGAGAGAATCTGGTCAATTTTCAAAATGAACGAGTCTGTGCAGACCTGCAATCATGAAAACAGACAGAAAAGGAACTGTTACACTATGTGGCCTACTTACCCATGGTAGAAACGCAGTAAGGAAAAATGACAAAATCAGCTAAATCTGAGCAAGTCAACACAATCAGGTAGGGAAAACACTCTGCTACTAAAATGCTGCTGGTATGGCCTGAAGCCGTGTGGATGATGGATCAGAACTTGCAGACACAACATGCTCAGTGGAGTCAACAGGATAAAAGTCCCTCCACAGTTGGACTGGATGGTATTGGAGTGTCATGACGTGACACGTTATGTAATCTGAATACTCCAACGCCCAACAATGGCCGTATGTAACTATAATTTAGCATGAAGCTATTTGGTGTAGTGCTTTTCAATTCACACACTGTCCAAAGGTTGCTACCACAGTAGTTGGATAGCATTATCTAAAACAATAAAATCAGTAACATGACTGCAGAGCAATCATTTAAAGGTTAAAAGAAGGCAATTATACTGTCATAAACTGAGAGTTCAACTGTAGCAAGTGTTCCTGCATCAAAGCTGTGTCTTTACACTAGAGCTGCACAATATATTGTTTGAGCATCGTCATCGCAATGTATGTGTGCGCAATAGTCACATTGCAGGTCCTGCGATGTAGGAGGCAAACGTGTTCTCATCTAATTTCAAGGGTACCTGACACACACTGTGCGCAGCGATCCACCAATCACAATCGTTCTTAATCAGTTTGCCAAAGCGGACCAAGCCTCTGCATATGGAGTGAGTCGCTGGTAACAATATTGAAAAATGAGCAATGAACAAGAGAAAATCGTAGAAAACGAAGACTTGGTGCCAAAAAGAAAAGAGATCTGGAATTATTTCGGCTACAAGAAGGATGATATTGACCAAACACATGTTCTGTGTCGACAGTGACTTGCACCTGTTGCCACAACGAGAGGTAACACAACTAATTTGTTTGACCATTTACGTCAGCACCACACAGCTCAGTACGACGAATGCAAAGCCAGATCTGAATCGGACCACATGTGAGGATCATAGTTTTACTGTCAGTTACTTTTGTATGAGTTATAATACCTGACATCTCAATGCAGAGTTGCAGTGAACAGACAGGACAGATGCTGCTGTGTGCAGCGCATCTCTGTGAAGAGCGACTGATTTAAAAGCTGTCACATCGCCTTGAGTGAAATCCAGACCATAACTTTTTTCACTGATGTAACTATGCTATCACCAAAGAAACGGATCATAAAACTGTGATGTTCATTGAAACTTTGGTGATATCAGCTGTCTTAACTTCTACACAGCTCCTCTCTGCTCACCGGTGCAGCTCTGTCTCACCCCGTCTGTGACACAGAGTGTCTGCTGATTGATCATGACTTCTAACCAATCAGCTGTGCTGTAGGCGGGACATTGAGCCAGAATACAGAGCGTAGTTGTGTATTATACTGTACAGTGTATAATGATCTAATATATGTATAGTATATACATAGTACAGCACTGTATAAGTTTGAAGTTTTTAATATTATTACCATTATCATTACTATGATCATTATTATTACATTACATAACTATGGTGATAATTACAGACAGACAAAGATCAAAGACAAGTGCATTTTTAAAATAATTTAACCCTAATCCTGCCTCTTTTTTCTTTTTTGCTGATCCGAAAAATGATCCGATCCGTGACTCAAAACCGTGATACGATCCGAAAAAGAAAAAAAAATACTGTATTTTTTCATATCGCAATATATATCGCAGGGTTAAAAAAATCACAATGTCAGTTTTTTCCAATATCGTGCAGCCCTACTTTACACTGATTCTCTTGTTGCAGATCTCCCTTTAAGAGTGGCTCCGCTCTGGCAAGCCGTCTGTGCAAAGCAGCGATGCTTCATCGCTTCAAGTTGGTGGCTAAAGAGGCCCAGAGGCAGGACCTGCTGGCCACAAGCTCCTACAGAGAAGCCAAGGTAATCTCATCAGTTCCACCCCATAACTGTAATGTCTGATGTACCAAAGTAATACTTGTATTACAGCATTTACATGTTGTAATACCGATGCACTGACATTCACTTTATTAAAAAAGGGGAACATTGGTTGCTTTTTATGTGGATGTCCAGGCAGTTTTGATGGTGAATAGTCAGTTGAATAAATAAATTCCTATGTACTGCTGTACTGACCAAGAAAGCTGAGTTCTCCTGCTCACAAAGTCATGCTGGCAGTTAGATGTACCAGGATGCCTTGCATGTGAACTTCTGTTCCATGCCCATGATGCCACCCTAGCTTGTAACTACTACTTTGAAATAGTCATCTAGCACTCCCTGGTCTACTCGGAGGCAGAGACTAGAAATCCAAATCCAAGCAAAGATTTCCAGTAGCCAGGGAGTGTGCCAGATGAGTATTTTTGGCACCTAATGGTTGGGCTGGTTATCTTTTAAAAGATTACAATACCAGTACCAATACCAATCGGTACTCTTGAAGTGATACTGATACCAATATAGTACTTCATTTGATAACTCTTCTTTTGATTTGGTGGGATCTCTGCCGCTGAATACTGAAATAATACTTGCTGTCTTTTAATGTTAATTGGCTACATTATTGCAGCAAAACATGTTTCACGAAATTGGAAAAAAACACAAAATCCCCAGAATCGGTTGAATGGGTTAAACTTATGATGGAAACTTCCTCGTCTGAATACTTACTGGCTCAAGTAAATAATACAAAAGGGAAATTTGATGAAGTCTGGAACATTTTTTTTTTTCCTTTTTCCGTAAGGGCTTAGCACGTTGAAGTTTTGACTGTCTTCTTTTGGTTGTTTTTTGTGTTGTTTTTGTTTTGTTCTATTGTGTTGTTTTCTTTTGTTTTCCCCTTTTGGATATGTATGTCTGACTCTGCTTTCTTGGTCAAAATAATACCACTGAAGAACTTATTGCTTCAATTGACTTAATTTACCATTAAAAAGAAACTTTTTTTGTACTTATTAGACTAACATATAATATTCTCCCAATTTTCCAGTTTGCTAACACTTGATAAATGATTTTGGTGTCTCTGCTCCAGTCATACAGCTCATGTCACTATGTTAGTAGCAGCTATGTTGTGGCCTATAGTCTGTATATAATTGTCCATGTATATGTTGTTGCAATACAATTTTTTTCCTGACTTCACTCTATCATTTGGCATTTAAAATAGATCGTGTGAAGCCTGTCATACATGTGCTTTTGGAAAGTTCTGTGTGGGAGTTGCTGATATTCATACTACTTTTATTGTTGTTGTGTCACTGAAGAGGATGGCAAAGCCGTACCAGGAGGCCAAGAACGTGCTGAGGGCGTACCTGTTGCAGCAGGGCTTTGGCTCCTGGCTGGTCAAGCATTGGGTCAGTGATAACTTCAACATGTGAATAAAATCCCATTACCACTGGGGAAAAAAGCTTCGCCCTGGAAGGAAATTTAGTTCAAAATGTTAAAACTCAGTTTAGTTTGTGAGAAGCACTTGATGAGGGATTTCCCAATCCCTGTTCACGTTTTAAGGGCAGTTTTATGTTGTGATCTCAGTCTGTGGTCTTTGGCTCTCAGGGTGAAGAACAAGAGTTTGCAAGGTCTAAAACGATGAATACAAATACTGTAAATCTATATAACATAGCAATATGTTGAAGCAAACAAGTTGATTTACATCTTTTATTGGGGTAGTAGTTGTCCTTCCTGTAGCTGATGAGAGGCCTGTTTACATTGTTTTTCTGTTCTTAGGTGTGACACTTATGTTAATATTATTACATAAAAGAACTGAGTTTGTTCTCACTGAAGTTATTGTTTGTGTTTTCATTCAAAAATCTAATTTTTAATCATTAAAAAGCAATGGTGTAAGGATGTAACCCAGTAAAATGAATTCAAACTTAAATACTGGGTTAAGTTCATGTTTATTTTGCAAAAATGACCGCAAAAAAGTTATTTATCTTACATAGCCCAACATCCACCAAAACCTACAGAAAATTAGACATAAAAATGAATGAGTTAAATTGAAAATAAAGCTGGACAATCATACCAACAAGACTACGGCATGTGTATGGTTATGGGTAGAGTGCTGCCTGGAGCTGCTTTAATGAGGAGGTAAAGAGAGGACAGTGCACCTTGTTTTCATATTAGTAACATGCTTATACTTGAGTTATCACTGTGTTCTATTTCAGTCCAATCCTGTTTTGTAGGGGTGTGTATCTCATGCCATACATCTCAGAAATGATTCGGTTCAATACGATTGAGCTCTGTCATGATATGATACAATATTATGCAATACAAGACAATGCAATGTGTGAATCTTTACAAATGTAGCATTAATTGAACAAAAAAGTACAGTGCTATTAGTTGCAAATAGAAAACAGTAGAGACAGAGAGAAGGAGACATTACAGTGGTGTTAACATCTTATTATGAGTCTCATGTGTAAATGAGATCCTGTAGCCTAAATGACAATCTGTGAACAAACTTTAAAACTGTTTAAAAAAATTATTATTTTTGCAGTAAGATGATGTGCTGCTCTGTTTCATATGAAGAGACTCGTGTCTCTGTTCTCTACTGTCAGACATGTTTTACATAAATGATCTGCAGCAGCGTTTCTCATCTTTCTTATAAAACCCCAAACTTATTTTACACTTGCAAGTTATGAAAGTTTGGTGGTGCGACGCGGCACGTTGTCACTTCTGTCACTGTTTTCAGTGCCGTCTGTTTTGAGAGTGAGGGTGTGCTCGTTTTATGTGATCGCGGCAGCAGGCGTCCAGTGAGAGCGGTGCAGGCAGAGACGGGAGGAGAAAGATAGGAAGGCAACTCTGAGTTAAAAGCGAGGGATTTAAGACAGAATTTAAAGACAGGTAGTGTAGAGGCTTGAGCTACAACAATTAATTAATCAGTTATTAATTGACTATAAAAATGAAGATGACCTGAGTGACCTTGATGAGATGTGTTTTCTGAGCTGCCAGATCTGGCCCCTGATAGATAGGGTGCCAAGTGGCCCTCTGTAATTCACATTGATTCAAACTGTTTTTTCTCAGCAAGGAGGGACAGATGTGCCAGTTTTGTATTTTAGGATAAATTAGGCTGTTATTCTAACTGCACCTTATTTTACTTCCTTCTTTTTACTATTTATATTACATTATATTATATTTTATGACCAGGACATTGTAGCTGCTACAAGAGATGTTGCCAAACGGAATTTCATTGTACCCCTTGCAATGACAATAAAGCTTCTTAAACTCTTAAACTCTTAGAAACAGAAAAGCCTGATCTCTGTGTGATGGCTTTCAGGCTGTGTAAAGTGCAGTAGGATCAGACACTGAGCTTCGCAAGGGAAGACAACCATCAGCTGATGAGGAGCAAAAATTTTGCAGAAATGACTATAATTCTGATCCCATAAATGTGTATTTCACACTGAAAGAGCTTAAATATGCTGTCCATTCTGTCCCTGGTAGGTGCAGTTTATGTTCATGGTTTATGAGTCATTCCAACATTTTAGTTATTGTGTGATGGACAAGGTTTTAGTTATGTTTAATGTGGTATAAAGTCTTAAATTTTCAATTGTTACCAGAGCATTTACAGGTAAATTCAGTGGCAGTTAGGCAGTAAAATATTTGATTTATTGGTCAGTCTGACAATGTGGTTAATGAGATAAGTTAATAAGTCACTTTATTTGAAGAGAAAGAATTTCAAAGAAAGATGAGTGATGGGACTTTTAATTCTTATTCATGTTATCTGATAAATAATGTTATTATTAAAAACTTTCATTAACCGGTCCCTGGCCACTTTTGCAAAAGTGGCTCATGGTCAAAGCAAGTTAAGTGTCCCTGCCATATAGTATTAACTTAATAAAGCAATTTATAGTAGGGGGTTGGAAGTGTTATTTTAAGGAGCAATATTTTGCAATTGTATGTGCAAAAATGAGTACAAATAGTAAGTTGGAGTCAGACAGTATATTAAATAGGCTGAATAGCAAATAAGTTGAAATTTATTTAATATACTGTCAGTAGGGCTGCACGATATTGGAAAAAACTGACACCGCGATTTTTTTTAACCCTGCGATATATATTGCGATATGAAAAAATACAGGAATTTTCACCAGATGACTTGAATAGAACTTTATGTTATGCTGTACTGCTGCCATCTTGTGGACAATTTACCTGCACTGATCTTGCGACTCACTCCATATGCAGGGGCGTGGTCTGTTTTGGCAAACTCATTAAGAAGAATTGTGATTGGTGGATCACGCAGTGTGTCAGGTACCCTTGAAATTAGATGAGAACACGTTTAGTTCGTTTGCCTCCTACATCGCAGGACCTGCAATGTGACTATTGCGCACACATACATTGCAATGACGATACTCAAACGATATATTGTGCAGCGCTAACTGTCAGTCTTTTGAACTGAATTATTACCCCTTGCCCCCTTACCCCTTGGGCAGGCTGCAGGAATGTAGGACTCTTACAACTAGGGATGCAGTGATTAACTGATCTTTCTGTTAACCGCGCTTTAAAACGTCACGGTTATTTAATCCCAAAGGCTCCGCTACACTGAGTTTTTCTGTTCTCACTTGCAAAAAATGGACAGTATGCTGGTACATTATTTTTGGCACAACCTGCACAGAACGAAAATAAAGTTACACCAGAGGTGCAGCTGCTTACAGTGCGGTGTGTATCAAGAGACATGGAGGCTATGCTACATTAGCTTAGCAATGGCAGAGGGACCAAGCAGCAAAGTTTTTTTTCCACCAAAGAAAAGAGTGAAGTTGGCAGTGTGGGAGCCTGTCGGATACACCAAGAATGACCAGGGAGTCATTCAAGACGATGGATCATCTGTCTGCAAAACAAAAAGCTGCGGCTAAAGGGTCAAACACATCTAACTTAATGCGGTATTTGTAGGATCACCACCCAGCGTTACACGCCAAAATAAGTTAAATTACGTAAGTGGCAAGCAAACAGACAAACAGAAAACAAACAGTAGCAAAGCAGCTCGTTTTTCTATGGAAGACAAAAGTGCTCCTCTCAAGGACTTCAGTCAGTGACCATTTAACATTACAGGTTGCTTTTTCCTGTCTGTGTTGAGAAAACTCTAGGCATTGTGGGTTAATATACCAGGTGTAAAACACTAACATAACATCAGGAGCTTGTAGACTTCCAGCACTCTACCATGGGATCTAATAGGCCTATGCGGTATACCGGTTTGTACCAAAAACCTGTCTTTATTTTCATTATGATATGAATTTTTCATATACCACCGTACCGGTGAATAGCCCAAACAATGTCCAGAATGTGCGCG
Organism: Lutjanus erythropterus; assembly: GCF_056507025.1. NCBI lineage: Eukaryota > Metazoa > Chordata > Actinopteri > Lutjaniformes > Lutjanidae > Lutjanus > Lutjanus erythropterus. Next base: position 39,001,352 of record NC_139321.1, on the reverse strand, counting down.
GCGGGAAAGTGTTTCAGCAGGGACCCATTTCACTGCTGCACACAAACACCACAGGTGTGCTTGTTTGAGCGGGTGTACTAGAGATGTTCCTGGCAACTAATTTTCCTGTCGATTAAAAGGAAAATTTAATTTAGACGAGTCACTAAGAAAACACTCAGAAAGCAGTTAAAATTTAGCAGAATTTATTAATTTATAATGTTAAACACGAAAAAAAAAGACTGTGTATTAAGAGCCATTTGAAGCCGTTAATCACAGTCTACAATCACCAAATCGTACTTTAAAAGCTGAAATGCGCGCTACTTTGCACTGTGCAATACAAGCCTTACACATTAATGTACAAAACATGACAACAACTCAATAAACGCTTCACCTTTTCAGACTGAAGAAGGTCACAGTGTCTGCAGGTAGAGAACACAGAGCTAATGTTAGCTGCCAGCCTGACACACAGTGTGGCTAACGTTAGCAGTGCTAGCAGCAGCAGCAGCAGCTCCGCCTGCAGGTTTATGTCTGTGTCTGTGCTTAATGTGGGCACATGTTTATCCAGTCGAGTGAATATATATCAGCTTATTCTGTCACAGTCTACATTCATCTGTCCGACTTTGCTGATGTAAACATCCGGTGTTGCCAGGGTGATCGGTTCATATGCACTGGGCGAGAGGGGCTGCCGTCTGACAGAGCCGCAGAACCGACTAGTGGCGTGCAGCTGCATAAAATCTTAGAGGCAACAGATAACTGGCATCATGCATGAATGAAATATTGACAAATATTTTATTTTAAAATATTTTAAATGACTAGTATTTCTGGTGCCGACTAGCGTGGGTGGGGATGTTTAATCGTATAGTCGTCCCTGCCATGTGATAGTAACCATACTCTGAAGGGGTCATGCTTTTACCTGTGTCTGGACATGAAAAAAAAAAACCTGATACAATCCTTATGACAGTAAAATGGGCTGTTTAAAGACAATCAACTGCAGTAATTCTGTTCTCAGTAGAAGAAAATGTGGGTAAGAACATTGTTGCATGAAAAAAAAAATACTGTCAGATACTGTGAAGCTGATATGATTTAAAAACAAAAACGTGATATGAAAATTTTGTCATACCGCCCAGCCCTAGGATCTAATTAATTGCATTTCAGTTATTATTAATACAGCATAAGCAATCAGGCCACATGTAAAATTAGATTAATTATTGAAAAGAGATTATTAAAAATGAATAATAAAAATAGACATGGATGACAGTTGATGACCATAACACTTAAGTTTATTACCCACATAAGTAACATTTCCCCCTGGGGGATCAGTAAAGTTAATCTTTAATTTAATAATAATAATTAATAATAACACTTAAAATACTTTATTTCAAATATTTTTCCACCATGTTTTTAAGTTCTCGACTCAGGTCCAAAAGAAATGTAGAAAGAATACACAAACTGAAAATACTAAATAATTTAGTGATATTTTTGATCAAAAGAGCCGTGCAGACAGACGTCCTGCAGCCTTTGACTCCATTTGTTTTGTTCAAAAAGGAAATACTGACATGCATGTTTACAGAGCAGAGGTCACTTTTACTTAATTCCAAAGAAAGGGACAGACTTTTTGTTTCTCTTTATTTATTATTTTGTACCGTATTATTTGATTACTGTGTCATTTCTGATAGCAGTAAATAACACATTAAAATCTTCATGTTCATGTGATTTTATACATTAGTTCATTGGTAGTGTTGTGAAATTAATAAATGCGTGATAATCGTGAAACCGTGATTATTCCTCAGACTATAATCATACAGTCAAAATCTATAATCGTTGCATCAATAACTTACAACATTGTAAACTGACAATAACAAACACGATGAGTTGTACACTGTAAGTCAATCAGCTGTTTATAACTCTGTCAGTTGTCTTTTAATGTAAAGTTAAGCCTGATATCCTGAAAGCAAAACCTCACTGCTGTAGAAATACACTCTCTGGAGTTAAGTGGCTTTAGTTGCTGCCTGTTTCACTGCCTGCCAGACTCCATTGATGTATTGCTCAATTAATTGTTATAAACACGTATGCCTTCTACAAAATTATTAATGATTTCTTACAACTTCTAAACAGACACTTGCTCATTTGGCGATCATTTGGCATTCATTTGAACTGTTAATTAAGCAAACAAAAAGTTATTCCAGCCCAGAATAGACATTTTAAAGCATGATGCTGCAGCTGTACATGCTTCCTTAATCTCTGACATAACTCTCGTCATTGTTTGATTTATTACAGTAAATGCAGTAGCAGTAGATATATAAGTTATTAGTTTGAATGTAGTGAGCGAGTGACACCATAACTATGTAAAAACAAGTTGCACAATACAACAAAGTAATCATACAGTTAATCTCTACCAGGCAGGTGTAAATCATTTCTTCTTAACTGTTGTAATGGCAGAATGATGGTAAGCACTGCTGTTAGAAGAATGAAGGGAAGCTATGCTGCATGGTTACCAGTTCACACAGGATAGCATACATTAACACCTTTTTTAAAAATGGAATCGTGTAGCAACAGTTGATTATTACCTGATTCAAACTTGTTGACACCCCCCCCCCCCCCCCCCCCCCCCCCCCCCCAGTTGATGCAAACTGCTTTTGCCTCGTATGCATACAGGAAATGCTATGGTTTCCTGTGTACGCTATTGAGTGGATCATTATGCTTAAGCGTTGAGCAGTCTTGTGAATGGAGTGGTATGTTTACTTCCTCCTGGTTTGGCCAACAGAAGGATTTACCAGTGCATTCAGGGAACTTCTGTCCAAGGATCAAGCCTTTCAGTTGTATGTACAGCTCCAGGTTTCATACTTGTTTATCACCTTTTGTATGTTATCATATGTAGTGCAGGGTGTGATTGTTAAGTGTAATGCAGTGCACCAAACCATGATAGCACTCTTAAACTGTTAATTTAATGTCATTATGGCAATGTAGAAAAATGGTTAAATGCAGATAATTTTTACTGGAAAACTTTGGTTAGGTTCGGCTCCAGATGTGCAGATCTCCAGCATTGATGTGTTTGTTTCTGATTCTGTGGAGGAGACAGTCATGCTAAGCTTCCATCCTTCTTTAAATGATGATGCAGAGACATTCAAGGCAGAACATGGACAAAGTAGTGTTAGCTTGATACATGTAACAGTAAAAGGCCATGCTTTGTCAGATGTTGCATGCCTTTTCTTCCTTCTACGGGCAATGCATTTTGTAAGTATTTTATTTTGTAATTTCCTTTGGTTGTTTTTCAGTAAACAGGGAATATTTGGTAATCAAGACAAATAATTGACATGTAAATCAGAAGAGAAGTCTCCCAAACTTCCAATCATCCATTTTTAAGACTTCATGAATGCAACATCAGGCAGCTTACTCATACCTGACTTTTCTGTAAAATGGCGCCAGCCCACACTATTTTAGTATTGTGATCCTGGCTGATTCCAAATGTGCTGTGTGTAATTAAATGCTGCCTTCTCTTGACTTCTTGTATTGGGCTGGAATCTATTTAGTTTAACACGTATGTAGTTTGGCTCAAGTTTAATCACTGTTCAAAATCCATCTGCCGCCCAACTTGTACCATAGCACCATTAAAGAGCATGGCTGTCAAAACTTACTCGTTATCAACACCATCAAACCAGCTGAGTTAGCAGGTTGATAAACTAATGATCAGGAAGGAACACACACCAGTGGCTGATTTTTAATATTTCTTTCAATCTATTTGTAGAATACAACCATTTCGAAGAATGGGACACAGCAGAGAGAGAAATGGAGAAGAAAATAATCAAAACATACGAAAATAACAAATACGAAACGCAAATTAACACAATACGAAAAAGGCAACAAAATGGGCAGATAATACACTGAGACTTTTTAAAACCAAAAACAAAAGGAAATGAATTTGGAAGCCTACTCTGTGTTCATGCTTAACAATACCTTCCATGAATCTTACACCTCAGTTCAGTCCACTAAGGCTGGTGGTGAGTACAGCGTGGCAAGTTTAAAGCTGCAGTAAATAGAAAATGGTTGTCTCATCTCTAGGATGTGAGTTAGGTGTCGTTTCATCCGTCCTGAGCCCCTCCAACCTGACAAGCAGCACACGCTTTGTGCGTGCTCGCAACAGTTTACTGAAGTAGTTGTGAGCGAGCACGGACTGACAGACATCAACTGTGAGTAGTAAAGCAGATACCCGAAAGTACAAATGCCTACAGCGGAGAGAAACTGCATGTCAGAGCACAGAGATCAGTTGGAAGCTACAGAAGCACTAAGAGCTGAACATAAAGAGACTTCTGAAACGTCTGTCTGCTGACTTGTTTGAGGGGAAGAAAAGGTGGCTGGTGAGACAGCAGGTCAGACTAGCTTTTGCTCCAGACCAGAGTAGGTCCATCTCAGCCATGGCTCAGCACAATACCAGTGGTGATGAAAACACAAACCAGCACGGCATGGTTTGACTTGGCGCAGCTGAAAGGGCCATTGAAAGTGGCTCCTCTGCTGCTGCACACAGGTTTACAAGCAAATGTGAAGATAAATCCACTTTTTCATCTCCAAACTTTATGCAAACACTGAGCTCTCATCTGGCAGGTCTGCGATTTCTTTGTGTACCACTGCTACATACAGTTGAGAAGCAGGAGTGAAAATAAATCTGCTTTTTAATCCCAAAAGTTAGAAACATACACCCTGCTGCCAAAAAAGGAGTCAGCCTTGGAGCGACTCCAGTGTTTCTACCTCCAGAAGCTCCAGTCTGCCACCGACCCTCTCATCCAGAGCTCCCTGACTCTGAGCGGCTGTCTGTTAGCTCTGTGTCTCAGCTCTGCCTGGTCCTCTTGGCCCTCGGCAAAAAACCCACGATAGAGGTGAATGAACATAACTGAAGGTCAAAAGTAACCTGGTGAGCTGACAAACTCCTGAGCTGAGCATGTTGCTCATTAACTGGACTCTTTTTAAGATTCTCTTTCTGATAGTTCCATTTTATAGCAACTTTTCCTGCAGGAGTTTCTGTCATTGATTCAGTCTTACCAAAGGAACGTGCACATGCAGCTGCACTGGTAGAACTACCAATAGGATCGCCTAGTCTCTAGAGGACCTGTGATTGGTTTAAATCTAAGGTCTGGGGCCAGATTCTCGAAAGATTGAAAACAGAGCCAAGAAGAGCTGCAGAAGTCTAGTTCTGTCTCAGACCACTTGATTTACAATGTGCTAAAAGGTTATTATGGAATTAATGAGCATTAGAGGTGGTATCAACTGCCATATATCACATATATGATAAGTCATGCAGAGCTCAGGTCCAGAAATCTTTAAAGTCTTTAAAGCCATGTTCAAACACTACTAGAAAAGTCAGTTCCTTGTGCCTTTTTTCAGTTGTTTTTTTTTTTTCTTTTCTCCTCCATTTCTCTCTCTTCTGCTGGGTCCCATTCTTCGACATTGTTGTATTCTCCAAATAGATTGAAGGAAATGTAAAAAAATCAGCCTGCACCCCATTGTAATTCATACTGTGACTAACTGCTTATCTTTAGCAAATGACCATGCTGTCAACGGGATAATCAACTTGTAGATGTGTGTTAAACAGTTTGAAGTCACTTTAAGGAGGCAGCCATCCTCTGCTTCATGTCAGGTCATTCTTTGCCTCCACGTCATGCCTTCAAACCGTTTAATGCACACCTACTTGTTGTTATTCCTTACTTGTAGCATTATTATTGTTATTTCTAAAAATATGATGTTAAAGGTGTCCTCTTTGTCAACAATGTCATTAATATTACACCCATTCTTGAGAATTGGGAAAAATCATGTCCTACCTAAAAAACGGCAGTCTAATTGCCCATTTTTTGGGTGAAAATGTATTGTTTAAGGATTTGCAATTCTGAAATTGCCTGATATGTAATTTATTAAATGTTCGTGTTTGCTTTGATTTTGCTCTGTGCAAGGAAACACCCTGGTCCCATACAAGAATTCACAATTTAATAACGTGTAAAATGTAAAACTAACAATACATACTGATAACAGGTATAAAAATGTGCTTTTATAATCATCTTTGTTTGATTTTTTTTTTATGAAAACATTAGCCCTTTAAAGTTGTGTTTCAGATTTTCATCAACTTTTTTTACAAAAACATGATTTAATCAAACAATAAAAGGATCAGCTATACTATTAGCTCAAAATCTGGTTTTGTTGCAGTATTACAGTTTTATGTTGTAGGTTTTACATGGGTGATTCAGGTTCTTGTTTGTTGACACTAGAAACTAGAGAATATGACTGAAATAAATTTACTGATTCAGTTCTCCCAAACACTAGCAGATTCATACAGTGTAAAAAGTATGCAGGTGTTTTTTGTTTTTTTTTTTTGTCCTCAGCCACTGAGGTGATACTAGTAGGTTTAGAGATAAACAGGATATGCAACTCTCTTGATGTGGTTACAGAGTGAAAACTTTTCAGACTTAAACTGTCGCACCTATGCTGAGGTACTGTGCAGGGGAATGTGTAATATGTGCAGCATTCTTGTAAATCGTGGCTGGATTAAGAACCCACGTGGCCCCTTCTGTCTCTGAAGCACCAGGTTAAATGAAAGATACAACAAATTACACCACCAACACTGGTAATTGTAACAATGCACGATGGATGATGGTCAGGAAACTTTGAAAAATGGGAAGATCCCCTTTAAAAGAAAAAGGCGTAACTGCCTTGGTCTGTGGTTTTGTTTTCTTTTTTGGAGGAGGTGACTGTTACCTGTCCTGATATAGTTGTGTATTACTAGGGTGTTATGGTTTATAAATAATAACTCAGTATTTTAGGCTATGCCCTGATATACAATATATATCTCAATATACACATCCTCTTTAAAATAACAATCTACAAATTCTTAAATAGTCTTGATTTTATAAAAAAAAATGATTCATTGCTAGCCAACTACACAGTAGTCTATACAGCAGGGTGAGGCAATATGGACAAAACCAAATATATATCACAATATTTTCAATCTAAGACCTCCATCGGCGTTGCAGCATTATTAGAAGTGCTCTACCAAAGTATCAACACGAGGAGATCGTACACATTTTCACTATGACATTACAAATTCTCAAATAGTAAAAAAATATGATGATCTCATAGTAGGGCTGAGAGATCACCATATTTTTTGACCAAATTCCTGAGTCATCTTTTATTATAATAATACTATCGTAATATTCTTACAGTATTGAGGCATAATACAATAAAAAAAAATATTAACTCACTTCGATTTTCACCAAATAATTGTCGGTAATATGGATATAATGACTAAGCAGGTAAAGGAAATGAATAGAACAACTAAAACAGTCTGTTAGTTTAGAAAATTGTATTATTTTACTGTAATGCAGCTTTTGAAACCAGGAAAAGACAGTACTTATACCACATCATGATATATTGATATCCAATATCTATTCACATGTCATGATATCTATGTAATATCAATGCACTGCCCAGTCTTGATCAAAGGTCAAGTTCACTCTGATCTTATGTCACAATTTTATATGTATATACATGTAAAATTAACTAGTAGTTAGCTCGATGCTAAGACTTGAGAATTCCCATTGACCCGCAAATATAAATTAGTATCGTGGTCATGGATCCATTTTACTTAAAATACTTTACACAATACACTTTCAGGCATATATTTCCTTGAATCTGTGAAAACAAACCAGTAGCTCCTGACTTCACAATGTTAACTAACCCTGCATTCCAAATCACATAGTTTTCACTTTCAGTTCGTACTGCAGCTGCTCTTACAAAGTACGTGCTGTTGTGTGCAGTATAAATATGCACATCCTCATAACATTGCACCTTGAACTTTGACCTTCTTCCTCTTCACACACCCTTCACAAAGGATTGTGGGTTAGAATAGCCAGAAAAGCATGCTGGATGTAGCAGGACATCCTGGTATTTTCAGCATACTGCATTTGACTTAGTGTGTATTGTGTATAGCATACTAAGTAGTATGGTAGTATGAGTATTGGAATGCACAGTAAATGTATTACTCTGGCTCCAACACTCCACACTGACCAGGTACAGCAATCTCAAAGGGTCAAAACTCAAAATTTGCAATGGTAAATACAGCCTACACTTGGAAGAGACTTTGCATGCCAGGAGAGGGCATCACATATATACGTATTTTCTATTTAATTTATTGTTCACTGCCTGATGAGCAAGAATAGCTAGATGTGAGAGTTAACTTCAAAACAGATATGCTTTTATTTCATATTTCATTCTATTGTACATTATATTTACCAAGTTTATATGCAGTCTATGGCTCTGAAAAGACGGTTTTCAAGTTCAGCTTCCTGTTTGAAGAATGTTAATTTAAAGGTTCACATTTATGCTGTGTGCAATTTTAAGGGGCTCTATTCAGTTTTGCCTGACATCTTGTTTATTAAGGAAAAGTTTATCAAGAAAAAGTATTTCCTGCTTTTATATGCAGCATTGCAATGATGCTGCAGGAATAAAACTCTGAAAGACTGACCGACATGTGATGATGTGAATGTTTTTGGAAATATGACTCATGATATACAATCGGTAGTTTATTTGATTTATAAAAGGACAGTGTGCAATGACATTGATTATTTATGAGAAATGGAAACGTGGTTGCACCAGTTTTAGCGAGACGTTAATTTCCATCTGTAGTCCTACACATAACAAGTAGACACAATAAATAAAATTCAAAATGCAGTACAGGCTCAAGTCAATGCAGGTGCCTACCACAATAAAAGCAGTAGGTATACACACTGCACAGTACAAAATGCAATGTGAAATACACAATAACTACCTTTGTAATGTGATTAGGTTAACAGTGCAGATGGCTTAAATAAACAGTAAGTACTCACTGTATAGTCAAAATGTGAAATACACACTAGCTACATTTTTTAGTGACCAAGATACCAATGCCTCTACTTTACACAATAATAATTGTACGTACAGCCTGCACCATAAAAACTACTGTAAGAAATACACACTAACTAGATTATAAGTAGTAAATTTATCAGCACATGTACCTACAAGTGTATACTTGTAGGTACATGTGCTGATAATACTTGGAGAATCACAGTACTTACAAATTTGGAGGTCAAAGGTCACTGTGACCCCCCCCCCCCCCCCCCCAGACATGGACATGGGCAAGGATGTAAACTGGCAAAGGCATCCAACCACAAGGCAGAAATTCTAATCCAGTAATAATATAGTTTATATGCTTTTAAAATGTACTTTTTTCCCATTGGTAGCCATTTTGACAACTATTAAGTTTAGCTAATGTTTACAAAGCTTCCCCAAATCCTTTAATGCTTTAATTTTGATGTAGTGTTTCATGGTTTGACAAGTGCTAGGATTTTAAATAAAATGCTTGAAACTGCTTGATATTGTAATTGGATTTCTTTAACACTTGCTGAAATATTTTCTTTTTATTTTCTTATTAAAAAAAAGATTATTTAATCCTTACACAGTGTTGTCAGTTGAAAATTTTTCACGTCTCTTTTTCAAGTCTTTCCTGTAATTGTTAATGGTTTTCATTATTGAGTAATATGTTGATTATTTTCTCTCTTAGTTTATTAGTTTTTGGGTCCAGAAAATTGTGGAAAAATGCCTGTTACTGTTTCCAGAGTCCAAGATAATGTCCTTGAATGTCTTGTTTTGTCCACAACCCAAAAAATGTCGGTTTACTGTCAGAGAGGAGTAAAGAAACCAGAAAATAATCACATTTAAGAAAATGAAATCAGAGAATTTTGATAAAATACTCTCACTGAGTAATCAGTTTTTTTTTTTTATTAATATTATTATTATTAGTTAGCAAATAATTGAATGATTGATTAAGAACTGAATACCTGTTGCAGCTTTAATAGGATGCCAAGTCTTCTTACAGACTATTTTGAAACATGAAACTTTGTTTTCCTTTAATTTGTCCCTGTCATTCTGATTTTTTTTTATAATCCAATGATTTAAATTTAAACATGCTGAGCTTGTGCAGATATGGAACAGCACAGAATCTGTGTTGGTCCCTAAAATAACATGACGTGGCTTCATGATGACTTAATTTTCCACACTCAAGCTTGTTGTGAACAGCTTGACATGAAATTGCCCTAAACGTTGAGGAAATTCAACCTCCTACAGAGGCCTCACACCTGTTCCTTTCCCACACTATTTGCATCACTGCAAATGTTAAGCAGAAGAATCTGTCTCTAAGACAAAATTCATATTGTGTCTTACATATTTTGTGGGTAAATTAATCCAGAACTTAACCCAGATAGCATTCTTATTTGATAAAATCTCCATCCATAACAAGCAGGAGCTAAACTAACAGTTTTTTGGATAGTCTCTAAAACTTTCCACTGTCAGCTCATTTCCATAATTAACACACCATCTTAATGGCAACACACAAAAACTTTATGATAACATTTATTAAATTATACCCTTAGGATTAGAGCACCAGCTTACAGCATATTAAATAAACAATAAATATATAAATAGAAGTTCAGAACTTTACAGGAGCTTACAAATACATTCTCAATGTTGGAAATAAACAGAGAACTTTTACATTCACTTCACAGCAGTTTCTTGTAGAAATCACAGAAGAAATAAAATTGTAGACATACAATTATATTAATTTCTAGTGAAAGAAAAAACATTCAGTTGCCTCATCTCCATATTGCAATAACATGGCTATAAATATATCTTATAACATATAATGTAGAGCAGTGTTCAAAATTGTAGCATCACTTAAAAACTTTCCTGAGATCACTCCGTTCCACGTCTGTGTAGATATCTGATTACATGAAAATCTTTAAAACACACAGATACATTCTTGAAAAGTCTTGTCAGCTTCAGAATCACTTGTTGGTCGTGTTGTCTCACTTTTAGTTGTCCATTTTCTGCAGCACCTGGTTTAGACTTCCTGTGGTATTTCTTGATGGGGAGGCTGCAGCACAAAGGATGCCGCAGTCTTACTAGACTGAAGCTACTTCACTGTTTATTTGCTGAAATACGGTGTCCATGTTTGTCAGAAATTTATGGAATGATACTTCTGGCCAGCTCTCACATTCCAAGGCACATTCAGTGGAGTTGTTCTGTGCATGGGGCGAGATGATTAACAGTCAGTTTAGTTAATTTGAATAAATTTAACATTGTCATCTTACTTTTTCTTAATCCTTGGCACTAGAGTTGGCAACACAGTCAAGAAATACTTACATGTGCCAGCCGATCTTTGATCTCTTTCTCCAAGACTTCAAGAGGTGCGTTTATGTATTCATCGGGGTCTTTACAGTCCTCTTTGGCTGGTCCCCTGAGTTCCTTCATGAAGCAGTCCAGGGCTTTGGTAAAGCATTCTTTCTGTATGTGAAAGAGAAAGATGTTTTAGCGTCCCTTTGCTGCTCTGACTGAGGCAGGCTTGTGGCTGCACGCAGAGAACTAAGCAAACAGAAGCTGTGACAGCTGTGTGAAGTATCAACACCTGGCAAGCTCATTTCCTGTACTAGAGAACCTTCACATGTGGTTTATAAAAGCTCAACTAAACCTTGATGCTTGAGCTTCTTTGATGCTGGGGAGTACCCTGACTTAATATTCATAAACTCATCCATCCATCGTATTTGGTACATAAACCATATTTCATTACTGCTTGTTTCTGGGAATGTAACATTGTGAACCTAAAACATACACAAAATAAAAATGCACACTTACCTCCACATGTTCTGGAGCATAGAGTTTTAATTCTGATGTCTGTATGGACAGAAGAAAAAAATGGACTGTGTTACTAACCAGATGAAACTGAGCAAACTGAGCAGAGAAACAAATTGGGCTTGAAATGACTTACACAATGGACTTCTTTCTTCAGTGCTTCGGTAATCCCCTTCTGTATAGGTTTTGCTGAAAGACAACCAGCGAGAGTAACAATCCAAAAGGCAATCCTAATAAAGTGCTCCATATTCAGCTTGAAGGCTTGTCAGTGTGATAAGCAGGTTGTTAAGTTGAGATGTGTTGGTTTACTTACCCGTCTGTCCTGCATTGAATTTATATAGCTGTGTGGTGGAAAGGGTGGGCTGAATTAGTTGTGTATCACCTAATGCATACAGCACTCTTTTTCCTTTAGATGACTCTTGGAATTTTTTTTTTCATGATGCTACTACAACATGGTAAAATCCCTCAAGTCGCCTATTGAAGCACAATGTAGTGAAACTAGGTTGGCTGTCCCTAGTTTGTGGTACAGAGTTTTTTTCTTTCTGTCTCTGTTCTCTTGGGCAAATCTTTGTCATGAGTTCACACTTTTACTTTTTTTTTTTTGACTACACATTAAAATATATGTAGAACAGTCACCAGATCTCCACTTATCTAGCTTTTCCCCCTGAAAAATCAAAAATACTTATTTTTTCCCCAGCCTCGTTGTGATATTTATCCATCTAGACTTTCTGGTGTGAGTTGCAGAGTTTTGGAAATAATAACAGTCTCTTTACAAAAATCATTCAAGATAATCCACAGACCTTGTTGTGAGCAGCTTCATGTAGAACTGCTGTCTCGCTAGTAGAAAGAAAGTAGTCCTGGTAGATTCTACTGCAGAAAGAAAGTAAATCCTATATAAAACTGCTCACAGCAAGATCTGTGAATTATCCTGAGTAACCAGGTCATGACTTTTTGAAAGACACTCTGGTTTCGAGTTTTTCACATTCATTTTTTGTCGCTTTTAGCGAGGTTTGAGCAGCATCTCTTTTTTCATACCCTCATACCGTCCTGATATTTCACCAGGGTATACAGTATTACAGCAGTATCTGTATAAAACAGCTCAACTGTCTCTACTCTTCTGTACTGTAGAGCTCCCTCAGCATAGGTGGAGCGGATCATCGTAGCAATGCTATTCCCACAGCTGGAAACAACACACGCAGGAGCTCTGCTTCAGTCTTGAGAAGCCGCAGCTTTCACTCACTGACAAAGTCAAACCTACGCTGTTGCTGTCGCTGCTCATTTACTGCCAGACCAACAACTCTCCTTTTCCTCGGCTCAGCACCCATTCACCGCCACTCTCTGTAACCATAGACAGTAATAAGCAGTCAGGCACATAACGAAAGTCACATCATCATGTTGAAATGCCACTCTGACCATTCACGAGTCTGCAATGTTTGTTAGGTCACCTTTATCATTAATTTTCTTGTTTTTTAGTAGTTAGTCCTGTCCCTTTATCCATTTTTCCACCATGTTTGTCTGCTCAGCTGCACAGCAACACAGACACTGACCCCTGGTGGCGTGTGCTGTGCACTACAATACAGCAACTCCCCATAAGTTTTTGTGATGGCATTGAAAACAAACAAACTGAGCACCACAAGCCGAGTGCCATCTAGTCCCATTATATTAGAGCGAAGGAGGACATCTCTACAGTAAAAGTAAACCGTATAGATGGATAAATACTGCTACAGGCCAGAGGAAAAATAATGTCCCTTTTAAATTTATCTGCTCAAATTAGTTTTCATCACAGTTAAAAGCTTCTACAGCAAACTTTCATATTATTTTGATTTTGAAAGACCCCTGTGGACAAAAGTGGTAGTGTTTTCTCCACCATAACCACCAAATTTAACAAATAAAATTGTGTACATAAAAATCTCCCTCTGCTTTTTTTAACGGGATGGTATAAAATAACTTTGCCTGGGAAAGTAACAGAAATAAATAAGCAATCTTACATACCAAGCAGAGACATCAGTATTGAACTGAGACTGTGTTATATAACAGGATAAAAACTCCCATGTTGTAGCTTTAATACATTTTAAGTTGGAGAAGGAGGACACTGAAAAGATGGACATAAGAAACAGACGACTATATATTCACGTGTAAAAAACTAAAACAGACCTACCCTGTAGGTACTTTATCATGATGTCATCAGTGGATAATAATTCACTGATCACACCATAATCAGTGGATAATATTCACAACTGTTTCCTCGATGTGGAGGCATGAAAACCTTTTAATGGCAGTAGGGGAATTTTCACTAACAGATGGAGTAAAAATAGCATAAATCTTTGCACACCAGATTTGTATTTTGTTTAAAACAAAATATCAAGCATAAAAAATATGAAGAGCATAAATGTAGTAGTGTGAGCGTATAATTTATTGACATAGAAAAATGCTAGTAGGTTTGTTGAGCAGCTGACTGTTGTGTGTGCCTCTTTGTTTGCATTTTGGGCATGTTGTACCCACGTCCTGAACGTCAGAGAGCATATTCAGATGCAGGAGGGTGTGATGGATTTGTCTGTTACTTTATTGGCTTATGAGCTTCAGTAATTTCTGATAGTTAACTTTCCACTGAGTGTTTCCACATGATCCATTTTACTTTCTTGTGTTGGTGTAGTCCCACCGCCTCTGCCTTGTGTCTGCTTCCTCCATTGCGACTGCAGGCGGGGCAGTGTAGAGCTCAGCAGTTCTGGAAGTGAAAATCCTATTCATATTCTGAATATAGGATTTAGATTAGAATATTAGTCATGTTGTAAGGTAGACTTACCACAAGCTGTGAGACTGCAAAACAATGCTGTATCCTCCTGTAGAAGCCACAAGCTTGTATGATAACCTTGTTTTAAGAAAAATATGTTTTATTTGCAATGTCATGAAGAAGTACTACAATACCCACAACTCGCAAGTGTCACAGAGATGTCTCTGATTGGTAGGACTTACTGTTATTATGGAAATGTTTGGACCAAAGTCCAAGATGTTGTCCTCACATGTATTGTTTTGTCCTCAACCCAAATATATTTAGTTTACTATCAGAGAGGAGGAAAGAAAACACAAAATATTCACATTTAAGGAGCTGAAATCTGAGAATTTGACAACAATTAATTGATATTAAAAGTAGCTGGTGATTAATTTAAATTTTATATAACACTACAGTAATGACAAAAGTTAAAAAGAAGCAGTATGATTTTCAGCGGTTTATGGGATGAGTCATTCCTTCACTCTTATAATAATTATGCACACAGTCTTGTACCTTTTCCCGTTTTTTCCCCATTTTACAATCTCTTTTTTTCTTTTTCTTTTTCTTTTTCTTTTTCTCCATTTCAAATGTTTAATGGTCACTATTCATTTCGTAGTTGGTTGGTTTGGTTCCAGGTTTAAAACTCTTTAAATAAGGATTTTCTGAAACATAAATGGAGTGAATGGACAGGAAAATCATCTCCGGAACTGGAGCTGTATCTAAACATTATATCTATGTTGTGAGACTAGATGTGGTCTGAGATTATGGATATTGTTAGTCTGCCATACAGAGGAGTGGTGTAATTTTCTGAATGTAACTGACTGTCCTAGCTGTTCTATTAGTTAACTTTACCCACTTAATCATTATATCCACATTACTAATGATTATTTATCAAAAATCATATTGAGTTAATATTTTGTGAAAGCAGTTGTCCCAATATCAGTGGAGGTATTGTTGGCTCGTCTTACTGAATATACTGCTGGGGAGTTGGGTAGCAATGCATTATATTTTATAAGATCATCAGTATTTGAGAATTTATAAAGTGTTATGTTAATATTTTCAGGCTATGCCATGATATACAATATATGTCTTGATATACACCTTGTCTTTGAGACAGTATTTATAAGTCGCCACCAAACGCAGGTCACTACACTTTGAATAATGTATTGATATTAAATGTATTGAGTTCAGTTGAAAAACAAAGGGTTGGTGCCTTTTTAAATCTACTATAGTGTCAGTCATGTCACTTCAAATCACTCTGTTCTCAAAAGGATTACCCGAGTTCTTGAGCTGAACTCGGTGGTTACATAATGTAGACGTACACACCAGGAGAAGGCAGATATCTTTCAGAGGTCAGTTACTATTTGAGTATTATTGTCTAATATGTAAGGTTTCTCATCATCATGAGCTAAAATGCCAAACCGGCATCATCTGTGAATTTCATCACACTACAAAATTAGTGTGATGACTCATACAGTCATTGGTATATAAAGTGTGAAAGGACGCAGCCTTGTGGCACGTTGTATATCCCCGAGTGCAGAGTATAGATGACTGTGTATGTATATATATATACAGTCATGGAAAAAACTATTAGACCACCCTTGTTTTCTTCAATTTCTTGTTCATTCTAATATCTGGTACCACTAAACGTATAATACAATGAACACAACAAAAAATGCAGCTGGTCACATAATACTTTATGTCCTATTTGACATTCTTAAGCTTAATTGATTCCCAGGGTATATAAGAGGCCATTTCATGTCACAAGCAGCACTGCACATGCAAAGGCCTAGAGTGGTTTCCTGCTTACATTCAATCCGTAGCACAACTCAGAAGTTGTCAGCTCTCACATAATGCCTAAAACAAAAGAATTATGTGAAGCCACAAAGGCAGCCATCTTGGCACTGCTGGAAATTGGCATGAGTGAGAGACAGGTAGCGAAAAAACTGAAGATCTCCAAGACAGCCGTTCATTACAACAAAAAAAAAACAAGCTGAACATGGCACTACCAAAGTGCTACCTGGCCGTGGCAGGAAACGTCTTTCTACCCCACGAGATGACTGTGCACTCATCCGTTCCTGTGTCAGGAATCGTCGTCAGACCTCCAGGGACCTTAAAAATGAGTGGGCACTGTCGAGAAATGTGACTTGTTCGGCAAGGACAGTTCGAAACCGACTTGTTGAAGCTGGTTTGAAGTCACACAGAGCACGCAAGAAGCCCTTCATCAATGAAAGGCAGAGGAAGGCCCGGTTACTCTTTGCTCGAGACCACAAGGATTGGACTGTTGATGATTGTGCTAAGGTTCTCTTCAGTGATGAATCCAATTTTGAATTGATGCCCACTCCAGCCAACTTACTGGTTAGGAGGAAGCCTGGAGAAGCTTACAACCCAGACTGTCTTGCCCCTACAGTAAAACATGGGGGTGGATCAGTCATGATCTGGGGTTGTTTCAGTCTGAGTGGAACAGGGCAAATGCAATTGTGTGAAGGCCGAATGAACCAGGTCATGTACAGGACTACCCTTGAAAACAGTCTTCTTCCATCAGCTGGAAAACTCTTTCCTGCCTCGAATGACTGGATTTTCCAACAAGACAATGCCCCTTGCCACACGGCAAGGTCAGTTAAAGCCTGGATGGAGAACCACAACATTCGCACCATGCCTTGGCCTGCTCAATCACCAGATCTTAATCCAATTGAAAACCTGTGGAAAATCATCAAACTCAAAATGGAGAACCACAAGCCCAAAAACAAAGAAAATTTGTTTGAATTTGTCCAACAGGAATGGGCTGCTGTGACAGCAGAACAATGTCAGAAGCTGGTGGAGAGCATGCCAAGACGCATGGCTGCAGTCATCAAAAACAATGGTTATGCAATCAAGTATTAACTCTTGTGTGTATCATGTGTTTAAAGCAAACAGAAAAGAAAACATGGAATGCTTAAAAGTAGTGTTTTGGGCGGTACAATGCCATAGCTATTGATGTAAGAATTTAAGTAATTTTGGTTATTATCAAGAAAACCATGGAAAATGAATAGTTCTTAGGTCTTAAATTAAACTCTCATGAGCTATTTTTGTTGTTATCATTATAATTGTCCAAACAAATGTACCTTTAGTTGAGCCAGGCATTAAAATTAACAAGAAATTGAAGAAAACAAGGGTGGTCTAATAATTTTTTCCATGACTGTATATATATGTGTGTGTGTGTGTGTGTATATAAATATATATATAATCTACCTTTAAACAGTAAATGGTAGAGTAGACACATTTGTGCAATGCTATATTCAAATAAGAAGACAGAAAAACTGTTTACACAAAAAGAGAATGGGATTTTGTATTTTTATCTGTCTTAAGGTTACAGGGTGGTTTAATTATTTGGGTTGATTTTGGATTTTTAGGGTTGAGAATAGTTCATGTGCCAAATACAGCTGAATACGATCTGAGGTGGGCAGGACCAGTAAAACCATTGCATGATGCATATAAATAATGCCTGCACGATTCCCTTTTTCAGTGTCAAGATGTAAATGCGCATTTTGAAAATGCTGTACTGTAGAGAAAAATTAATGAAGCTGAAAAGGAAATTAATGAACCATCTGTTTACAAAAAAAAGAGGATAAACATGTCTTAAAGTGATAGTATGGCCAAAAATGAAAATTCAGTCATTATCTAGTCATCAGAAGGTCAGGTTTAGTTTTTCAGTCCACAAAACACAGCTGGAGTTTCACAGGAAAACAGCCTTACAGAATCTCCATGCATTGTAAGGGAATGAAGACTCCAAATTCACCCATACTGCTCGTCTGGCTTAATCCAAGTCTCCTGAAGCCTGAACGCTCTTTTTACTTGCGTGCGCACACCACACACACCACACACATCCAGTTCAGAGGGTGTGCCTGTGAACGTGGTTCAAACTAAGGATCTACAGTGAAGATTCAGGATAAAAACATGATGTAAATGACATCTTTCAAGTCAATTTATAAGAGACATTACAGTACCAGTCAAAAGTTTCTTATTCAGTGTTTCTTCTCATCCTTATCTTTTATTATTTTTCTACATTGTGGAATTAATCCTGGAGACTGCTACAATTTATGAAGTAATCAATTGTCAAGTATTTTGATAATGGGTTAATTGTTTGAGTCACTTTTTAAGAAAACAAAGTTAAAATGTTTCTGATTCTAGCTTCTTAAATGTGAATTCTTTCTGGTTTCTGTGGGCTTTGGGAAGCACCACTGTCTATAACTAATCAATTAATCAAGAAAATGATAGACAGATTCATTTGTAATGAAAGAAACTGTTTCGGGAAAGAATTGAGAAATGGGTCCAAACGTGGAGTGCAGGGACATACGACTACATTGTTAGGATGATGGAAAAGAGGTTAAAGGAAACCAGTCTCCGGTGTGGAGGGAAAACAGTTTGTATTCTAGTTCTTGTATCTCAGCCATATCCCTTTTGTCTTTTTCCCACACTATGACAGCATCACACTATTTTCTGCATTCCTACTGAATGGAAACATTTGCTGTCTCACAGTGTTTGAACAGACAGCCAGTGCTTCTGTCCTGGGCAGTCCCCAAGACTTCAAGTAAATGTCAGACATTAGTGAAGTGTGTGCTTTTCGTGTCATGTAGTCAAGTAATTAATTAATTAACTAATTAGCTGGAGCCACAGTGTTTCCCGCGCTGCTTCTTCATGCTACAGTATTTAAAGGGACAGGTCAACCCAAAATCAAATGTACATATTTTTCCTCTGGCCTGTAGTGCTGTTTGTCCATGTATACCGTTTTGATGTGAGCTGCAGAGTTTTGGAGATTTCGGCTGTAGAGATGTGCCAGTGTTGCTCCAAGCACCAAAAATATGCATTTGAAAAAATGTTAAACGGTGTCTCTATCTAAAATTTATGACCCAGTTACTCAAAATAATTCACATACTTTGTCATGAGCAGTTTCATGTGGGAACTACTAGAATCTTATAGAACTACTTTCTTTCCAATAGGAAGTAGAGAATTAGTTGCCAACTATTTTGATAATAATTATAATTTTTGCTTGAGAAATTACTGATCTTACTAAACATTTGCTGGTTCCATCTTCTTAAATGTGAGGATTTGCTGCTTTTCTTTGTCATTTATGACAGTAAATGAAGAAAAAAAAATTGTTAGTACAGTGGGGCTGGGCAGTCTTGATGGTAATGGTGTATAAATCAGTTTCAGTATAAATGCTTCTGAAGAGGTAAAGCACTGGCATGGCAGTGGCATTGAAGCTATTACTGTACTTTTAAATGTATGACTTGGACATATTACCAACATATTTTAAGAATATTTAACGTGCAAAACTTCTGCTTGTTGTCAGACTTTTTAAACCCAAACCATGTCCATATAATGGAAGATGCACCAGCCAATTTTCTAACCAATCCGACCTCTGACATTATTTGTCCTTTTATCTTTGCTTTTAACATTTCATTGTAACTTACAGTCATGATGCTTTTTGGTCAAACCAAGTGAGGCCTCAACCACGGTCGTCAAAGTTCATACTGCTGTACCCTCTGTCTTGTTTATACCTTCCACCCCTGCTCCAGTTTCTTAAATGGGAGGATTTGCACTTTTAACTGTCAATTTATGACAGTAAAAGAAGAGTGTTTGCGTTTTTAACTGTTGGTTGGATAAAATAAGCAACTTCAATTCATCATTTTGGGCTCTGAGTAATTGTGATGAGCATTTTACACTATTTTTTTTTTTTGACATTTTCTTAATACTGGAAATAATCAGCAGGTTAATCAATAATGAAAATCATAGTTCGTTGCAGCCTGAGAAAATAGACAGCACAACCTGAACCAAGACTTCTCTCCTGTGGATGTCGGTCTGAGTAGTATATCAGCTCAGTGTGCTCAACTCCAGTACATCACAACAAAACAAAGGAAGGTTCCACCTTGTGGCACTATTTTGCATCGCAGTTAGACCAGGTTTACTAGACTCTGACTAATACCACTTGTGTCACTCTTTGGAAAAGGTAGTGGTTCCCAAATGGTGTGTCATAAGGAAAGTCCAGTAGGAGTGCCTTTATATTTTGTGGCAACCATACATTATTATTGCAATATGCAACTATACACAAAGTTAGAAAATAATTTTTAATGACTACTTTAGTACTTTATACACAGTAGTTTTGTGACACTGCTGGAATTTCTCATTTCCAGACAATAACTCAAAAAATATGTGTGTGTGTTTCAATATTCATGATACCACAGGGAGAAATTAACTCACATTAAGGGCATCAGATTTTCGATTTTTATTAAGAGAATAAATATAACGAGGCTAAAATGTTACAACGAATGTTCAACCGGAGCAAATGAGACAAGTGACGAGAAGAAGACAGCACTGTGAGGAAGTCTGTGGAGGCGGGCTTATGTGAGGACTCCTGCGGTGTGTGGGTGTCAATTTGCTGTCGGAGAGAAGAGAGGGTGAGAAAATGCAGCTGATATTGTAGAATCAATACTGCAAAAAATGAGTCCTAAAAGCATTTCAGATATTAGGATATTTATCAATATTTTGATATTTTTCACAAAAGCAGTACACACTCATTTCCAAATACAGAGGCAAATTCTTTGATTAATTAATCCTGTCACAATCGTGAGTGTGCTGTCATGATTATTTTAATTTATGATCAATCTCTCAGACATTTTCTCCACTAATCAATTAATTGTTTGGTCCAAAAAATGTCAGAAGACATCAGTGTTTCCCAAAGCTCAAGATGACATCTTCAAATGTCTTGTTTTGTCCACAACTCAAAGATATTCAGTTTACTGTCAGAGAGGAGAAAATACACCAGATGCTAAAATCAGAGAATCTGAGGAAAAACATGGTTAATCGACTGGTTTTAATCCATTTCTGTTTGACAAGCTAGCATTTTCTCCCTGTTCTGAGACTCTGAAGGCACCACCATTAGAGTTACTGTTTGACATGAACACATTAATACCAGAAGACAAAACGATGAATTGCAGTTGTAATTCACATTTTATTGACAAACTTTCACATGATCTTGTACATAAATATGTTATATCAGTTGTGTAATAAATAAAAATATAAATAATTGAGAACTCTGCAGTGTTTAACTGTTATTAAAATCACATTTAGTGCAGCAAGTAAAGTTAAATAAGGATAAAGGAGAGGAACCATCTGAAGGTTCAGTGTGGATTCATTTTCTTTGTTTCTGTCGACTGTTCCATTGTTGAACAAAGTCACGTGTGGCATCCACAAAGCTCGCAAACTGCTTGTGTTCAGTGGTGGTGAAGGTGCAGTTTCCCGGTGTCGGAAGCTGGAGAGAGAAAACTGGTTTCAGGACTGGATCATGCATTTCGAGTGAGGAACTTAAAACTAAATAATTTGTATGGCAATGCAACACTGTCAATACTCACCAAACTCAAGCACTCGTCTATCACACTTAGAGTCTGGCCAATTCGGTTGTCTTCATCTGTACAGTTGTCTTTGGTAGAAATCATCACATTCCTGAACTTCTTCAGGGCTGCAGTACTGCAGTTGCTCTAACAAAGACAAAACAAACCTTTCGGTCAAACACACACTCATACACTAATAAAAATCAGAATTGTGAGTGCCAGTGAAAAGTTGAATCTGATCCAGCTGATGTTTGAATTTTTGTGAAAGCTTGGCAGATCGGCAGGTTGACACAAAAGCTTTAGGGGTCAGTCTCTCAAGAGGAAATAAAGAGGTGCAGTGAGACTTTGGTTGCCGCTGTCTGCCGAAGCAGCATCAACATCCCAAATGAGATCTTTAATCTGATCTGCTCGAGGGATGTTCATAGTTAATCGATTAATTGCTGTTAAGAGTTTAAAGTCTGTTTAAAAGAGTTAAAAATCTATTAAGCAATAATTAATCGATAGTCTAGAAGAGGGAGTAACTGCTCCTCATTTGACATTGTTTCATCTGGCAGAGGCATTTGTTGAATTAGGAAACTTGAATTTAAAAGGAGAAAAAAGAAAATAAGAAGGGAAAAAGAGAAAATGTGCATTTTGTATCTTATTAATGGCTAATGCTTAATCAAGTAATTGATTGTTAGCATTTTCAACTATCATGTAAGGAAGATACAAAATTAACAACTGTAATTTGCAGTGATCACTTACCGCATTTGTGGGAGCACTGAACGTCACACCATCAGCCTACAACAAATTAGAGAAAAAGTTTTAAAATTCACTTTCATCCAAAGCATTAACTTTACTTTCAGTTTGTATTTCTAAAACATTAGAAGTTTTTACTGCCTAGTGCATGCAAATGTTTGTCAGAATGCATTGCTTTTTATCAGAAAATAACTTACACATGTGATGATACGTAGTTCTTCGAAGTCAAATTCGTCCATTGTTAGAGAGCAGAGAGGGAATGCATGAAGATGTCCTACGAGAACAACCATCCAGAGGGCAATTCTGAAACACTGCTCCATATTAAAGTGTAGATCGCTCTTGTCCTGTGAAGATGTACAACAGTGCTGTTTATCAGTGACTTGTGTTGCCCTCGAGTGCAGTGTGCTAATTTATAGGGGGCTGCTGAGAAAAGTGAGTGGGCATATGAAGTTTTCTTGTTGGAACATCTGATTTTTTCCTATTAATCATGAAGTATTTTCCCTCATCAGCTGCATGTTAAAAAAAAAACCCGAAGCTGAAAAAAATCAAGTGGGCATAGAGTGTCTGATGATGATTACTGAAAAAAATTTGACAGTTTTCCACGTTTGAACAGACGTGATCATTTAAATTATACTTCTTTGATGTCACATATCCTATTATGAATAAGTGCTTTTTTTAATATGTTTGTGTTAATGGTATTCGGTGGACATTTACACTGCACTGTAAGAGATATGTCAATGTTTCATTGATGGTGAGAGTATTTTATGATACTGCGCAGAGTTGTTATCAGTGACAAAGTGAGCATAATGGGAGATGTCACAAGTTTGGTTTCCTTTCTTCAGAGAAATTTGTTACAGGTTTTCTTTTTTTGATTGCGAGACCACAAACATACAAACATCCGTCACATTCAAGTCTTTTTGAACTTTGTGTTTTGTTGTTAGCTGGGACAGCAGTTGATTTCAGTTTGATGTTGCATGCATATTGTTATATGCATTAAAAAATTATTTGGGGAAACAGAAACTGGAAATAAATGAACTATGCCCCCAAATATCACAGGACTTTTCTTTTGAACACAGACAGGCAAAAATCTGCGAGGATCTGTCACATTGCTTTGATGATGCAAATGAGTTACTGTTTTAAGAATTAGTTTGGGCAGAAATGCACATTTTAGAAATTAGAGCTCTAGTTTTATTTTTATTTTTTCTTGTTGCATGCCTTTATTTATTTATTCATTTACATCTTGTAGGGATGTATCTTTACATAACACACTCAGCAGAAATGAAAGAAGGGTTTCTCTTACACCTACAGTCTGGTGGGGATTCCCCACGAGAATCCCGGATAACAGATGTATCACTACCTAACAACCTCTGCTTATTGCACCATGTCACACTGGACACCGTCGTCAGCCATCGTCTATTTTTAGGTCTACCAGGGTGCCTCACAGGTTAGGTTTCAGTTTTGAGGTTGCTCCAGGAGTCACCAAAAACAATGAATATGTGACAGGATTTTGACGTGAGTGAAGAGGGTGGGGAAATTTCTATCCATGGAATATGTCGCCGTTTGGGGGCATCCCTGCTGTTTCCATAGCAAAGTCTTTGCCCACACTAGAGATTATGGTTTTGATATCAAGGTGTGAATTGTCTACCTTTTTTGAAACTTTCACCTGACCAGGCAGGGGATGGCAAGTTTCATTTACAATGCATTTGACGTTCTTACCATGTTCACCATACTAGTGTTGTCACAAATATTGATTTATCGATGCATGTCCATTCTAGATATTTGAAATGCTTTCAATACTCACAGTATTGATACTCTCTCCTCTCTCTGACAGCACGTTGGCGCACACACACACACACACGTTCCTGCAATACACAGCATTACTTAACTTACTATTAACATACTACCAACAGTTGTTTCTCAAAGATGTAGGTATCTAATTGTCATGTTTTATCTTTGTTATATTTATCTTTAAACAAAAATCATATTCAAGATTAAGTGTACATGCTTTGGTAACACTTGGTAATATTATGGTAAATTAATAGTGAATAATTATTTCACTGTTCACAAATAATGAAATGATAGTTCTGTTTACTTTTTATTAGTAATGCTATATTTTGTCATTAGTTTGTGTAATATAGTTTATAAGTGATGTATCATAGCTATAACAGACAGCATTCTGATTAAACGAACAGTTTATTGTTGCACAAATCTTTACATTTTATGTGCTATATTAAGTATTTTTTAATGATTACCAGATGATTTGTACATCTTTAAAATCCTGATTACATCGAGATATGGGCCTGATATTCGTAACACTTTGTTAATGGTTAATAATTTTAACTTTCTATAGACATTATCTGGATAGCTATTATAAACTCGCAGTTGATGATTATAATGCCTGATGTCCTTTCGTACACATGTCAACTAGTATTCTTCTTTCAGTACTTATTTACACCAATTATAGGCAGAGCTTCTTTGGCTGGTCAGTGGTAAATTAACTTAAATGTTGTGGTGCTTTACACAGTACGAATAACTTTACTAAATTTCTAAAATAGTTGACAAGGTAGTTTTGTTTTTTGTTTTTTAAGGCTTTATCCAAAGGTAAAATAAATATTTCTAAAAGGGTTAGATTTCTCATTGTCGTGTTTTAGCCTTGTAATATTTATCTTGTAAAAAAAATTATGCCGTCAAGGTTGTGTCACTTTTTCCTTGTTCCTTGTGCGAATATTAACATTTTTCAAGGTATTGTGTCGAAGTTAGAAATCCCAGTATTGTGACAACACTACAGCATGCATTTAGATTTTATCTTGTGATGTTCTGTCTGTCATTGTGTTCTTGTGGGTGTTTTTTGCTCTCTTGCAAAAGAGATCTTAATCTCAATGAGACTGCCTGACGAAATAAAGATTAGATAAAATAAAATAAATTAATCTTTCTAGGTTAACCAAGATTATCCCAAACCGCACCTACAATTCACTCATTCTTTGTTGCTGCAGCTGCAACATTTGAAATCCTGGGCTCAACTCAGATTTAACCCTCTGCAGATTTCCTGTTTTTTGTGCTTTCATTCTGAATGAGATTCAGTCTTGCAGAATTGTTTGATGTTTGGAGCTGCTATCTGAGTTTGAGATGCAGCTTGTTTGCCCCCACACTGTGAAACATCATTAATTAACTTCAAATGTTTAACAGCAGCAGCGTGGCTCCAGGTCCTTAAAATATCTTTAATTCACATTTACAGGCTAGTAACGCTTTATAACCATCATTAATAAATGATAAACTAACTTTAGTTAATAAACATTCAGATAATGTTCATATATACTCAGGTTTGGGAGGGTTACTGCAAAAATGTATTCTGATAGTTATTAATAACCTATTAAAAACTAGTCAGTAATCTAATCCAAGTATCACAATACTAAAATAATGTAAATAAATAAATGAAATATGGTGAAATTGTTAAGCCCAATAGTGTTTTTAGGGCTGCAACTCATTATTATTTTCATCATTGATTAATCTGTGGATTATTTTCTCAGTTATTTGATTAGTTTTTTTGTTCCATGAAATGTTGATCACAGCTCCAGATGACGTCCTCAAATGTCTTGTTTTGTCCACAGCCCAAAGATATTCAGTTTACTTCCACAGAGGAGTAAAGAAACCAGAAAATATTCACATTTAAGAAGCAGAAATCAGAGGATTCAGACTCTTAAAAACTTAGGGAAAAAAAAGGTTACATCACTTTAATATTGTCATACTTGGATTACATTACTGACTGTCTGAGTAGTGAGTATTTCAACTCAGCATATTTCCTTGATCTTTGATGACACATCATGGTAATTTTATGATAAATTACAGTAAATATATTAACATTAATAAACAGCAACTTTGTAATGGCCACTTTAGGGTTTCCCCTAACGTAACTGCTGGAGGGGCAGTTGGGGTATTACCATGTATCCTGGGTGCGTGAGTTCACACCAGACATTACAGTGCATCTTGAGTGACCACTCACTTCCCTGCTGTATATGCAAATAAATATTTCATCAGTTGAACTCTTGTTGTGAACGCCCACTTGGCTGTTTATTTTATGGCTGCAACTAACAATTATTTTCTTGGTTGATTATTTTCTCAATTAATTGAATAGTTGTTTGGTATATAAAATGTCAGAATATGGTCAAAAATGTGGATCAGTGTTTCCCAAAAGCCCAGGATGACGTCCCGAAATGTCTTGTGTTGCCCAAGATATTTAGTTTGTCAGAGAGGACTGAAGAAACAAAAAAATATTCACATTTAAAAAACTGGAAACTGAGAATTTGGTCATTTATGATTCGATTTTAATTGTTTTTGCTCTAATTTACTCACTGTAGCTCAGTGCTACACCACAGTATCAGTCTAAATGATTTTTGTATTTTACCTGCCCTGTGTTTTCTGACTGTGTAGAAATCTGATGTTTTCACATTACAGATAACAAAGAAAGGCACTGATGCCAGAATCAAGAGAGATTAAAAGTATGCATCCCAGTACACCACAGATCCTCTCTCGTGTCTCCTCTTCTCTGCAACCACAATGTGTTTTTACAAGAAAGCAACTCACTATTTTTTATTGAATGACAAATTTACAATTATATTGTTATTCTTCTATTTCCCCACTCAGTTTTCAATGTGTGTTGTTGTTGGAACACAATATTCTTTCCACTAAGAAAGACGTAAATTAATGTGGAACACTTGCTGAGTGAAGAATGAAACTGAGTTTCACAAAGTTTATAAAGTTTCTCCTCACTCGATAATTCAAAATAGCAGGACTTTGGTAGAGAGTCTGGGGTTACTTTTGTGATCACAAACATCCGCTGCAGATAAGAGAGCCCAAACACATCATTTGCATTACAATTAAACAAATGATTTAGTTACAGGACATCTTCAGTTGACTGGGTGTTCTTTCAATGTGTTCACCCTGCTGAAAGAAAAGGTCACATGCCACTCAGACTACCTCTCAGCGACTGGGTCCAAAATATATCCAGGGCATGTTCACACTGGTACTTAGAGGTGTCTGCTTGTGAACAGATGGTCTGAATGTTTGTTGGATTTCAGCTGTTTACTATAGCAGCAGTAACTGAAAGCATGCAAGGACTGTAAAATGAGATCAGGACTGTAGGACTTATTTCCATCTCGGTCCCTGATGTTCCATCAAGCTGTTCTGGCCACCACATGAGGAACCAGCCGTATGTATGTCCATGATGGGCGATACTTACTGTATGAATACTACACAGCTGTTGTAGTAACAACTCTCATAGTAGTATAGGCGAGGTTAGCTGGACTAGCCAGTTAGCTTGTCACTTGGTGAGGCTAATTTTGGAACAGTCCAGTCGGTTCAGTAAAGACGCTGAACATCCAGAGGACAGAGCAGCATCAGGAAATACAGAGAGAGAACCGAGCTGTTGAGCTACTTGAGCCTCGCGATGCGTCGCTATCAGACAAGAGAATTTTGAACTAGAAAAAGAAACAAATGCACACAATAAAATGTTTCATTGTGGTCGGTGCAAGTATCTAGGGCTGCAACTAGCGATTATTTTCATTGATGATTAATCAGTCAATTATTTTCTTGACTACTTTAGTAATTAATCCTGTCTCAATCTTGCCAGTTGAAAAACCTCTGTATCTGTAGTCAATTGTGATTAATCACAAATGAATGGCATATTATTATGGGATATTAGCCAAAAACAATTACAAATATTGTCCAGGAACAGAACTGCATTTGGCATAAAAAATGCTCAACTAATAACGTGACAAACCCAACTCCATCATGCACAGATGACCATACTGACCTGCTCAATTTAACATTAAGACCAAAAGCTTCAATAGAAAAGAGCCAGCAGTGTTTTAGGAAAAGGTTACTGTTTATATGCATTTCTTTCTTTCTTTAGTATTATTATTGTTAATAATAGTTAATTTCTGTAATAAAATATTGTCCTCTGAGGAGAAAAATCCTCATCTTCATTCAGCTCAGTCTATGTAATGATGAAACGATGTGCGGTATTCATGTTTTTGTATTAATGCAGCAGGATCTTTTACATCCGTGTCACTCTGACAGTTGATATCAGCGAGGATGTTTTAGACCACAGCAGACAGCAAACTGCACACCGACACACACTGAGGAGATGAAGAGGAGAGACAGAGTCTGGACTCTTCATCATGACTTACAATAATGCAGCGCAGGGACAGACATTTTGTGGAGGAGACGAGTGTCTGTCAGTTTGGCCTTTGTAGTGACAGATATTTTAATCTGTAGAGATTAAACAACAAAACTGTACAGTAACATCAGGATTCATCATCAGTAAAGTTTTTATATCAGTTGACACTTCACACACTCACTCCCCCTCCCTCCTCTCTGCAGCTGTCTCTCCTCCCTCACAGTTACGATCAGTCGGCATGAAGTGATTATTTAAAAGTACACACATTGGACTTGGAGTAAAAGATCACGCACCACAGAAGTGTACATTAATAAAATGATTTGTGATTATAAAAAGGTTTTATATCAGGTGGACACATCTTTCCATATCCACACACTTTCTCTCTC
This sequence comes from Lutjanus erythropterus, assembly GCF_056507025.1. NCBI lineage: Eukaryota > Metazoa > Chordata > Actinopteri > Lutjaniformes > Lutjanidae > Lutjanus > Lutjanus erythropterus. The sequence goes on along the minus strand of NC_139321.1, from coordinate 38,972,234 downwards.
TGCTGTGGGTCAGACGTATTTTTACTTTTACCTGGTTTCAGGTGGAGCTGCAGCTCGATCAGCACTCGCTCGTCTCCTTCCTCATATGTTTCTGTTTCTTTGCGTCGAGCCAGTTGCCTGAACAGACAAACCTGTTTACATTGTCGGGTGACAGAAGCTCGTGTCTTCACGACTGCCAGCTGATTCATTTCCAGCTGCTGATTCAAACTACGGGTCAGACCAGTATAACAGAACATGTGTTAATCGCGCGTTAAAAAAAAATTAGCAATTGGGTGGTTTGTCTATAAAATATCAAAAATGTAAATCCCAAGAAACATCATCAGAAAACAGAAAAAAAATAAAATATTCACATTTAATAAGCTGGAATCAGATAATTATGACTTTTTGTCTGAAAAAATTACTCAAACTGATTAATCTTATCAAAATAGTTGGCAATTAATTGAATAATCAATTAGTAACTGATTGTTTAATTAATGGTTGCAGCTGTACAACCACCCAGATCAGGTTTATAGATCCACTGCACAGTATTTAGCATTCAGAAAGTTTATTGTAACTTTACAATAACCATTTATATCATGTTTATAGATAACAGGTTGTCACTGTCATCAAATATAGCAGCTCGGTGCTCCTCTAGTGTCAAGTTTGAACATGCAGGGCTCTGCGCTTAAGTTATTATTAAATGTGCAACATCTAGGTAGACCTTCTGTCATTAGCAAAAACTATTAGGATTGGTTTAGGAAAAGATCACACCTTGGAATAAAATAAGTATGTTACTTGCTTGAGTTCATGTTGCTGTTGTCACAACACTGGAATCTGTAGCTTTTTTCTCTCTCACATTAAAAGACATTGATTTTCTCTACCCTTTTTGATACCACAGGGGAAAATTGACAAAACTGAAAAAACTGAAACATTTCACATTTTTATTCAAAGATAAGGATGACAAGGCTTTAACATGACCACAAGAATTCCAGCGCTTTTAGAAATTAGTCATTTCATGTTGAGGTCAAGTCTTTCAAAATAACTGAACAATCCAGTAAAGTATTTTTGAACTTTAGTAAAAACAATAGTACTCTGTGGTAACAACCACAGCATTTAAGTGAATTTAAACACAGATTATCAGGCAGCTGATAATCAGTGTGTTGATGCTGTGGAAAATTAATAATAAAAGCATTTCAATGTCATAATATGTGTAACAAATAAACTAAACAAAAAAATCTATAGTTAAAAAAATATATAATAAACTTTATATTCCCTATTCAGAATATAAATATGAGGAATAACAAAATAAATAATGTGTAGGAAATATTGCATTGCACATAATTGATCAACTCCACTAGATGGAAACTCTGATGGAGAGTTAGAGTTGAGTACAGAGTTGACAAAATGTTAAAAAAAAATTTCATTTCACAGCATAGTCATAGTGAGAATCCATTTTATTTTTTTCCTCTCAATGCTAATAAAATTCATGTCATTAAGAGTTAAGCCAGAGCCGCACTGCACGATTTCAGCCCTGATCTCCAACTCTGACAAATTGTGGATATCACAGACAACCCCTGACCACTTTGTATCCAGCTTCTAAACAGAGGAAAGGAGCTCCTAACCTGACACGCCAAACGTTTTGTTACACAGAACCATTTAGTCGTCCTGTCTGAGACTGTTTGGAAAAGTGCAAGCACTTTTAAAGAACACTTGGCAGGTGATTTGATGAACCATCTGTCTATGCCTAACACATCTAACATGGGCTGACTTCAACTAATCAGATCAAACTCTTGCTGAAGCCAGTTAGGAGAAGAGCGAAAAGCCTTCAGTGCCGTTCTTTGCCTCTTGCTTCTTTCAATGAAGAAATACTCTCCACTTCTGATATGACTCGTCACACCTAAGACCACACCTGTAGCTGCCAGTAGTCCCTCCTAGGACGTGAACGATAACTTTAAGCCTGGCAAGGTAAATGGGCTCTTGTCTTCACTTCATTTGTGATTATGGATGCTTCATATTCAGGTTATAGATCTGTCAATGCAAACACACCACTAACCTGCTGCATACTGATGCATCAGTATTAGTAATTTTGTCATTTCTAGTGTGTTTTTGTGACAAACCGTAGTTTGGAGAGCAGGCAGGATTCCTCACATGAATGACCTCCTGTCTCTGATCAGCCATGCAGCGTGCAAAGCACGGCAACATAAAGAATCGTGATTAAAAGGCAGTGTGGCGTAGTGTGATCTGACAGCTTTGAAAGTCTTGTAGTGTGGCTCAGGTGTTAGGGTGTAACTAACTCTTTCTTTTCTTTCTTTCTTTTGTAAAAATCAGACAGAGATGACAGAAATTTGGGACACTTTAAAGGGACAACATTTTCAAAAAAAAACACGCATTATAAAACAAAGATGATTATAATAGCACCATGTTATACCTATGATATCAGTAGGTATTGTTAGTTTCACATTTTATAAAATACATAGGCCTATATTTCATATATGTTGTAGAAATCCTTAAATAATCAAGCATATTTACATATACATATTTAGAGTATTGTAATTAATAATTATGATTTAACCTTTTTTACTGTGAAGCATTTTGAGGTCCATTATTTGTATTCAATATTGTACATAGTGATATGACTTATATGATCCAACGTTAAATTGGTCATAAAAACACATCATCATCCCACAAGTAACCTTTGTTTCCTGCTTTCCTGCTACTTTCATCTCCTTCGAGCCATTGATGCAATGGATGAAGACATTTCTTTGTATGTTTCTAATAATACTTCAGTGAGACAGAGTTTGATAGCCTCAGATCACCAAGATAAGGCCTGAACCAAACGCACCCATCAGGTGTGATGTGAGTTTCCTCCTTGTTTCTTAAAAAAAAACTGAGTCATCTTTACCACAAGAGTAACACCTAGGCTAAAGCACAGAGGATGTAAATCATGCTGTCCCGCGTTTTGGAGTTTCCTCCTGCACTTTTCCATTCGTTCATTTTATATTTCTTTATCTAAAGGAATGCTACAGATGCTTGATTTTTATATGAATTGTATTATTATGCAGTTGAGTTGATTTCACCTCTAACAACATTTGAAACATTTACATTATTTCGCACAATGTGACCTGGCAACAGATTGTTTCATGTAGAGAATATCGATAAAATGAAGTAACCACTGTTGTCTCTGCAAAGAACGCAGGGCCTGCCAATATAAAGCGATCATTGTTTGGCTGTTGTTTGGAAGGCCAGCCGTATCTGTTGCTGTATGAGCAGAAATTTCAATAAAGAATCATCATTCTAAACTTAGGGTTAGGGACAATGAACTGGTCCCTGTACCTTAAGGCAATGAAATCAACATTTTAATGCTTGAATGTGTGTTAAATTGTTGTTCATTCTAATAATCCAACCCTTGTGCAGTTTCTTCAAAAGAGTGACACACCTGAAGTCATTGTTTCCAGCTTTCCACCACTTGCTGACAGTGAAAAATCTTTTTATTCATTTATTTAGGTTCATCATCTTAAGTTTGGGCGTTTTGATTGCAGTTTTTATATTTATTTTTTTTTCCAGCAGAGACATAGTGGGTCAAATGCAATGCCTCATCAAAGTGAAGTCCCTTAATGTCCTTTAAGGTTGTCTTTCACTTCCTATGACGCTCAGTGTGAGGTGATGTCATTTAAATTACACAGTGACCAGAAAATACACCTCATGGCCCCAAAACCAAATGTCACCGCTCTCACTTCATTTCACTTGTCAGAAAAAAAGTGAAAAAGGAAATAAAATCTTTGGTTTCCGTGATAGTAGTGATGTCATCGGGACGGTGGAGGCTTGGTTACCACAGGCCACCACAGCGTAGTATCACACCCATGTAGTGGCTTTGATGAGTGTTTGAGTCAGCTTTAATTCATGAATTAATCACAAATTTGAAACTGTCCATTTTTTAAGTTCACTGCATAGTACCCACATGCTTGTGTCACTTAAGGAATGGATGCATTGTTCTTTTCTCTTTTTTTGAGTCAAGGGGGATTTCACATTAAAAGTCACATTATACATTTTCCATCATGCACAAATTGTAGTTCTCAAATCTTGTGCAACTTTCAGGAGTCCAAGCAGCATCACTCCCTGTGGTCCCCTGTTGTTTTTGCTCTGATTATTCTTTCTTCTTCTTCTCCTGTCCTATTTTTCTCTGCTGAAAGCGTTCATGCTGCAAAAACTCTTAAGATGAAAACACCAAAATCGGCAGGTACCTTCCATCCATTACTCAGACAAAAAAAGACATTCTTTGACTTTAAGGTGGCACTATAACAATTAAGTTTACATTTTTTGCAATTATCTCAAAAACTGCTTGGCAGAGACTCTAAATTCTACATTCTTTTGCTGTTGAAATCTTTCAGTTCATCTATATATCAAATGGTCTTTTGCTTTAAAAGTATCAATTTCTATGACTTTTTCTCACTTTTATCAAAAGCTTATTTTTTGCAAACTCCTCTGAGACCATTGGGCCGTTTGTACCAAAAATGAGTCAGGCTAATCTGTGGACTATGCTGATCTACAGATATCAAAGGAATTTTGATACATAAATCCATTTTGATCAATCAGATCAATTCGATTTTCTAAAATTAACACTAATTCATGAACGCAATTAAGTGTTCACTGAGCTTACTTATTAAAGCACATTATATTTCAACTTTTGCACAAAAATAGATTTGCATGATCTCATGTACAATGATGCAATCAATGTATGAAAATTTGTAATAACTATTTAAAGTGGGTGTGACTAATGACAATAAATTACATTTCCAGACATTTCACAATCACAGAACATCAGCTGTATGTCCAACGGAGCTGAAATTTTTATTCACGACGTCTGCGGTATTGTGACTGAAGTTCTGTTGTCAATTCAAAAGTCTGTCACTTTCTATGCTAAAATAATTAACTTGTGTATCTTCAAAAGTCTTCATTTAAATGCTACAAAAATTGACACAGACATTCTCTAGATGATATGAACTGTTTGTGTTCAGATCTGTGAAACCGTGAATCCGTAGTGATATTTAATATCTGGTTGTACTTTTTTTTTAATCTTAGAAAAATATGCCCGTGTTTTGTACGTCTGATATTATTGCGTCATCATATGAGAAAGTGTGTGGACCACGTGTCTCTCCAGTGGTGCGGTCTGTACTACTTTCCTCTGCCTGTGGTGTGCTTCTTATCAAGTCTTGTGTCTCACAAGCATCCAGATGTTTGCAGTCTGCTTGGACCCCCTTCACTGCTGCTTGTGGCTAAATTTTCTTGTTTTAGTCCTCGGAACAAAGATCTTGGGAGACTCACAGTTCACATGTTTTTATTCCATCCACTTGTTTCAGCAGCAGTTTGGTCAGAACAGCACACTGGGCACTAAGCTTCAGCTTCAGTCATCATACCTCTGTAGCACGGCGTGGTCACACTGATCTATTTGGATCATTATTTAATTTAATAATGTAAGCTCTCTGTTAGCCAGAGAGTGAAAAAGTTAACTGAGATGTGTTATTTCTGGACAGATTTATTACCAGCCATTTGACAGTATGGATGAATTTAAAGGGCCAGTTCACCCCCAAATCAAAATACATATTTTTTTCTCCTATCTGCGGTGCTATTTACAGTATTAATCTAGACATTTCCGGTGGAAATTGCAGAGTTTTGGAGATATCGGCTGTTGAGGTGTTTGTCTTCTGTTGTGATATATAATGGGATGAAATGGCACTTGGCTTGTGGCGCCAAAAAATACTTGAAAAACTCAACATCAAAGTCTCTTTCCAGGAATTATGACCCTAATACTAAATTAATCTGCAGACCTTGTTGTGAGCAGTTTCACATAGGAACTATTTTCTTTCAGCAATAGAATGTAATGGAACTACCTTTTTTTTAACAGAAATAAAATGGCTCCTTCATGAAACTTTTCACAACAAGGACTGTGGATTATTTTGATGATTTCTGGAAAGAGACTACATACACAGTTAGCATAGTTAATTTTACCTTGTCTTAGCCATGTATTCTTTCTTCTTCTTTCTTCTGCTGGCTAACATTAGCCTGAAGAGCTAGAGAGTTTACGGCTGTTCTGCGTCACTGTCAGCTGCTCTGTCTCCTTGTAGACTTTCTGTCTTCTCTTTATCCTGTTCTTGGAATCTGTCTCTGACACCAACTTCATGCAAGCATGTGTCTGAGTGTGTGTAGCTGTGATCAGTGCTGTGGTGGGTGTGATATCATGGTCAGTTTGTCTGCTGCTTGCATTACGTGACCATCGTGCAGAACATGTGTATGACAATGACGGGCACAGAATCGAGTATGTGATGCTGACCAGCCGGTCTCTGTCCGGTCGATGGGTGCATCCCTACATATGTGTGTGCTGATCTCTTGAAGTGTTTTGTTTTTATTGTATGTACTACTCAAAGATCCACTAAATTTCATTGTCCAGCTCCAAACTCCTTTTCCTGACCATTTTTAGGGCCATTTTCATATCACCCTATATTATTTTGATGCTTCATTGAAAACATAAACACATGATAAAAGTTTAAAAATGAGAAAATAAATGCATTTAGGCTGAAGCTATCTCACTGATTTTATTACTATTATCAGGACAACAACATAGGACATTTTAGCCTACTTCATTAATGAGACACAATAAGTTCATTTAGATGGAATTAGCAGGTTCTTGTTTCTTCCTCACAGTAAAATAATAATAATAAAGTATCTTAAATTTGCAGAATTTCCACCACAGTATTTTGTTTATTCGGGGACCCTAATAAAATCTCCTGTGACCCACCTGTGGTTTTGGACCCAGTCTCTGGGAATGACTGCTCAAAGAAATATTCAATATGATAGCTGTGTGTAGCATTTTGGTGAAAAGAATCAGTTTTGAGAAGAGAAAAATGTGGTTTTGAGTGCAGAAATTAATTCTTTTCAGTGTTGTGTTTAGAGTTTTGAGAAATTGAGCTCAGTCATAAAATTGTTTAATCATAATTTAGTTGTTTTTTTGTAAGTAAAAACATATTCATACATAAATGTAACTGAATGTGTTAAATGGACATATTCTATCATCTGATGTTGATCACAGGCCCCTGAATTGAACCAAATTGAAATCGTGTTGTGACAGATATCATATTGTTGTCCAAAGAATCAATATAATATTGTATTGTGGTGAAACACCCCTAGTTATAAGTCAGTGGTGCCCAACCCTGGTCCTCAGGGACCCCTGTCCTGCAAGATTCAAATGATCAGGCTTCTGCAGAGGCTTGATGATGAGCTGATCATTTGAATCAGGTGTGTTTGAGCAGGGAAACATCTAAAACATGCAGGACAGTGGTCCCTGAGGACCAGGGTTGGGCACCACAGTTATAAGTAATAAAACAGTGAAAATCATCAAACTGGGGCAACAGGGTAAAGCAGAGATGAGCAACCAGCAGCCACCACAGCTGGTTGACAAGCTGAGACTCCTGTTCATCTTGGTTTTGCAGATGTGTATTTTTTACCTTCAGTTCGCAGATGCTACATATTTTCTACAAGCCACTGTGGAAAACCCCACTATCTGACTGTGCACTACCACACACCCCAAGAGGGATTCTTCATGGTGTCCTCATGAAGACATTTGTCAGGTACACAGTTCATACTCATCTGTACAACACAGCTGCATCATGGGCTTGCTTTCATCACAGTGTGGTTTCAGGTGTAAAGGTGGCGATACCACACTGCAGTGCTAGAGCATGTGTTTTTTCTGAAGATCAAAGCAAGACAAGTTTTGGAGAGAAACAGTAGTCTTCAGGCATGCAGCACACAGTACTTTGTGTTTTTTTGCTTGACCTCACAACCACTAAAGCAGGGGTGTCACACTCCATCACAGAAGGGGCCAAAATTTAAAACACAGTCTAAGTCGTGGGCCAGACAGGATTAACATTTATTGAACAGTCTAAAACTGACTGTTTTATTCATAAATATGAACTTGAACAGCCAGACTGCAACAACTTTTTTCAACTTATTTCAGCTCAGAATATTTAAGCTCACACATATTAAGCTCACTCAATCAGCAACAGTATTACTGCTGAGGCTTACATTTGAAAATGCTTGCTATTTGTCTGGACACAAGACGTCGCACACTTTAATCATGCAGCGCTTCAAAAAGTCTCCCTTCGTAAATGGTCGGGCTGATTTGTCTATCTCTTCTGCCACTATAAAACTAGCTTTCATGGCAGCTTCACTTTGTGATTTTGCTTTTGTGAACACAGCCAGCTGTGACACCATTCTTTTTAAACTCTTCTGCCTTCTGTAGCTTCTGCTGCCTGTCCAAGTTTTTTGTACTTGTCCTGATGTTATGTCTGATAGTGCCGTCCTTTGTTATATTCTTTAATTATGGCCACATTATCTCCACAAACAAGGGACACAGGTTTACCTCCGATGTCGACAAACAGGTCCTCTGTCTCCCACCTGCTGTGAAAGTCCGTTTTCAAAGTCCACTTTTCATTTGGCCATTTATTTTGGGGGCTAGCTCAAGCGTCACTGTACAAGTGCTGGCAAATGCTTTCATCCGCTGACCACTGAGCAGAGGGGTTGGTGCACAGGTCTTGAAATGCATGGCAGCTGTTGCAATGCATTGTGGGATTTGTATTATGAGTGCCACATCCAGCCCGCGGGCCTTGAATTTGACATGTGTGCACTAAAGGTATGAACTTATTTTTTAGCAAAAGAAAAATAAATAAATTAAAGGGACAGTTAAAACCAAAACTGCCTGTAGTGCTCTTTATTTTTTTTTTGGTGTGAGTTGCAGAATTTTAGAGATATTGTCTATAGAAACATCTGCCTTCTTTCTATTATAATGGGACTAAGTGGCACAAGTCCCCCCCCCCCACACACACACACAAACAAAAATTACAAAATGCTAATCCATGTTTGTGTAGGAACTGCTTTTTTTCTGCAGCAGAATCTACTAGAACTACTTTCTTTCTAACAGAAAGAAAGTAGTTCCTACATGAAACTGCTCACAACAAGTTCTGTGGATTTCTCTTGAGTAACTGGGTCATGATCTTTGGAAAGAGACACTGGTTTTGAATTGCTCAAGCTGGAGCTGGAGCACCAGCATTTAGTCCATCCCATTATACTGGAGGCAGTATAACAATATCTCTAAAACTCCGCAACTCACACCCAAAAAAATCTAGATGTATAATCAGCACTACAGGCCAGGGGCAAAATATATATTCTTGATTTTGGGGTGAACTGTCACTTTAAGCAGTCTCATTTTTTTTAATCCTGTAAATGTTCACAAATGTAGAAATTAAGACAAAAACACATTAGTTTCATATTGTTCTAAATACTAGTAAACTTTATTGTCATGGCGGGATGTAGGCAGTTTGTCATCTTGATACTTATAGGAGCAATATGGAAGAATATTTTCTCTTTATTCTTCCCCTTTCACAGAACAGTCACCTTCTCCAGTACGTCATGTCCACTAAATAAGCTTGTTTCTTGATCCTCCCCTTCTTTACAACTGTTGTTTTGCAGCCTACATGCCCCTTGATACACATGGCCTTTTTCCATACACAGAGCTGAGCTGTCTCAACTCAGTTTCACTCGGCCCAGCACAGCAGGGGTCCATTTCCATGACAACAGGGCTACCTGCTTGAAGGCATGTCTTTTACCATATTCGGCACCATGGGGTTCAGTTCAGCACAACCAAAAGCGCCAGTGGAAAAGGCCAAACTGATGCACTTCTCAGGAGAAACTTTAAAGGAGCAATATGTAGTAATTGCACATGAAAAGAGCCATAGCCATAAACTAAATTTTAAATACTGTAGGCTGAAATCCTATTTCATAACAATATATGGTTGAAGCAAGTCATTCCCCCATCCTCTCCTTTTCAGACTCAGTGAAGTTCAGGCAGGCTGCAGGAGCTCTGCAGGAGCTCTGCAGGAGCACAGGATGCATGCAACATGACAAATTTATAATAACAAGCTGTTTATATTTGTCATTTGTCTGTCAATCTTAAGTTAAGTCTGCTATCCTGAGCACAACAGCCCACTGCTCTTAAAATACACACAGTGGAGTCTGAGTTAAGTGGTTTAAAGGTCTGTAAAATAACAGTTGTAAAGAAGTAGAAGAGCAGGAAACAAGCTTGTTTAGTGGTCAGAGCAAAAGTGAAAAGAGAAAGGATAAAGACAAATTATTGCACTTTGATGTTTTGGATTTTCCTGTTTTGCAACAGCACAAGCTTGATAGAGTGATATTTGTTTTATGTTTTTGTTTGCTTGACTAAAGTGTCAGGTTGATCTAGTGAGTTGAGTCAACACAAGCTCCAGTGTTGCAAGAATCTACAGGTGTGAAATAACATCGTGGTAAAGTTCAGTGAGTTTGTTTGTGTTGCTGAAATCCCCTTTGTCATCTGGGAAGTCCACAGCAGTGGTGTTTGTAGTGAGGACACCTGGTTAAACATGGTGGCACCTGTCATTGTGAGACTTGCGTGAAATTTTTTTTTGTGGTATTGCTCTAGCCCAGGTAATTTTTCTTAAGTGCCCACATAATATTTCTTCACACATGCCTGAGTTCATGTTGTTTAATTTATTAAATGACCAATAAGATTACATACATGATACAGTACATAGCATAGCAATGTCAAAACAAATAAGAAAACATGTTTTCAATGTGTGAACAGTAAAAGCTATATTGAAACAATTTTTTCCAGTTTATCTAGGTCATATATATTACACATCCCACTGCCTAAAACTTGCCTTCCACATGGGGCCCTCTGGTGGTGAGTAAAGGTAATTCAGATTTTCTTGAATCAGGTATTACTGCTAATTTATGAGTGATTGTATATTTATGGTTATTTTATTGTGACCGGTGCAATACACACAAACATGCTAAAAAATGGTGATGGTGACGTAATAATAATGATAATAATAATAAGAAGAATAATAAGAATAATAAGAATAATCTTTATTTATAGAGCAGTTTTGTAAACCTCTGTTGCAAAGTGCAGCTGTCCCATGCAATTTCCATAGTGTTTATGGCGGACGCTAATTTGTACCACCCACTCCAAGGAGGGCCTGTATGTCTGGTCCTGGTATTTTGTAGTATGAAGCTTGGAAAACTGCATTCCATGTTGCTGCTTCTGTGCTGCGGTTCTTAAATTAGCGGATGCAGCCTCCACAGTACCAAAAAAGGGGAGCAAGGTTATGGGAAGAATCTGTAAAGACAGTAAAATTACTCAGTGACTCAATTTTCATGCCACTTTTTGTTTTGTTTCCAAGTTTACCAGGATAGTTTAATCAGAAATGGTACAACCCCTGCTCAAAGAAGTAGTAGTAGAACTACAAACAGAATGCGTCAATGTGCCAGCCCTTTTCGAGCTAGTTTCAATTGCATACAGTACAAAGGAATGATATTTAATGTTGTTTTTGTGTTAATATACACTCATTCTGGATTTGATGCCACAGCACATTTCAAAAACATTTGGGACAGTTCCAACAAAAGTCTGGGAAAGTTGTGGAATGTTCAAAAAACTGTTTGGCACATTTCACAGGTTAATAACAGGTGACCATATCATGGTTTGGTGTTGAAACAGCATCCTTGAAAGGCTCAGTTGGTCACACGACTTTGGAAAAACTGTGTGGGCAAATAGTTCAACAGTTTAAGAGTGATGTTTCTCAACACAAAACTGCAGAAATTTAGGAATTCAGGCATTTACAGTCAAAATATCATTAAAAGATTCAGAGAATCCAGAGAAATCGTTGCACTTACGGGGCAAGGCTGAAAACCAACATTAAATGTCTGTGACCTTTGACCCCTCAGGAGGCGCTGCATTAAAAACTGACATAATAGTATAAAGGATATTACATGGAACACTTTAGAAAACTGTTGTCGCTGCTTCTATAAATGTAAGTTAAGACTCTACCATGCAGATTGTTTTCAGAAATCATGGAGGTTGTGTGCTCTGGGCTAAAGAGGACAAGGACCATCCAGATTGTTACCAGCGCTAACTTCAAAAACAAACATCTGTGATGGTATGGGGCTGTGTTAGTGCCCATGGCATCATGGGTAACTGCCACATCTGTGAAGGCCCCATTAATGCTGAAAGTTACATACAAGTTTTGGAGCAACATATGCTGTCATTCAGACAATATCCCTGCTTATTTCAGCAAGACAATGCCAAGAAACAGTCTGCACATGTTCAAGCAGCATGGCTTCATAGTAAAAGACTTTGAGTACAAGTACATGTTCCCTATTGAAAATGTGTGACGCATTAAACCCCAGACTGTTGAGCACCTGACGTCACACATCAAACAAGAATGTGAAAGAATTTCACTTTCAGAACTGCAACAATTAATGTCCTCAGTTTCCGAATGCTTACTTACTGTGTGTTGTTGGCAGAAAAGGTGAAGTATCACAGTGGTAAACATGCTCCTGTCCCAGCTCTTTTGGAAGGTGTTGGAAACATCAGATTCAGTTACAAAAAACAATCAAGTTTTGTCAGTTTTATCAGAACATTAAATATCATGTACTGCATGCACTTAAATATAGGTTGAGAAGTTTTGGAAATCATTGCATTCTGTTTTTATTTATGTTCTACACAGCATCCCAAACTTTTTGGAATTGGTGTCATGCTATTTCTTTGAAATAACACAACACATGACAGAATAAAACAATTGAAAACTTTAAAAATATTGTGACAGTTTATACACCAGGTCCTCATATTTGCTTTAGTCAAGCACATCTTGGTAGCAAACCCCATAAGTGGGAAATTCAACAACAAATGTGTTAAAAACTTCTGCATGAATACAAATTTACTTTCATGACATGTTCTCACTATCAGCTGGAAGGATTCATATTGCCACCTGCTGTTCAAAATGTAGAACAGTGTTTCTTCTGATTTAACTTAGTACCACAATGTACATATGACTGAGAAAACACTTTTGATTACTGTCCTGATCTAGTCTAGAGGCTGTGTGGCCAAATATCCAAATACAGTTTCATGTAAATGTTTGCCTTAACTGACTTGTTTGTGGCGTAAATCATGTTATCACACAAAATATAAAATGAGAATATAAAAACTGAGCAGTGACATACTGTTAGGGGTCATTTCATTAGCAAAAAAAAAGGTTAAAGCTAAAATTAAAGCAAGTAAGAATGGGTGGGAACATCCAGGCTCCTCACAATTGATACAGAGGGCTTCAGTGGGATTATATGACAATTATCTGTGCATCAAATTTTTTTACTTCTGTACAGGATTTATTTTTTTCTCACTGTGGGATCCATCATTAGTTAGACACATCTTGTATACAGTGTGTCTCTTGTCCAGGTCAAGGTGTATTAGGGTTGTGATGACATGATTTTTTTCTTACTGTGGGGATGCATTCCTATGGGATGGCAGTTTACTATGATTGCCTTGATATTTACATTTTACAGGACTTTATTGAAGGATACTGTCTTTAGAGTAGAGGTTGAGCGATTTCACAAATATATCGTTTATCGATGATAGGCTGAATCCAGCGCTTGTTGCTTTTTTTGGGCGACATGTGTCATTTTATTTTGCCAATGTAATAGTCTGCAGAGTGACAGCCACTGCTCTGCACCGCGCTTTCATCCAGTGGCGCAGAAGGTATACAGTTGTATTTTTCCATTTAAAATGGAAAATAAGTGTGAGAACGTTATTTTTAGACACTTCGTGAGTTTATTTTGTCTATTGGACATAGTGAACATACGCAGTATGCGTAACATAGTGAATTCGCCACTTGCTCACATCTCCCTGCTGAGATTGGAGAGAACAGGAAAAAAATTTAACATATTGCCCAACTCTAACTCATAACAGAACAGAAACTTTGCAGGAGTAAGTTGTCAGTCTGGCAATAATCATACAGTTCAAGTTACAGTGTGTCAATTAATTAACGCTGCTGATGCTCAAGACCAGCAAAAGTTTTGTCTTTAATTTCCCAGATGCTGGAAAAGGGCCTCGAAGTTAGCTGAGGAGGACGGGCTAATGTTGAGCTAACTCTAGCTTTGTACCTTTAACACGTCAGCTTCAATCCTTTTCAGAAGTGCTGTTATTCAGCCTTAAACTAGAGCGTCGTTTTTGGAGACCTGGTAAAAATAACCCAGAATTAAAGTCCAACACTGAACGTTTACTGTAGTTAGTTAGTTGAAAACAGTTGTTGTTAGCATGTTGTTAGCTGCCCACTAGCAATCCCAAGCTGCCTTTTGTTGAGTCTGTTGACCAATCAGAGGTGGTATTCCTGACTTATATGTAATAGCGCTGATTCATAGATAGACTGATGCATCTGATCTCAATTTGAGATTGACCCTTTTATAAAATAAAATTTGCATGATGTCATGAGCTGGATTGTATCCATTTACAGTTGCTCACACTACCATCTAAAGAGGTAGCCTAGATTAGAATATAAACAAGACGTACATGTTTACATCGGGACTGTTTCACCATCCAGTTGGTTCAGTCTTGCAAAAGAGATTTGGGATTTAAAAATTCTTGATTCAGCCAAGAATAGAGTCCCCCTCCCACTCCTAGTTGTAGGATAGCAGCAATTCAGAAGGCGGAACACAACCCCGATCCCAAAAAAGTTGGAAAACAAAATAAAAACAGAATGCAATCATCTGCAAAGGAAATGTGTTTACAGACAGTGGTTTTACAAAGTGTTCCCAAGCACATGTAGTAGGGTCCGTTATACAATCGTGCTTTTAACAAAGTGTTGAACCTCGCCCCATCCCTGTTTGTGAATGACTGAGCTTTTTGAGGATGCTCCTTTCACACCCAATCCTGATACGATCACCTGTCACCAGTTCACCAGTTTACCTGTGGAATGTTCCAAACAGGTGTCCTTTGAGCGTTCCACACCTTTCACAGTTCTTTGTTGTCCCATCCCAACTAGCTGGAAATGTGTTGTTGGCATCATAGCCAGAATGAGTGTATGTTTCCAAAAATCAATGAGGCTGCTGAGGTGAAAAATTCATTATATTGCCTTTGTACTGTTTTCAATTAAGAATGTATGTCAAAAAGGGAAATCAGATTGTCACATTCTCTTTTAATTGTGTTTTAAACGGTGTCCCCACTTTTTTTGGAATTTAGGATGGGTATTTACTGCGCATTCTAAATAGTGATTTTGAACATTATGATCATTATGATGGACCATTGCCTTTCATGAGTTTAACAAACTCATGCAGTTGATAAGAACTTTCAGTGATGGTGTATCTACCTCTGCTGGAAGCTTTCAGATATCACATGTTGTCCTACAAATAAACCAAGCAAACCAAAACCGCTGTGTTCAGTCAATTTAATATTTTCAAATGGTACATTTATCTAAATAAAAGCCTGTACTAAGGCACATCATACACAGTATAAATGTTATTATATACTTTATATTCTTTGAGAACTACAACAAATAAATTAACTTTCACTTTCTGTGAAAAAAGAATGAAACCAAAGTTGCCAAGTCCACTGGGTGGCAGCAAAGCAGCTTTCTGAAGAATAACTTCTCCATAGCTTGAGTAAGTTCACCACCACAATCTAAATAAATATTAAATAAGTATAGTTAAATATTCAGAAGGCTGTAACAAGTTCAGCATCTTTTCAGCGTAGTGTCTTCTCTACATTCAATCCTTGGTCACAGTAGATCTTTGCCTCTTCTCAGTTGCTCAGTCTGGCTATGGCCTAAAGAGAAACAAATAGACATCGGTCATTGTTTCATATATTTATCATTTATCATGTATTGCAACAGATTTTTTTATTTACGCTGCAGTAAAACAAACAAAAACCCTTACCCTTTGAATCAGAGACTCCAGTCTGTTGAAAAACTCGGAAGCGTTTTCCTTCGGGTGTGAGTCACAGGATTGGCAAGTGGGCTGAAGGAAGACACAAGACAGATTAAGTTACTAATGACCGTCTACCGTAAATGCAATGCATGCCACAAACTGATGATTCAAATAGTCAGTAAATAAGGAAATAACAGAAGATGTTAAATGCTCTCTTACCGTCTCATTTCCTGAATTGCAAAAGTCCAGACCTCTTAACTGAAATAAATAATAAACAAAAAAAACTTGTCAGTTTCAGAAATGTACAGTGCTGCAAACTTGACATTGTGTATATAAATATGTAGATATAGTATACTTTAGATATATTGTTAAACAAATCATTCCCACCCCCACCCATGTACTTACAGTGAGGTTATGTGTAAGGCTCTTATAAAGTATTTTTTGGTTTTTTTCTGTAACGTTGAACTGCATCCTCATGTTAGCCCGGAAGCATTCCAGCGCTGACAGACAGCAGCAGTCCTGTTACAGTCATGAAAAAAAAAAAAAAGAAAACAATGCTTGTGAATAAAACGTCAACACCACACCAGCATATATCAGTGTTCTGTGTCCAGTTTGCCCTCTTGAAAAAGTCATTTGGTGCTTTTTTTATTTTAAACACTAGTAACATGAAAATAGTTAATTCACTAAAATATTAACCAGAATATTTTGAATTCATGTCAGTGTTACTTTTACTAAAACAGGCATATTTAACAGATTAATCATAAAACAAGAGGGAAAGGCTTTAAAAGTTGAATAGATCTAGTTCTTCAACAATCTATTACATACATTTTTGGTTGTTAGATTAGATTTTATATGAAATGATTCCACATGAATCAATTTTAGGGAAAAAAAAAAAAAATCCTCCCGTCACTGCCTGCAAATCATTTCCAAGAAAGCTTTTGTTTCATGACTTCATCGTTGCTGTTGACTTTCCAATCAGATGCATGCACAAAACTTTTACTTAAACTGAAACTTAACCAAATAAAGTTTCCACTATTTTAAAGTTTATTCTTTCCCCTCTCTCTCTCTTAATGAAAGCGTTGACACGTCTTTTCCAAGTGAAACAGTTTTTGTTTTCCTCTGTTTAGATACATGTGCTCACTGCAGTGTGTAACGCTCATGAAGCCAACCAGCTCGAGTCAAATCACAGTTTTAGATTACAGTAGATGGAAAATTAGCAGGTTAGAATATGTCTTCAGGATGAGAAAGAGAAACACTACAGACAGCTGACTTAATACTTTATTACTGCCACTACATTTTAAATTCTCATTCAAGCTGTTTTTCTTTGTGGCAGTTACAAATTCTGTTGCCATTTTTGCTTTGTAGTGTTGTGATTTTTATTCTGAATTAGAGCTGCACTGATTAATCGATTATTAATCAACTGTTAAATGAATCCAAAATCACTTAGTCATTTTTTGATTGAAAAGTCAAAATTCTCTGATTTCAGCTTCCCAAATATGAATATTTTCTAGTTTTAGTTTCTCTATGACAACAAACTAAATATATTTGGTTTGTGGACAAAGCAAGACATTTGAGGAAGTCCACTATGGTTTTAGGAAACACTCATCAACATTTTTCACCATTTTCTGACATTTCATACAATATTTCAGTTTACTTTGCAAACTGTGACAGCTTTTTCAGGTTGAGCTTTGTTAGCTTTGTGTTAGGTTTAAAAATATACTTCACTTCCCTTAAATAATGAATCACTGATTAAATGTTTAAAGTTCAAGTTTCCTAATTCAACAAATGTCTCTGCCAGACAAAACAATGTCAAATAAGGTGCAAGTGCTGCCATATCTAGACAGTTGATTAATTATTGATCAGTAGATTTTGAATTTGTTAAATTATTAATATCCCTTACTTTGCACTGCTTATGTAGATCTGACTGTTACCTCTGTTGTACAGTATACATGCAAATGTAGAGCAGTCTGGAATTCAAATTATTTTAACAAGTTGTTGTTTTTTTTATGTTAACAAGTAGATGATTCAAAATGAGACAGTTTAAGCCAAACAACTAATCAGTTAATTGAGAAAATAACTATTCAGATTAATCAGCGATTGAAAATAATTGTCAGCTGCAGGCCTGCTGTGAACACTCAGTGGCTTCACGCTCAGGAAACCTTATCATTTGTGGTTCAAGATAAGCTGTAATTCAGCAGTTTTTTTAAACAGGAGATTGACTCAAATGTTTTCTAGCACGCCAGGGAGCATTTTGAGTTTGTGAGGTGGTGTGAGGAAGTGTCATTGGTTTTGTCTGCTCTCTCGCTTGATTACTCATCACATTTCGCTTGAGAGTGCAACGGAAGCTGTGAGAAAATACACTGAGCAAGCTCTTGACTTGACTCACTGAACAGCCTGACAAGAAAGAGGGCTGACCTCAATTTACAAGTAATGCAGATGATAGAAGTTCATTTGAAGTCAAGTGCACATAATTAGATTGTTATGCGGGGTTGTTTTTGCATTGTGCATGTCTATGTGTTATTGTTATAATAAGGTAATGGTTTCACTGATTATAATATTTTAGTATTACTTAGATGAAGATTTAATCAGATCCAACAGGACTGGTACCAAGATTTTTATTTTACAAAAAACTAAATGTCTGGTGGTTGTTTGTTGTGTTTAATTAAAATATTCTTACCATGAAATTTGTATCGTTATTAGTAATTTAAAAGCCTAATTATTTTTGTAGATTCCATGTTTGCAGTATGAAAAACAATTATTTAATTTAAAAATGTATGCTCACGTTTCAGTTTACTTTGTAAACTATGACAGACTTTGTTGTCTTTTTAAGTTTAAGTTTTGTTATAGATTAATGCCATTTTATTTGGTTAAATTGTTAGAGCAGTCTTGAATTCATCTCATTTAAACAAATCTTTTTTTCTCAGATAAACTAGCAGATGATGCAAAATGAGAAAAAAAGTCTAAATATATTTTTAAAAATGTGGATTTGTAAGCCTGTAATCTAAGCCTTAACTGGTATAGGCTCTACCCAACACACTTGGTGATTTCTCACATCATTTGATGTACTCCTACAGTAGCCGGCACATGACAGTTAGTAACACCAGTAAGTGGGAGAATAACAACAATGAGTAAGCAACCACAAATATAAAATATGGCAGTGACCATACTGTCAACTATCACCTTTGAATATACAAGTTAGTTTTCTCTTACCTCAATGTCCTGTGGTGGAGTGTGCAGCATCTGCTTTGTGTGCTGCAAGACACAAACCAACAATGTTGTCTTTAGTAAAGGTAACCGTGAGCGTACACGGGCAAAGTCGTGAAAAAGTAAATGTGGAGGAACATACCAACAGGCTCTGTCTCACAGTATTCAGCTGTCTGAGGACTTCTTGTAATTTTTTGCTCTGCATCCCAGGTCCGTTTGTTGTCAAGCTGGCCAAAGAACTGCACCAGACTGCAAAAAGGCAAAACACAACCAGCTTCATATTCTCAGTGTCAGGCACCAGGTCACCAAAAGGCTCTTTTCGAAAGATTTACTGGAAATGCAGACAGTTGTGTTGCTTACCTTTTTATACTTATCCTGGAGGACATAGGAAAACCACTTGTAGAGTTGGAAAGCTGTAGAAACTGGTGTGTGTGAGTAATGAAATTTTCTTTTCCACTGGCAGTCACCACTACGTGATCCGAGAGTGGCGTCAAGCCGCGCGTGCGTGGGGCCTATAGATGCGAGTGTGTGAACGTAAACTTGTTTGAGTGCACCCGACAGGAAACTACAGGAAGACGGCACTTCCCATTTTCATTTTGAATCAGTGGAGCCGCAGTTACACCGTGTCATAGGTAGTGTTCGTAGGTGTGGTATTGACAACCTGAATGCATTAACTGCACAATGGCCACCTACGCAATCTTACAGACCCTGCTGCAACAACAGGAAACCCTTTTAAAGTATTAATGCTGAACCAAAAGGACAAGGAAGACGATGCAGTGTTTTCTCTGTGAAGGAGGAAGTCTCCATAACAGAAGAGAGATTCTGGCTATATTTAGGAATATTAGCTAAAATCTTTTTTTTTAAGGCTGATACTCATTTAATCTCAGTGTTACTCATCTGTGTCTGTCCATTTAACACAAGCAAAAGTGTGTGTCATGCCTCATGCTAGCCTGTGTGGGAGACCCCCTGAAACAGTGGTCACATGAGAGTCATTCAGGACAGGAACAATAGAAAGAACAATAGAAGCATATATATATACATACATACATATATTTATGTATGTATATATATTTAGATATACACACAAGTGTGTGTGTGTGTGTATTAAACACTTGAATTAAAGGGAAAGTTCACCCCAAAATCAAAAATAAATTTTTTTTGTTTTTGTGTGAGTTGCAGAGTTTTGGAGATATCAGCCATAAAGATGTCTACCTTCTCTTCAGTATGATGGGACTAAATGCCAGTCGGCTTGTGGTGCTCAAAGAACCAAAAAAATACATTTGGAAAAACTCAACAGCAGTGTCTTTTTCCAGAAATCATGACCCAGTTACTCAAGATAATCCACAGACCTTGTTCTGAGCAGTTTCAAGTAGGAACTACCTTCTTTCTAGTAGAAGGACGGTAATTCTGGCAGATTCTAGTGCAGAAAAAAAGTAGTTCCTGCATGAAACTGCTCACAAAAAAGAGTGTTGAGTATCCAGGTCATGATTCCTGGAAAGAGACATTGCTGTTGGATTTTTCAAATTTATCTTTAGTTTTTGCGCTTCGAGCGCCACAAACTGAGTGCCATTTAGTCCCAGTATATTGGAGAAAATGCAGACATTTCTGCAGCTGATATCTCCAAAACTCTGCAACTCACACTAAAACATTCTAGACAGATAAACAGCACTACAGTTAAGAGGTATGATATCTACTTTTGATTTTGTAGTGAAATGTCCCTTTAAGAAATAGGATCAAGGATACATAAAAATGCTGCCTGTAAAACTAAAAACTAAAACGAAAAGAAAAGAATATGTTCTGTAAAAAAAAAAAAAAAAAAAAAAAAAGCTTTCATATTGGTGCATATTGGGAAATGTATATGCCAATATTGAGAACATTGATAGGCCAAAATCAGGCCAGTAATAGAGCTTTACTTTTATATTACGCATGCAGGCAAACCAACACGCACTACCTTTAAAACTGGTTACACAAACTCTTAGATAACAGTCAGAGCAAGACGTGTTTTTGGTGTCGAAATGATCAGCGAAATAACTATCACCTCCGGTTTTACTGCTTTCATTGCTGCACCTGTGAACATCAGCAGCTGAGTTACGTTATTGCGAAACACTGAGGATGTATGAAGCTGAGAACACACCCAAGACCCACTGTTTTCCTGTAAGCCCACACTCCGCACTGTCGTAAAGACGATAACAGACTCAACGTTCTCCAGCAGCAGGGTACACTCCAATGGTGGCAATTTTATGTGTTGAACATGTTTTTAAAACTTAACTGCCCATTGCACATTGATCAGTCAAATCCGAGCAAAGCTCTAAGACGACTACAATCTAAAACTCTGATTGGCCTAAAGTTGAAGTTGACCTAAAAATGAGGTCAAAGTGGAGAGTGAAGATACATACTGCACCTTCCTGCTCTTGTTTTTAAATGAGGCAAGCCGTCTTCAAACATGTTAAGAAATATCAGAATTATTGGAAGAACATCTTTAACAAGCGGCAGGAAAATAAAGACAGATCACTCAACAATACAAAGAAACAAACTGACAGCTGATCCAGTTAGTTTATCATTAATAGTGGGCGTGCATGAGCTGCTCTGCTGGATACGCACACCACTCACATACTGTTGCATACTTACAGATTAAACTTCTCCAAAAAACATGTTTCAAACTGTCAGGATGCTCCTACATTCAACTGAATACAGTGCAAAGACAAGATATTTAAAGTTCAAACTGATAAAACGTTATTGTTTTTGGTAATTGTGCATTCATTCTGTAACTGATGCCTTATTTACCACTCTGATGCACCACTTTTTCTTTTAACGGCACTCTATAAGGGTTTGAGAACTGAGGATGCTAATGGTTGAAGCACATTTTCAATGGGAGGCAGGTCTGGACTGCAGGCAGATCAGTCTGCAGAATGTGTCTCGGCATTGTCTCGCTGAAATAAGCAGGGACGTCTCTGAAAAAGACATGATCTGGCTAGCAGCATATGTCGCTTCAAAACCTGTATGTACCTTCCAGTATTAATGGGGCCTTAACAGATGTTGACAAATGCTGGCTTCTTAGATTAGCACTGGTAACAATCTGGATGGTCCTTTTCCTCTTTCCTGAGGACGACACGACATCCATGATTTCTGAAAACAATCTGACATGTGGACTCGTCAGACCACAGCACACGTTTCCACTTTGTGTCAGTCCGTCTCAGATGAGCTCGGGTCCAGAGAAGTCTGCAGTGTTTCTGGATGTTGTTGATACATGTCTTTCTCTTTGCATGGTCTGGACACAGCACACTTTTGTGTGCGATGGTTGTGAGTTCATTTTGTATAATGATACTGTCTGACTGGCATGTGTTGCACATTTTTACATTGTAGACTACAAAGTGTCAACCATTTAGATGTTTTTAATAAATACATGCTTAGTGCACAGCTTTGCCTCTGAAGGTCAGTGCATTGCTTCTTGCAGCTGGCAAATCAAATCCTCTCTGATTTGTTATTTCAGTGTTTGGTTGCAGACTGTCCCTGTCAACGTCAAAAATATTTTCAAAGCCTAAAATGATGTCCTCAAATGTCTTGTTTTGTCCACAACCCAAAGATATTTAGTTGACTGTCAGAGAGGAGTGAATAATTCAGAAAATATTCATATTGAAGAAGCTGAAATCAGAGAATCTGGATATTTTTTTTCTTAAAGAATGACTCAGAATGTTAATCAATTATCTTAATAGTTGTCAATTAGTTCAATAGTCTAATAGTTCTGCTGTGTGAATGGCTGCTCCAAACTGGGACAAACATAAAAATGAATTAAAAATGAATGAATGAAAATGAATGAATTAAAAAAAAATAAAATCAACATCTGTTTAAGTTTACAAAATCTCAGTTTCATGCACACACACACACACACACACACACACACACACATATTCCTACATATGCCTCAAGAAGAAGATGGTGTAGTGGTGGACAGTGCTGAAAATCGGTCATCAATTATAGAGCAGCAACAATTAGTTGATTATTAAATTTAGCGCCAACTATTTTGAGAATCAAGTAATCAGTTTGAGCATTTTTTTTAAAAGAAAAATAGGTAAAAAATGATCTGATTTCAGCTTTTAAAATGTGAATAGTTCTGGTTTCTTTACTCTTTCATGACAGTAAACTGAATATTTTTAGGTTGTGAGCAAAAAACATGCGAAACACTGATAGACTTATTTTTAAAATCATTTTACAAACAACCTAATTGATTATTTTCTTGATTAATCAACTACAAAAAAGTAAAAAAAGTGACTTAATAAAAGTAATTTGAGTAGCTGTAGTTAGTTACATTCACCCCTGAAAATAGGACAAGCTGTTTCCTCCAGTTACATAAATTACCTAAATGGAAATTTTGATGAAAATATCCCTGAATATTTCTTTAGGTATGGTCATTGACTCCATTGGTATTACACATTTGGGAAATTCAGGAGGAATCATATGTTAGTCAGCACGTCCATGTGCACAATTACCTCACACACTGTTCAGTCAGTCTGCCTCGTCAGTCTTAGTTCACACGTTCTCTCCACACACAATCTTTAGATCTGTTTTCACCCGAGGGGAGGAAGTGAGAGTGAGACTGAGAGAGAAAACCCCTCTCGTCTGTTCTCTTTGTCAGCGTAAGGGAAAAGGTGGGTGGGGGCTTCGACTGGTCTGAGAGGTGCATCACCCTCGGGCTCCTGGCTTATCAGGAGTCCCTTCTGTGATGCGTGCAGAAGGGAAAATGCATCCTCAGGTAGATTTAAAATTCAGAAGAATTTTCCTCCGCTGGCTGCCATCAAGGAACCCCTCGTAACCCACCTGTGGTGTGTGTGTGTGTGTGTGTGTGTGTGTGTGTGTGTGTGTGCACATTAAAGTCTGACAAAGCAGCTTTTTCAGAATGAGCACAATGTGTCAAAAGGAAACTTTTTTCAAACTTTAATTTATTTATTGATTTATTTTGGATGCCCATTAATCATTTCCATAGTAATACCTATTCCCCATGGGGTCCACACAACAGGAAAACATTTCAACATCACATTACAGCAATTTGAACAAAACAAAATGAAATAGTAAAAGGTTAAAGGGACAAATCAAATCCAAATCAAAAATTCATATTTTTCCTCTGACCTCTAATATATAATAAGACTAAATGGCACAAAGCACCAACAAATACACCTGTAAAAGTAAAACCCAGTGTCTCTTTCCAAAAATCATGACCCCATTACTCAACATAATCCACAGACCTTTGTTGTGAGCAGTTTCATGTAGGAACTACTTTCTTTCTGCAGTAGAATGTGCTGTAACTACATTGTTTTCTGCTACAAAAAAGTGGTTCTACATGAAACTGCTCACAACACTCTTTTTTTTTCTTTCTTTTTTTTTTTTGAAAGAGACACTGGTTGTGAATTTCGAAAATGTCGAGTGCCATCTCCAAAACTCTGCAGCTCACACCAAAAAATCTAGATGGATAAACAGCACTAGAGGCCAGGAGAAAAAATTGATTTTTTGATTTTGGGGTGAACTGTCCATTTTAAAGCAAATAAATAAACATTAGTAAGAAAGCTAAGTTAACACCAAAAAGTTAGTACCAAAAATCAACCGTCACGTACAAATCATATACAGCTTTAAAGTATTTCCTTCTGAATAACTGCTGTTCTTAATTTCCTTTTAGTGCTACTGTGGGTTACAGTTTTCTTTTAAGGTGAAGTTAGTGTGAATCGTCCCATGAAGGCATGTCTGGTAATGTTATCTACACCATGTTTTTAGCCTGAATCTTCACTGATCCTGAGCTTGGAGCCACGTTCACATGCACACTGTCTGAACTGTGTGTGTGTGTGTGGTGTGATGGTGTGCTAAAAGCATGTCGGGGCTTTAGGAGACTTGGATTATGCCAGATGAGCAGTATGGAGGCATTTTATGTTTTTCTTTTTCAGTTGTTTTTTACCTTTGAAAACTGGTCACCATTCACTTCCATTGTTTGAGATTCTGGAGGGCGAGTACATAATGTCTTATTTTTGGGGGAACAATCCCTTTAAGGCCTGATACCACTGATGCCTCACATATTCTGTCCTGTTTGGCAGCATAAACAGTCTCTCTTCTAGTCTGGGTGCTTTATGCAACAATGTCCGAAAAGAGGCCTGCAACACAGAGGTCATTTTTGACTCAGAGCTGTCCTCAGAAGCTGACCAAAGTCTTACGGTTCTGCTTCGCAAAACTGAGACAGCTAACCAAGATCGAGTCATTCCTTCCCACTGCAGACTTTGAAAAGGTACTCCATGCTTTTCTCTCCTCCATACTGGACCGTTGCAGTGCACTTTATTTAGGTATTGGCAAGCAAAACATCCAAAGACTGCAGTTGGTACAAAATGCTGCTGCCAGGCTTTAAACATGCACTAACAGAAGCAACTACATTACACCAATCCTTGCTGCCCTTCACTGCTTACCTGTGAGTTTTAGAACTGATTTTTCAGATTTCACTGCTTATTTTTTAAGCTTTTATGAGCCTGATTGCTGCCTGAGATCCTCCAGCAGGGCCCTACTGATGGTTCCACAAACATGACTAATTTGTTTTTATTGTTTTTATTGTTATTATTATTTTTGTTATCACAGAGCCATGCAGCAGTGCCTCCATGTACGTGGATGCTTTGCTGGCAAGCTTCTGATGCACCTGTGTTACTGTGTTATCCCCACCCTAGGCTATAGCTATTTCTTTGTTGGCTAGAACGTAATTTTATAATTGGCAAAAATACTAGGACAGCCACCAGCTACCCAGAGTTGGAGACTAGAAATCTAAGCTGAAATAGCCTGCAGCTCTTCCTCATGTCCAGGGACATCACTGGATGCAGCAGACGAACCTCCACACGAATAGTTCTGAAGTTTCCATTTAAAGGCAAACGATGCAGAATTTCCCCCTCAAAAAAAAAAAAAAAAAAAAACAACGCACAGACTCAAAATCATCACTCGCGACCCATCAGAAGTGTGTGGCGGCGCCTGTGTCTGCAGAGACTGTGCCTTCCGTCTGTACCTTCCCTTCTTATTTTCTCATTATTAATATTTGCTGTGCTCAGAATGCTTTGCCAACCTGAAGAACATGGGTATTTGACATCCTTGGAATGAACTCGACAATTAACTATTTTTCTGCTATGTTTACAGTTCAGACAAATCCTACTGATTATACCTTTACAGTTTGTGTAATGCATCAATAATTGTGTGTTCTGAGTTTGTCACACCACAGAAATGTGATATTAATCACCAAGCCATGTTTCAGGTCCACCCAATAAACAGTTTAACACTCTTAACTTCTGAATTCAGTACAACACATTTCGCATTTTCAACTTTTTTCTAACATATATAATATTGTCAATCTTTAAGGCACAAATGTTTCTTATGCCTATGACAGCATGACATGCTTTTCTTCCACACTGTCCCTCATTGTTTCTCTTTCTAATAAGGTACTCTTTATAAAGGGTTTATGATTTGTAACAAATGTCTGTTAATTTGAAATTTAAACTGATTGACTTATGCTTTATAGAACAATAATAATCCATTCATGGATAACTTAGGTATTTTTCTTCCTTTGTGAAACTGGTCCAGTATTTCTGGAGAGAGCTGCAGCCGTCAGCTGTGAAACAGGCCGCAATGAAATCCTTCAGGGCAACTGCACACCGTCAGTGAACCTCACCAGATGTTCTTGTTTTTGCCACTGACATGCTAAAATTGTTTTTCTAAGTCTGATTTTTGGGTGATCATCATCAGATCATTTATCACTCTCATAAAACCCACCGCACTCCTTTTAAAGAAACACATTTTATCATTGTAAAAGTAAAAAACAAAATACACTTTTAACTTGGTGGGGTCTTTGTGATCAATTGAGGTGCTAAAAAGACTGAAGTTCTATTCTGCAGCAGGAGAAACCATTTTTCTCAACAATGGCAGATTACTGATCAATGAAGCATTACTCATTTTATTTAAATTAAACAATATAGCTAGCATTTATAAATGAGCTTTTGGAAAATGCTTATTTCAAAGTGGGACTAGTTATTTTTATGCGTTCATTTATGACCAGATCTTAACCCTGACTTGTATTTTTTTTCCTCAGCCAAATATAGCCGTTAGTCTCTTCACACTTCACTGCTAAAAAAAAAAAAACATCCTTTCGTGGTGGAGAAAAGTAATCGTCACATACGCCTCATTTGCATTCAAGAGTTCAAGTTTTTTTTCCATTAAATTTAGTGAAACACTGCTGTTCTGAAACATGATGACTAAAGCGCTCGGTCAGGGGTGAAGACACACACACACACACTGAGAGCTGCAGTCTGTGGTCAGCCAGAGTGTTAAACGCAGCATGAAAAGTGTGACTTGAAGTGAGGCTGCAGAGGAAAGAGAAAAAACTGGCAGATGGAGCGACTGATAGGTCAGACACGTTGGTGTTAACAATGTGCCGTAAAATTGCACCTTCCTAAAAACGGTTGTTCTTAATGAATTTGTTTTTATCAGGATTCTGTTTCCACTTTGACTTGTGAGCATGCAGTATTCTTTTTGGCCTGTTCAGTATGTAGGATCAGCTGCGCTACAGTTCAAATGAATTGAAGCAAAGAGTTGCAGAAGTTACTGCAAGAATAAATAACTGAAAATGTGCTTTGTTTGGTGTTTAAAGGCTCTGAAGCAAGTCTGCACAAATAATTGAAAAATAATGGAAATTGCAATATGGCAATAAGTGCAAATATTCAAATTTCAAAAGCTGCATTTTTTTGATAAAGGAAAAAATGTGATGATATGATGAAGTACTGTAGAGCTGCAGAGACGCCCTCACATACAAACCTTGTTAGCTTGGTACAGACCCCAACGAATGTCAAATTTATCACATCTAGAGTCGGATGTGGTTTGGTTTTTGGAGAACAGAGAACTGTCAACTTGTAGAGAACAAGAGACCTTTTTTGTACACTGTGTATTTGATTTACTTTAATAAAGTTTGTTTGTTTCTATGTGTGTGTAAAAGCTCCTTTATTAAAAGAAGATATTTGTGTTTCCAGGAGAACAGTGTTTGGACCGTGACTAGAATACTAAAGGTTTTGTTTTCTGTGACAAATGAAAGTTTGACATTTAGCTAGATAAAGCCATCCTTAAGATAAAACATGGCTGTTGCACTGCTGCCTTTTCATGTAGAAAAAAAACATGTAGTAAATAAAAATATCATTTCAGGTTTTATAGACTTTGTTTTTAGGAAGTCACTGGATTGCATCAGCTATGTGTTCTCTATAGGCGTGTAGTTACTTCTTCTTAGTTCCTAAAAATCAGCTTCTAAAATTGGCTGCAACATGATTACTTCAACTAGTGTGAAGTTCAAGTCATAATTAAGGCAAATGGCCAATCAGCATCATCAAATATAGAGTTCCATTGTCATGGTTACTGTGTGCATTAGCTTTCTAAAGCACTCATATCGAAATGTTGGTAAATCATTAAAAAATTATTTTTTCATTGTGACTACAAGTACTGTAGTCACTCCTGTACTTCTTCATGGTCAGCACCTCTCCAGTACTAGTGTGTGTTCCTCCTTCATGAGCCAGATTGCAGCAAGCTAGATTGATATTGAAATATCTTGTCAATAAATTAGATCTCTGCTGGACTACAGTGTCACAAAATGGCACATAATTCATGAGTAAATGTTGCTGTGTAGCCATTTTGTCACTGATGGAGCTGGGAAATGATTTACACTTTAGGACAGGGGTGTGCAACCTGAGGCTCCAGAGCCACATGTGGCTCTTCAGCTCCTCTCCAGTGGCTCTCTGTGACTTTGGCAAAAAATGATATGGAAATGAATAACATTATATTTTTAAAATATTTCTCATGTTTCGTTGTTGAAGTTCTATGAAAAAGTTGAGATAGCTCAAAATTTCAAGCCAATATACTACATACATACATCAGTTTTGAGCCCAAGTCAAATTCTTCAGTTTTGAAAAAGTTTTACCAACTACTACTACTACAACTAGAATAGTAAATTATCTCAACTAAAGGTCAGCAGAAAGTTTGTAAAAGTTTGAGTTGAGCACAAAACTCAAACATCTATTGCAGTATGTTGTACACCAAATTAAAAAAAAAAAAGTTAAAATTTCATCAACTAAAATATCAAAGACTGTGTCTGTGGATCAGTGTCTTTTCCTCTAAATTGTGATGATGGCTCGTCTTCTTGATTCTCCATAAGCTGTGGCTGCCAAAAAAAGTCTTCAGGGAAAAGAGAGAATTTAATAGTTGGGGCTCCAGACAGATTCTTTTCCCCCTTTTTTGGCCAAAAATGTGTCTTGATAGTAAAGGTTGCAGACCTCTGCCTTAGGACATGTGAAACTATTCAGTTGTGACTTGTCTCTGTGCTACATCTGCTTTTATTTTAATGATGCATAAATCACAACTTGGTAATAATTTACATTACAACTAGATAAAGTTTGAACTCACAGACGTCTGGTGCACATCTCCAAATACTGATGATTAGAAACAGACCAGTTTGGGATTTTTGAGTCCGATACTCATTTTAGAGGGGAAAAAAACTCAACAGTTACAGATTTGGTGGCCTATTTAGTGAATTTTTGAGCTGAAATAAAAATAGAACATTTCTGTGTGGATTGTGCACAGACTTTGCACCGATATGACTTTGTGAAGGTGCTCAGAGGGCTGTATTCTTAAAAAAATAACTTTATAAAAGAAAATAAATCATTTTATTTAACATCTTAAATCACCTGTTCATTGTACGTTTAGACACACTTCTCATTCAGCACATTTTTTTTAATATAAGAAATGGTTCAGATTGTTCCACACATTATACCAGTGTGAAAAGCTGCCATCAAAGCAAAAGGTGGCAACTTTGAAGAATCAAAAAAAAGAAAAAAAAGAGTGAAAAACCTTTGCACACTTGTACGTGGACACGTGCGTAGGCGAAGAACATGGGTTGATGATAAAAAGCAACAAAAGAAACTCTCTCACACTGTCTTCTGCACTTGCAATCAAAGATTTAACAACAACGATGAAGACTTTGATTGGAAGTGCGGAAGACTGTGCAGGAGTCTTTGCTTTTTAAGAATCAAAAACAAAACTGTTTGCATTGCTTCCTTTCTTTTTTGTTGTGCTCACTGCATAATTCTGTGTCATTCCATATTTCATCATTTTGATGCCTCCAGGATCAATCTATAATGTATAAAAATAATAACAGTAAAGAAAAATGAATGAGAAGATGTATCCAAACTTTTGACTGGTACTGTACATATGTCAAGAAAAGAAACACTGAGAAAATACAGATTAAATTTAAAGAAATAGCTAAATAAATTTCAGCACTGTCTTTTTCTTTATAAATGTGCTCAATTGTGATAAATCGATGGGTCATATCAGTGCATATCAGTAAACATAAACACCAATACTCAGAGTAGTCACTGTATTTTCTTATGTCTCTAATTCATTTAGAACAGCTGGGGTCAGACCTATAGTATAAATGTATTCCTCTCTTAATGTTGCAATGTGTATTTGTTGTTTACTTTCCTCCTGTACTGTCTTTCACTATTACGTAGCGTCTGTTATCAGTGCAGCTTTTGCTCATCAATATGATTTTGTTTGTTTTGTTTTGACTTGAAGGTGTCACTTGGTCATACTGAGATGATGTGATTTGTTTTGTTGTTTTTGATCATTCTGTATTTACCACACCATTGCACCATTTAATCCAAATAAAATGAGAAAATTGCACTGTGCACTGTTGTGTGTGTGTGTGTATGACTTAGAAAAAGAAAAGAAAGATGACTAATATTTCTTTTAACTATTGAGACTCCAGTGAAAGTGTAAAGTAAAACTCTGTACTCGTGTACAGTAACCATAAGCATTTCAAACTTTTACACCATGAGGCTGATTTGTTTAGATTTATTAATTATGTCGTTTACTTCCTACTCCCACTTGCAGTAGTATGATTTCCTACACTGCGGTCTCCTGTTCGTGAACACTTTGCATTTCCGACGCGAGTGGGTGCGAGGTTGAAAGTTTGCATGCAGCTGGTACGCACGCCGGCATTCTGCAGAAGATTGTTTACTTACTGAAAAAAATCCTGCTAAACGCACATAAATGTGTGATCCTCGGTTGTTTTGCCACCATTTGCAGAGCTGGAACATGGCCAAATGAAGGCGATTTTCAGTGAATGAGAAAAGTGAGCGTGCTTGATATTACCGTAAGTGCACAGGAAGACTACAGAGAGGGTGTGGGTGGGGGATCGCCTCTCTTGGTCCTCTCCGACGGCACCACAGCAGTGATGATGACACAGCTTGTTTATAATGACTTGGTTATTGATTTTCACAGTCATCATTTTTCTGGTTCTAAATATCTTTAAGTATTTATATTTAAAATAGAAATGTAAAATTCAGGTCTTCTCGACATTGCTGTTAGGCATATTATTTACCATAATCCAAACTCAAAGGGAACTACAGTTGGTTCAGCTATAATTTACCTAAGGTTTATAAAACAGTTATGATCCATTAAATGGACAAAAATTTATTAAACGATAAATCAGTAATATAGATAAAAAACCCTGGTATGTCATCAGAGATTAAGGAAAAATGTTAAGCTAAAAATACTTCTTTAACTTCTGTTATTGTTTGCCCATTTCACATAAATTAGAGTTCAAATAAATGCAGAACATTTGCCGAATACTTAAGTGTCTGTTTATGAGCAGTATGAAATCACTGCTAATCTTTTAGAAGGAGTAGATGTTTATAATGGTTAAACTGAGAAAAATGTCAATGGAGTCTGGCAGGCAGCCACTGAACTCAAACTCCAGAATGTGTATTTTCAAAGCGGTGGGCTTTTGTTTTAACCTTACATCAACAGATAATTTGCTGTTATAAACAGATGATCAACTGACAGTTGAGGACAAAATTATAAGCCCCCCTATGAAGTTTTAGTTTTTTTTAAGTGCCTTTTTTTTAACAGAGCAAGGAATTTTCAACTTAGCATTTCTAAACATACTAGTTTTCTTTAGAAAGCATAAATTATTTGTTTGCACACAATAACAGAATTATTTCAGAAAAAAAACAAAAATTTCCAGGGTCAATATTATTAGCCCCCGTAAGATCTGACCTTTTTATTGAGCCATAGCACAAACCATTGTTGTGTAATTATGTGCTTTAACTTTGTAATGTTCAAAACTTGTTAAAACTGAGGGTTAACTTCTAATTTACACAGTGTAAAAACTCCAGTAAGGGTTTGAGCTGTCACTTGAGACAGCATCATGACAGAAAAAAAAGAAATCAGTTTAGACTTGAGAAAAAGAATTGTTGATGCTCACAAAGCAGGAGAAGGATATACAAAGTTATCACAGCGTTTCCAAGAGTCAAGAACTGGAGTGAGAAGTTTCATCAAGAAATTCAAAGAGAGCCACACAGTAGAGAACAAGCCTGGCAGAAAGATTTCAAAGACTCTGGAGAGAAAACTAGTGGGAGACGTGTCTAAAGACCCCAGAACAACTGCTGAGACACGAGTGAATGACTTGGCCAAGTCAGGAACTGTAGTCTCAAAGAAGACAATCACTAGAGTCCTGCACAGGAACAGACTGTGAGGTTGCAGACCAAGATACAAGTATGTTAAGGACAACCTGGAGAAATATTATGCAGACTGGAAGTGTGTCCTTTGGTCAGATGAGACAAAACCAGAGCTCTTTGGCCATAGAGACGTTGCTTATGTTTAGAGAAAGAACACCGTCCCCACAGTGAAACATGGTGGTGGGAGTATTATGCTGTGGGGACGCTTCAGTGCGTCTGGAACTGGGAATCTCATCAAGGTTGAAGGAATCATGAAGAAAGAAGGATATGTGAAAGAAAACCTCAGCAGTCAGCAGCAAAACTGGGTCTGGGTCGTCGCTTTGTCTTCCAACACAACAAAGACCCAAAACATGTGTCGCTCCTGGTGAAGAACTTCCTCCAGAAGTCCAAAGTGAACGTTACTGACTGACCTGCACAAAGCCCTGACTTGAATCCCATTGAAAATCTTTGGGGTGAACTGAAGACCAAGGTTCATGCTAGAAGACCATCAAATCTGAAGGAGCTTGAGAGATTCACTAAAGAAGAATGGACTGGGATTCCTCAGGAGACGTGTCTGAGACTTGTTGAAAACTACAACAAACAACTGCAGGCTGTTATCCAGCAAAAATGATACAGAACTGACTATTAGCATCAGGGGAGCTAATAATTTTGACCCTGGTAGTTTTTGTTTCTTGTGAAATAATTTTGTTTCTGTGTGCAAAGTAAAATAATGTAAGCATTCAAAATAAAACTAGAATGTTTGGAAGTGCTGTTAAAAATCCTTGCTGTTTAACAGCACTTGGGAAATACTATAGATTGCAAGTGAAATAGGATTTCAACCTATTTATTGACAGTCTGTGACTTCAACTTGCTATTTGGACTGCTGCATTCACTTCTGGATGAGCAATTGCTACATATTGCTCATTAATTGGTCAAATCATTCTTGTTCCTCTAATTGTCTGACAACATTACAGAAAAAATCCCCAGAGATACATCCTTTTATTAAAGAGGACGATCCTTTTTGTTTTAACCAGAAACAGCTGTTTTATGACTTTATGCCTCCAGACTCAACTGAGAAATCCTGCAATGTTATCTCGTAAATCATTCATCCATCCATTTGGTTTGCCTTTTCTTTGTTCTAACACTTACCAACTCTGATATGGTCAGAGACACTTCATCCACTGCGTTAGTCTCTGGTCTCTTGACACTGTTTCTGCCCCCCAGCCTCTCACTCCTCTCCTGATATTTTACCATCTAGCCTGGTGAATTAAGACTTTTTTTTAACAAAACCTGGTCACTTACAAACAAACATGAGAAAATAAGGTCCAGGTTGAAAAATACAGGTTTCCCTTTAAATACATTTAACATAATAACAAGGGAGACTGTTAAAAGAAACCTGCAGGATGGGAATTTATCCCCTGTGCTGGTGAAATAAGCCTTTGCCCGGTGCAATACGGTCCTGCACAATCAGCGTTTTTTTCTTTGTTTTTACTTGCGATAAAATCATCTCTACAGCAAAAAAGTGCAGAGCAGGTGATGTTTCAATTGCAACAAGCATTTTTTTCCCCATTTATTTAAATTATGCAATCTCAATCTTTAATTTATTGACACCAAAACATGCAAAAATTGTGTTGAATTATGTTATGGCAGTTGTGGCATAAGTTAGCAACTTATCAAAGTGATCTGAAAAAAACATGCCTATGTTAAATTTCTCATCCGAATGTGTGATCACACCCACAGTTTCCTTGAGTTACTTTAACCTGCCACACAGTAGATTAGCTGCAAGATTAGCTTGACAGCAAGTATGAACAAAGCAAGACAAACCTCCCTGTATCTTTTACTGCAGGTTACCCATTGACTGACATCAGGGCTGAAAATGGTCAACTTTACTCTTTTGTTTAATTAAATTTAAAAAATGTAATACTGTTATGTAGATTGCTCGTCAGATTAAGATGAGAACATTGCCCTGTGGCAAATTATAAAAGGCATTTGTCATGTATTTATTAGAATTATAGGTACCACTTTGCCGTAAGACTACCCTTATAAAAATGAGTTATAAATTATTTATTATCAGTTATTAGTCTGGTTGTAAGCATACTATAAATTTATTAATAAACATAGATCGACGTGGCAAGATATATGGCAAGATCCAGTTACTGCTTATTATTAAATAATCTTAATAATGATAAGTGGCAAACAAACTCTTATTGTCATACTTGCCAACCCTCCCAATTTTTCCAGGAGACTCACGATTTTCATTGCCTGCTCCCTAGATTACAGTTCTCCTGTATTTCTCACGATTTATGACAAATTTTCTCACCTTTCACACATCCTTTTCTTTATCACAACTTGTTTCTAGCACTGTATAGGGTGTTTAAGCGCTGCGGCTCCAAAGGTGTGCGGTTTCAAATCAGACTTCCTGGAAATAAGAATTCCGGTTTCTTACGGAAGGTTTTAAAGGAAAGGAGCGAGCATTTTGTAAAATCTGCTGCGTCAGTTTCCTCTAAGGGGCAGGGCAAAAAAATCAATGAATGAATGAAAAAGAACTAATATTAAAAGTATTTAACATAGGCTTTAAAATGTGCTGCAGTCAACTTACTGTTTTGTTATCTTCGTTGTTTAAAAGTCACCTAAAATGCAGGAAAGAAAGTCTGAAACTCAAACTGGTGCATGCTGACACTGTCAAGGTAAAAATAATCTTGTCAAAGCCTCAGTGTATAAATTTTTATGATTAGTTATTTTAATTTTCATGCCAAATAACACTTTTTGACTATTAAGATTTGCTGATGGTGGTTAAATACCGGTAAGTCATTAACAGATATCTGATGAAGATGACAGGTGCACATGGAGGCTGAAAATGAAGACAAAGCTGTAAGCAATGAGATAAATGTGGGCTCACTATTTGGCAAGCAACAGGTCACTGTTCCCCTATTTATCCAATGTGTTATCACAGCTTATCAGTGATTTATAACGTCTTTACAACCTAATTAATAACCTAATCATAAAAAAAGTATGAACAAAAGGTTAGTCTTATTGGAAAGTGGTACTGAATCAGATGTAGGGAAAATGCAGCCGCAGCTGCTGACTGATTTCAGTCATTTTCAACCACACTGTAAGTTACTTGGAAGACAACTGAGACCACATTTAGTCTACCAGATAACAAAAAAAGCACAGCTGCTCGATTTACTTATCATATTATTTCTGGAGAATTTAAAGGGAGAATCGGTAGGATTTGTCTGAGCTGTTCGAAAGCGCATCAGAAAGATGCAAAGATATCAAATACCAACTTTTTGGGTTGGTAAAGCATCCTGAGCACAGCAGAATAAAGAGAAAATAAGAAAATACAGCCACCACTGCACACTTATAGTGAGTCATAAGTGACTGAAAGTAATTATGTTGCTTATTATGCCTTTAAGAATGTGGGCTTTCATATTCAAACGTCTCCTTCTCACACTGCATGTTAAGACATATAAGATGGATAAAAACAATCCACTAAAATACAAATAAGTTTTTATTTTTCTTTCCTTGGTCTCAATACAGTATAATATCTATTTTGGCTTCTAGTACCAGAGGGTGTTCTTTTCCGTCAGACACGGTCTTAAAATGCTCCTCGTCGATCAAGATTTTTTTTCCCCCTCATAGTCATGCACACCTGACCTGCTCAAGTGTTTAAAGGTGATTGGTTGAGAGATAGAAACACATCCACCCCCCCACCCCCAGCCCCGAAAAAAGTGTTCTCACATTAAAAGGTGAGACACGTAAATGAGTCAGGTGTGCGACAGTAATTTATGAAAAACAAATTTGAATTGGGGGGGGCAGAGGAAGACGCACGGCAGCATCTTCAGTGGGTACAAAGATTCATTAAACAGGTTTCCTCCACATTGT
Source organism: Lutjanus erythropterus (assembly GCF_056507025.1). Classification (NCBI taxonomy): domain Eukaryota; kingdom Metazoa; phylum Chordata; class Actinopteri; order Lutjaniformes; family Lutjanidae; genus Lutjanus; species Lutjanus erythropterus. The sequence continues at coordinate 38,935,854 of NC_139321.1, read as the reverse complement.
ATTGGAATAAAAATTAGATGTTAACAAGCATTCCAACTAGTGTGTCATCCCAGGCACGTTAATAATAAACCATAGTTATTACAAAGTTGAACATTAACTTCCTCATACTGTAAAACAATAAAAGCTAAATATTAAATTCAAACAACTATCTGTAATAATAATAATCCTGAAACTGTAAAATATATAAACCCTATTTTACAAATGAAACAGAGGTTAAAAAGCAAACATACCACTGCTGCAGTCACTCTTTGCTTCTTCTGGGCGCAATGACGGTAATGTGTCTTCAACTTGTCTTACTAAAAGGGGGCTTGTGAAAATAGGTTGCCCACATGATGGTGACACATTCTTGACCTTTAAGAGTTAATAATCATCTGTTACCAGCAGCGACCAGACTCGCAGTGCTTTGTTTTGGAAATTGTTCATTTTATGGGAAAAGAAGCGCAGCAGCGGAGCAGTGGGAGTATTGAACAGACTGTGTGATGTGACGGCTGTTTAACCACAACAGCAGGGGAATAACACTCAGCTGAGGGGCTGTGGAGATATTAAAGGCCATGAAACTGCCACTGTACAAAAACATCCAACTCCAATTGGAAAGTTTTGTTCTAAAACTGAAACATCCACCGTTTGAACAACACCTACTCGTCCAAAACTCTGGTGAATGTTAAACTGATGAAAACAAGGTATTTTTATATAAACATACCAGTGAATTTTGGAGTTGAACCTAATACTTGTGAGTTTTGAATGAAGGATCTCAACTATGGCAGTTTTTGTGCTGCAACTCTGTTGAAACCCATGAAAACATCTTTAATTTTAAAATTGGATAGATGGCATCTAACTTGAATATAACACATAAGGTCCTGGGATCATATGACATTAACATCCTATCTGACAGATCTTAACTGTATGGTAACCATGGTAAGTAGGGACCTGATTTAGAAAAAAACATTCAAGATAAAAAGTTCCTGAGCAAAGGTTCTTATGTTAAAAGTGTATTATACAAGCGTCCAAATGTCCGAAAGTCTTGAATAAATTCTCCTTACTTTAGGATAACCATTAAGATGTCCTAATTTGCTAACTAACTAACAGTAGTGTTTGCTAACAGTAGCTCACAGTCGTGTTTGCTAACTGTAGCTAACTGTGTGTCTGCTAACAGTAGCTCACAGTCGTGTTTGCTAACTGTAGCTAACTGTGTGTCTGCTAACAGTAGCTCACAGTAGTGTTTGCTAACAGTAGCTAACAGTACTGTTAGCTCACTTGTAGCTGTTTATATGTAGCTGCCCTTTTAGCTGCTCTTCTACCACTTTTACACAATAGATGGTGGATACAGTGAAGACTGTGTTAGTGAGCTTAGCCTACTCTCTTTCTTTTATCTCCTGACTTAGCGTTGTTGTAAATCTCCCCAGAAGAGCACCTCATCTGTCTTTAAGTGTCCATTGTTGTTTTTGGTCCATTTTTTTGTATGTTCAGTATGTTTCAATGATTAAAAACCAACAGTTAGAACATTGTTAAGCTCATTAAGATGAGAAAAGTAGTGTTGGTTGCTAGGTAACAGACATAAACATTGATAGGCAATAGTGGATTTCGCATTTCTGAGCCTGATATAAAATAGGATTAAATAATTAATTGTTGAAGTTAGTTGGGATTTGCTTCTGCAAAGCCAGATTAGGAAAAATCCATCCTTATTTAGCTGAAGACAGTTTCTGGAGTTCACCCCTGAACATAACCTCTTCTGAAATTCTACTTGACGTCAATAATGAGATCAAAGAGTTTTAAAAGGATCCTCCATTTGAGCGAAGGCTTTTAAGTATTCGGGCCGCACATCTGAAACCCATGAAAACATTTTCAATCTTTGAATTTTTTTAATCTTTAACAGTTTCAGCACAGTTTTTCAGCTCTCACCTGGCGTGTGGTGTACTTTGAACTCCGAGAAGGTGGATGGATTTGAGTCATAGGGGGGTAACATAAAATGAACCTTTGAAATACTGGCCTTTTGATTTGGCTCATCTATATCAATTCATGAGTTTCAGCTCAACAGAAGAGGAAATTGAAAGAAAATCCATTTAAATTCCATATTCTGGAAGTTTAACTGAGTAGAAGCTGAAGATAATTGTCTAAAATAAAATAGAAGGCCTGCAGCCATGATTATACATTCAAAGAATGAATTACTGTAAGACTCATGCATTAAAAAGGGGAAATAAAAATTAAGTAGCATTAACGTATTGAGGGCACATAAAAGATTAGATTTTTTTTTATATGCTCATATTTGTTTTTTAAGACTGGTAAAACCTTTAATGTGTGGAATATTTTTTTAAAAAATGGATATCTCATCTCAGGACAGGAGGAAGAAAACTTTTCATATTTTCCGCCTGATGTTCCTTCGCCGTCTAGAACAGGTTATCACAACTTTCACAATCAGTGGCAAGCATCCTAAAATAATAGACAGCCGTCTGACGGCTCGGAAAAACACGTCACTACAATATCCTGTTTATTTTAACAAGGTATTGCGTTTTGGCCAAAACCAGACTTCCGTTGTATATTATAATTAATCAACAGGAGCATCTTTCCTATAAGATGATCAGAACATGTTGGTAAAGACAGGGTTGTGCTGTATCTTCGACAGATGATGACTCGGTTCAAAGACTCAGAGCATGAAGTGAGAGTGACTTTTACTCAGTTACTCATCTCAAGTTCATGCTTGTCATTTCTATCTACAGTAATAAAATTCTGGTTAGTCGACATCAACTTAGTCATATGACTTTCACTGTCTGTTCCCCGACATCTGATTTTTTATTGACACGCATTGCTGTGCAGAAAGTGCTGCAATGAAGATGGTGTAGTGAAATTAACTTCACTGAGATTTTGAAAGCCACAAGTCTGTCACTTCTGCAGCTACTGACCAAATTAAATTAAGAGAAACACTATGAATCTATGGATGGGTTGCACCAACAAGGATTCATTTTTAAACCTGATCAAATCATGGTTTAACTTTAATTTTATGCTGCATTTAACTTAAGCTAAAACTAGGTTAAAATGAAGAAAGATTCAATTTAAACCTTTGGTTAAACCTCAGTTTGGGTTTCACTACTTTCTTTCAGTTGGAAATAAAGTTGTTTCAGTAGATTCTACTGCAGAAACAAAATAGTCCCTACAAGAAACTGCTCTCAACAAGGTCTGTGGATTATCTGTAGCAACAGGGTCATGAGTTTTGGAAAAGACACTGATTTTGAATTTCAAAGGTACAAGCCAAGTGCTGTTTAGTTCCACTGTAAGGCCAGTATCTCCAAAACTCTGAGACTCACACCAAAAGAAATCTAGATGGGCCAGAGGGAATATCTATCTATCTATATATATGTGTATATATATATGTATATGTATATATGTATATATGTATATTTTACTTTAGTGGTGAATTGTTCCTTTAAATTAAAAGGAAACACTGTGAATCTATGGCTGGGTTGCACCAACAAGAATTAATTTCTAAAATGGACTACATCATGATTTAGTTTTAAATTATGCTGCACCTAAGTTAAAATTAAATTTAAACCTCTTTTTAGTCCTCAATTTAGGTTTCACTGGATTAAATTTGTTTCTGCTGCACCAAAATTTTTTAGCTCCAATTTAAAAAGGGTGTTGCAGAATTTCCCAAACAATGGAAGTGAATGGTGACCAGTTTTCAAACATAAAACTGGACAAAAAACATAAAATGCCTCCATACTGCTTGTCTGGCATAATCCAAGCTTCTTACGTCCCGACATGCTGTTTGCACACCGTCACATCACACATGCCCAGTTCAGACGGTGTGCACGTGAACGTGGCTCCAAGCTCTACAGTGAAGATTCAGGTTAAAAACATGGTGGAAATGACATTTTACACCATGTCACCTAAAGCATTTTGGGGCTTTGGGAGACTTGGATTACACCAAACAAGCAGCATGGAGGCATTTTATGTTTTTTGTCCAGTTGTTTTTAATGTCTGAAAACTAGTCAACATTCACTTCCATTGTTTGGGAGATTCTGCAACACTGTTTTCCTGTGAAACTCCAGCAGTGTTTTGTGGACTAAAAAACTAAACCTAACCTTCAATCAGCATAAGGGCGAGTAGATAATGACTGAATTTTCATTTTTGGGTGCACTTTCCCTTTAACTTTATTTTAATTTGGGTAAGCAGAACTCTCCATACTGATTAAACTTTATTTAATTTCAGTTTACGTAGCTAAACTTTGATTTACTTGACAGATTAGTATGTAATTGTGCAATTTTAAATCTGGATTTACACATTTTACAACTAGTTTTACAAAATTCTGATTAGTAATAATCTTAGATTAAATTGATCTTTGTTGGTACAAAACAGTCTAAAGGGAGGATTTCTTATATTCATATGGAAGCATTAAACTTACAACTTGACAGTGCATGTTTATGTACAGTTAAGGTTGTCAAAAATATTAATACTTTTGAATCCCCCATTGTTTAAGACAGTACAATACTAACATTCATCAGTAGTGAAACTACTAAAGGTATCAAAAAGAAAAAAAACTGAGGAAGTACTTGTTCAGGAGGTCACTTCAGTTCAGTATTTATTAAATTAAATTTGGCATACAGTAAAACCAGAGTGATTTTTCTCTACCAGTACTGTGTGCAGGTTGTTGATCATGTGCCTGGGACTTCTTTCTTTTTGCGTTGGTATTGAAAAAGACATATCAAGTAACATTTTGAAACTACTCCTGAATATAGTATTAAAATTCTGGTATTGTAACAGCCTTATAGACAAATTAGGTTCAACAGTGATGCTGAAAAATTAAGGTGTATGTGAAAGCAACAACCAACAAAAGAACTATGATGAAATATATTTATTTATTTTGCATTGTAGAAAAAGGCTGTGCAAAGATACAGAATGTATTTACAGACTCAATTGTTTAGCATCCCAAAAAGCTAGTGTATAAACTGTCCAGACAGAATCAAAAGGTGAATCTTCAAAAAAAAAAAAAAGGGTCCCAGATCAAGAAAAGGTTCAGTAAAGATTGGTCTTCTTCATTATCCTCAAGAACTCCTGCTCATTTACCTCACCGTCTCCGTCTCGGTCTGCCTCGTCGATCATTTCCTAAAAACAGATAAAAGAACAAAGTCTGCTGCAGTTTGTTCAGATCGAAAAAAGGTTACAAGTGAATTGAGGACTGAAAGCTATGCTTCATACAGCCCGCACATGTGACAGACGTGGAAAAACCCTCCAGTCTCATTTGGATCGGCAACATGTGTGGTACGGGCCGTCTCGGTGCCAGAGTTCCTCAGAACTTTAAACAACAACGTGGCTGCTATTTTAAAATCACATGTAAGAACGTAACAAGACAAGAGGAACTGGGAGATGACAGAAGAGAAACAAGTGTAGGGTGGCACTGTGTCACGCAGTTGTACATTCTGTCAACTTTTCTATGGCTTCACTTCTGCGGGTGATCAACAAATATTTGGTGTTTCCTTCTTAAAGGGACAGTCCATCTAAAAATCAAAAATACACACATTTTCCATTTCAAAATTCCATACTTTTCCAGATGTTAATTTCCAGACTTCTTGACAGATTTTTCAGACCAGGGCCTCATTTATAAAATGTACGTCAGCTCATGTTTGATTGACAGCTGCCTCAGGAGTCCCAGCACAGAAGCTAAGTATCAGCTGTGTATGGAGCGCTGTAGACTCAGGCAGCAGCAAAACGTATTTTAGCACCTAAACAAAGCAGTATTTTCCAACAGGGAACTGAAGCCACGGTCTCTGCTATCTTTGCAAACACCAGACTCCATGGACAGAAAAAGTCTTTTTACCTCGCAGGACACAGGAGTTGTAGGAGTTTGTTTGTTAGTTAGGGTTAATGTATTAGTATTAGTGTTATTGTTTGACTTGGGTGTTTTAACATGTTTTTGAGCGAGTCCAAACTAGTGTTACTTGCTGCGGATCGAGGCAGATTAGCGGTCGTGGACAGAGCAAAGACGGTGGCTTCGATTCACTGTCGGTAAAGGCTAACAGCAAAGTAAAGCAAGGAGACGGTTCTTAATATAGTGCACACTTTGTGTTAAAGGAGTGATATATATTGTTGAGCTGCTCAGACTCAGAGCACAGCTGCAGCAGTGGGAGCAAGTTTTGTTGCACCCACATAGCAACTGACATGGATTTTTTGTGATTGGTTTGTGGAATTAATTATGTAATAAATATCCAAGCACAAACAAACCCAATACAGGAAAATGTACAACTTAGATGATAATATTTCAGATGTGGATTAAATTTTAACTTAACTATATTTAAACTTTTTATATGCTTACTGTCCTAAGTCCTAAGAGTCCTAAGTACATAGGACTCTAAATTACATGGTTAGCAGACTATTGTGGATTTGGATTACAGAGGCTTTAAGTATAACTTAAGCAGAACCTCACACTGACATAGAATTATCTCAAAGCAAAGCCTATACGTGACTTAAGTATGAAAAGTGTGATAGGATTTCTCAGTCAGAAGTGTGAAGGATTAATAGTGACACACTCCAAAGCAAGGTGTTTGTCTACTGTTTAGTCCATCGAATAATAATAATACATTTTGTCTTCCACAAGATTTGCTTTCCTCCTTTGGTCCCTAAACTCTCAATTGTGCTGTACTATATAAGGAGAAGTCACAACAGGTACTGTCATTTTAAATTAATCTGAGATTTATAAATCACAAGTACTTAAATTAGAAATTTTATTCTCAGAACTTGCTTAAGCAAGATTTTTAATGCTCAGCATCTTTGATGACTTAAGCAGGCTGTTGAAAAGGATCTTAAAGCACTTAAGACTTAAGTTCAAGTACAAATCTACAAACACTTTTATGACTGAGTCCCCATATTTCATGTCTGAGTACAAACAGCTAGAACATTATTACGTACATAAATGGTTTTAAAACCCAATTGTTACAATGTATGTTATATTCTATTATGTTATCAAAGAATTGGCAAGAGACTGTAGCTAGGTACTGCAGGATACCTCTAACCCTCCTCCATGTTCGACATGATTTTATACAAAGTTTGCACCTCGTTTTATTTTCCAATTTAGAAGCCAAACAGGCTTCACATCAAGCCAGCCTTTGGAAAAATGTGGTCGTTCAGCCCAGGTATAACATTAGCGCCACTGAGCTAGCTAGCACAGTGATAGGATTGGTGAGCGTAGTTCGGTAGAAAAAAAGTAGTTCCTACATACACCTGCTCACAACAAAGTCTATGGATTATCTTGAGTAACTGGGTCATGATTTCTGGAAAGAGACAATGTTGTCGAGTTTTTCAAATATGTTCTTTTGGTGCTTTAAGCACCACAAGCTGAAAGCCATCTAGTTTCATTATAACTGAAAGAAGGCAGACATCTCCAAAACTTGGCAACTCACACCAAAACAATCTAATGCATCACCTGAGGTGTAAGCAGTGGTTAGATTGGCTGTTGCATGAAACTAATTTCACAAAGTTGAGAGTTTTGCAACTGTTACCACTGAGTTTCAAAAATGTTTGTCTGTAATGTCAACAGTTCCCCCCTAGGATCAATATAATATTTCTGATTGTGATGTTTCAGATGTGTTGCAGAGGGCTTTACAGCGTGCAACTCAACTGCAACTTAGTTTCACCTAAATTTCCAACTCAAGTTGTGTGAAAGTTTCACCTTGTAAAGCCAGCCTAACAGACAGTATGAGCGTCAAGAGCCTACATCAAGATTTGTGAAACAAAAACAGCAATTGATTCACAAGCTAAAATTGTACATGGATGCAGCAGTCAATACACAAATAAGTGTTTGAAGGTTGCTCTTTTTACTTCAGTGTTGTCAGAGTGGATTTTTCTGTACTTTTATAGGAAAGAAATAATAAATGCAAAAAATATAAAACATCTTTTTTGGTACGTGCATGGTCTACCAAAAACAAATGAAATACATAGTATATGGAAACAATGTATGTCTTTATTCTAAAATACCTGTAACTCCTCATCTGTGAGGTTTTCACCCAGCTCCTTGGCAACTCTCTTGAGATTTTTGAATGAGATTTTTCCTGTGCAGTCATCATCAAACAGCCGGAAAGCCTTTATTATTTCTTCTTTGGAGTCCTTTTCCCCCTAAAAACAATGGAGACATGACATACATAATGACGCGTTAAGCATCTTGCAACTAAAACCCAGTGCATTTTCATCGACTGAGAGAGATTTGCAGGGATATTTGTCCACCTTCAAACACTATAAGATTAGATTTCATTGCCAAAAAAGTAGAGGAAATTGGATTTACAGTGGGGCTGGGCAATATAGCTGAAAAACTTATGAAGTGTTTCAATTCAGCCAGTATCAATACTTATAATACCATCACAATATCACAATATGATACTATATTGATTCTTTGGACAACGATTCAATATTTGCTGATATCACAAAGTCTGAGATGATACAGTTTTGATTACATTAACTACAGGGTCCTGTGACTGACATCAGAGGATATCATTTGTTCATTTAACACATTTATGTCAACTTACAAAAACAAAAGCTCAAGTAACTAAAGTAACTAAAAATCTAAACTTTGATTCAATAATTTCATGACTGGACATTTTCACACATTTGTGACCCAGACATGTCATGGGAATTTCAAATCAAAGGCTTATCTTTTGGTGACGATATGGACTTACATTTTCACTTCACATCAATCATACTGAATTGAGATCCAGATCGATCTGTCCTTATACCCCTAATTTTGAATAAAGACCAAAAGAAAAAGGGTAGAATTTAACCACTTTATTTATGTATTAAGGCACACAGATTAAAGAAAAAAAACTGTCATACTGGTGAGCTGACCTGTCCTTTTTTATGAATATTTTCCTCAGTGTTTGCACTCCTTTTATTGCTCCACACCATTTTTGATGTTGTGTCACATGTCGACGGTGCAATCGTACAGCACAGCCGGTAATGATGGGCTGTTTACATGCCTCTCGTAGCATGCTTCATTATCAAGGGAATTGAATGGCTGTTTATAAGCTAGGGCGTATTTGGTACGAGTTCTCATGGCAGTTTGCATTTAATGTATTTAAAGGCAAACTAAGCAGAATTTTCCCCCAAAAAAACAATGCAAAAATGCATATAACAATAATCTCTGCCAATCTTCACCCATGACCCATCAGAAGTGTGTGACGGTGCTTACACCCACAGAGACCCTGCCTTCTGCCTAGATTTTCTTAATCGTCCTGGGAATGACACTCAATCAGTTATTTCTCTGGTGCGTTTACAAACTTTAGAGAGATCACTGAAAAAAATGTTAATGTATGTATTGTATATTATATTTTACATAAAGAACACTGGCCAATGTATTGACATCAACCAGAAGTGGCAGGGTGGCACAGTGGTGCAGTGGTCACAGCAGGAAAGTTCTGAATTCATATCCCTGGGGGGCTGGGGAGTTTGTGGCTTGGGAAGGACTTTTCTGTACGGAGTTTGCATTTTCACTCTCCAGGTACTCCGGTTTCCTCCCACAGTTCAAAGACACGCAGTGCAATAGGTTAACTGATAACTCTAAATTGCCCATTCGTGTGAATGGTTGTCCGTCTCTATATGTCAGCTCTGCTATGAACTGTCAACTTGTCCAGGTTGGACCCAGAATGCCAAATGTCATCTGGGATAGGCTCCAGCCTCCTCATGCCCACTCAAGAATAAGCGGTTATGGATAATGGATGGATGGATAATCAACCAATTAATCGACTATGAAAGTAATCGTTAGTTGCAGCCCTACATATAATTACTGTTTTATTGACCAGGCCTAGATGAAAGACACAATTTTGCAACTTTAAACTGTAAAACATAGTCCTCCCATTGCTCTAAATGACAATTTTCTATTTCTCTACAGTTTCCAGGTTTGGTCTAACAGCTGTATTACACTCACCATTTTCAGTGTCATCATACTGAGAAAGTCACCGAAGTCAATAGTTCCAGAGTTCTCTTTGTCAATGTCTGCAATCATTTTCTTGATTTCTTCTTTCTTTGGTTCAAACCCAAGAGCTCTCATGGCAACCTGCAGCACAGATACACAACAAACGTCAGGCTGCTGTGGCCCTGTTATCAAGGTATTAGTGAATCTATACACACTTAACGACGTTTGATCGAAGGCATACTGCACCATTAACTAACCTTCAGCTCTTTCACGTCTATTGTTCCAGTTCCATCTGTGTCGAAGAGATCAAAAGCCTCCTTAATTTCTTGCTTTTGCTCCTCAGTCAGTTCGATTTTGGTACCTGCCTTTTTCCTCTGGCTAGCCGAAGAAGAAGCTGGTTTGCGGTAATTTGAAGCCTGAAAAAGCAAACATTAATACGTTTTTACTATTTCAAACAAGGTTACAACTTAACAGGTGCAGCAGAGAAACCCACAGGTGATGTTTCCGCGTTTTAGTGGTCTATTACTACCATGCTAGCTAGCTAATTTTAGCTTACATGCTCCTGCATGTGCCCAAACAGAGACAATTTTTCAGGTTAAAATAAAGAGCTTTATCTAACTGTGCCAGCTTTTAACGGTAAATAATACGGTGCACATTTTATACAAGGCGTTAATATGAAAGCTTACCATTTCAACCAACAACACAACAAGTAACGCTCCAATTGTGTGTTTGGTAATCGGATGTCAACAAACAGGCAGCAACGGCTGTATTCAACTGACATGGGAGTTAGCCAATAGAAACAAGGAAAAAGACTTGACGTGAGCGTATTAACCAATTACAAAAAGAAATGGGCGGGTTATAATAGTTTCAGCCAATGGTTGAGATAATTTCTTGTCTCCCAGCAACCAGGAAACACAACGCATGCGCAGTGCTTAATGGTCCAAGCCGGAGCAGCTGGTCAGAGGAAACAGATACCAAGAAATGTACGTTGTTAATTTAAGGTAACATTATGCTGTGTATGGGTAGATAAAGTGTTTTTTCGCCTAAGAATATTTTTGATTCACCCTGGCGTTTTTAGTTTGCTTAAGTTTCGTTTTGTACAGGCTGAATTTAGAAGTAATTTTCATAAGACATTAGTTAGCTTAGCTCCTGAGCTGCTGCTTGTGGAGTGTAGGCTACCTGCAAGTATGTATCTCTGAAGCGTGTAGGGACTAATGTCACTTGTTCGTTTTGATGTCGTGGTGTTTGTGTGTTGAACAGTGTTGATGTAATAACGGTTGTAGCGTGGTTGTATTTGTTGACCAATCTTGTCATCACTGGTCGAATAAGTACTCACATCCTTCAGTTAGGTTAAAGCAGTAAGCTAAAATAATGTTATTTAAAACTTGTAATGCAAAAGTTTAACTTGTGTGGCTCACTGGTCTGTATAGTATGTGACCCATGACCCAAAATGGTTATGAGAGCTCTGCATTAAGGTATTCATACTACAAACGTATGACATACATTATAAAACACTCTTACAAAGCCATTCTGCACAAAGTGCACTAAGCTGGCAATTCTTATGTACTTTCATTTAATATGTAACAGTCTGAATACAGGACATTCACTTGTAATTTAAAATACAACACCTCCAATTTTTCCCTGTTTAGTGATAAGAAGTATGAGTATATTCTGGAAATATTCTCAATAATTAAACCATAAATTTACAGAACAATTGATGAACAACTTGAGGTGTCTTAAGAAAATATGTGCAATTTCTTTTATAATCAGTAGTTTGCATTGTTTTTTCCCTTTGAACAAGGCAAAAGAGCACATCAGCTAAATCATATGGCAATGTAAGAGCTAAGAGACAGAATACATGGAACAGAAACAAATACTTGCAAAGATTAAGGAGTTAGACATTTCACTGGTAGATACTTATTAGAGGTTATTAAGGGTCACAGGTCAAGGTGATTCTTAGGGATTTAAGCTGATATATTATCATAGGCCTGTATGTTGTCAGAGTTTATTAATAAAGGAGATGTATTTAGCCATTTGTTTGGAAAGTAAGTGCAATAATGTCTCACTCTTTCACAGTTTGAACTAAAAATGCACAAAACTGTATTTTGGAACTGAATAGCAACATATTATTTTATTTTTATAATTCAGACAACTTGTCAAGGTTTAGAAATTCTTAACATTTTTCCTACATTTCCACACCTGCATAATAATGCTGATATCACCACACAGCACCAACTAAAATGGAAACTAATGATGAAGATTAAGTTATCCCCTGTTTTATAAACCATTGGAAAATCAGAAGTTTTGGCAGTGTCTCAGCAACAGGGTTCCACCAATATTGTTTTGAGATAGAAGTCTGATTCACATTATTTTGTATCAAAGCTACTGGTTGACAGTATTTTGCGCAATGTTCAGTATTCTAGTCTGGAATTAATGACAGCTCAGCAATTTTTTACACTTTGCAAAGTCATTCATTAAGCTAAATTTTGACCTGTTAGTGTGCCATTTCCTGCCCACAGGCCATGTTTGACACCCCTGCCTTAATGTGTAATCTGCTTTGAACTAAAAAACTGCAATTACTGTTGCGTCAATAAAGGATAGAGATGCACCATATTTTCTGTGTGCATTACATGCTTTGTGTCTAATTTCAGAATCTGTAGGGTAACTCATTACTCAGTGGTGGAAAGAGTACTGAAAATCTGTACTCAATTTCAAGTACTGTTACAGTACTAAAATATCACTTAATTACAAGTATAAGTACTGGTATTAGAAAAATACTTAAGTAAAAGTACAAACTACTTGTCTTAAAACCTACGCAGAATATAGTAACTTTGGTCCCGCAATTTCATGGTAAATACCTGGTAATTACTAAGTAATATATTTGAAATTTCTTAAAAAATTACCCCCAAGTTTCATGATTAATTATGTGATAATTAGCAAGTACCATTTTCATGTAGTGGGTGGTAATCACAGCATATTAAATCTGCAGTTATTATCAAAGAAAGTTCAAATATGTGACATAGTAATTACAACCCACTACTATGACACTTTTTAAGTGCTGCTGTTTAATACATTATCAATAGAAGACATTCTTTTGTCAAGTTTATCTCATTTCAAGTTTTAGTTTCCTTATTCATCAAATGGTTCTGCAAGACAAAACTATGTTGAATGAGGTACAAGTACTGCCATTTCTAGACTATAGATTAAATTTTCATTAGTTTTTTGTCCATATGTCTTGGTTTTTGTCGGCCTGTTTGCGATCAGATCACCTTATTGGCTACGAAAATGCAGAGCAAAGGTTTGGATGTTAATTCAACTTGTACTCATTACTCAAGCATGATTTTGAGAGTAAATAATAAATACTTAAGTACAAGTAAAATTACATACTTGATAATATACTCATCCAAGTACCCAAAAAAACTACTTGATTACAGTAATTTGACTATTTGTAATTAATTACTTCCACCCCTATTGTTACTATAGACATGAATATAGTGGAAGTAGAAGTATAAAATACCATAAAAAGTAAAAGACCTACAGGGCTCAACAATAAGGCTCGCCCGCTTGCCCAGGCAAGTTAAATGCCATGTTGGGCTAGTGAATCTGGTAACTCACCTGCCCAGCCAGGCAAGTTGTAAAAAAGAATTACATCATTGAACTATTTTGATTATTGATTAATTGTTTAAGTACTTTTTTCACGTACAATGGCAGAAAATGCCAGTTTTAAGCCTGTCACAGTTTGATTTCTTGCCTTTCATTCATATGTTAAGGTTTAGAGTGACAAAACGAGACATTTAAAGACATCACCTGGAACTTAGAAAAACTGGGATGGACATTTTACACTATTGTTTGACATTGCAGCCCTAGCTGAAACATGACAAATAACTTTAGTGTTTGTTGTTTGGTAACCGTTCATGCATAAAACAATTTAAAGACTAACAAACAAGTAAAGACTGACTGTGGGCAAGTAGATGTCTGACCCTCTTGCTCAGTCAGGAAAGTGAAAGAAAAAAAAATCATCAGCATTGAACCCTGGCCTAGAATTTAAACATACAGCACTTGAGATTTAATATAAACCATGTTAATGTAGTTTTACTGACTTAAAATATATTTTCTGTGCAGTTTTACTTGGTAAAAGGAGAGCAAATGTAAAACTTTTCTTTCTTTTTTTTAATTTCAGGCCCCTCAAGAAATGACGGGAAGCACAATCATAAACCATCGACGACATGTTGGACTGCAGAAGCTCTCAGCACTGGCAGGTATCACACATTCCTCTTTGGGCCCCAGTAAAAAGTACAAGTTTATCCAAGATGACTCGAGTGGGGAGTCGGCTCTTATGTGCTCATGTTTTCGCATCTTTGAGAACCTGGAGTTGACCTGTGCAGTGGGTCAGCTGGTTTACGAGACTATTCAAGCCCACCAGAAGGTCTATCACACAGGATCGGGATGCCTTCTGTTTCTCGCAGGAGCGTGGAGCCGCGCTGCTCTTGAGTGCCTTCAGAGAGGAATTTCAGTAGCACAAATCATCATGGCCATGTCTGAAGGAATGGATATATGCTTGGATGTTTGCAGGAAAAGCAGTGTCTCAGCTGAAGGTCTGGGCACGAAGCAATCAGAGAGCAGCGCTGCAACATCTCACCTGTCAACGAAACACATTGTGGAGGCTTCACAGGTGTCATGCAACCTGCAAGGGACAACAAAAGTTAGTCACAAGACTCTAAACACAAGTGGACAAAGGAAAATAAAGCTAAGTAGACATTTTTATGAGGCCAAGTCTGAAGATGTCTCCTCAGTACCGCAACCTTATGAGTCTAAACATCCTGACATTGCACACATTGCTGAGGGATTGAGTCACGGTTGTGTCAATGCAATGAATTTAGTAGTGGAAGCCTGCCGAATTCAGTCAAAAAATAATCCGCAAACCATCAGCTGTTCCACATTTGATGTCAGTAAAGTGGTGACTTGCGTGTTACCTGGTTTACCAGAGGAGCATGCATGTGTTTTACCAGGCTGCATTGTTCTCTTATCTGCTGAACAGGCTTCAGTCGCACATCACTTCAAAGAACAACACCTAAAGGTTGCTCTGATTAATGGGGATTTATCAGATGCCTATCGCCATCTTGGCTTCAAGAGGCCAACATGTATACAGCATGTGAGCGACCAGTCAGACTTGTCAGGTTCAAGCAAAGAAGAAGCGTGGATGGAAAAGGTTGTGACACTTCTGTTGAAGCTGGAAGTGAACCTGATTCTAGTCCGTGGGCTCGTTAGTGAGAAAGTAATTCTGCACTGTTGTAGACATCGTATACTTGTGGTGGAAAAGGTGAAGGCTTCAGTTTTGAAGGCGTTTGCTGATGCAACAGGAGCTGTTCCAGTGACCTACGCCACACAGCTGAGTACATGCTGTGTTGGCAATGGGGTGAAAGTTGTGATATGGAGGGACATCAGTGGCCATGATGGCAAGCCTTCAACAACTGTGAATATTTCCACTGGTGGGAACAGTGAGCTGGTCACAGTGATCCTCACAAGCTGTGTGCATGGAAAGCTGCAGGCCCTTGAAGACCAGTTCTGGGCATGTGCTTATCGTTTACACCACACGCTGACAGACAAAGCCCTCCTGCCTGGTGCCGGAGTGACGGAAATGCTTTGTGTTCATCACCTACAAAAACAAGTGGATCACCACGTCGACCATCACAGAGAGAGGAATGGGGACTCTGCCCATCACAGGAAAACAGGAACAGCAGCTAACACTTACAGAGGTGTCGTGTTGCATCTCATGGCAGATGGCTTCATAGATTACATATCCACTGTAATGGTTAACACTGGAAGGTTTTCAAAAGTCAGAGCCAGGACCACAGTGAGCCAACTGCTGCAGGGCTGTAATGGAAACACTGGCATCGCTGCAAACTTCTCACAGCTTTTCCTGGAAGATGAACAACAAGATGGTGCAATGTCCTCCCGCATGAAGCCTGGTGAAGCAGCAGCAGCACTGACGATCTATGACAATCTGAGTGTGAAGCAGGAAGCGTGGAGGAAGGCCTTAGATCTTGTTTTCCTTGTCTTACAGGCCGATGCAGAGGTCATCACAGGCACTGAGCAAAAAGCTGCTGGTGCACAGGAACATCTGATGCTTTTATGACGTTCATGCAGCATCACGGGGAACTTGACTGTTCACACCTTTCTGAATGTGTTCTTTTGTTTTTAATTTAAACTGCAAAAACATGTTTAAATATGTTACATTTTGTAACAAGGACAAAGTGATGATAATACAATGAAGTGTTTTTATATTCTTTATTTTGTTGTCATCAATAAATAGTCAAAAGAAAATTTATTTTTCTCTTCAGTATTTTTTATTACTGGATTTGTAGGTGCAAATACAGAATCTAAAATTAACACATTTCTCTATGTTTCATATTTTCAAATAAAGCAAAACAAAACAAGCAAACCCTCCCCCCACTCCATGACTTAGGAGTATGAGGAAAATAAAATAAAATTAGTATGTCATTTTTTCTGTTTACAGTAGGTTACAGATTGACATCAGTTAAGTCTCATGGGTATGACCATTGGCCAATAAAACAGAAAATAATAAAAAATAACTGGAAAACCATGTAGTGCTCTTATTAGAAGATAGCAGTTTTACATGTACAAACATATAAAGTCTCACCGGCCTGAGCATTAAACAATAACATTTATATAATACATGTAGAAAGAGGACAAACCAGCCCAAAACCATGGACATATAATGGAGTAATGACAACTATGGCATACTATGAGTGAAATTAGTGCACATCTTTCAACACCATCAAGCCCCTATTCTAAATTCAGATCAGACGGGTTCGCCAGAACGCAAATGCTGCCATTTTGAGTAAAAATATTCTTGCGACCCCCTCAACATATATTTAATTTTTCTCAGCTTAAATATGCCGTTCTATCCTTTAACCACCCAGAGTGTGATGGTGATGAAGGTGATT
This sequence comes from Lutjanus erythropterus, assembly GCF_056507025.1. Classification (NCBI taxonomy): domain Eukaryota; kingdom Metazoa; phylum Chordata; class Actinopteri; order Lutjaniformes; family Lutjanidae; genus Lutjanus; species Lutjanus erythropterus. The sequence goes on along the minus strand of NC_139321.1, from coordinate 38,918,997 downwards.
TTCAGAATCCTTCAGCAGCCAAAAGAGCTATGAATGCAATAACATCCGTTTGTTTTGTATTCAAGACTGAGAACAAATAATTCAGTACTTCAAAGATGGCATTATGTGGATTGGCTCTGTAATGATCCTTAAAGCATTGGCACCAACATAACACCAACATATGGGTCAGATCTGCAGGTGAGTGACAGTAACAATCTAAGCCTGGGTAGATCTCAGCTAGCCTGGATGTAGTGTAATGGATTTTGTGTAAAACCTTTAATTGAATGAGTGCTACACTGGCACATGATGAAGAGGAGCTGACAGGCTTTAATGCTCCCTCCCTGTAGTCATCTGTTAGCTCAATATCTCGTTCTTTCTGTCAATATGATTTGATTTTCGGAGCTGAAAGATTTTCTAAGCTGAAGCTGACCTTTCTGAGCAGGGAAGTTAGAGTTTAACACATTTTTTCCAAATGAGTTGTAGTGGAAGAGAAGGAAATGAGAATTTTAGTAATGCATAAAATTACGTATTTGAAAAAACCTATTGAAACAAGGTAAATTGCCTTTAAAGGACAATTTTTAATTTAAAAAAAATCTTTTTAGTGAAGCAATACTTCCTACTTGCTGCCACTTGGGGGAGACAAATAATTATACACTGACACTGACTGACTCCTTCATCCAAGCAGATGCAGAGTCTCAGAAATGTTCTCGTTTCAAACGTTTCCACTGAATGAAATTAACATGCAAAACAAAGAACCAAGAAAGGAGCAAATTACCACATTTGAGGTAGAGCTACAACCATTAGTCAATGGAAATTACCTTACTTGCCAACTGTTTAGATTTATTACACCTTTTGAGTCATTTTTCAAGCAGAAATGTCAAGGATTCACTGGTCTCAGCTTCTTAAATGTGAGGATTTCCTCCATTTCTTTGTCATAATGACAGTAAATGAAAAATCTGTGGGTTTTTGACTGTTTGTTAGACACAAGGAGCAATTTGAGTATGTCACTTTAGGCTCTGGGATATTTTGCTGAACATTTTTCACACTTTTTTTTACATTTAGACTAAAGTAGGGGTTAATGTTTTTTTTTTTTAAAATATCTAATTGCAATTACTTTGACTGATTAATGATGTGTGATGATAATTTTTACATCATTATTCTCATTTTCATTGCAGAACATATTCAAATGATTATGATGTGATTTTTGCAGGGATCTGTACCAAACAAGGATGTTTTCTAAAGTCTGTAGAATATGATTATGTATGTTGTATGCCAGGACATGCCAGTATGACAATGTTGGATTTAAAAAGGCATTTTGTGCCTCCTGTGATATGAAAATTGTAGTATTGTATAATAAAATTAATCATTGTTGCAGCTCCATGCTTTTTTTAAGTGATATTTATGTGATTGCTCCTTTATCCTTTGTCATCCGGACCTCCAGGTATTGTAAAGCTGTGACAGAGGATCCTAAAAAATATACATGAACGCTGTCAGTAGTAGTTCTTTGTTTTTATTTTATTTTACTTGCTGTGTACTATTCTCATAGGAAATACTCTAAAATTCAGTTTATTTTTACTATTAACCAAGCCTGACTTCGCTCACACTGCTTGTACGTGGCCTTGTACACACCTTGCCTTCGTGCTCAGCTCAGCCAGGGAAAACAAATCGTACATGTCCAAAACCACAATTAAATTTCCCTCTCCCTCTGGTGCAGGGGAGGAATTTGGTTATGCCAGTATGTTTTTTTGTCTTGGTACACTTCCGCTACGATATTTGCCTTTGCATCATTAGTCTCCAGTCTGGTCAGCGCCGCTTATATTGACTGGACACCGCTTCCCTGCCAACTGCTGCGGTTTCATGACCTGTCCTGTCATAATGGGAATGGTTAAAGGAGAAGGAACGCCTCCAGACAGAGTAAATGTTTTTGGTTAAGTCTCATTAAGCCATGTCCTCTTTAAGAAGTGAACTAAAGGTTATTTTAGTTGTTTGAATTGTAGAAACATTTTGTTTGCCACCTACGTATCATTGAAAGGTCACAGCCGACAAACTCTGACCCTTGCACTCCTTAACATTAACTGTTGGGTGCTTAAAGTTGGTTCATGCAGGAATTTAGGTTTATTTTGAATATATATATGTTTACAGTCTGAAAAGCTGAAATGCCTACTACTTGGAAAAATCAAAAACTATCCGAAAACAATGATGGCTCACATACAAGTTAAACACACTCTTGGCTATCTTTAGACTTTTTCCTATTGTGCACATTGTATTTCAGAGGTGTCAGTTGCAGCGACGCGTGAGACCTTCCATTTCCTCTGAGATCAGAGAGAGAGAGAGAGAGAGAGAGTGAGCTTCTTGTCAGATTCTAAAAATAGTTCAGTGAAATAAAAACGGTACAAGGGCTTTACGCTGCAGCCATAACAACCTTGACTCAGGCATCACTCAGCAGTGGTGTGGCCAGGGTGGGGTATGACATAATAATAATCATAACAAACACAAAATTGAGTAGGAAATTGGAATGGCAAAATTGGTCAAACATCTAAGATTTCGAGTCCACATTTTCCTGCAGGGGTCTCAAACTGAAAATGACTTTGGGCCACTGATGGCATTGTCATCTCATAGGAAGGCCACTTTAACATTCAAGTACTACAAGACAGCACAATATATCTCACAATGTACTTTTTAATTGACTTTATGGACATATTTTTGTCACAACAAAAGGCGGATTGCATACATTTATTGGTTGGCTGTGCACTGGGCACAAACTGAGCAACTCTCCTGTCAGATCAGATTGGTTTAGAGCCACAACAGCTAATTGACTATGAAATTAATTGCCAACTATTTTGATAATCAATCATTTTGAGCCATATTTACATAAAAAAAAAAGTTAAAATTCTCTGATTTCAGCTTTTCAAATATGAATATTTTCTGATTTCTTGACTTTTCTCTGACAGTAAACTGAACATCTCTGACGTTTTATAGATCAAACAGTTAATCAATTAATCAAGAAAATAACCAAAAGATTAATCAGTTAAAATGAAAATAATCATAAGAGTTAGTTGGAGCATTAAAGTAATCATTAATACCCCTGATGAACATGTCAAGCTGAGCACTGCAGCTTTTGTGAACTGTAGAATTGTGTTTTATTTCAATTATATTGGAAGGGGTAGTTTCAATTTTATGAAACAGTCTTATAACAACTACTTGCAGGCCAGATTATATTATATTTTGGACATTGTGTTGTGTGCTGAAGGGAGAGGGAGTGGGGTCTGTAAATGGCCCCTGAGCCAGTAGTTTGAGACCCCTGTTTCTGTCCCATTCTTCATCTGCACAGAGAAAGCCTGGTACTGATGCATGCACATATAGATTACCATAAAAATGTGTGTGAGGGTTGGGCGAGATGATCCCACTGTATTTTGTAATAATCTTTTTCACAGCAGACATATTATTATAAAATAGTTGGGTTTAGACAGGTCTTACCAATCATACTTTTTAAGGTCCTGTTCCATTTAGTGTAGCAGAGCCTTTCCAGTGAGCCAACATGCACCTGACCTGAAAGGAACAGAACAGGGCCCCGTTTCCCAGAGCCTTCATAGTGCTACATGCGTCGTAAGTTGTATTTTAAGGTCTCGCTAAGGTTACGGGCTGTTTCCCAGAGTTGGGACAACCTTAAGGGAGACCTTAAAATACAACTTACGACGCACGTAGCGCTACAAAGGCTCTGGGAAGTGGGGCCCAGAACAGTATCATTGGTAGAAGCTGTTTACTCTATTATTTCTTGTTAAAATAGCTGCTGTGATAAATGTCTATTACTGACTGATACCCTCGGCTGTTCATGTAATTTTGGGACAGTGTCACCATTTTGAAAATAAGATCTCAATAAATAGCAAACTGACACTTTTTAAATTCTAAAATTTAAAGGAAAAAGCAACTGAAGACATTTTAAAGTTTTGCTTTACATGTGACACTGAAACCTGCTTGTACATAGAGGTATTTCTTTAAAATTATACTTAATAAATATCCAATATACACAGGTATTCACAAAATAGCAGTTGTGAGAGGTTTAAAAGCCATTTGTATTTGGAAAGGTGCTATTCTGATAGCAGTATGAGGCACAATAATTTATTTTTAGAAAGAAACCACTGGCAAACCATAAATCTTGTTCTGTTTTGCTCACAGTGGCACTTTGTATTCTGCTATTTTTGTCGAAGACCAGTATGAGAAAAAAATAAAGTAGAACTGATTATGACTACCATGTGTAGCCACATACAGTTTACTTTTATAGTGTGACTGCTGGTTTAATCATTCTAATTAGGCAGGTTTGACACACCACTTACAAACTAGTGTTCTTTTTTTATCATTCATACACGGTTGAGAATCAGTAGGACATAAATCAGATGGACAGATATTTGAATCTTTAATGTGTAGTTTTTCTCAGGTTCCAGTTGTTAAAAAATTTCAGAGGACCCCCCCCCCCACCAAAAAAAAAACAAAAAAAAAAAAAAAGAGAGAGAAAAAGAAAAATTTAGCTCCTTGGGTGCTTTTCAAAAGCAACATGTTATTGAATTACAAAATTACGAAAAACATATATTAATACGTGAATTTCAGTTTGGCCATTTGGCACTACCACTGCCTCAGCTGCCCACTAGATAGCGCTCTGCAGCCCATTGGTAGTTCAGAATGATTGGTATAAGTTGCCTTTTCTGACACTGATTTTGTATATTCATGTCTGCCAATTTAAAGGCAATGATCAGTGTTTATTAGGGCTAGGCAGTCAATAATTTATCAATATTATCATATCTTCATATGGCATAAATGTCGTCTTTTCCTGTTTTTGAAGGCTGCATTACAGAAAAATCTAATTCTGTTAATATTTTTGCAAGCACCAATAGTCATCCCTGTAATACTGTCACAATATCAATGAATATTGATATTGAGGTATTTGGTCAAAAGTACTGTGATATTATATTTTGTCCATATTGCCCAGCCCTAATGTTTATAATGATTTTGTGTGATCTTCTGTTTCAGATGCTGTTTGAGAATTCTTGATATTAGGAGCATTCGTACTGCTGCACTGGCAACACTTGAAGAATTGACTGTATACGGAGCTTACTAGACTCTTTGAAGTTAAGAAAACACAACAGGTAAGCAGTCCTTCCTTACTTACTTTGTCCTTGGTATTTGATCTTGTCATTAACTACAGCCTTGGAGAAAGCATTCAAGGATTCAAGGACCTTTACTATCATTATATAACACAAGTTCATATAAGTTGTAATTCTTTCATAATACACACAAAATACAACATATATACAGATAATTAATTAAATCCAGCATAGAATAGGGTGAAAATATATAACAAAATAAATAGATATATACATACATGTAGGTCTCAACACCCAGGAAATATTTCTGGAGTGATTTTTTGTAAAATTTGCATAAGGTCGAATGTAGACAGCAGCAACAAGAGGGTGCTGATAATATGGTGCACATCTTCACATTAAAAGTTTGACATCTGGGATACATTGTCCATCAACTTTAACTGTGTTTTAGCATGAAGCATCATTGATTTAAAAATACAGAGTCCTCCTCTCCTCACCCTGCTGGAGTCTTGTGTGTTGCATCCTGTCAGCTATGACTATGATCCAAGTCCCATTTCCCGAGCAGACATTATCCAAGAACAACCTTAAGTCACAGCTGCAGTGTGGTTTTAATCCACTCACTTCCACTCCTTTTGGGGTGGATGCATGGCAGTGTTTCCAACTGATTTACCTGCATGTTCAAAAGATGCCAAAACACAAATCTTCATTTTCCAATGACTACAAGATTATTTCTGTCATAGGGGATGCATGTTTCAGCGATGAAACCAGAAAATAACAGATTGAAAGAGAAAAGTAGCAAGGTTTGAAGGCATCTACATGCACAGCATACTGTATGAACATGAGAAAGAATCAGTTATGAATAAATTATACAGTTATTGAAAGTGAGAGTACCCAAGTCATCAGCATTTCCTTCAGAATTCACACTTATCAGGGTGAAAAGACATTGAAAGGCGAATTTAGAACAAGGGAAATCACTAAGGCCCAAGATACCAATTATAATATTCATGCATATTTGTGATGAATGTGATGGGTCAGTATCAGCCAAACCCCAACTGAGGCCTCGACAAACATTCACATGCTCTCTTGTTAGTCCTGTGGCTGTTTAGTCATTTTGGGCATTGACATCCTGGAAAAGGGGAATCGTCAGCATAGAATTTGGTGACAAGAAGTACTCCGCTAAAATTTTTGCATGTGAGCAAAATGTTCTAAAGAAGACAGAATTTTACTGTGAACACCTGAAGATTTGTTGTGTGATTGAAAATTTTACCAGTAGCATTGCATGATATGGTATTAAAAAAAAGTCACATTGTGATTATTTTGACTTAAATTGCAATTACGATATGCAATACAGCTAGTTAACATGGTGGTGATGTGATATTTGTTCAGGTCTGTACCAAGCATCTGGACAAGATTTTTAGGCCAAGGCATCTATGCAGCACTGCCTCATTATAATACAGTTTTCTCACATATTTTTCCTCTTTCAAAAAGTTTTGATCTGTTTCAGAAATTTGGATATTGCACTTGGGTTTACCTGATGAAGGTCTTGTCCTGAAACTTTGCAAATAAATATTATATTGGAAGTTAGACAGTATGTGGGAGTCCTATTGTAACTTTTTGGATATTGCCCTTGGCCATATTGCAGTTTTGATAATATTGCAATTAACTGCGCAGCCCTATTCAATACTTTAAGCCTTGCTGGGGACAGTGTCTCAGTGATCTCTTTTTTGGTACGATGCCCTCTAATTAGGAGAATTCTTGTATTTGCATTGTGCTGTACAGGTGTAAAATGGGACTAATGTATACTCTTCCTGTGTGATCAGAAGCAGAACTTTGCCCAAAAAGATGAAATGAGCAAACGCTCTCTCCATAAATACTGGATAAACTGTCCAGTCTTTTTGGAGAGGTCTCGATTGATACAGCAGGAAAGGATGTCCAAACCGTCTGAACCCTTCTTGTGGTTGAGCTCCTGTTTTGAATCTTACAACTGTTCAAGTCTCCAGCCTTAGTCACATGGGTTGGATGTCCCTGAACAATAAAAATAGTCATCCCTACAATATTGTCGCAATATCGATATCGAAGTGTTGTTTTGTCCATATTGCCGAGCCCTAATGTTTATGATGATTTTGTTTGAGTTTGTGTTCTGGATGCTCTTTCAGAATTCTCTCTAATAAGGAGAATCCTTATTCCTTATCCTTAAACTCCTTATTATTCTTTATACTTAAAATCCTCCTGCACAGGTGTAAATATGATTACAAGGAAGATTTTTCCCATTGGCAGACCCACTCTACATAAATAGTGGATAAACTAACCAGTATTTTTGGAGCGTTCTCAATGGAAAGGATGTCCAAACCATCTGAATTTGTCTCGTGGTTGAGTTCCTATTTTGACTGCAGGTCTTACAACTGTTCAAGTCTACGGCCTTAGTCACTCGGGTTGGATGTCAGAAGTTTCGCTGACCAGTTTCGGGGAGGTCACCAACATGACGTCAGCCGAGAGCACAGCTGACTTTCGACTGATCCAGCGCGAGTTTTAGATGTGGTTACCTTTACCCAGAAGCCCTGACCAGTGAGCGCCTTTTCTGACAAATGGATGGCCTTGCTGGTCCTAAGATCAAAAAAAAGAAACAAACCCTGCACGAATAAGTCTGATCGCTGATCCTCCACTGTGAGGAACTTGAAAGTAGCAATTAAAATCACTCATTCGTTATGTAGGCTCCTTCATCTGGCGGTCGGCTGGCAGTTCTACTTCACATTGTTGTGTTTTACCTATGAATAGCACTGAGTGATTCATTAAAAAGCTGCCTGCGCCGGCTTTCTTTTTTACGTCTCTCTTTACTTGCTCTCGAGCACACTGGATGAATGAAAGCACTGGTTCTGTTCATGTGCTCGCCACTGCTCTTGGCACTCTGAAGGGTCTCTGCGACACAGTCCAAGTTGCACGTCCCCCCCTTCTTGCCCTCCTCTCCTTTCTTGACTTCTGCTGGGTTGGCTGGTTCAATCCGTGAGCATTAGTGGGCGTGAGCATGTGTGTGTTGCTGCTTCCAGGGCGCATGCGAACTGAGGCCCAAAGGGAAAAGCCTTCCACACAGATCTAAGCCAGCTGCCCTGATTTAAACACTTCATTGCAAGAAGAGTGGAAGAGAAGGGGAACCCGCATGCATCCCCCTTACCAGTGTGCTCAAAGTACGCTGGGAAAGCAGCCGCCAGCTCTACAAACGACAGACGAGCAGCTACAGATGGTAGATTCAGACATTTGCTGTTAGGCAGAAGCATTTAGCAGTCCTTCTGCCTCACATTCTTAGGACTCAGAGGGCACTTGCTGCCCTGACGGGGGTGTTCAAGCAAACTGACCTCCGGGGTTAAGCAGAATCAGTTTGTGTGAAGCTCTGTGGAGGAGGGGAGGAGGGAACAGGCAACAGTTAGTGGGAGGTGGGAGGCCACAGTGGGGCTCCTGCACTGCTCAAGAAGGAGACGAAGCAGTCGCCAGGAAGCGGGGAAAGAGGAGGAGATGGCCACGGGAGAAATCACAACACTTCCCTCCACACCTGAAGACGGTGGCAGTGGCGGCTTTCCTCCCGGGAACTTCAAGGACCCCAAAAGGCTGTACTGTAAAAACGGAGGCTTCTTCTTGAGGATAAGGTCTGACGGAGGAGTGGATGGAATCCGGGAGAAGAACGACCCCCACAGTAAGTCCTTCCAGTCCCCTACTTCTTTGCTTTGCACAGCACACAAAGCTTCTTTATGTATTTTTTAATATGAAACAGGGAAGTTAGAGTGAAGCAAAAAAAAAAAAAAAAAAAAAATCATGGAGGAACGATGTGAATTTTCCAGCTTATGAGATTCATTCTCCACTTGTAAACACCAAAATGTGCGTAGGTCAACTTCTGGAAAGTATAATAACTCCAGTTCAAGAGGAGTACACCTCAAAGTTTCTTAATCAATGGGAACTTTGATGGAATATGCGTGATGTTTTGAGTAAATGTTGATCACCATGCTGAGTCACAGCCATTCACACTGCTCACTGTGTGGTTTACGTCACACAAGACAGCACAACATGGAGTTAAAAGCCAGAATAAGTGAATTTCTGAAGTTGAGGCTCCTGTTAGTGTTTGAGGTCAATGGACTTATCTCATTAAAATATATCTAAAAATGATACTATTACGACAAAATATTACTAAACATATTCTACCACATGTCAAGCAATATTTATATAGAACATTAGGGGAGTTTCAGGCTTTTATGGTGGCAACTATTAAAGTGGAAATATTACCATGCTTGTTTGGCCTGGACATCTGATACCCCTCTGTGCCCCTATATCACTGATTCCTTCTAAGTATGTTGCATCAGTAAGTGGGAGGGGAAGAGGGGGAACAAGAAAGTGGTGGTTTTCTAAGGAAAACACATTTGGGAATGTATTGCCCAAGATACAGTGTGACGTTTGAGGCAGGTGCCCCCAGACAAATGTCTGATATGGAACCAGTTCACAGAGAGAGGAGCTAATTTTAGAATAATTCAATTACATTCAGTTAGACATGTTGGTGAAAAAAACAGGGGCCTCATTACTTTAGTCTGAAATCCTATTTTATTTCAGTTTATTATAGAAACATGTTTCTGAACAGCATTCAGAATCAGAATCAAAAATATTTAATTGCTTTCCTGGAGAGAAATTGCTCATGTTACATATGCTCCCATTCAAGAATAGAAAATATATAAGCCTAGAGAAATGTAAAAAAGAAAAGGAAAGAAAATCAGTATATAAAAATATGTACACTTTAAGAATAGTATAACAGAACACAAGTACGTTAAAAAGAGATGGCTGTCTTGTTCTCTAATCTGTAGTAGCAAATTTGTGTCTTGTGTCTTGTATCTTGGAAAAAGATACAAGTAGAAAATAACAAATGTCAAGGATTATGTACACTTACAATATCTAACAGTGTAAATAAATAATACTGCTTTATGTGTTGTATAGTTGATTTGATGTTGATTTATTGCACAGAGAATTGCAGCTGAGTTATTTCACATTTTTGTCATGTCAAGTCAAATGTGTACCGTTAGATTATTGCTCAGAGAGAGAATTGCATTTCTGGAAAAAAAACATCCTATCTTATTTTAGGATAGGAATTTACATTACAGAAGTCTCCCAAATAAAGAATGTCTTAAGTTAGAATGGCATAGTCCTGTCCTAAATTCAAATTAATCAGCAAATATGGCAGCAGTCCTGTTGTTAGGTTTGTGTGGCAGTTACAATGAAGATGGTTAACAACATGAACACCAAAATATTATGATTGAAAGGCTACTTTAGCCGAATGATGATATTTTAAATTTCCTGAACCACTTATTAATGGGTTTATACCGATTGCCAAGTTGCCAACTGCCAAATTATTTTTGAATGCTGTAGATCTGATTCAAATCCTTATCCTGGGCTGATAATTGGGAAGAAAACTTACCCAAAACGTGGACATGATGAATGCCTGTGACTCATGGAAGCTAAAATTAAGTGCCTGTATTTTCTTGTTCATAATGTACAGCAAGCAGGTCATTATTGTGAAATAAACCCTGACAGGGTGATTATTTTGCCATAATAATCTGCTCACGATACATTATTCCACTTATTACATATCAGCATACCAAAACAAAGTCAATAGTTTGATACACAGTATTAATTTTAAGATGATTTTATGGATTTAAAAAGTATTGTATTGCTCATCCAGAGACTATGATCAGAACTGTGTCCATAGCAACAGTCTGCTGTTCATAGCAACGATCTGTTATACATAGCAGTGGTCTGGTATAGAGAAAGTATTTAACAAAGCCATGTAAATAAATGTAATAAAGCAAGCTAGCTAGCCAGTGACAAGTGAAGTGAGACAGCTGTTCTCAAGGATACAGACAGTTTCAAGTACATTCTAAACACAGGCGCAGGCATAAAAGGACAAGTGCCGATTGACAAATCAAGTCCGCATCTCTAGGATTTGACTCAGCCATGAGTTATGGAATTGACAGGATCTTTAAAACTTAAATGAGAAATATATAAGATAATTACTGTCAATTATGATAAAATGAACATTATATGTCATCAGAGACATGCTAAATAGGAATACTCACTTTTCTGACAACAACGCTACCGCTGCAGTGTCCTCCTCTGAAATTTCTGGGCCAGAATAACTATTTTAATTTCCCAGTTTCATGTCATTAGAGTTACTTCTATGTAATATAATATAATATAATATAATATAATATAATATAATATAATATAATATAATATAATATGTAATAATGATAATAATTACAATATAGTTATTTATATATAAGAGTAATTCTATTTTATTGGAACAGGGACAGAATAATTGTATGACTATTTTATGTTAAAATTAATGCTGAATGTTTGCAGAATGAGTAAGTGCTTGTTTATGAATTGTAACAAATCATTAATAAGGAGTAGATATTTATAATGGTTAAATTGAGCAATATGTTAATGGGGTCTGGCAGGCACTATGGCAGGCAGTCACTACACTCAAACACCAGAGTGTGTATTTTCAGAGCAGTGGGCTTTTGTTTTCAAGATAACGGGATTAACTTTACATTGAAAGACAACTGACAGTAATGAACAGCTGATCAACTTACAGTGTAGAACTTGTCATCTTTTGTCAGTTTACAATGTTGTGCTCGTCTTGAGCCCCTGCAGCGTTCCTGCAACCTGCCTGAGCTTTTCTGCCTCTGGGGAGGAGCTATTTGGACAGCAGTGCCCAATTTTGGATGTGCAATTGTTTCATATTGCTCCTTTAAGTTAAGATGGACAAGTGGTTCTGCATTTTTCTGTAATGAGGCCTCAGGAGAGTAACCTTGTTGAGATGACATGAGGAAGTTGCACATTAAAAATATGCTCCGTGTTATTCTGGATATCACACAGTCAGTATCGTGGGTTTAGAAAGGAGTATGAGTCATTAAACTGGAATCAGTATTAATCATTTAGCTTCTTACCGTAATGTTTTCTTACAGTTAATTTGACCTGAGCTGTGCTTCATCAATGGTTCTTTTGTTAAAGCTGCAATAGCCTTGCCAACCTTTTGGACATCCAAAGATACCTGCTAGTTAGAAGTGGAACTGAAAATATATCCAAGGATTCTCAAGTTGAATTTTTGTGCTCATGTGGAAGGGACTTTGTATTCTCTAGAACTGAGGACGTGATCCCAAAAGTTTCTGAGGACAATATTGCAACAAATTGTTATCCTTAAATCACTAACTCCAGGACAATGACAGATAGCACTGCACTCCACAGAACTGGAGAACAGCTGAAGGATAGTTTTTCTGTATTCACAATAGCTGTGAGACATAATATGCCCAGTAAACATCGCACACACCACAGCACATTCAGACCAATTATGCAAGTCTTTCAAAGAAGAACACCTCTTTGATCTGTGACATGAATCATGCAGACAGGAAGCTTAACTGTAGACAGATGCGTGTCTATCTGAAGTCTTAATGTGGATTAATTCTAGACAGATCTCCTGATTTACCTTATGGGGCCTCTGCTTCCTTTTCGGTGGTTTGGCTTCATACAAAGTATGCTGCATTGGCAAGCAGCGTTGTCTCTACAAAAAAAAATGTGGAGATGATTCTGATACATTTGAGAGGAGTCACATGGCCAACAGGTACTGTGTGCTCAAATTTCTGTCAGCCACAGAGGGATTCTGCTGCTTAGTGGGTGACTTAGCTTATTTATAGTGGCGTCAATAGTATTTCATTCATTTACTGCAAATAAAGCATCAGCCAGTGATGGAAACATGGACGACATGTAGGAAAACAACAATAAAAAAGCAGCTAGCTTTTCTTTGCCAGGAGGTGAGGGAACATGAGCTGAAGTTTGTCTGGCTATACAAAAAAGAAGAATGAATTTAAAGGGACAGTTCACCCCAAAATCCAAAATACACATTTCCTCCCTGGCCTAAACTGAGGTTTAAATTTAATTTGAAGCTACTTTTAAAGTTTGGTGCAGCATAATTTAAAATTAAATCATGATGTAATTGGTTTAGAAATTAATCCTTGTAGGTGCAACTCAGCCATAGATTTATAGTTGTTTTTTTTTTACTTAAAGGGACAGTTCACCCCAAAATAAAAAATACAGATTTTTTACCCCTGGCCTGCAGTGCTATTTATCCATCTAGATTTTTCTGGTGTGAGCTGCAGAGTTTTGGAGATTATCAGCTGTTGCGATGTCTGTTGTCTCTCTAATATAATGCCAGAGCCAGATGGCACTCAGCTTGTGGTGCTCAAAGTGCTAAACAATACATTTTAAAAATTCACAACCAGAAAATCATGATCTGCTTTCTTAAGATAATCCACAGCAGCAGTGTGAGCAGGTTCATGTAGGAACTACTAACTAAGGTAGTTCTGGTAAATTCTACTGCTGAATGAAAGTGCTGTTCACAACATGGTCTGTGGATTATCTTAAGCAACCAGGTCATGATTTTTGGAAAGAAAGAACGTAAAGAAACATCTCCAGAACTCACACCAAAACTCAAAAATCTAAATAGCGCTACAAGCCAGGGGGAAACTATCTATTTTTGATTTTGGTGAACTTTCCTTTTAAAGATGTTAAATGCAACTCATTTACTTTAAGCTAATCTTGCTTTTACTTTTATCAGTTTCTACTTTTACCTGAATGTTACGTCCCCTCCCAACTACAATTTGATTGTATTTCCTGCTGCACCCATGCTCCTCTTGCACCAAGCAGAGCTCAGACAAAACTTTGGTTTATACAAAACTGAGGGGAACTTTATGCAAAAGAAAGAAAGAAAAAATAATAATGATCTGTAAGGACATTTAAAGATGTTAAACAATGTTCTTTTCACTAACTTTCCAGCTTTATATTTTTGGTTTTATGGCACATTTAAGGTATGGTATACTCTATGGTATGGTATACACTATACAGTGCTGTTTCCAATCACAGTGGGCAGCTGTTTACAGCAAACAAACTCTGGTAAAGCCATTGCCGGCATTACCTGCACCAAGCCAAGCAGCACCAAATGGCAGACAAAGTTAGCAGCCTGCGAGTTAAAAACCTGAAGCATCTACCAGATATTGTTCTTGGGAGCCAAATCACAGAGTTGGTGGGAACAGACTCAAATTCAAATGAAGCCTTGTGTCTGCATGATGTGTAACAGCATAATTTTGTCGCTAACACATTAGCCTTTTAGGTTCAGTGTGTGGGATTTGCTAGTATCTAGTGGAGAGCTTGTCTCACTCACCACTTCCAATCATGTAGAAGAAGTCACTGTGGCTGGAAACGCATGCAAAAAGAAAAGGCCAAATTGAGAACCAGTGTTTGTTTTTTCTGTTCTGGGCTACAGTAGAAACATGGCGGCCTTCATGGAACAGGATCCATGCCCTCTGTAGATATAAACAACTCATTCTGATGATTCTTACTTTCAGGTGATTATATACTAATGAAAACATACCTATGAAAGTTAGGCTCAATTTCTGCCTGTTCTACCAATGTTTTTATACTTTTACCATGTACCATTTACCATTTTTCATGTCAATGTTGTCCTCGCCCAACTAGAAGTTGATGTATTTCGTGCTGCAAAAGAATACAGATGATGCTTCTCTTGCAACAAACATAGCTCAGACAAATCCTAGGATTATATGTAACTGAGGTGCTGTTTATGCAGCATAGTTTAATAGGTAAAGGAGATTTCTTTATAAATGAAAACAAAAATAATGATCTGTTAACTCATTTAAGCTACAATAATCTATGTTTCTCACTAACTCTGCAGCTTTATGGGGTCATTGTTTTAGTTTTATGGCACATTTACTGCATGGTAACTACTCTCACCACTCTCATCAGTGCTGTTTTCAGCAAATAAGCTGTGGTAAACCCACAACATGCATGCAAAAAATTGCAGCTTGTAAATTAAGAAACTGAAGCATCCAGTTAAAGAGCCAGATATTGTTCTCAAACAGAGCTAAAATTAGAGTGGACATGGATTCATCAGGTGGACACAGACATGATTCTAAGTGAAGCCTTGTGTCTGCAAAATGTATAACAATGCAGTTTTTTTTTTGCCAATACCTTTGGCTTAAGACTTCATAAGCCAGTGATACGATGAGGCATGTAGCTGTCAGTAGGGCTCTGATGGTATGGATTTTTTCTCACTGTGGTGACAAAGCAACATACCACCGCAGGATGGCGGTTTACTGTGACTGCCTTACTAATAAAATTTTTTTAGACTTCATTGAAGCATACTGTCATTAGCATAGCTCCATTAAGGAGTAGGGCGGTGCGTAAGAGTGTGCGGTGTGCAAGTGAGGGGGAGCAAGGTGCAGGCAGAGCAGAAACTGAAACTTAGCATTAGGTTGCCAAGCTGACTGTAAATGCACAGTTCAGGTTACAGTGTGTCAGGCAATGAACCCTGCAGCTTCTCAACACCAAGAAAACTATCGTCTGTTGTTTCCCAACTTCTGAAACAGTGACAGGGTTAGCCTCGAAGTAAGCTGAGCAGGAAAGGCTAATGTTAAGCTAATGCTAGCATTGTATGTTTACAACTTTGGCTCTTTTATAATCATATCCCTTGCAGAAGCTTTGTAATCCAGCCTTGAAGTGCTGTGTCTACTTAGAGATGTGGTAAAATAAATCCAAAATGATAAATCCAACACTGAAAGTCTTCTGTAGGTATTTATACATTTTTTTCATGTTGAAAACAGTTGTTGTTATAAGCCACCCATAGGCAATCCCACAATACCTAGGGGTTGAGTTTGTTGACCAATCAGAGGCTGTGTTCCTGATTTATGAAACAGTCAGAGGCAGTGCTGATCCATAGATGCATTAATAGATGGATGCGCTGATCTCAACATGAAATTGACCCTTCAAAATAAAATTTGCTGTAATGCCATTGTGGTTACAGCCTGTTTCTGTAGCAATACCTTAAAATGCAGCTTTAACTATAATATATCATAAGGTCTAAAAACATCTGCCCTCTAAAACTCTACTTAGCACGCAACATAAAATACCTTGAAACAAGCAAGTTGTTAGCAAGGCTGCCAGTCTTTCTGGTCACAGATATCTCGCTTGTTACTGGTGTTTACTGCTGTCACAGAGACTTCATATTGAAATGTCTAACATAGCATCTTTAGTGTGAATTGTTTCTCAGGTTTCTGTGTCAAGGGGTAGTGTTAGATCAGCTATAAAGGCACTTAGAGTTTAAAAGAGGATGCCTGTGGATTACTGTGTCATTGTGATTTAGTTTAGGAATCGAAGCCTCGGATATATTATGAAAATAGATGTATTAAACACAGCACTTGATGTTTTCCTTTTAATTAAACATCCTACAAGAAAACTACAAATAATTTCTATCTTATCTCATTTTGTTCAAATAACTTTTTGTGTGTTTTCTTCAGTAAAGCTTCAACTCCAGGCGACCTCAGTGGGGGAGGTGGTCATCAAAGGAGTTTGTGCTAACCGCTATCTGGCCATGAACAGAGACGGACGACTGTTTGGAGCGGTGAGTGAGTGGGATTATCATCTCTCTGTTAACAAAAACTTACGTCATTTCTTTAGAGGGTTTTGACATCACTGTAAAGGCAGTCCAATGAAATCACCAAATAACATTCCCTGAAAGGGTTCATTGAGTTTTTTCAGGGACTGTCCTTTTCGCAAATCTAAACACCTAAAGTAAATTTCCTCTTGTTGGCTGAAAAGTAATTTGACCCCCTGTGTCACAAGCAGAATTTAGGCTTCTGTGTTTTGGAAACCAAATGTTTACCAGCCACTCCTTCAGTGGAGAGAAGTAATTAGGTTGACACTTCTTTGTCACAGTCAGCACTTAGAATAAAAAAAGTACAACAACATTAGCTCGGGCTGAGACAAACAGATTCTGTTATAGATGTACGGGACTGAGACATACAAAACACAATTTTCTATCTATGCTTCTGCAATTTTGTTTTTTTTTAAATCATAATTTGGACCCAACTGACGTGTCCCTCCCAAGTCTCTAATCATACACATTCATTTTCACAAAGAGTCAATTTTGACTCTTGTCTGTCGCTAATGAAATTATGCCACAATGATAATTATTATGATATTTGTTCACCAGCAACAGCATGTTTTGATGATCAGACTCCATTAATGTGTTCAGTAGCCCAGCATCTTTGTAAAAGTCAAACCCATGAAAATAAAGGACAGAATTTCTTAGATGCTGCTCTTCAGGGGAGAAAAGCAAGCAGTTGACTGATGGGGCCGCTAATATTTGCAGGCTTTTATTGTGAATTCTTTGGGATCTCCAGGGACAACCTGACAGTCATAGTGTGATAGGGGAGGTGGAGGACTGAGCTGGTCTGAGAGACAAAAGACAGAAACACAAACATACTTAAGAAGGAAGGCAGGTAATTGTCCAAAGAGGCAGGTTTAACTTACTGTTTTGTGAGCGAGCGAGCATGAACTATTTGGAATACCCAAAATCAGGCGTGACTAAACATTTGCCAAAAAATGAAAATTTTATGGTGAGACATGGACCAAATACAAAAATACAAAAAAAGGTCCACAGGGGCCGGTTTCACAAAAGTAGACTTTGACTATGGCTGGATAAAACAGATGGTCTGAATACAGACAGATGTCTAAATTTATCCATTGCACAAAATGATTTATTACGTGACTACCTTAAGTAAGACAATGGCATAACAGATTGAGTGACCACATCCAACCACTCAGCTCTGTTTACCCTAGCAGAAAATATGTGTCTTTTGGAGGAAGTCAACAGCTACATGGACATTTTACTTGGAAAGTTAAGCTATGAGTGTGACAATATATTAAGCCTGGGTCAGCCTGGAGATAAGGTGTCTAATTTTTTGGGCTTACAGTTAGTCCGTCTTTATTTTTGGAAAATGGTTTAACTTGAAATAGATTAATCTATGAGCAAAATGAAGACTAGTCTAATACTACAGACTTGTCTAAAATATATTTGTGAAACTGGCCCCAGGACTCCATGATCTCCACCTAACTAAACCAAATTTAGGCCACGTTCATGAAAGGGACTTAGATTCCCTAGTTAAACTAGTACAGATTAAGTCCTATGCCTGTCTTAATCTAAGGCCTGTCTATGAAACCGGCCCTAGAAGTTATAGAAAATATCTTCCTTATTGAACTTTCCCAAAAAGCTTCATTATAAGACCCCACAGAATAAAGGTAAAATTCAAAATAAGATCTCGTCTTTGTCTAGCCTGTGTCTCCTAGACATAAGTGAGCTCAATGTAAGACCAGAATGAGATTTTCTCACACTAAAAAGCTTTTGTCTCGTCTCAGGCTGAGACTAATTTGAGCCCAACTGAAAATCTTAAAATGCATCAGCTCTTTAGATAACAGTGAGATCTCAAAGAAAACTCTGATGCCTTAAACAAGATCTTAAATTTGTCTCAGTGGTCAAATTAAAGGCGTGTTGCTCCATTTGGTCATCAAGGAGAAACCTCTGAGACACCCATGAGCTCAGCAAAAGTTCTGCTTTTCTTTTGTTTCGCTCCTTTTTTCTCCTTCGGGAGGATTAGGATAAACAGATGAGACTTCAGTGAGCTCGAAATAAGAGTGTAAGACAAAGAAAAGACAATTGTGAGACACGGTTTTCTTCATGGCCAGCGACTTCTTTTACCAAGTGAGCCGATGCAGTATGGTGTGTGTCTTTCTTTTTGATTGAAAAGCTCATAGGAACTGGCAGATTTGTCTCACTGACCAACAGTCTAGTTTTAGCTGTTCAATGATGAGATGTTTCACATGAGCTTAAGAAAACAGAACTTTCACATAAAATAGTCAAAAATTAGGTTAAGACAAGCTGCCTTTTGTGTTTGTCCTGGAACAAATCATCGTTACCCTAAATACAGTGACAAATTTAATGCTTGTGAGAAATAGCCAACACTAGTTTGGCACCGCTGCTGGCCTGTTGCCACGACGTTGTTGCTCACAGCGGCAGTGGAAGTGTGAAGTGTTGGTGACTGATGTGGTCTGGTGGTTGTGAAGGCTTGTCCACAGTCCATGTAATTGGCAAGAGGCATTTCCTCTTAATGAGAAGCTACAGCAGCTGCCACCCAACGCGCCTCTCGCTTCTGTGTGTGGAAAATCATTAAAAAAGCCACAGAATATTAACTCTCTTTCTATTACCATTTGTTGAATGATTAACACTAGATTTTTTTTGCCTCTTGACTGGCTGTGTCTCTATTCTTTAATCTTGAGGCAGAAGTCATCTGCTGTGTATTCGAGGACTTACTTTTGCAAATATAATTGACAAATACTGGACCCTTACACATAAGTTTGTACAGACATTTGCTCTGCTGATAAAACTTTTTAAGAATTGACTTATTTTCTAATATTTATTCCATCCCTAAACCTTTAAAGGGACAGTTGACCCCAAAATCTGAAATTTAATTTTATTTTTGAATTTTTTCCTGTAGAGTTATTTGTCAGTTTTGATTATTTTGGTGTGATTTACAGAGTTTTGGAGATATCAGTAATAGAGATGTCTGCCTTCTCTCCAATATAATGGAACTAGGTGGTACTCAGCTTGTGGTGCTCAAAGCAGCAAAAGAATACATTTGAAAGACAGACCAGCGATGTCTGCTTCCAGAAATCATGACCAGTTACTCAAGATAATCCACACATCTATTATTTGTAAGTGGACTGATGTACTTTAATGTGTTTTCGTGTCTCCCAACATGAATGTCGTATGTCTGGCTCCATCTTCATCATGATGGAAATAAGTCCTGAACATTATCGTGTCATCCCTGAAAATGTCACGTATGCTGGTATTTCTTTTAATATTTTATTTGATCCTTTGTTCAATAAACTTTACCTAACTAACCTAAAAGACCTTTCTACTGAACCACACAGGAGTGTGTGTCTATTCATGTACAAGAGACTCTTGCATGTGACAGCGCAGGATGGACTCCTCCTTTTTAGTTATGTTTTTGGGCTTTTCTTGCCTTTATTTGATAGTACAGCTGAAGAGTAGACAGGAAAGGGGGGTGAAGAGAGAGGGGATGACAAGCAGCAAAGGGCCACAGGCGGGAGTCGAACCAGCAGCTGCTGCAGAGGACTGACAGCCTCTATACGCGGGGCAGACGCTCTACCAACTGAGCTAAACAGCCACCCCTTGGATGAGCTTCAGTGTTAGCACCGGTGAGCTAGCTAGCATGGTGGTACGGTTGGTGGGTGTAGTTCTGTTGTTTGTAGTTCTGTGGCACAGAAAGAAAATGGCTCCCACATGAAACTGCTTGCAACTAGAACTGGCATTCAAAAATTTCTGATGCTGGTACCGGTACCCATACCTTGGCTTTGACACCTGTTCCTGAATGATACTTTTTTATACTCTAAATCCATTTTAACAACAAGAAAATAACACGGTACAATTGCTCACTTTAAAGGAAGAAGCTGTTCTAAAACTCAACCTGGATTACTGGCCTTAAATGAAGAAATGGATAGAATATCTGTACAGTATTGGTCCATCCTTAGGTGTTGGAATCTAGCATCAAACAGACATGGCATTTATAAATACTCACAAACGTTTGGTCAGTGCCAGATACCCAGTCCTACTCACAACAAGGTCTGTGGAGTAACCAGGTCACAATTCCTTAAAAGAAATACTGCTGTTCAGTCTTTCAAATATAGTTTTAGCACCACAAAATCAGTGCCACCTAGTTCCATTTTACTGGAGAGTAGGGAAACATCGCTGTGCCCCATATCTACAAATCCATTACACCAAAACTATCTAGATTGATGAACAGCACTACAGGTAAGAGGGAAAATGAGTATTTTTGATTTTGGGAGGGAACTGTCCCTTCAAAAAAAAAATATTTTAACATTCCTCAATAATATATTAACGAACTGAACTGTATTTTTCAAAAAATGAAAAAGACTGGATACAACTTCAGTCTGCGATAAATATATAAATAAATACCACACCATGCTTGACCACCTCTGCTGCTGTTATTCTCACTGTTTGACATTTTCAGTTTGCTGGAAGCGTCAGCTTTTGCATAATGAGCTGGACAAAGTGGCCCTGGTTGATTCTTGCAGTTTAAAGAAAAGGTCTTCTGACTAACAGCTCTGTGGCTGTGCAGTCACGGCTGACTAAAAACAGAAACTAAGACAAAAGCCTCTTGTTGGACAGGGTGTAGACCAGCTCACGCCCAGCGAGATATTGGTGAGACGTTCAGTAATGAATGTTTTTTTTTACAAAGCACAATGTTAAAAGAGAGGACAGAATGAGTACTATAAATAAATATGTCAATAACATGACAGCACAAGAGCCAAATCATTAAGTTTCTATTTTTAGTGATCTTCATCTTTGGCCCTTTTTAAACCTCATCATTAATATTCTTATCAAATCATTTGTCCAAGACCTCCATGTTTAATGTTTATTCAGGACTCAAGGCTACAGTAAGACAAAAACTGACTAGAGCTGTAATAATGTCCCTGGTCAGGCCTGGTTTCCTTTAAACAAATGTCTGTATTGTATTAGTGTGAAACACTGCACAGAAATTATTCTAAACCAACAGTCTCCTTCAAAATAAAGGTGGCATTTAGCTCTAGGTGTTTCATGTGATAATTTAATGTCATAAAATGTCTCCCTTTCCAATGAGATATATTAAACAAATCCCATCAAATAGAATCCAAACAGAATCAAGTATTTCATGAAATGCCTTTACCAGTGACCGGATGTCCCTCAGGCTGACTTTACACAGAAATGATGTATGTACATAATCACAGATAATAATTAGCATTATGAAAAAAAAAATCCTTACTGAATAATTTAATGAAACAGACTTAATAATCTTAAGTTTCCATTTGTTGAAATACAGTACATGAGCATGACAGCACTGCCGTAAAGGATTTCCATCTTAGTCCTGACTAATTTCACAGTTTTCTTACTTTTATTATCTAAGTTTGCAAGCTTCTTAAAGGGATAGTTTTAGATTATTTGAAGTGGGGATGTATGATGTACTCATCTATTGTCAGTGTATTACTTACAGTAGATGGTGGGCCACCAGCATGGTAGCTAAGCAATTTACTGCTAACAGTCACCTCAAAAAAATCAATATAATTTAAGGCATAATGTGCAACACTTTCCAAAAAAGCAATGTATAGACACATATACATATAATCTGTTTCAGTCATCACTTATAATCCACTGGAAGTGAATGGTGGTGTTTGTGTTTGCAGAGAACCTGCCCTCTGCCTGTATTTCCAACCCCACTTCAAATAATCCAAACTGTTCCTTTAACATGTATTAATGCAGCAGAGTGTCCCAGAAGGTCTTTGTCCTGTAAGCAAAAGGCTGCACATTTAATCCTCCTGTCTAAATCTCCAGAACGGTTTTCTGTTCCTCACTGAACGGCAGAATTAAACTTTGAACAAAGAACATCAAATTAAACTTGTCTGTTATTCCTCTGTGTCTTCCTCTCCAGAGACGAGCAACAGATGAATGCCACTTCTTAGAGCGGCTTGAGAGCAACAACTACAACACCTACCGCTCCAGGAAGTATCCGAACATGTACGTGGCACTGAAGCGGACTGGCCAGTACAAGCCTGGAAGCAAAACTGGACCGGGTCAAAAGGCCATTCTTTTTCTTCCGATGTCTGCCAAGTGCTAATCCGGGATCTGATAGAGAAATATTAATGTCTTAATGGCAGCAACGAAGAAGATGTGACGGCAATGAAGACAAAGTGTTCCATCAACATTGCCCAAAATAGCTGTGATGCTTTCTGACTGTTATATCCTGAGGGTTATTTTTTATCCTGAATATGTCTGCTCTTACTCAGCTTCACTTTCAAATAGTGGTACACAGTCACACACCTGGCTGCCTCCCAGTAAAAACACTTTTACTGTGGACCAACCAGCCGCTACAATAGTGCAACTGGAGCCAGGTGCCTTGCTAAAGTGCACCCCGAAAGATCACAGTTCTTTACCGCTCAGCTCCTGCCTGCAGCCCGGGTTTGGCTGCAAGATGTAGGGCAGATAGAGGAATATTCTCATAAATCATGTCTCCTAGATAAAAAATGGTTTAAGGAAATGCACTCCTACATTATTGTAACTTGAAGAGAGGAGAAGGAACTGAAATAACCGAATTTTATTTGACAAAATCAAAACTTAGCACGCTAAAATCAAAACCCAAGCACAACTTATAGCTCTCCCCATTTCTATGTGTATAACAAATCCAAATGTTGCATGGCACTGGAGTATAACTTCAAGACAACCGTTGTGAGTGATGTTTAATTCAGCAACAGAAAGGCAAGTTGACAAAAAGATAACCAGTGTGTAGGCTAAGTTAGCAAGGCAATCAATTGCCAAGGGAGACTTCCGATTATTTAATGTTGGGTTGTATGAGGTACATATCCATAGTCACACAGTTAGCAGCAAAGGTATTTTAGCACTTAAAGAATCAATATAGTGTATATATGTAATATGCAACATTGTAGACACATTGATAGACACAAATAATCATTATCAGTATGCTATATTTAGAATATTTCCACCACTTAACTTTGCTGTCAGACAGCCTTTTTTCGACAGGAAGCCGCTGTTACAGAAGCCCAATATCATTCTCTCCAAATCAACCAAACTCCATGGATGAAATCAATCATTTCAACTCACAGAATATGAGAGTTGCTGGTTTATCGCTGCCTTGATCTGTTAGTTTGTTTGTGTTATCGTATGACTTTGGTGTTTGAAAGCGATAGTTTGGATTCACCAAAGTCACATAATAACACAAACTAACTAAACAGATTGAGGTAGTGGTAGAGCAGCACCTCCTGTGTTCTGTGAGGTAAAATTACTAATTTCACTCATGGAGTTTGGTTGGTGTGAAAAGAGAGTGACATTTGGCTCATATAAAGGTAGTTTCCTGGAAAAGGCTGTCTGTTGGTAAAGCGGTGAAAATATTCTAAAGGGTCTAAAATACATTTTGTTGCTGACCCTGTCCACAGCAGTTCATTGCTTAGCTTCTGTGCTGGTGCTCTGCTCTGCTTCTCCAAACTGAGGCTGTGCCGACCGGAATCTACTGCAGCTAATTAAATGACTATCAATAAGTACCTTGTACACTCCCACATGAAGTATTGCAGCTACGAGCCACATAGATTAGCTTCTGCCAGTGTATGATGAGCTAACACTGGTGGTTAGCTCGTTAACAACCTAATATCTCATTACTGGTCACAAAATGATTTTCTCTCAGTTAAAAATGCAGCAGAATTTGGAACAGTACCCTGAAAATCAGCTGCTTACAGCCACTGTTGCCACTTCCAGCATGGCTGCCAAAAAATGTTAAATAAACCGTATAAAACTCTACAGTCTTGCAGGTTCCATGGTGGCATAATTCTTTAAAAACCACAAATGAATGTCACAGTATTGCACCACATTTCTTCAGCAGTAACAGTTAGTGTGTGAAACACACTGCAAACATAATTCCAGTCATAAATACACTTTAAATATGAGTAATACTGACAACCATGTGTCAACATAGCTAGCCATGATATGCTAACCCCATCAGATTGATGATGGCTTGCTAAGATTTTAGTGTGGGAGGAAGCTGCCTGTGGTACAGCTGGTAAAACATCCCAGAATAGACAGCAGGAAGTTCTTCCATGGTGAGGTCAATTTTGTGGAAGCCCTGCTCCAGGCCGTGGAGCAGAAGTCTGGCGATGCGAGAGGTGATGGGCGTGGTATCGTTGGTCTTGGCCAGTTCAGCGAGGTCCAGCCACTCGCAGCGCAGGCACTCCTGAGTGCAGAAGTTGATATCGTAGGTGAGCGGGCTGAGTCGGCAGATGATGTACATGTCCGACATGCCGAAAGCGCCGGGGTGGTTGTGCTGCTGCCGGATGCTGAGCAGAGATCTGAACTCAGAGCGAACGCCGGTTTCCTCGAAGACCTCGCGGATGGCAGTGGCACCTGAGAGCGATTCATTATAATATAAACAAATGTATGTGGAGGCATTTTAAAGATCCTGACAGAAAGGAATATTTATGTTCAGAGTCACCTGCAGACTGATGTTTAGATGTGGGGAAAAGGGAAAATACGTATATTTTTTGTAAACACAAACATTTGACGCTGCTTTTGGGGTGGGTCATGTATACATGTATAATATTAAAGCTGCTTTTAAAATGTTTAAAAAAGTGAATTTGGAGAAACAGATGTAATTCTTTGCCTATATATCATGTGCTTTATTTTGAACAGTTCAAATGAATGTATATGTATCATCTTTAAAGGGATAGTTTGGATATTTTAAAGTAGGGTTGTATGAGGTACCTGTATATCGCCAGTATATTACCTACAGCAGATACATTGGACCGGCAATTCGTCATTCTGCCTGAGATGGCAAGGCCACACTGAAAAGCTGCTATGTAGCAGGTTGTAAATCAAATAAACATACAAATCCACCATAATCTCTGGTTCCCCATCCTTCCGGAAAAAGAAAGGATCCCAGAAAGATAAGTAACAATTAATGAGCCCCCAGAGAAGGGAAATTTTGTCTTCAGATAGAGAGCTACTTGAGTGGGAGACCAGTGGAGTTCAGTCATAACGTCATAACATAGCAGACTGTCGTCTCCGTCTAAATCTCAGCCTAGCCTCAATCAACACTTGTCTATTGACAGGTTTTGTTATTTACAGACACTTAGACTCAGATGATTTAGTGTAGGTTCAGGCAAGGTCACAGAATAATTCTTAGATATGACTATAAAACAAAGGTTTGTTCAACTCAACATGAATTCATACAAGTTTGACAAAATTATAATTCAAAACCACATAAAACTGAATTGCTGTCTATGGGATCTTCAGTTTTCTATCCCACAAAAGGGGGCAGGGCCATGACATTTTGGCAAAGTACCCATTTATGCCGGTCTGATGTATAGCAGTCAGTGCGACTCCAGTTTGGAGAAGCAGGGAGGAGTACAGGTATAGGAAGCTAAGCAATGCACTGCTATGGACAAGGTCAGCAGCACAACATATTTTAGGCACTTCAAAAAAGAAAATCAGCCAGTTTAAGTGTGCTCTATATTAAGAATATTTTCATGGCTTTACCTTGTTGTCAGACTAAGCCAAATTTTGCTCTCTCCAAAACAACCAGACTCCACTGGCAAAAACTGTGATTTTACCTCACAGAACACAGGAGTTGCTGGTCTACTGCTGCCTTGATCGATTAGTTTGTTTTTGTTATTGTGTGACTTTGGTGAATCTGAACAACCCTTTAAAATAACTCACACAATAACACTTCTAAACAAACTAGTTAAAGCAGCGGTAAACCAGCAACTCCTGTGTTCTGTGAGGTAAAATCACTGTTTTTGCCAATGGGGTTTGGTTGCTTGGGAGAGAGTGCCATTTGCCTTACATAACGTCAGTTTCCTGCCAGAACAGGCTGTCTGATGGGCAGGTAAAGTGGTTAAAATATTCTAAATATAACTTACACTTAACTGACATTGATTTTTTTTTTTGGTGGGCCTTTTCTAAAATGGCTAAGATCTACTTTCCTGCTGACTGTCCACAGCAGTACATTGCTCATCTTCCTAGACCGGGACTCATGCTGCTTGTCCGAACAGGGGTCCTACTGAGTGCCATCTACTGTAGGTAATACAGTACAACCAATAAGTTATCTCAACCCCACTTCAAAAAAATCCAAAACACCCACTTTAGCATTATACTAAAATCGAAGGATTTAGCTAGATGTACTGTATTAGGTTTTTTGCTCTGTGGAGCGTGACACTCACCTATATTTTCTCCTGGATCAGACAGGCCTCCGGGGAACTTCCAGGCATTCTTTGTCTGAAACATAAGAGCAAAGTTAAACTTTAACATCAGTTATGATAGATGGCACTGCTGTAAATGTACCTTAACATGTATACTTTTAAAAAAATGTCCATGTTAGTCTTTAGTTGTTTTGAATTATGAAATCTGCCAATGCCACCAAGTTTTAAGTCACTTGGTTCTCGCAAGTTCTTTAAATCAGTATCTTATCTTACAGTATGGCAGTAGTTTTTATCTTAAACAAAATAACAGTAAGTAGTAGATTATGTTTTTAAAGGATCATCTTATGTATCTGAACTAATAATTATACAGGCAGACAGATGTTTGATGCTCTAATCTGAGCATCCTTTCATTTTATGTTTTATATTTAGTGCCTCACTCTGGAGACTTTTACATTTTATGCGGTGAAGTGTGTCTTCCAAAACTGTTTCACCACTTATCCTTGATATTTAATAACAGTATGCTGCTGGTTAAATTATGATGTCAGTGTTGTGTATATATATTTTTGTAGTTACTTAAAGAATTTTGTATGCTAAAGCTTTTTTTTTCCTGAAATTAGATTTTCCTTGTTTTGCAAATCCTCTCTTTGTGAGGATCACAAATGCACTACAGCATTTATTTTCATGTATTGTCAAACGAAATGCTATATTTTTGGAGCGTTTTTCTAAAATGTGCTGTTAGGTACAAATAAAGAGATTTTGTGTAACTCTAATCAGTGTGGTTTCTGCAGAGGAAAAAAGTCTCATCCCCAAAGGAGCAGTCAGAGCTCAATGTGAAAATAATAATACCAAAAACAGGTGGAGGGATGCCAAACATACGCTAACCGTTCACACCGCTTCTACTGGGAAATGTTGTGTAAATGTCATTGGCCGATGGTTAAATGAAACACTCATACTCGTTGCATCATTCAGCTCTCCGGTGGATGAAATCACCTTCAGTCCACTGGGGATCTGTCAGTTGTCTTTTGCGCTGATGTGAGAGCGATAATGTCCTTGGTTTCTTTTCGGGGAGTTCGTAACCCTTCGTGAGCTCTGAACTGGCTCATTCTGCCAGAGACGCTCTACTGCCAAGGGCCAGGCTGTTATAAAGCCCATTTCCAGTAAACAGCTCGATGGGGAGGAGGCGGAGGAGGAGGAGAGGAAGAGATAAAACACTCCCCACACTTCCAGGCCACTAACTGTTTCCCTCTGCTTCTGGACAAAAGCCATTAAGATACATTATATGCTCTTAAGATTCCTGTCCGGGGCACATTGTACATGTTGTGAGCAATGAAACAGCAGTCACTTAAATTCTGTCAGTTACAATATGAATTATATTTGTCATGTATGATCCAGATTTTATAGGCAGCATGTGCCCCTTCTCAGTCTATTTGAAACTGCTGAGAGACTGAAGAGAAATAAACATAATGATGGCACATTCAGTGACAGCAAAGTTTAATTTTAAAGATGATTTCTGCAAGTTTAACAAAGTTAAATTTAAGTTAAATGTTTAAAGACATTATAAAGACCTATTGCACAGCAATTCTGGTTTTAGTGATGAGATATCGGTCATAAAGATGTCTGCCCTCTTTCTAATGTACTGGAACTAAAAGGCACTCGGCTTGTGGTGCTCGAAGCACCTAAAAAATCTATCTGAAAAATTCAAAACCAGTGTTTACTCAAGATAAACCTTGTTGTGAGCAGTTAGGGTTAGGGTTAGGAACTACAGGAACTACTTTCTTTGTGCAGTATAATCTACCACAACTACTTTCTTTCTACTAGAAAAACTCCAAAAAGAACACCAAAAAGATCTTGGTGGATAAACAGCACTGCAGGCCAGGGGAGCAATTTGTATTTTTGATTTTCAGGTGAACCGTCCCTTTAATGTCGTTAGAGCGAGTAGGTCCTTGTTATTTTCATTTTCCAGTTGTTACAGTGTGATCAATAAAAATTTTGCCCCAAAACACATTTAAAAGCAAATTAATGTAACTTTATAATTTACATGTATATTCTGATTATTGGATTTTAGACTCTTTAAAGGACCAACATATTGTCTGTAGATAGATTTGGTTTTCTGATGCCACACCAGTATACTGCAATCTCAGCAGCCAGGTAAATAAAAACCTACAGCAGAGGAATAAGACAAGTCTCCCTGCATGTTTTGGTATCACTAGAGGTGAAACCAAGGTCTTTTTAGAATTGTGTCTTGCTGTGCAATATAGAAACTCAGAATCCTAATAGTTTCTGTTGTGTTATTGAGGCAGAGATTTATTTCTTTTCTTTCCAGCAAAAATCTGAACCCTGACATGTTTTTCTTCCTCTGGAGGTTCAACCTCTTGCCAGTTTATGTCTCTTTGACAGTGAATGATGGCACATGTATTCATGTTGTTGTTTGTGTGTTAAACAGCCTCCAGCTCAGCTCTGTCTTCCTCTGTGTTCAAAATAAGGATAATTTTTTTGTGGTGCTATGCATTTTTTGGTGATTGTTTAGTTTATAATACTTTATAAACTAAACAAAGACAAAAGACAAAGACAAAGAACATAAAGAAAAAAACAATTTCTGAGAGCCCAAAATTGTCTTCATATAAGTTTTTTTTCTAAAACTTTTTTCTATCTAATAATTTTCTATCACTGAAAGTTGCTACAAAGAGTCTTCAATATGATAGCCAGTTAAAAAGAAGCAGGAGGGGATTTCTTCTTAGATAGCTCAATTTTTGTGCTGTATTTTGTGGTTAGTATGGAAAAAATGCTCCTGCTTTTGTTCACAGGGCCTCAATCAAATTTGAAAGTTTCTTGTAGTAGCTTTAACTGATCAATAATCAGTGTTGGTGAAGTTACTCAGGTTAGTTAGGTAAGTTATTTTTTTTTACTTATTACTCCTTTAAAAAGTAATAATGTTACTTTACTTGTATAACTTTTGGTATAAAAGGTAATTAGTTACATTACTTTACTTTAACTAATTACAAGATTACTTTTGTAACTTGTTGGCGGCCTTGTTGCATCCCAGTGCTCAACGGCTGATCCAGTGAACTGTTAAAAGGAACCTCAACTATGAAGGCCTGCAGGTCTTATTACATTCATGTTTGTATCAGGTGTATAAATGTAAAATAAAGAAATATTATAAATGTCTTAGTTTTTATGAGTTTTGAAAGAAATTCTATCACTTGTAGGCCACCAGGTACGCCCCGAGATAAACATACAGACGTTTTCATGTGAGCCTGAGCGAAACATTAGGTGTGTTCAAGATGAGCCAGGCCTGCGCAGAATCGATCGCCGCACAATGCATGCAGGTTACATTTGTGTCCGACTTGATCCCGACTTGTTTTGACATCATCCACACATCTGCAACAATAATCTCATGAGGTTAAGGTCGCCTTAGTTGCTCTCCATTGACTGCAAACGTCTGGCTGTCACCTGATTGATGGGCTGACAGGCTCTGATTGGCTCTTAATTTTGACAACAACCAGCACGTGTTGTATAAAAAACACATTTTCTGTAATATTTGGTGTAGTTAGTTGTTGTTCACTTAAGTTTTCAATTTTAATCTGTTAGGAAGCAGATATTTTGTGGCTGATAATAATAATACATATGACTTATCAAACAAACAGTTATAAAGTGCTTTATAAGGCAGACAAAAGAACAGAGGATCATGTGACAGTAGGTAGATCTCTTCCATTTCAACTTCAATCAGCGATCAAGAACACACTTTATTTCTTCAGCTATGAACGTGGTCTGCAGACTACAGGTAACCTACAGGTGATCTAACAGGATGTTAGTGTCATTTCCTGCATATTCTCTGAAGTCTATTGGAAACTGTCCGACTTGACAGCAGCTTTTTGTCACCGCCTCCTCCTGCGGCTGCCTGACCTTGTCTACTCTCCAGGCGAGACGCAGCTCATCTCGAACGAGCCTATTAGCAAAGAGGACAACACTGAAGACGTTTTTCAAACTATAGACGAATCCGGCGACCGCTTTGTGTGTTCTGCCATCTTGCGGTGGCACCATTGCTGCGGTGGCACATTGTGTCGTCACTCTCTGTGTCTGCTGGTTGGGTCTAGAAGGGAACCCCAAATTTTTGAGAGTCTCGTGAGATTTTTGATGGTTTAGGTCAAAATGTACACTCTCACTTCAGGTTC
The DNA here is from genome assembly GCF_056507025.1 of Lutjanus erythropterus. Lineage (NCBI taxonomy): Eukaryota > Metazoa > Chordata > Actinopteri > Lutjaniformes > Lutjanidae > Lutjanus > Lutjanus erythropterus. The sequence continues at coordinate 38,888,036 of NC_139321.1, read as the reverse complement.
CATTTAAGACACTGTATGTGCTGTTACTTGCTAATAGTGACAGCATGGATAATTTGATAGACTGCAGCCCTCAGTAACTGGTGAAGGTTCCTTTTATTAACATTATTCAAATGTTACATAGTTGGACATTGTGACAAAAGCCAGAAATGGATAATGAAGAAAAGAGAAAAATTTTTCATTAGGATTTTCATGAACAAAGTTTCTTTCTGTGAATATTCTGATCCACCCTGACACATGGTGTTCCTCTGTACACTCTCTGTAGAGTCTCTGCTCTCAGACAGCAGCTCTCTTCATCAATAAAAGCTTTGTGGATTTTGCATTATGTTTTTCATGTACATTGTTTTTGTAATGATAATGAACTACTTGAAACATGAAAACTGTTTGTAAAATGATCTGTGGTCTCACTTGTGGAGACGTGACATGTGTCATGTTAACTCTCATGTCCATGTCCTGATCTGATTCTGACACACAGGAGAGAACAGCCATAGTCCTTCTTAACAGCCACTGGTCTCACTCTGAATGTGTCGTGAACTTTGCTCCATGAAATTTTGAACTTGGGTTCACCGACACTCTCCCCATCTTGAAAAACAGTCTGTCCAAAAACAGAAATATGAAAAAGTTAGAAACAGGGCTGCACAATTGTTCAAAATATTATTTACATAACAACAGTCCAAGTGCACTACCCAATTTGCAAAAGCTGTAATTTTTTTGATGAAAGTAAAATGTGTGAAACAGCTTAATAATGAATAACTGTCGTGTTGCAGAGATGTCCTGGCCAACAAATCTTGTTCGTCAGATGTAAGAAAACATGTTTGTTTGGTACAGACCCCAACAAATGTCACATCACCATGATTTTAATGGGTTTTTTTTGGTGAAAATGAATAGTTACACTTACGCATTGTTGAACTGGTGGATCACCAGGTTCCTCCATGATCAGGGTCGTGTCCAGTGATTCACCCTCAGCAGCAGGAGCAGGTTGTTTACATCCTAGCAGGAGAGCGTCCAGCATCCCCTGTCTTTGATGTTAGCGCAGATTTCATTTGCTATCCGAGGGCATTTATACTCCTTGTGGGAGCATATTGTTGGAACAGCATTTGGTTTTAGTCTTCTTTTATAACCAGCAGCATCTGAGAGCTCTTTTAGTCGCTGTGGTCGGCTAGATGAGTCAAAAGTATCAGGACTCAAGTGGTGTGAACACAGCCGCAGGTCTTCAGGAAGTTGGTCTCATCCACAAGCATTTTCCCACTCCTTTCTCTTCTTTTTATCGCTAGGGAAGCTGTGAAGACTTACATCACTTGTCTTGTTGCCTTTCGACTGAAAAATGTGTTCAGCATAGTGTGGCACTGTTTTAGTATTTCCTCTGTGGTGGGCCCAGGTAACACTAGCGCCACTCTCAAGTGCAACCAATTGACGTCATCTACCCAGAGTGCATTGCACATACACAAGTAGTGGCGGCCACCACAGGTTGAAAGATGCACGAAACATTGAGGATTTTTAAAGTTAAGGGGACAATCGTAGCGTATTAAAGCTCACAAGTCATAATAGCTGGGGTTCCTTTTAACAACACCTGTCCAGGTGTTGGGTGTCGCAGAAACAAAGTCTACCTTTCTGAGTTTCATCACCACAGATTCTCTCTGGAGAAGCCAAACAAACTCATCCCTTATCCTCCATCCCTCGTTTAGTTTTTTGACCAACAGCTGACATGACCTGCTGCACGTACACATCATCATGAGACAGCCTACTCGGTCAAAAAGTAACTCAGTAACTTGGAGTTACATGAATCAACAACTGTAATATTATTACAGTTTTGGAAATTGTTATCTCTTACACTACATATTATGGAGTAAAGTAATGATATTAAAGTAATATATTACTGGCCAACACTATCAGCAATAGATTAATTATCTTTACACTGTTATTTTTATCTTCACTTACATATTTACTGGGATGCAGAAGCAGGACCAAGTCATTTTTACAAGTCACAAGACTTTGCACTCAAATTCCACATTAAAGACGGGCAAGTCTCAAGTCCTAAACTTTGATTTTTGAGTCCTTAACAAGTCATAAAGTGGTCTCCATCAAATGTAATGCCATGTTAACAACAGATCCTTGACTTACTGTTCTTGGTGCAACTTCAAATGTCGAAATAAGTTGGAAGTTGTTGCGTCTCCATCTGTCATTTTTCACTTGCATGTTTTGCATACTGCAATTCATTTTTTGTTGACCACTGCGTAGTTTTAGTGTGACAAATATTACCTTTCATACTATTCTTTCCAACTGGAGCTCAGTAAAATAATGTTAGTTCTTTATGATTCTCTCTTACAGCTTGATTGGATGTTGTTGGTGGGTTCAAACAAAGTGGATCTGGGGAATTAGGTGTCGATTTGCTGAGAATAAATAGCGTTAACGTTAGAAATTAAGGGAAATGAACTAATTAGGAGATTCACACTTTTAAATACTTGATAATCTTTGGGCTTGGGGAGATAGTATCTAGTAATTTTAAGTGAAGTCACAAGTCATTGGTGTTTAAGTCCAAACTGAGTTGCAAGTAGTGCTGCATGATTAATCATAAAAAAAAAAAATCATACATGCAATTTCATTTCTAAATGACAATGATTCGGTTGCTCCTATACGACAAACAAACCACATCACAAATAAATTCCAGCTGCCAGACCACACAAACATCAACAATGCAAATGCTACACAATGCATCACCATTCTTTTTTTTTTCTGTTAACAGTATTCAAAGTTAATGACTTTAATAAAGTGTTCTGAAGTTAAGGAGAAAATGAGATTTGAGGTATTTTTTGTAATTACAAGAGACTTTTAAGTTAAAATCAAGCACTTATACTTGCGTCCAAGAGTGCAATAAATGTTTTTGGGAGAAAAATCATGATTCACATTTTAGCAAGAATCATGCAGCCCTGGTTGCAAGTCTTTTTTATTTTGTCAAGTCCAGTCCAAAGTCTGCAAATTTAGGAGTCCACATCTCTGATGTAGGATGTACATGACTTCCTTGTGTGATACAACTGTACATATCACCTGTGCTGAACTCAAATCACTTTTCATTTCAGTCTTTAATGGTGGCATGTTGTTAAAGGGATAGTTCACCCAAAAATAAAAACTCACGAAGGTCAGTTTTTTTTTTTACTGCTGGAGTTTCACAGGAAAACAGTGTTGCAGAATCTCCCAAACAATGGAAGTGAATGGTGACCAGTTTTCAAAAATGCAACCAAAAAAAAAACCTAAAACACTAAAATGCCTCCATATTGTTTGTCTGGTCTCCTAAAGCCCCCAAACATACCAATTTGACATGAAGAATGTCATTTACACCATGTTTTTAGTCTGAATCTTCACTGTAGATCCTTAACTTGGAGCCACGTTCACATGCGCATGCACACTGTCTGAACTGTGTGTGTGGTGTGATGATGTGCGAACGGCATATCGGGGCTTTAGGAGACTTGGATTACACCAGACAAGCAGTAAGGGAATCATTTCCTGTGTTTTTTGGGGGGTTGTTTTTCTGTTTGAAAACTGGTCACCATCCATTTGCATTGTTTGGGAGATTCTGAAGCGCTGAAAACAAAATAAACCCGACCTTCGATCCGCATCATGATGAGAGGATGATGACTGAATTTACATTTTTGGATGAACTGTCCCTTTAAGGGTTCATGCGAATACAGTTACTGTACTTCTACTGTGCTAACATCTATACTGGTGGATTTGTGTTACATGGGTTTGCACCATGCCAGGACTCTCCGTCATACGATGCTTTGAATATTTGGCAGGTGTAGCGGTCGTGGTGTGCGCTCACATTACAAAATATTATGTTGAGGCATTAAGGACAGAAGCTGCTGCCTTCACCAGCAGAAATTCAGCCTGTGTGAAAGGGTCTTTACTTATTGCTTCATTTACTTCAACTCAACTTAGCTGGTTTATCTTCAAACATAATTGGTTTCCAAATTGCAGCATCATGGTGCAGCCACTTTTTTTGGTAATTGGCTGCAATATTATCTTGGCCAACTGAGAATGTAAACAAATCTGCGTAGAAACGGTTTTAAAAGAGGCCTGTTGTGAGTAACTTGAGGACTACAGCGGGGCTCTGTGAGAGCTGACGGAGACACACACTCACAAAGTTGTTTGAGCGCATTCAGCTCATGTAAACAGCATGTTTGCTTGAGGTCAACTAATGTTGTGCAGAGCTATGTTAAGTGTGAGGGGAGCTGAAGGTCTGAGAGGATTTCCACCCACGTTTGGATCAACAGAGGCAACATACACCTCGCTAAATAAACACAACTAATCACAGACGTTTTAAGCGGCACCAAGATATCTGCTGCTTCACTGGCTCATTTCTTCACTGTGGCTGGAAGGATCAGGATCCAATATTAACTTTTTGGCACAGCCAGGGAAGAGCTTGCAAACTACCTGCCAAAAATGGTTTTTAACCAGCCAAAATACGTCATAATTTTTCTTTTTAAAGTTACTAGAGGGAGTTTTTAACTGGTTATGAAACAGTCTCAATTTAATACTGGTGCCTCTCTATGACCTACATAAGTAAACATATTATTGTTAATGCCTGAAACTGGGTTGTTGTCTCCATGAAATCAGATTAAACAAGTCTGTGTTTACATTTTCCCATGCAAAGTTATGGTGAATAGTTCATTAACCTATTAAAAAGGAGCAGGAGGAAGTTTTTCTTGAGATAATTTTATTTTTGACGTCATATTTTGTGGTTATTGGAGTGGACAAATTACTGCTTTTGTCCACAGGGGGCTCCAAAATCAAGTAAATATACATTTGCTGTAGCAACTTTAAGAAATGTGTCATTCTGCCAACTTATTAACTGTACCTAGTACATGTAATCATTGCACTTATAAGTCCCTTTTTCAAGTGCTGCATTTCAGAATGAAAATAATAATAACTAGATTTTCATTAATCCTTCGTCAAGATTTTAGATGTTTTTTTCTGAGGGAAAGCAGCATGTCTCTTTAAATTAGTAAGTTAGTTATATAAGTCTATTTTTTTTTATTAAATCAACTTTCTTTTAGTTCTTAAGATGTTATGAAACTCATGTTTTAACTAAAGCAAACCTAGTATATATAATAACTGTCCTTTTACAAATGCTGCAGTTCTGATTGACAATAACAATAACTGAATTTTCATTCAAACTTTTTCAACATTTTATACAGTTTTCTAAGGGAAACTAGCAAGTCTATTATGAGCACTCAAGCCAACATATGCATACATTTTTCTCTTATTTTCATAAGTATGTTGCAATTGAGCATAATTCCAAAACAGGGTATGTAACTGATGTGTTGCACAGTTTGCTATTGCTGATTTTTAACTCCCTTGTCCACTTTTAGGGCTTCACTGAGTGACATTTTTTGACTGAAGCTTCCAGTGTCTCTAGTCATATTTTATGATGCCATCACCCTAAAAAATCCTTCAACAAAATCCTTAATTTGAATAAAGTGATTCATGATTAAATACAATTTCAATTAACTCATTTCCATAACTCATCAGTTATGTGCAGTTATTTGACCATTTTTTCCCTGCAGTGAAAATGTTGTTTTTTAAGGCTAAATGGCAATAAATAAAGACTGAAGCGGAATATATTATATTAGATAAAAACATTTTAGTTTTGGAAATGATGACATCTGTCTTTAAAAAAAAAAGAAAAAAAAAAAGACTTTTGGACTTTACAGTGCTCTTAACTTACTGGAAATGTTTATATCATGCACAGCCATCACTGAAATATAATTCCGCAAATGTATAATACTAATACTACCATGTACTGTAGCTTAATCTTTATCTGTAACTGTACAGAAATACCAGGTTTAAACAGAATGAATGGAATGTTTTATTTTCATTAAATTTATTAGGGATATACTGAATAGTTTGGTGATTCATTTATAATGTTTAAATCAATATGCTGAATGCTGTGCAGCTTCTTTTTTTCAAATACAGTATCTTCATTTCATTCACTTAATATGATCTACTTTGCCATAACTTTACATATTTTATCTTTTATGGGTGTAACAGACTGCATTGGTTATAATGTACAGTACGTTCAAACAATGAAGTGACACATTTACCTTATTTCTGTCTTGGACGACAAGAACTTTTCCATTGGATTCATCAACAACTGCACCTGCAAAAAACAAACAATCAGAAATTCATTTCAGATATTTTGCATTTGTACTCATGTCCCCAGTACATAAGCTGGTTGGTCTTTTGCACTGAAGAAGTTACTTTAAGAACAATTTAAATGGAGACCTGTTGGCAGTCCTGCTCAGAGTTAATTATTAGGTTGGACACGACATAAAACCTGCACCACGTGAAGGAAAAAGCCTGGAGTTGAGACTCTGTCAGGCCTTAGACGACACAACGGCAGCCTTGTCCACTTTATTTTCTAATGTTTCCTGCTGTTAAGTATCAAACACGTCCAGAGACAAACCAGTCAAATAAATGACAATAACATTACTGGGCTTGTTGCTCACAGTCATAATTCAGACAAACAGGGAATTGAAGTTAATTCCACTTCTGGCATCAGAAACTGTTGGGACTTGCCACAGATGAATTCCTTCATGCTGTGATTTAACTGAACGTTTAGTATGGTCTCAGCCAAGGCCATCCAAAATGGCAGATGAGACCACATGGTCCTTTGTCCTCTGTGAACAAAAGGGGCCACTGAACTCAGTTTCCCATTATCCTCCTGGTGTTCACACCTATGGATCCAGCGATCAGCTCGCAATAGGTGCGTTTGAATTGAGCCAGGCCTATGCAGAACTGATCACTGGTAATCACAGCACAATGCGTGCCAGTTAGATTTGTGTCCTACTTGATCCTGACTTGCTCTAACATCATGCACATGTGACCAACAGTAACCTCATGAGATCAAGGCGGTCACAGTTTTTAAAGCAAGATGCCTGGCTGTCACCTGATCGATGAGCTGACAGGCACCAATTGTCTCTTAATTTTGAGTACAAACACCATGCGTCTAATAATGCACTTTATTTCTTCAGCAAAGACTGTAGTCTGTAAACTACAGGTACCTACAGGTGATCTAACAGGATGTTAGTGTCACTTTCTGTTTATTCTGTGAAGTCTGCTGGAAACTGTCTGACTTGACTGCAGCTTTTTATCACAGCCTCCTGCTGCGGGTGCCTCATCTCGTCTACTTTCCAGGTGAGGCGCAGTTCATCTTGAAAGAGCCTATAGGCTGAGTGGGGCAAGGTCCCACAATCCTCAGCCAGGTCCAGATCATTTTTTTCCTCCCTTCTCCCCATCCAGCCAAGGAGTTAGGTCTCCTCACTGGTCCCTGTCTATGCAGACACACCACTCCTCGCTCTCTGCTAATCTGAAGCAGCCACACCGAACACTGTTTTTCAAGGCAGCGCTGCGAGAGCCCGTCTTAACAAAGTGAGCAAGTCTGCTTTACACCGGCAGCTAGAACCCAAAGTCTGCCGGCTAAGTTAGCTCCACAGCCTTAAGGGAGCACCAACCAAGTTAGCACCAGGACTGCTAACTCTGCAACGCAAAGAAAGGAGCATCTTGTCTCCCTCCTCCTTTACTAGCTATTGATTTTGAGTTTGGTTATAGTTAATCACAGTACAAAACTGATAGTTTATTAAATGGTTAATGTTTCTCTTCTTTTGAGGAATGGTGCCCACCATGATTGTGACTTGACATGTGCGTTTTGAATAACCCGGAAAAGATCGCAGAATGCATGGAGTCGCCCTTTTCATAAAAAATATGAATGGCCACTATGGCCACTTTAACACCAGCACTATAACTTTATTTGGGCCTGAAAAGTTGAGCCTGACAAGGCCCAAGCCTTGTCTGAAACTGATCTGAACCAGTCCCCTCATTAGCTTATTTCAGCCCGAACCCGATTACAGCCTGACATTTTTCTGAACAACCTTCGCTCTATGTACATTTACAATAAGTATGGACAAACTTGTTCATTTTCCAAAAAAATCTCAACTGCAAATGCATTTTTTTACAAATATCCACTGAGTGAACAAGATGTCTGAAGCTAGGGGGTAAAAATAACATCAATTATGGGTAAAGGCGAAATTCTTTATTTTCTGGAGTCTAAACAGAGTCTGAGTGACTCAGCTGTACTTACAAATGATGTTGAACATCCCACTTCACCAATTACATTTTTCTCTTCTGTTCAGCATGTAGTGACTAAGAGACGCTACTAGACAGCTCAGGAGGAGGAGGAGGAGGGGGAGGAGGGGGAGGAGGGGGAGGAGGGAAAACGGGCAACTTTCTTTTCCGGTTGCTCCGTCTGACCAGGACGGGCCTCCTTAAATGAATGTCACAGATGTGTTAAGAGGGATGGGTCGTCTTAAAGGCCTGACTTGGACTTCCATGTGGAAACTGATGTCATCCCCGATCCCTGTGCCATATGGTGCTCAACAGGAGGAGGCCTGGCTGCTGCTAAGGGAGGCTATCATTATGTAGCCTTCAGTCTAGGAACCAAAATGCTCACAAGGAGCAGGAGGGGAAAAAAGGGGGGAAATAGGAATTATGATACAAAAAACCCAGAAGCAATCATCAGAGGGGAACTGTGGGGTTTGTAGTAAAAAAAAAAACCTGTTAATCGCTTGAGGTCACAGTTGGCTTCTAAGCCACAAAAAAAGTTTGATGTCTTCTTTTCATTCTTATTTCATGTAGGCCTCTCCTACTATTTTGTGGTTTTAAAATAATTATAGGTTCACAGTAATATCTAAAGTTTACCCAGAATGATTCTTCCCCTGCAGACCTGACTAACTTTTAATGTTGATAATATAGAGATCTGATCTACTCTGAGAGTCACAGCATCTACTCGGCAGAATTAGAGCCGCATTTATTTTCTGTTTCATTGGCCAAAGGCCTTACCTGTGAGACTCAATTGATGTCAGTCTGTTACCTACTGTAAACAGAAGAGACTGTCATGGTAATTTTATTTTCATTTTCTGATGCTCCTAAGGTTGGCAGACATTTTATCTGCTGCTCTGTCTGGCTTGTTTGTTTCACTTTACTTGAAATATGAAATGTGGAGAAAGTTGTTAAATGTTGGATCCTGTATTTAAACTTGCAGCTCCAGCAATAAAAAATAGGGCTGCAACTCAAACTGATCAATTGATTATCAAAATAGTTGGCGATTAATTTAATAATCATATAGTCCTACTGATTATTAATGAATGAATTAATTCCGGCTCTAATAAAAAATACTTAAGAGAATACTAGTTAGACTAGTATTGTGATACCCAGGACCTTGATTTTGTTCCTTAATTCTCAGCACATCTGATTTATTTTTTATACATTACTGTTAATTACTGTAATGTGACATGGGCATATTGAAAAGAGTGAGCGATTTCCAAAAAACAATTATTGAAGGTTCAGTGAGTCACTGTCTGATGCATAGAACCATGAAACACTCCTTGTGATTCACAATAGTGATGGTTATCTGTATGTATTAGTCAAAATGTATTTCCTTTAATTTCCTTCTTGGTAAGACTCTGTGAAGGGGCAGCTTACTCAAGCTTTAGCTTGGCTTCAGTTTGAGATACATGCAGAACACACTTTTCCATTTCCATTAATTGTCCTCAACTGTGTGTGAGCATGATCAAAAGATCTACATCACGTCTGCAGCTAATCTTGAGTACTACTGGACTGATTAGCCTGCTTTTTTGTGCACATTCATGACTGTATGTTGGAGGACCTCTGTGATTGTGAATTTTTGAAAAACCCTTTTTTATGGCTCCATGCTGGCAACAGCCATGGGCTGAGACTTTATGTTTTCAGGTCATCCTATTTTTGTTAATGTGATAACTAGAGATGCACAGATTTCAATTTTCTTGGCTGAGGGTCTGACCTGCTTATTCTGATTTTGGCCAATTCCAATTTTTAGTCTTTCTAAGAACTGTAATTGACAGCATTCACAAATATTTTTACAACTTTACTAGTATGTCGGTGAATATTCTCATTCATCCAGGTCATGGTATTTGTATCAAGGTTTGTAGTAGGCAACTGGACTTGATAGAGTTCTTGAAGACATTTTGCCTCTCATCCAAGAGGCTTCTTCAGTTCTGCCTGACTGGTTTGGGAGTTCAGGTATTAAACCTAATGGGGTCGTTAGCACCTCATAAGCAGTATCAACTCTGTCAACATTGCCAAACACCTGGCCACTATTTTGGCACCTTTGGTTGGAAACACTCCACACCACATCAAGAACTCACAGGACTTTGCCACCAAAATCAGAGAAATTGGACCCAGATGAAACCATGGTGTCCTATGATGTTACGTCACTTTTCACATGCATTCCTACCACGGAAGCAGTTGCCACAGTAAGAGGACAGTTACTGCAGGACAAGACATTGTCCAACAGAACCAACCTCACCACGGACCACACTTGTGCCCTGTTTGACCTCTGTTTGACCACCACCTATTTCCAGCTCAACGGGGGTTTTTACAGGCAAAAACATGGCTGTGTAACGCCTGTGTCTCCGATAGTGGCCAACCTCTATATGGAAGAAGTAGAGAGCACAGCCCTCCACTCCTTCAGAGGAACACCGCCAAGCCATTGGTTCAGGTATGTTGATGACACCTGGGTTAAAATAACGACACAGGAGGTTGAAGCCTTCACGGAATACATCAATGCTGTGGACCAAAACATCAAATTCACCCGAGAGGATGTCCAAGGTAACAGTTTGGCCTTCTTGGATTGTGCAGTGCACACTGAAGAGGACAGAAGCCTCAACATCCAAGTTTACAGGAAACCCACACACACGGACCAATATCTCCTCTTTGACTCACACCACCCACTGGAACATAAACTAGGGGTCATCAGAACCCTCCACCACCGAGCACAGACCATTCCAACCAGTACAAACAAGGTGCGAAGACCTTTTGACCTGTAACCAGGGTTCAACTTTCTTTTTTTTTTCCACTTTCCTGGTCAGACAAGTGAAACTGAGTTACCTCAAGCTCATCTTCAGTTAACACACATTTTCAAGGCCTGTTGTAATGGAAGGAGTTAGGGTTAGGGCAAACCTCTGCTGTGCTGGGCTGACGGGCTGAGTGAAACCGAGTCGAGCCAGGCCAGCTCTGTGTATGAAAAAGGGCCAATAGTGTGTGATATTTTAATGACAAAATTTAGTTTTTGCCCTAAAAAGGTCAGAGGTCAAGTGCAGCTGGTAAGATTTCAGCGTCATACTCACGGACACCTCTGCAGGACAGTTGTTGACATCCATGGGTGTGTTAAGCACAGATTCTTTGTATGCCAAACCGTCTCTGTGACCAACATGTTACTCATAGTATATTAAGGACAAGGATAAATACTATATTTCACAATCTGATTCCTGCTTTCATAGACTTGGTTTAAATAAGTTAGTATAATGACCCCTGTAATTATAGAGGTTGTAAACATGAGTGCTCAGTGGAGCCAAATAAATACAAGTCTTAAACATATCATACACCACTGGAGAGGATTATTACATCACATGCAACAGCTGTAGGGAACACTACACTGATGAAACATCACAGACTCCCAGCAGGAGGTTCACAGATAACATCATCTGCCTTTGAACACCAGAACAAAATGAGTCAAAGTCATTGACCAGGAGTTCATGGACAGCTGGAGGACAATCAAACAGGACATTCCAAATCCAGAGATGGAACCAATCTTTGGTTGAGATCTTCCTCTAAATATGACCACCTGTCATCATCATTAAAAGTCCATACTTAGGTCATGTGAGGGCAACTAACCAAACTCCCCCTAACTCACCACTAGGGATTTTCTTGGCCGTTTATTTCCCTTTTGATTAACTGCAAATTTTAATTTCGACTAGTCGACTAGTCTACCAGTAAGCAAACACTTAAAATTCAGCAAAGTTGATTAATTGATAATGTCAAACTGTCTGAATATTTTTGGGGCCATTTGCTGTTAATCACAGTCTATAATCACCAGATCGTATTTTAAATGCTGCTAAAATGTGTGTTACTTAGCATCGTGCAGTATGAACAATACAATTAACCTACAAAACATGACGACAACTCACTAAATGCTTCACCTTTTCAGAACGAAGAGGATCACAGTGTCTGCAGAGCTGATGTTAGCTGCCAGCCTGCTACACAGTGTGGCTAATGTTAGCACAGCTAGTGGCAGCAGCTGCTCTGCTAGCAGGTTAATGTCCATGTTTGTGCTGAATGTGGTTAGTCACTGATACAGCTGAGTGGTTATATAACTGTTTATTATGTTACAGTTTACATTCAACATTATTTTCACTTTTTAGATTAAAACACTGCCAAACCGCGCTGGTTTCACGAGCTGTCATCTATTGCATGGGTCACTGGGGCACGCGCGCTGGGTGAGAGAGGACAGTGCGCTGTCTGGTGGGGCCTCAGCCCCGACTAGTGGCGGGCAGCTGCATAACACCTTAGAGGCAACAGTTAACTGGCATTGTACATGAATAAAATATTGCTAAATTGTTAAACTGACTAGTATTTCTGGTGCAGACGAGCAAGGGTGGCGACATTTAATCATGTAGTTGACTAATTCCGCACATCCCTACTCGCCACCTCCAGTACTTTCAGTGAGGAGAGGGTGGCAAAAGGGACGTGGTTTTAACCATGTTAACGTCCCATATCCCTCTGTAAACAGGCAGTACAAGTCAACCTTGAGATTCCTTTACTGGGGTCACTACTTTGCCCCGTCCTGACATTTAGGATTCAGGTTGAAGAGTTAAAAAATCTTCTAAGGCTCATGTTTTGTTGTAAATCTGTTTCTATCCACTGCCTCTAAAATGATGGCAGTGAGCACCATGCAACATTGCTGTTTATCTTATACATAAATAATCAATTAATAATAAATACAATGTTCATTTTTTGCTGATGATACAACTTTATAGACTCTAGGTGCCACCTCAGTCCAGGCCCTATTAGTCTACAGCCTGCCTTTGGTGCTTTCCAATTAACACTCCCTAATCACAGGTTAGTTTTAGATGCAGAAAAAACAAAGTACATGTTATTCTCCACCCCTGCTGGTGACTCTGGCTATCCTGCCATTCAAACTTTAAATGGCACCCATGTTTTTCTGGTCATACAAATACCTAGGAATTTGGCTTGACAGACTACAATTCAAGCTTCACATTCAACATTTGACTCAAAAAGTAAAAATCAAACTAGGTTTCTTGTGTAGAATTAAAGGATGTCTGTCTTCATCCAGCCGTACTGTACAGTCAACCTTCATGTCTGTCTTTGACTGGAAATATTTGGTACTGTCATGTTGTCTCATCAACAAAATGATTTTGACCCTACTTATCAAAGAGCATTACTCACCATTGTTCTCTGTATAACTCCTCACAATCAAGAATAAACAGCATCTCATTTCATTCACTCTACGAATGAAAAGGCAGAATTGGTGATTTTTGCAATTTTCTCTCCACCTCCGCCAACTTGCAGCATTCAGCATGTGTCTGAACAAAAAAACAAAACATCTCTTCAAAGATGACAGTGTAGCTTACCAGCCCTTATATCAAACTTGAAAGCATATGTACTCTGTTTTTCAGGAAAAATTTCAAAATGCAAGTGACAGTTGTCAGTGCATAAAACCAGCGATGTGTTGATTTGTGCAAATCGAGACCAGATAGTGTGACAATGGCAACCAGACATCAGTGCAAAAGAAAAGGTTTAAAATCTAAAAATCGAATTGAATCATGACCTTAAAATCAAAAGTCAAATTAAACTGTAAATTTGGAGAATCATGACAACCCTAGTATATAACCCAATAGCTACCTAACCTTACTTAAGATGCTATTATACTGTCCACGTCTATCAGTGCATGATCATCAGTGGGCTTTGTGCAGATGTTTGCTAACTGTACCCCCCCCCCAGGTAATATGCACCTTTTAAATGGAATGAGGTGCAAACTGTCCTCAAACTTGAGCCTTACATTCCCCTTTGAGATTTTATGATCTAATGTTTTCTGTAATTCTTGCGTCTGTTTTTATTAATTGCTCGGTTATAGTGTAGTTTCTGTTTGCCAGTTGTGTTTTTGTGTACAGTTCTTGTTCTCAGATCTCTCCTGGAAACGAGATTTTAATCTCAATGTCACTGCCTGAATACTGGCCACAAATACAGCAATAAAAAGACTGAAACACCAAACAATTTCTGTGGGGCATCAGGTACCAATGTAAGAACTAGTTAACTGACTTCTCTTTTATAAATGAAGTGTTAACCTACACCTCGATTGCCTGTGCATTATCTGTTGTTCTCTTGTCTTTACCAAATTAAGCAGCTGAGAGCAGCAGGAACTGAAGCAAACACGTATCAGGTCATCCAAACAGCTGCGTATTTCAGATTCCAAACCTTAGTTTCATCAGTGTTTGTGTCAGACCATTCTGGAAACAAAAAGGGAGTTTCTGGACCCCGTTCCATTCTGAAGGATGCTCTGCTCTGGACATGTTCTGACATGCACCAAGTGCATCCACTATTTGGTAAAAAAGTGTAGACGACACTCTGCCCTCTGCTGGACAGACACAAAACCTGCACACTTTCAGGCCAGCAGCTCCTATTTATGTAGCTCTTCTCTCGACAAGACAATGTCTATTTACGCAAGGGAAATAGGTCAAAGCTGAAAAATGCACAACAGGCAAACAACCTCTTATTCCTAAAAACAGGAAACAGACGACTGTTTTTTTGTTTGTGATAATCTAATCTTATGCCATAGTTTACCCCATCTTGAACTTAATTTTATCAGTGCTACTTATAAATTGTTTTGAACTAGCAAAATAATGAATTTATCATGTCTGTCATGCTGATGTCATGTCTGCATCTCTCTGTCTAATACTTTCCACAACCTGAAGCTCTAATGTATATTCAGAAATAAATGTAGTCTCTGTCTGGCGCAGCTTGACGCCAGTTCTCCTCACACAAACTTTACTTCCATATCAGTAATGATCCGGGATTGTGGGTCCCAGGAGCTTGTGGTCAGCTTGGTCAATAAGAAGTAATGTAACACCAGATGAAACTCTGCCAATCACAGCAAGAAGTCCTGACTGTGGAGGCTGGGCTTGTTAAATACCTGAAGTGCACACATTAGATTTACGACAAAAGGTCATATAATCTGACTGATCTGACATGCATGTTTTTTTTTTAAATAATACCCAACGCAAAGAACAATATATGTCGTAGATACCCATCTCTTGTTTAGCTCAGAGTTAAAAAGTAAATTACGTATTCAGCTGCAAATTTCAATTGTATAGTGCTGTTGAATTTATATGCTTTTAGGGCTGTAATTAATGACTATTTTCACTATTCACTATTTTTTCCATCAGCATCAGCAGCAAATCCTGACATTGGAGAAGATGAAACCCAAGAATGTTTGGAGTTCATGCTCAAGCCTGAATCTCACATCTGAGACCAGACTGGGTGGAAAGATTCACCTGCCAGCACACAGGGGAGGAGGTGGGGGGTGTATGAAGTTGGGAGTGGTTTGTCAAATCCCTTTGTCTGTGACCATGCCTCCAAGTTTGTTAGACTGTATCAGCCAATTTGTGTGAGTTAACTTGTTTCTATACTTTGAGTTATTGCATGATAGACATCCAAAGTTTGTTATTTTGTTATTGAACTTTCTTGCAGACCGTGTTTGGTGGCTGTTTGATTTACCAGAGTACGCTGAATTGTTTGAAACACACTGTGCATGGTGCTGGAGCCACTTGTACTGATCTGTAGATGAGCTGAAACTGTAAGTAAAAGATAAATTGTTTAATATAATGAGAAAATGGTTGTATATTTGTTTCCTGTGCTAAACCTGTGTTTTCTATAACAGGATCCCTGTGAAGACCAGAGGGCTGTACTATGAAGTGAGATTAATGTGTTAGTGAGGTATGTTGAGTCTAAAGTCAGAGTTTTCAGTGTCATGAAGGTGTCTCTCTTTTAACCTGGCTAGATCACCATGGTAACTGATACTGAACTCACAACCTGGTCAGGAGCAGGTTATGTTCAGAGTTTATGATTAAATCATCTGTAAAAAGCGTCACTCTTTAACTAATTCTTTCCCTAATGAAGTTACTTATGAGTGATAAAGATTATAAACTGAGGGAAGATAAAAAAAAATGAAAAGTTGCTGAGCTGTATGTTTGTAATATCACTGAACGAAGCTGTATAATGTAGAAATGTAACATAATGTAATATAACAGCAGCACAAACTGTCACAGGAACCTCAGTTTGGTGATGCAGAGTCTTTTTTCTGCTTCAGGTCACATGAACACTTGAAATTTACACAGTGTATCAATCACACACTAAAATAATGATGAAGTAACTACTCACAGGTTTGAACGCTATTTACTATTTAAAGTCTGCTGGGCATCGCTGATACTGCAGCTCAGAACACTGATTAGAAAACCGATCAGTCTGTCCTCTTTATCAAAGACAATCTTCAGTCAGTTATATTCATTTTTACATCTGTGTCATCATGGGACAGGTTCAGACCAACAGCATCATGTTTAAATCTGCTGTATGAAGTTTAACTGTTTAATGTGCACTTGTCATGTTAGAAATAAACAGCAGCATTAAAATCACATTCAGTTGATCAGTCATTTTCTGACAGCATTCTTCTTCTCCTGCCTTATTCACAGCAGCAGTGTTGCTTTCTTTAATATATTTTGTAAATTTTCCATAGCTCTTAATTATAACTACTTGTTCATTTTGACTGAAGTGGGCTGCTCGCGTTTGTTTCACTTTGCTTTATTATGCATAAAATGCCCCTTTTTATGTGAGCGTGCACAGTCTGAAGAAGAAAACCTGGGTGAACAAAGTAAGTAAATAACCACTGTTGTGATACCTGTTATCTCTGACTGGAGTTTTAGGTTTTATTGAGCAGCTCATGCAATGAAAACCTGGCTGTGTTAAGATTCCTTCATAGTTCAACCCTCTGTAAAGATTGCCTGTTAAAATTAGTGGATGCATTAATAATGTAAGGTTACTCAAGTACCTTAAGTTTACTATTACCAGTTGTGGTGTGGATGGCAATATAATAATTTATGAATGTTTTGTACAGAAAATCATCCATCTATCCTCTCTTCCTATTATCTATTAATCCCAGCCACTCAATAAATGGTTAAATGGCTCCTTGTGTGTAAATGTGCACACCAGCTGCAGTTTCTGTGGTCCACATAGTTTTAAATTCTTCATAAAGATAGTCTAAGTGGTATCAAGTGTTATATAATGGTCAGTAAACTATGCTGAGGTATCTTTAAAGGGACAGTTCACCCCCATGTCAAAAATGCATATTTTCCCTCTGGCCTGTAGTTCACTTTATCCATCTAGATAGTTTTGATGTGATTTGCAGAGTTTAGGAGACATCAGCTGTACAAATGTCTGTCTTCTCTCCAATATAATGGACTCATGGCTTGTGGTGCTCAAAATCAAATCAAAAGCTAGTGATAAGATATATTTATAACATGAATGCTTTTTTTCTGGAGCTTTCAACTGCATCTTACAGTCTTCATCAGATCTATGACAACACAGAAAACTCCATGAGATGCAGTTGAAAGCTCAGTGAAAAGCTAGTAAGTGGACCTTTATCACTGATTATTCACTTAAATAACTATTCTGAAAATCAAGAATAAACTTTCTGGCTAAAAAAAAAAAAAAAAAAGCTCTACCTGCCACTCCGATTTGGTGAGTCGCAAACCCCGGCAACCTGCTTTCCCCTTCCCCCAACCAGAGGGACAACACCGCGTGGTCATCTTTGGCGTGATGGAAGGTGAAGCCGTGGGTGGAGGCAGCAGCAGCACATCGACTCAGTGAGATGGGAACTCGAAGCCACACTGCAACTTTGCCTTCTGCTTTCCACTGGAGCAAAGACTCTGTGGAGCACACGAGAAAAGTTTAAGAAAACTTGATTATAATAATGATGGTTCTGCTTTATTAAGTAACAAACTCCAGAAACAGGCAGGAAATATGAAAGACTGTTTTTGATGCTTAATGTGATTTTAAAGACAAGATGACAAGCAACAGAAGACAATTCAGTGGAAGTTGCCTGAAGGTTAGGGCAGCAGATCTTCAAAGTGGAGGGTTGCTGGTTGAAATCCCAGACTAACTTGAAGAATGCATGGAGGACTTAGGTAGTGCTTAATAAGTTAGTCAATTTATCGCCCCATCGATCAATAAAAAAATCAGTCAGCAACAATTTGATAACTGACTTGTTGACCTGATTCCTGTGAGTCTTATGTAAAGATTTTCTTTTTTTTCTTTTATAACATTCTAACTTGGACATTCAGACTGTTATTCAGACAAAAGTCGTGATTTGGGGAACCACTTGTGGTCTGGGAGCCTTTTTTTTTATGGCATTTTGTAATAACTAATAACTGATCCGTAGCTGCTAATATAATAAATCAGAAACCCTCTAACTTTAAAGAATACTATGATTTTTTTTTAGCAGGACACTGGATGACTAATGTTCCTGCACAGGTTGGCTGTCTTCTTTACCTTGGCTTGTATCTAAAATTTAGTAATGAACATGAGAACTGAACAACTCGACCACAATATTTCATCACATATGTCCATGGTCTCAAGTCATTTCAGGAGGTCATTTGTGCGTGGGTTCATAATTAACAGAATATTGCTGCTCACTTTAAAAGTAAATGTGCGTCCACAGGGCTCAACAATACGGATTGCCTGTTTGCCAGGGGCAAGTGAAATGCCATGTCGGCTAGTAAATCCATAAATTTACTTGCCACTTCCTAGTGGTTAAAGGAACTACACAATTAAACTATTCTGATAATCTATTAATTGTTAAAGTATTTGAAAACTGGGACATTTTCCATTATTTATCTGATATTTTGTAGACCAAATGACTGCTTGATTGATTCATCTGGAAAATAATGGGTACATTAATCCACATTTATTTGTACAGCACCTACCACACAAGAAATACAACCAAAGTACTCTGAACAAAGAAATGATATAAAGAAGACACAGAATGAACATAGAAACTTAAGGAAAATACCATCATTCATGTAAAATGAGATGGAAAATGAAACCTTCATAATATTAATAATAAAAATAAGATAAAGATGATTATAGACTACACAGACTGCATCTTCACGTGAAAATAGCCATAGGATAAACAAAAAACAGGGCTAGAATAACATAATGTAAAATAGGATGGAGAATAAAATCACTTGATATTGTGCACAAACACGTTATAACTCAATATTTGTTAATGATTGATGAGTTGATGAGAAGACATGACCTGTGCTGTGTTTATCTCCCCGGATCGTCTCAGTTTCACACACTTTAGGACAACCAACCTTGCAGTATCCTGCTGAATGAACTTTCGCTTATGTCCGCCGGTAAACTAATGTCAGCCAGGTTCACTGTCACTCCACCGAATCGGTCCACTTTTCCCGTCAGAGCACCGTTTGTCCCCTCCACTCGGTGCAGCTGACAACGAGTTGCGGGGCACGAAAACGCACGGACAGCTGATCGTGCGGGACAGGATGCCCTGCTGCTAAACCGTCCTCCTGTCACCAGCAACGGTATAAGCTTTGAAGTGAAGGCACAAGCAGCCATATTACTACGCTACTACCGTTTAAAGATAGTATTTATTCAATCTGCTACCGGCATAAGCGTGTAGTGCAGGACGGTTACGTAAAAGTCCGCCCTGGAAGTTGCATAAATACCGTAATGCTTTTGTACTGAAATCAGTATGAGCTGCGATAGTGTTACGGCAAACCCCATTCACACATTTAACAATTTAATAGTTAATACTCAAATGGCAATTTGCCAGTGTCAACATTAGGTGAAAAATAATAACTAAGATTTTATGTTAAATTCGGCTGATAAATCTGCAAATCAACTATTCTGAACAGTTAAATATCAACTTTTACAGCTGATTAGCTAACTGTTTGGTCTGGTTCGTCTGCACACTTTCTTCAAGATGACATTTGGCGCAAATAAACCAACAAGAAATCCAATGTCACTGATAAAAACAATGAAAAAACGCTGCTTGGCATATTATACGTATGCCGAATCCAAATCTGTATCTTAGTTATGTTTCGTATATATTTAGTCATATAGAATAAGGTGTTTTTTCCTGCTTATAACACAGAAAACCTCAAATTATATGTTTTTTCAATGTAATTTTGCATATTTTTTTATTGGATCCAGATTAGTTCCAGGCTCTCATAATTAACATTTTCCAAATTAAAACATTTATAGCCGCATTTATTTCACTAAATCTATTGGAAAAATACAAAAAGGGATGTTTTACAATGCCATAAATACAAAAATGATATCGCCTGCCGTAAAAATCTCAGTCACACACACGAAGGTTTACGGTAAAAGGAGGCGGGGCTAAACTTTAATCAGGAAGTTTACAGCACCGCTAAGTGTTTACACATGTTAGCACGTTCACGTGGAGAAGATTTTCACTATTAATATGTCTTCAAAGAAAAATAAAAGCAAATCTAAAAAAGCGAGTGAAGGGGATGGTTCACTCTTGCTGAAGGAGGGCTCAAATGAGTCCTCCAACCTGCAAACATCCAGCCATGAAGGAGGAAGCTGCAGAAGTTTGAACAGCAACTCGTTCACTGCCATCGACTTCATTGAAAAAAGTAAGACTTTGCTGCATAAACCCAAAAGTTTAACAGGCTTTGACACGTAGATCAGCTGTAGCAGATGGAAATGCTTTCGTCAAATGAACCAGTTTACTGTATGAAGATGATAGATCTGGATGTCATGGTTGGACTCAGTGATGCTGGTGGATGCTGTATAACTGTAGTCACCTGTGCTGCTCCGCCTGTAGGCAACGACAGAGACAGGCTTCACATAGTTTGCTTTATGTACTGAGGCAGGTTGCGTTTGAGATGAGACAGTGGTTGATGTGGAAGGTGGGTTTCAGCTTTGTGGATATTTGAGGGTGTTCATCCATATTGTCTGGCAGACAAATCATGTTTACCTTCCAAAGTTCCAGTCTTTTTAGGATGAACTTCCCCTGCAATTAGAGGAGAAGCAGTTGCTCAATTAATAAATCATGGAGATGCAACATTGAGTCAAATAATCAATTAATTGACTATTAAATTATTCCAATTATATCCAATATTTTGGGGATTGATTAATCATTTGAGTAATATTGTTAAGGGGATTTTTTTTAATTATCTTATTTCAGAATTAATTGCCAAATACACTGCCTGGCCCAAAAACCACAAGGATTTAACGAAGCAAATCAGTGAGAGTCTTCCATTGGATAATTACTGCAGTGATTAATATGTTTCAGCTGGTAACAAGTTATTGAACTCTAACTAATGCAGTGAGGAGCTTCTCATTTCTTAAACAACCATGTCAGAGGACATATCCTGTGGTCGAGGAAGATGTTACTCTGTTGCATCAAGCAAAGAAAACAACGAAGGAGATTGATGAAACTACTAAAACTGTGTTAAGAAGTGTCCAACACATTATTAAATCCTGGAAGGATAGTGTAGAACCATCATCTTCAAGGAAGAAATGTGGTTGCAAAGAAATCTTGAATGATCGTGATCAGAGATCGCTTAAACGTTTGATGAAATCATATCATAAAAAATGAACAGTAGAACTCACATCTATGTTTAATAGTGAAAGTAAGAACATTTCCACAAACAAAATGTGAAGAGAACTCAAGGGACTAAACAGCTGTGGAGCTTTAAGAAAATCACTTCTCAGTGAGGATCATCAGAAAAAAGGGCTTCAGTTTGCTAGAGAGCATAAAGGTTGGACTGTGGCTCAATGGAAAAGGTCATGTGGTTTGATGAGTCCAGATTTACCCTGTTCCAGAGTGATGGGGGCATCAGGGTAAGAAGAGAGGCAGATGAAGTGATGCTCCCATCATGCCTAGTGTCTACAGTACAAGCCTGTGGGGGCAGTGTTATGATCTGGGGTTGCTTCAGTTGCTCAAGTCGAGGTTCAGCAACATTATGAGCCCAAAAACTGAGTTCATCTCACTACCTGAATATACTGAATGATCAGGGTTTTACATCAATGGATTTTTTCTTCCCTGATGACACGGACATATTCCAAGATGACAATGTCAGGATTCATGGAGCTCAAATAGTGAAAGAGTGGATCAGGGAGCATGAGACATCATTTTCACACATGGATTGTCCACCACAGAGTCCAGACCTGAATCCCACTGAGAATCTTTGGGATGTGCTGGAGAAGACTTTACAACTGTCCCATCATCAATACAAGATTTTGGTGAAAGATTAATGCAACTCTGGTCAGAAATAAATATAACATTGCATAAGCTTATCAAAATGATACTATGGTGAATGCATGCGGTAATCAAAGCTAAAGGCCGTTTAATTAAATATTAGAGCGTGCAACTGTTTTTTGGCCAGGCAGTGTATTTTGATAATCGATTATCTTTTCTAGTATTGGTGTAGCTTATACACACTCACCACTAGAAGAATAATAATGATTAATTATCACATAGTTTGCATATGTTTTGATTTTCGTGAACATGCGCAAATCTTATTTTGTTAACCCCAGAGCAGACAAAGCCTTTGGGACCCCCTGATTTTTGCCGCCCCTGTAGAGGGGCCCAGACCCCAGGTTGGGAACCAGTGATCTAAAGGAAAATACAACAGCACAGGCTGCTTTTTTTTGTTTATAGACTGAAGAGGTTTGGTCCATTTCCTGTTAAGACCAAATAAGCTGAACGGTCCTGTTGAGAAGGGAACCCCAGACCTGTGAAGGATCCTGTGACAGTGATCTTTCTTTAACTCTAACCGAGTGTTTTTTTGTCCCTAAACCTACACAGATCTTAACCAAAGCACTGTCAAATTATAAAACATAACTGTTTGTACAACACACCCAAAGATAAAATAACTAATATAAATCTTGCGAGAATTTCGCAGATCAAGGTTCCCCTTCTGGACCAGTCTGAACACTCACAGAGAGAGGTGGAGCAGCAGCTTTACATTTTTCTGTCCCATTAGCAGTGAAGACGTAAGATTAGATAAGTTGTCTCCAATGGCAGGAGAATATTCAGATCCTTTTCTTAAGTAAAAATAGTAATACTGCTGTAGAGATATGCCTTTGCAAGTAAAATTCAAAATCTTTGTCAAGTAAAAGCACGGAGGAATTATCAGCTAAGTGTAAAAGCATTAATTATGCAGTAGAATGCCTCTGACAGTGTTATTTTGTACTTTTCTTATTAATGAATTTACATTTTACCATTTAAATGTTGCAGCATTCACTGAAGCTAATATTTGTATTAGATTTCTTGTCATATTTCTGTTTATTTTCCTCACAGCTGATGACAAAACACCCAAAAGTTGCAGGTCAACACTGGCACAACTGAGCCTCAATTCAATGAAGTCAGCTGGCGTTTGCATCGGGAGACCAGTCCTGCTGACGAGTCCCACAGGACAACAAGAGGTGTCTTTTTCCTTCTCTTTTTTTTCAGTTTGAATTTCAGATACTTAGTTTTTTTTATATTAAAATCATAATCATAAATGTTGTTTGTGAAGCCGTAGTCGATGGATGGTTTCAGGATGCCTCCTTCCTGACCTTCAGCCGCCTGCGGCTCTGAAAGCTTTTTTCAATAATAACTGGGTTCTTCTGTCTCTCAGGTCTGTTTAGGATGGCCGGTTGCCTCCTTTCCTGGTGGAAAAGTTGGACTTCAGAAATGTGCTCAGAATAACCTGAGAGTGAAGTCAGGGGACGAGGTGATGCTGCACCCACTAACAGGTCCTGTGCTTCAGGCTGAGGAGGTGGTTCTCTCCAACAGGTAAAAAAAAATATTACTCAAACAATTATACTACATTAAGTTATTATACATTTTAAAAATAGAAATAAAAACTGTTTTAGAGAGGTGTTGACTCGACTTTATTTTGTAGGCTGTAGGTGTGTAGTATTGCGTTCGACACAGGTATTTTTCCAATATTTTTCCATCCCTTTTAATCACTAAGAGTAGACTAAATACACATTTATTACATATTTATTTAATATTTATTGCCCTGCGTCAATTTCATCAGGAGTATCATAAAACTACACAATTAATAAAATTTAAAAAAATCAACTTTTCTATATAAATTTTATTAAAGAACAGATGATTAACAATCTGATTGAAGAACATGTGCAACTGAAATTTTAAATCCTAATGCCAACAGCTGATTGAGGTATAACAATAAGTTTAGACCACTCAGGAAAACTGTATTAGTTTGGAAGCATGTTAAAGTTTTCGACCTGTACTTTTTTCTGTTTTTTTTTCCTCCAAAAACAGAAGCAGATTAAAGAATATCTGCAGCTGAGATTTTTTTTTAGCTGCTGAAGGTATACCAGTAATATGTTTATACCTCTCAAAAAAAAAAACCAAAAAAAAAAAAACCTATAGATTGTATATGACACACTGGTCCAGAGGCTTGGGCTCCTTTATGTTGTGTATCTCAGGTAAATGCTGCCATCTGCTGGTCAAATTTCACAACTGCACCTCAAATTATGAAATTTAAGTGAGTCAGAGAGAATTATTAGTTGAGATTTTATTCATCCATATTATGCATTTATCTGCAATAATCTTTAACAGAAGTATTTCTTTTCTAATATTACTTGTTATGCTTTGTGTGTCCTGTGATCCTTGATTACTCTCTTCATATTTTATCCACTTCATTATAAGTGTGTGTTTTGTAACTTATATTTTATGTTCTGTGTGTTGCTGCTTATGTAAACGTTTTTTTTTGTGTCAGTAGGGCACTTTCCTGGTTAAATACATTTCTGTATTATATGTTGTATATTATATATCTATATATATAATAGGTTAAAAACATCACAAAATGTGTTTAGTTGAGTCTTACTAACAAATGACTTTCATTCAGGTCAAAAGACGACACACTAGAGACAGATGAGTTCAAGAACTTCTTTCTGAGGTCTCTGGGTAAGTCAGTCACTTCTTCACACTGTTGCATGTTTAATGACATCATTCATTATTTTGCTGTGCGTGGGGCGTTTCATCACTCCAAAACATTTGTATCTGATGTCTTGATGCATTTATGAACTCTGACTGACTCTACCTTTAAG
This sequence comes from Lutjanus erythropterus, assembly GCF_056507025.1. NCBI lineage: Eukaryota > Metazoa > Chordata > Actinopteri > Lutjaniformes > Lutjanidae > Lutjanus > Lutjanus erythropterus. Next base: position 38,862,983 of record NC_139321.1, on the reverse strand, counting down.
AGTAAGGGGTGGGAAAGTCTGTCACTTCTTCAGAAATCTTGATAGAATAAATGAAAAAGGCTTCACTATTTTCAGGCTCTTACTTTGCTACAAAATGACATGACTGTAATGTAAATGGAATATGAACCATTGCCATTACCTGCAGTGTAGCCAACTGGTCATGATGAGAGTCAAGTCTGACCAAAAACTGAAGCTGATTTCTTTTTGTTCTATCAGCATAACTTTGTTAACAGTGTACAAAAATAGATTTTTGGTATTTGTGAATTGATTCATTTACAATAATTTGTCCAGTATTTTTTGATTTTATTTCAACAGTGTATGCTGCTGCTTTGGTTTGTATTGTACTGTTCCTCACAGAAAATGTGAGGTCTTGTTTTCTTTGCTTCTTTCTTTTTCATCATCCATCATCTCTTCATCTCTGACTCCAAAACTAGAGCCTGACTGATACTGGGTTTTTTGGCCTGACGTCAATACTGATATTAGAGATTAAAAAAAAAGAGAGATATCGATACATAGGCTGATATTTTTTTATACAGAATGTTACATGGCTTTGTTAAATACTTGATTTTGATTGGTCAGGTACAGCATTCTAATGTCTGTTATTCCTCTATGGCAGACTGTTGCTATGAAGAACAGACCGTTGCTATGGACATAGTTCTGATCATAGACTCTGGAGAAGCAATAATGTCATTTTTAACTAAATAAAATCATTTTAGAAGTAATTTTTGTGCCAGATTATTGACCTTTTAAAAGTTAACAGCCGTGTAATAAGAAGGATAATGTACAGTGAGCTGGTCATTATTACAAAATAGGATAATTCAAGACCAGGCTGTCAGGGTTTATTTAGTGATAATGACCCACTCACTGTATATTGTCCCTTACATACATTGCACTGATCCCTCAAATGTAATTATAAAATACTTGTGACAAAGGCATGATATTTTATAGCTTAACAATAAAGTTTATTGTTCAAAATGATATCACTTCCAAAAGTTAAAGGAGAAATCTGTAATATATTTACTGTAATGAATCATAAATAGATTGAAGTAAAGGAAACATGTTCAGTTGAAATACTCGCTTCACTTTCCATCCCCGTTTCCCACAGTTTTGAAATTTCCATTCCAGACCGAAATAACTGTTTTTGTACGTCTGTTTCACACAGAGTTCAAATTAATGCATACATTTTGCAGAATGAGTGTCTGTTAATGAGTTGTAAGAAATCATCAATGATCTTGTAGAAGGCGTAGATGTTTATAAATCCTAACTTAACTCATCATCCAGAGTGTGTATTTTCAGAGACATTGACAGACAACTGACAGTTATAAACAGCTGCTCAATGTACAGTGTAGGACTTGTTGTCCCTTGTTATTGTCAGTGTCGAGGCTGTGTGCATCCAGCCCTCCTGTAGTCTGCATGTCTCTACCATGACTGGGGCAGAAATGCATGAGGAGGGGACAACTAGTTTCATCCATAGATCATAAATTAAACAGGATTACAACCTATTTAATAAACACTCTATGGCTCCAACTCACTATTTGTACTGTAGTACTAATTTTTGCACACAGAGTTACTACTTATATCTCCCTTTAAAATAAAAGTTTTCATATTGCACAACATATATGCTAATATAGGCGATGTAGATGATGGACTGATAATACTGGTTAGGCTCAATGTTAAACCTGTACTTTTACTCTGCTTGGCAAAAAAAGAATACTGTGTCCTGATTTTGAGTTGCTGTTTGTGTTGAGTCTTATGACTGTCCACACTGCCCTGGTGGAATAACTACTGTTTTTTTTCTTTCTTGTGCCAGTTGGGAACATCATTTTGCCAGGAAATGTCATCTCCCTGACTTACTTTGGCCGGTCATGCAGCCTCCGGGTCGAGACCATAAGAGGAGAGGACGGTGTCACCCTCCACAGACCAGCTCCTCCCCCAGGACCGGGCCCTGACATGGAGGAGTCCTCCGTGATGAACTCCGTGCTGGACTCCACGTCAGCCGACCTCTCCCTGCAGCTCAGCTTGCTCACTGTGGATGACAACAACGCTGACGGGGCACCGGGCACGCCTGGAGAGCCCGGGCCTGCAGCCAGCACCCCACTCCGACCAGCCCACCTCCCCTCTCTCTCCTCACCCCTTGCTCCCTGCACTCCCTCCTACAACTCCCAGAATCCTGCTGCAGGGTCAGCAGAGGATGCTGTCAGTCTGGAGAGCTCACTCATCTCGCAGCAGGCAGAGAAAGTCCCCACAGCTCCCCCTGGTGGTGCTTTGAGTACTGACACCTTCTACTGCCTTTCCTGCTCTACTAAAGTCAGTTTCAAACACAGAGCGGGGCAGGAGGATCCAGAGGCAGAGGATAAAAGGTCAAAGGTCACCTACACTATGATTGGCGGGCTCAGCAGCCAGTTGGATGTCATCAGAGAGACAATTGAGCTTCCTCTGAAACACCCCGAGTTGTTCTCCAACTATGGTAGGTGGACATACATTAAACTTTAAAAACAGTAACATGTGACTACCTATTCCCATTGTGAGGGAAAACCCTTTGATCAAATTCAAATAGCTTTATTTACATGACCATAACAAAATACAGTACTGCTAGAGCACTTTTCGAATAATGTTTACCATTACAAAATCAAAAAATGCAAAAAAATAGAAACTATACATTTACATGTTTAAAATTCTGAACATGCAAAACATGTAATGTTTAAAATTTCAACATGACAAGAAAACCAAACCAGTCAAGCCACCCCTCCATCTGTCCCTTCATGTGAGAAGAAAAATAAATGACATCACATTGATCTTTAAGTGTTTCCCCTTAACAACTTGAGTAACTACTTATGTGTACCTGTGAAACTAACTGAAGTAATGAAAAAATATAAAAATGTTACTGCAACAGCAAGAAAGGAGATGGCCAGACATTGACGGGAGGTGACAAACTGGTGACCTTCAATAAAGTGATATAGCTAACGTTAATATATACAACATTATTATGTTTGACTGGCTAGTGACGAAACACAAACACTGCAATATACCAAGCATGAAAATAATGTTTGGTGACTGTGTGTCTGTATTAAGCAAGTTTGGAAGGAAGGAGCTAATCAGCCCAGCGGTGTGCACAGGCGACTGCTGTCATTCTGATTTAAAGTCATTTCTCATGAGCTGTTTGTGGGATGCATTTATTTTTATTTTTATTTTTATTAAATAATCCTTAAAGCAGAAAAACACCATGATTAAACATAAATTTGTGGCAGCCTGTTTGCAGCCACATGAAACTGAACATCCACATCCACTGTAGCCTAAAGAAAATGAACACTGACCTTTATTATGTCCTCCTATTTCCTTCTCTTCGCCAACATTATATTTTGAGCTGGGTTTTTTCTGGCAGGTTGCACGCTCCTCTCTTCCACTGCACTCCTCTCCAACAGCACGTGGACTGACAGACCTCACAACTACCTGAACTGATCCCTCTTGCCAGTGCGGCAGTTACCTGAGGGTCCTGCCTGAGCACTCAGGCCACAGAGGACACAGCTCGCCCCCCTGCACAGTGGATTTATTACTATAATTATTATTGTTATTATTACTAATCTATTTCTAAGTAGAGCTCCACATGACAGTGGAGTTTTTCTTCTCTTTCAGTTTTGTCTTTTGATAACAGTATCCCCCAATAATAAAAAAACAACAACATATAAATGGGATTTTAATTATAAATAGCCCACTGCAGAGTAGCCACATGAGGTAAAAGATATTAATGAGACCTACTATTGCTGTATATAGGCTAATATAGATTATTAAGATTAAATAGAATGTGTTAATTTCATGGAAAGGCTCAAACATGTTTTTCGCTTTCAGACGTATTTTCTTCTTTTGGCCAAAAATGTCTCTTTTCATAGTGACGGTTGCAGACCCCTGGCTTAGGGAAATATGTTAAAGGACAAATGTAACTGAAATCTAAGGTGGTTTATGCAAGCAGATACAGATACCCATAATGGTCTCATTATAATGTACGTAAAAGTCAAAGATTTAATGTTTTCTATGCAGGGATCCCACCTCCCAGAGGAGTGCTTCTGTATGGTCCCCCAGGCACAGGGAAAACTATGATTGGACGAGCCATAGCCAATGAGGTTGGAGCTCACATGACGGTGATCAACGGCCCAGAGATCATGAGCAAGTACGATCATATTGCATCAATTTTCTGTCCCAGTGTAACACATGGGAGGAGCGGGATATTATTCTGTATGGACTGTATGATATTATGAGGCACACGACCCTGCGCTTGATCTGAAGCTGTAATTAAATAGTAAAGTAGTTTAATTCTGTTTTTGAATGTCTTTTCAGATTCTATGGTGAAACAGAAGCGAGGCTGAGGCAGATATTCACTGAAGCATCTCAGAGGTAAACTTTTTAATCAATCCAGCTGCCCAGAAAAAACATTAATACTATTCTAGTATATCACTCCAACATTTTTTTTTCCTTTTTTCACAATTCACTGAATGTTTTCTTTTTATTGTCCTATGTCTTTTAATATGTTATTATTTCTTTTTTTTATAAGTAAAAGTAGAAAAAAATTATGCCCTTCCAGTCTAATATCAAACATCAAGCACATTTAAAGGGATAGTTTACCCTAAAATGAAAATTTAGTCATTATCTCCTTACCCTCATGACAACAGAGTTAGATTGATTTTGTTAGTCCACAAAACACTGCTGGAGTTTCACAGGAAAACAGTGTTGCAGAATCTCACAAACAATGGAAGTGAATGGTGATCAGTTTTCAAACATAAAAAACAACTCGAAAGAAAACATAAAATGCCTCCATACTGCTCGTCTGGCGTAATCCAAGTCTCCCAAAGTCCCGACATGCCATTTGCACACCGTCACAACACACACACAGTTCAGACAGTGTGCATGTGAACGTGGCTCCAAGCTCAGGATCTACAGTGAAGATTCAGACTAAAAACATGGTGGAAATAATATTTTATTAGTCAACTTGGCATGTTGGGGCTTTAGGAGACTTGGATTACACCAGATGAGCAGTGTGGAGGCATTTAATGTTTTTATTCTGTTGTGTTTTACATTTGAAAACTGGTCACCATTCACTTCCATTGTTGGGAGATTCTGCAGCACTGTTTTCCTGTGAAACTCCAGCAGTGTTTTGTGGACTAACAAAATAAAGATGAGGGTGAGTACATAAAAACTGACTTTTCATTTCTGCATGAACTATCCCTTTAATAGAACAGAACTACTGATATTTGATCTATAATTTAACAGTCCTCACCATTAAATGAAATCTTAAAATCTGTTGAGGATTTGCAGTATGTCATCATCAGCTTGTGATTTCGGTTCTTACAGTTGATCTTTTCATAATCAGTTTTGCTCTTCTCTCACATTTTCACATGATTGACAGACAACCTGCGATCATCTTTATTGATGAGCTGGATGCTTTGTGCCCGAAGCGAGAGGGAGCGCAGAACGAGGTGGAGAAACGAGTTGTTGCTTCTCTCCTGACACTGATGGACGGGATTGGTTCAGTAAGTATTCTTATATCCACGTATGAGTTGGTAAATTATATGAACAGTGACTTTTGTATGTTGATTCTAATATCAGTTTTTCCGCCCTGTAGACAAAAAAAATACTGTATGACCCCAAAGTACAAGAAGTTAATGTCCTTTATAATTTGATCTCTCATCCATTTGGTAACATTTTTCCCATTATTCCATCTGTGTTTTGGTTTTCTAATCATAAATCTGGAATACAAATTGTGTTTTGGTTAGGCACCTATTCAAATTTTGAAAGTTTATGAATGTTTAGAGCACTTGAAACCCAAACACGGTGACAGAGCTTAAATATAGTTGGTGTTAAATGTAGTCTTTGATTACAGTTAAATTAAAATATTTGATTAACCCAAGTCAAACATTTTTAGTAAATGCAACTTTGAAATTCAGTAGTTTGAATTTTCATTCACACCTCTCATTGCACCAAGTTAATATACTGTAAAAACTAAAAAGTTGAGAAAACTTAAAATTTCAAGGCAACTTAATTCAGTAGATTTGGAGTTTTACCAGCTAATAATGTTTTGGTATTTTTAAGCATCCAAATAAAGACAAATCATTGGTGGTTTCTGAAACTCACAAGATTTAGTTTCATCTAAAGGAGAAAAGTATATGATCTCAACAAAAGATTACAGGTCAGCAACACTTTATTTAGTTCATCTCAAAACTGCCAAAGTTTCAAAACTGTCTCAAAGTTTTAAAACTTTTTTTTTGTTTTTACACTGAGTGTATAATGGCTTACAACGTTCTAAATTGAAGTATATGATAGTCCTTCCTGTGCTCTATCATGTCTTATAAGTTGTTGCAGCAGTTGTTGGGTTGATACCATTTGTTATGCAGATTTGTTGCAAGATTTAACCATTTTTCACCACTCAATAATGAATAAAGATGGTCCAGTATCCCTCCAAAATGCCACAGTACGACACCAAGACCTTGAGGAGCACCACAGAAAAATTCCTGCTGTGGTTTGATATCAAAATATTTTGACATTTTTCTAAGAATTGTATTCTTTCATCATTTAAAGTAATTTTTGCTATTGGAATATATTTTCCATCTTGTTATCTTGTCATCTTTTTCACCTCGCTGCATCGTTTGTCTTGATAGTTATTTTTCATCATGTTAAGTCTTTCACCTTGCAACATTATTTACATCATCTTATTCCATAATTTTTCGTGTTGTTACATCTGTATTATGCCGTTATGTCATTTTTTTCCCCTACATGTTATTGTCCCTTCTGTTTCAGTTGATTCAGCCTCAATGCTGAGAGGGCAGCGTGTAGTGACACAAAATAAAAACAATAATTCCCCTCAAATGCATTAAAATTAAAGTAACAAGCCTGTTTTGAAAACCTAAGGAGTAGAGTAGTGACTAGGTCCTATACTTTAGCTGCTACTGGCTGCAAACTGTACTACAGTTGTTTAGACGTGTACTTGGAAAAATGATGTTCAGGCTCACTGGTTTATCATCGTCATCACACATTATCCCAAATTCAATAATCCATCACTTTAAACAACTTAAAAATAAACAAAATACAGCCACGATGTTGACCGAGGACAGTCAAAAACTGTGTGCTTCCTCCCAGTTGCCAACACCTATGTTTGATGGCATTACCTTAAATCTACTGTGGCATTCAGCCTGTACGATACACCTCCTTAGTGTTTGGAGGAATTATTATGCATTAAACAGAAATCAAATGCTTTAAACAGAAGTCAAATACATGGCTTATACAAATAGAAAGTACAGAGATTTGTGAGAAAATGTAGGGAGTGAAAGTTAAAAGTTGCCCGAAAAATGAATCACAGATACCTGAAATCTCTACTGAAGCACCTACCTCTGTGTTTAATCAGTTAGCAAAATAGTTGTCAACTCATTTTCTTTCAAATTGTTGCAGCTTTACAGTCTTTTTGCATCAGTTCATTATTAACAGTAAAGTCTGCTTTACATTGAGTAGCAACAGCTCATTCAGCACACACGTCCTTAAAGAACACATCTCTGTGCAGCAGAACGTGGCTCTGTCAGGAAATGTCCTCATTGGAAATGCAGATTGTCATGCAGAAACCATCTCTGCGTGCTGGACGCCCTTCAGACACTGTGGGCTGTATCTCTGGGGTGTTGTTTGTCCTTTGAGCGCTCTGTCAGTGCCTGATGAGAAAAAAGATGATCCACCCCCCTTCGCACACACACACACACATACACACACACACACCCAAAGGGAGCCTGGGAAACAAATCACCTAAGGTTGCCATGACCTGCCAATTTGGCATAACTTTATCAGCAAAGTACATCTCCATGTGCCCAGGCAGAAGAGAGCCCTCATTTGGATCGGTGATACTGCGCAGATGCACCGACTCCCTGCCTGCTCCGTGCCGCTGTCTGCTTTCCAGACCAGATGATCCAAGGTCATCAGCGCTGATTGGCTTGTGGAATGTGGAGAGAGCACTTCCTGCTCCTCAGCATTCTTGCTCGCACTATAATTTATTTGTGTTTCAATTCTCCCCGCGGTATTGAAAGGTGGAAAAAGAAATTTCTCATCTTGCAGGCAGACCACCCCGAGAAACTCAGGACTGACACAAGTTTAGCATCACACCGGGGTCAAAAATTCTCTGAGGCTCTGCTTATGAAAACCAACTGGATAGAGTTACAGTTCCTCGGTCTTGAAGTTAAATACAAGGCTGTTTTACTTGATGACTCAAAGCAACAATTTGCATGTAATTCCTAGTTTATGTCTTAGCCAGTACAGCAGATTTGGCAGTGGTAGTTTGAAATGGACCCGTCCATATCCATCATCTGTTATTTTTACACTTTTAATAGTTTTGAAAAGCAGCCCCACAGCTACCACAGCTGCGAGTGGACAAACACGACTCAACTTCAGTAGTTTTCACTGGAAAATGATCACTTAGTAAAAGTGGAAAAGTTACTGTGTGGCCTGGAGTAACATTAGTACCACTGAAACACTGTAATCCATTAGATACCGACTTTGCTTGAGGGAAAACGCAGCCTGATGAGAGCTGCTGGACCAGCCATCCCCAAACTTGAGAATGCCACAGCCCAATTTGAAAACTGAAATCCTCTGACGGCTGTGGAAACCTTTAATCACAACTCTGATCAACACACGAGACTGATCGTACCAATGACAAGTTATAGGGTTGATGTAACAAATCACGAAATACAGTGTAACACCTCTTACACTAGAACAGATAACACATGTCATCTACATCCCATGGCTCTTTTTATTAATTCTGATCAACTTATAGACTCTTTTACAGTTTGTAAAGAATGAGTAAGCTGCACGTGCAGTTCGGTAACCGAAGTGTAATGAACCACAACAGCTTGTCAGTGGGCTGCTGCAAACATGAGCAGTTTTGATCGTGTCCTCAGTCCAGCCAACATGTTTAATAGCTTGCAGCCAGAGACACCGCCGATTGCTCTGAAACGGTCGTGATCCTGTTTGAATTCTGAACCACTTAAGTTGACCAGAATCTCATTTCTGACGTATTGTATATGCAGCAACCAGACATTTTGGTGACTTTGGTGCTGGTAGAACATTTAATTCAACGGGATAGAATGCTTCTTCTGTTGCCAGAATGTGCATGTAGCTTTTTGATGATGTCAACTGTGTAAGGGTCTATTAAACTGAAACAAAAAAAAGTTTTAATTTAATTCTTTTTCATGACCTCTCAAGGCCCCACAGCGGGGTCTTCATGGCCCACCGAAAGGCCGCAGCCCATACATTGGGAATCACTGCAGTAGACTATCAGGAAAATATATAAACATAATGTATGCTAACTCAATATGTCTGTTTATTTAAGGCCCCAGTCAGACAGAGCACATCTAGCAGGTTGCAAAACACAAAGCACACTTTTTTTTCTTCTTTTTTTTTTTAAGGCAGCCAATGAATCAATCATCCTCAGCTTAATTGTGATTTTACTGTGAAGCAGAAGTGGGAGAAAAAAAAAACAATTTTCTAAAGTATCCTGATTCTTTTTTTTTTTTTTTTTTTCACGATTTCAAAATAAATTTTTGGATTCTTGAATAGTTTCTTTTATTTATATAAATTACTCGTGTCTAGTCCGTTAGCTCGATGCTAGCACATAATGGGAATGCCCATTGATGGAAATTAGCAGGAACAGCTAAATGTAGCACTTCAAAAAGTATTTTATTTATGGTTTTTTTGTTATTAAACTCTTTATTTGAAGAGAATACAGCTCATACATGTTGCTCTTAATTTTATACACAAGTCATCCAGTCTTATCATCTAAGCAGATACGACAAGAAAAACTAGGTTAAAAAAGGAAAAGAAGGAAAGAAAAAAAAAGAAAGAGGAAAAATAAAGAAATAAATAAAGAAATAAAGAAATAAATAAAATAAGATAAAAAAAAATCACATAATTACAAAAGCACCTACACTCTCTATCATGGTACTCCTATACAGTTAAACTTATAACTGGATTGATAGGCAACCTAATTATCCAAAAAAAGAGAAATTATAATAATAACAACTAGAAAATAACAATGACAACCGTAATAATAAATAATTTGTCTGCCCCATATGCACCTTCCTTTATCCATGATTTCTCCTGTTAACAATATCTTATCATGGGGTGATAACAGCGGTGACAAGAGCAACAGCAACACAAATTATAATATTAACAAATCAAATGAAGATAGATTGCTGCATACATGTGTAACACTGTAATAGTGTAATTATTGAACAGAAACAAAAAACAGAACCAAATGAGTGGAGTCAGAAACTAGGGGTTTTTTATCACTTTACCCATCATCTTGCCTATAAGTTGCTAGATAGTTTATCCAGCTTTTCCAGTAACTTTCAAACTTATCTTGTTCAAGCCTGAGAATGAATGTTAGCTTCTCCATTATAAAGATATCTTGAACCACTTTGATCCAATCCTCAACTGTAGGAGAATCTTTTACCAACCATTTCCTTGTGATTGCTTTCTTACTCGCTAATAGTAGAATATTGTACATATATTTATTTTCAGGTCCCTTAACAATGTCCGGTCTTAGCCCCAGACATAAGGTCTCAAACCCTGATGGAATCACTATTTTCATGACTTTCTCTATATTCAGTTTAATTTCTTCCCAATATTTTAAAATGACCGGGCAGTCCCAAAACACATGAAAATGTGTTGCCTTGCTCTCGCCACAGGATCTCCAGCAGGATGTACTACCTCCCAAAGAAATCCTTTGAGCTGGAACTCTAAAAAACCTAACTATACTTTTCCACCCAAATTCTCTCCAGGACAGAGCAGATGTACTTTTCCACTGTTGTAAAATTATTTTGTCCCATGTTTCCATCTGTATCGTGATTTTACTCTCCTTCTCCCATTTCTCTTTGATATATGCAGTATCCTCTCTTACTAGCTCTTGCAACACCTTATATATCTTCGATATATTTCCACGTCCAGGGTCTGACCTGTAACTGAGTAGAAATATCTTCACTATACCCAAATTAGTCTGTTGCAATTCTTCCTTTTTCGTTGTTTTCTCTAGGTAGTGTCTAAGTTGCAAAAATCTATAAAAGTCTTGATTGGTTAAACCAAATCGATTTTTAAGATCTTGAAATTGTCGCATTGTGCCCCCCTCGTAGAGGTCACTGTATTTTATTAGCCCTTTACTGGCCCACTGTTTAAATCTTGCATCCATCCTGTTTGGCAAGAAATCTGAGTCATATCCTATCCATCTTATGATCCAGTAAGGTTCTTTGGCCTTGTTTTCATTGACTATCCTATGCCAAATCCTAATTGACATTTTTATCCATGGGTTTATGTCTTTTAGATGAATAAACAATCCACTGTCCCCTATAACTGCTTGTAAAGGGATATCACTAGATATCTGACATTCTATGTCTTTCCACTTCGCTTTATAAGAAGGGTTGCAAATGTTAACCAAAATTTTTATCTGCACCGCTTGGTAATAATTTTTTATATTCGGGAGAGAGAGGCCTCCTTTGTCTTTTGCTAGTTGAAGAATCTTATAGCGAATTCTTGGCCTCTTCCCCTGCCAAATAAATCTTGATATCAATTTGTCTAGTTCCTGGAATTTCCCTTTTGGAAGTTCCGCTGGTATGTTTTGGAATAGATATAGTAATCTGGGTAACACATTCATTTTTATTGCTTCCACCCTCTGGCCTAATCCTAGAAAGGGAACTAGATTCCACCTGGTCAGATCAGATTTAATTTTGGAAAACAAGGGGTCGTAATTCTCTGATATAATCATATTCAGGTGTTTGGGGATATTCACACCTAGATATTTAATTGACTTTGAATCCCAATTGACTTTAAATTCCTCTCTGATGAGTTGGCTAGGCGAATAATTAAATGTCAAAATTTGGGATTTGTGGGTGTTTAGTTTATAACCTGATAATAATCCATATTCCCTCAGGGTTACAAGCAATTCTGGAAGGGAAGTGGATGGATGCCCCAAGTATATCAAAATATCATCAGCGAACAAGGCAATTTTGTGTTCTTCTTGAGACACCATGATCCCCTTTATCTTCTCATTCTGTCTTATCCACTGACTTAAGGGCTCTATAAAGATGGCGAATAAGAGTGGGGACACAGGGCAGCCCTGTCGACATCCCCTTTCTAGTTCAAAATTATTTGTTAATCCTCCGTTAATCCGAATTTTGGCTGTTGGCTTATAATATAAAGCTTGTATTATTTTAACAAAATCATTATGGAACTGGAACCTCTCTAGTGTCTTATATAGGAAGGACCAGTCAACAGAGTCAAATGCCTTCTCTGCATCTAACCCTAACAATACAGCCTCTAAATTGTCTTTGTTTATATGGTTAATGACATGTAATGTCCTTCTAACGTTGTCCTGTGTTTGCCTCTGTCTAATGAACCCTGCTTGATCCAGCTGTATAATATCTGGGAGTATTATTTCTAAGCGTTTTGCTAGAATTGATGTGAAGAGTTTATAATCCTGGTTCAACAAACTAATTGGGCGGTAATTACTGCAGTCTGTCTTATCTTTTCCATCTTTCGGTATTACAGTTATGATCGCTTCCCTCCAAGATGGAGGAATCTCCCCTTTTTCAAGGACCCAATTGAACGTTCTCAATAGTAATGGTGATAAGGAGTCACTGAAAGTTTTATACCATTCCGCTGGGAACCCATCGGATCCTGGAGACTTATTAGGTTTGAGTCTATGGATTGCCTTTTGGAGTTCTCCTATGGTCACATTGGCCAATAAGACTTTATTCTGGTCTTCTGTAATTGTTGGGAGATTAAGTGAAGCAAGCAGAGATTCAGGTAACCTGTCCCCCTTACTAGCCATCCGGGCATATAAATTTTTGTAATATTTTTCAAAACAACTGTGAATGTCCTGAAAGTCATGCTTCATTTGTTTAGTGATTGGGTCTTTGATTTTATATACTACCCTCTCTGCTTGTTGCTTTCTTAATTTATAAGCCAAAATTTTAGCCGATTTACTACCTACTTCATAATACCTCTGTTTCAAAAAGGTTAGCTTCTTCTGAATGTCAACCTCGTAAATTTCTTTGATCTGATTTTTAATTTCCTTAATTTTCTGAGTAATGTCCAATTGGACATCTTTTTTATGTTTTTTTTCTAAATTACCTAACTCTTTTTCTAGTTTATCTAATTTTTCCTGTCTGAGCCTTTTTTGTAGGGCCAGTTTCGCAATGATTTTCCCTCTCAGGACAGCTTTACCTGCATCCCATACCATAAGTGGGGACACTTCCCCATTATCATTTTCTGATAGGTATAACTGAATTTCCTTTTGAAGATCTTCCTTCATTTTCCCTTTAAGTACATTTAAATTAAGTCTCCAAGAAAAAGTGTTTTTGCTATTTTTTAAAGTTAAATCTAGGTAAACTGGACTGTGGTCTGACAAGTCCATTATCCCAATTTTACAAGACCTTACAAAACCAATATCTTTACTGTACATAAAAAAATAATCGATCCTTGAGTAGGTTTTATGTGGTGGAGAATAAAAAGTGTAATCTTTAGTTGTAGGATTTAACTCCCTCCATACATCACAAATGCCCATCTCTCTTATCATTTTTCTCACCTTATTGCCTACTGTGTTATTCTGAGCCTGAGTTGTTCTTGACACATCCCACTTTGGATTCAGTCTCAGATTAAAGTCACCACCACAAATCACCATTCCCTGGGCTTTTGTAATCATTAGATCAAATATTTGTCTATAAAACCCCCACGTCGCGCCTGGAGGTGCATATACATTTAGAAGAGTTACTTCTGATCCTTCTAATTTTCCTACAAGCATATTATACCTACCTTCTTTGTCCATGATTTCAGATATCTTTTCAAAGACCACTCTTTTTGATATCAGTGTAGCCACCCCCCTTCTATGTCCTGTTTTATAGGAAGATGAGTAAACCTGGTTAAAGCCTTGCCTTTTAAGTTTAGCATGTTCAGGATCGGTTAAATGGGTCTCTTGCAGAAATATTATATCTACCTTGTCTTTTTTCATTTTGCCCAGAATTTTACTTCTTTTTACCGGGTTAAGTACACCCTTCACATTATAAGAAGCCAACCTAAGTGGAACCTTTTGGCTTTCCATTATAAATCAGGTGTCACCTTTGATTTCACTACCCCCCTCCACTCAAACTCCGTAAAAACATGAACACAAAAAAGAACATGAGTAAAACAGTCCCAGAAAAACATGAACTTAATAGATTTCTCAAATTGAACTTCCTGTTTTGAGGTCTCATTTGTGACCTTGAAGGAGCCGAGATGTTTTACCGGCTTGGAGGGAAAGCCTCCATGTGTCTCCAGCTGTGGAGGGCCCTCCTTTAAGTTTTCAAAGCGGTCCATACTTTTAGCTTAGTCAGATCTTCCCCGATCATACATGTTATATTATTGATGTCATTAGCCTAAACCAAACACCTCCCATGGCAGTGATTTATTAATTGTTTGTTCCACAGTCTCTACTGCTATGCCTCCTTACCGTAGGGTATCCGCGCCGAGACAAAACAAAATTACTGGTCAGTGCGTCTGAAAGCATCCAGTCTCTTTCTAAAACCATCCCGCGGAGCCTCTGGCTGCTGGTCTGCTCCTCTCGGTGACCGGATTTTGCGCCACATCAGATTTGCCACTCTGTCAGCCCAGCTCGCTGGTGGTTTATATATCGGCACGGACAAACCTCTCTTCACCATGTCCTTCGTAGCTTCCTCTGCAGAGTTGTACAGGCATGTCTCTCCCTCGTAAAACACCCTCATTCTGGCTGGAAAAGGAGTTTGGAACCGTATGTTATTCTCCCGCAGCACCTTCTTCGCCTCCGCGTATTCTCGGCGCTTCCTGAGGGTCTCCGGTGCATAATCGTGGTCCACAAAAACTCTTCTTTCCTGATACAGAAACCCCTTTTTTCGCCACACCAGTTTTAGGATTTCTTCTTTAGTTTTGCTGCTGGAGAACTTAACAACTATGGATCTCGGGGCGGAATCGGCCGGGGGTTTCGGTCCCAGTGCACGATGCGCACGCTCAATTTTGAGTTCGTCGGTGGGGGGCAGCTCCAGTTTCTCCTTCAGCAGATTTTCCACAAATGTTATCATCGATGTGGAGTTGCTCTCCGACCCTTCCTCTATGCCATGAATTCTTATATTCTCCCGTCTTGCTCTTCCCTCTTGGTCCGTTAGCTTCTCTTCCAGCTTGGCCTGTAGCTTTAGCAGTTCCCTCGTAGCCTCCTCCAACCCTTGCACTCTTTCCTCTGTCTCTGAAATTCGTATTTCGGCTTCATCAACTCTGCTGTTAGTTGCCTTAATGTCCTCTCGTATCTCTCGGAGAGTGTCTGCATTTTCACGCCGAAACTCTCTCCGCTCTCGCAAAATCACCTGCAAGCTAGCCATGTCTGCGTCCACCTGTAGCTCCCCCTTGTCAAGATGGCTAGCTGTGTCGTCTTCGATCGACTCTTCCTCGGCTGTTTGAGCCCTTTCCTTTGTCTGTGAAACGTTTTTTTGTTTTGGTTTAGGCATGTTGTAAACGCCTTTTTAACTTCTTCTGTTAATATGAAACAATCTCTCAAGAAAATACGGCGTTTATCTTAATGATCGAGGAGCTCTGTTAATATGCTGCCTACCTCATGGCTGCTAGAGCGGAAGTCCCTTATTTATGGTTTTTAAATGCAGTATAGCATTGACGCCGCTGAAGTAAAACTCTGAAAGACAGACTGATATATAGTCTGTAGAAGTGTATGATTCAACTTTTTCACAGTCTAATGTTAAAAAAGCAAACAAAAATTGCAATAAATCATCAACAACACCCAAATATTGTGATAGTATTGAATCAGGAGATAAGCGTCCCAGCCCGATCATGACGTAAACTTAGATCTGTACCTTTTGATGTTGGTTAGCTTCAGTTAACACTCTGGCACTCTTGCAGTGTGCAAAATGCTTCGTGCCCATAGAAAACTCTCACTGCCAAAACTGTGCTTTGTCTGACTGGGACATAAAGCAGTACAATAGCTTCATTAAATCATAATTACAAGGACAAGACTGATATCTGCTCTTTTTTTTTTCTGTCCGTCCAGGAGGGTCACCCAGGTCAGCTGTTGGTCCTGGGGGCCACAAACCGGCCCCACGCTCTCGATCCCGCCCTGCGCCGACCAGGACGCTTTGACAAGGAGCTGGAGGTGGGTGCTACCACGCACTGTAGATACTGTGGCTTCCAAACTAAATGGTTCAAAATAAACGCCCACAGGCGCCATTACGTTCATAAACATGATCGACACACCGTATTTCAGTTAGTTACTGCATTAGTTACTCATTGTTTGATGATCCACGATGGTTCAGATAGTCCAAGGGTTGTTTGAAGGATTCAACTTGAATCCTTTTTAATCATTTGATTCCCCTATTGTGAACTGGTGCATGAACTTCTTTCAGCTTCTGAAGGGGCATGCCAGAAAAGGTTTGGGAACCACTGGTGTTGTGAGAGTTTCCTGGTTAGGATATAAACTTATTTGGCTGTCTGTTGCATCATAAATGAAATCAAAACTCCAAACACACATTCCTGCCAAATAAACAGATCTTTACAAAGAAGCCAGAATCAGTGGGGAAGTAAAGTGATTCATCAAACAGAATAACCAAAACATTTTGTGGTTTCTGGACTGGTTCTGGAGATCTGAGATCAGGCGCTGCTGTGTGCCTGGTTTAGCACCAAAAATGACTGCAAATATAAACACAACACACATTTGTTTTTAGCTCCCATTTTTCAGAAGTTCAAGTAAAAAATGTAAGACTTCCTCTGTGCACACAAATATTGTTCAAATCTGTGTTGGTGAGCGGTTCTCCTTTGCCAAGATAATCCATCCACCTGACATGTGTGGCAGATAGAGACCGACAGTCATGAGCTACCCTCCACTGCCTCTGATTGGCTGATCCATATATTCTTACCCTAACCCTAACCAATCACTCCTCATGCCTAAACCTAACCAACCTAAACAATGAAGGCAATGACTTGTAGCCAATCAGAGGCACATCTGTACAATAATCTTGCTGTGTGTCATAACTGTCAGGTGGATGGATTTTCTTGTCAAAGGAGAAGTGCTCACTGACACAGATTTTTAGCACATATGTGAACAAACTTTGAGAGACATAACTGGAAAAAAATATTGATCAAGTGCTTAAAATGTCAACATTTAATTCATTTCTAAATGAATCTACTGTTCTGTTGATTTCATGATGGCAGGTGGGAGTTCCTGGGGCTGCCGAGCGTGCAGATATTTTGCAGAAGCAGCTGAGTTTCGTACCGTGCAGCGCCACCACGGAGGAGCTGACGCAGCTGGCCGACGCCGCTCACGGATACGTAGGAGCTGATCTCGCAGCTGTTTGCAAAGAGGCAGGCAAGTAAACGCTGTCCTGCTGTCATGCAGAAAGTCAAAATGCATTTTAATAAAATGATGGCATCCATATTGTTTTGGAGAGTGAGGGTAAGCACCATGTTCTCATGACAGTTTGTGACTGTGGTCACCAAAGTTTTTCACACATCTCCCTGCTCTTAGCTCTCTTTTCTGGGCTACATAATGTACAAAATAAGTCAAAAAGAAGTTAATTGCTTTATTATATTAAAAAACCTGTTAATAAATTTCTTCAATACAACATGCAATTGCAACAATTAACGCAAATTTGGCCAATTCACCATGAATTCTACAATTTTATCTAATCACAGCAACTTTTCCTATCAGCCAATCGTCATAGATTCCTGCAAAATCCACCAATCATAGCAGTCCTCCGTGGCTTGAACCTTTTATCCTTTTATTTCCTTGTTTTTAGTATTTTTATTTTGTCACAGGTACTGAAAAGAACACAAGGTTGTCATTGTTTTTGACATTAATTAACACTCTGCGCACTTTTATATTTTATCATTTTGCACTTACTGTTTTGACAGAGTTTGAGCTCCAAGAAGATTTTGCTTATTGATTGAATACACTTATTTTGCGAGGCAGCTGGATTTGTGAGATTGCGGGAGAATCCATCTTGCCAGGCTTTAAGGTATCCGTTTGTTTCCGCACCAGAGGTGGCACAAGCCAATCAGCGTCCTCGGAGGGACTACTGGCAGCTATGGGCGTGGTTTTAGGTGCGCAGACCACAAGACGCGTCCATGGAAACAACTCATTTAAAAGAAAAAAAATAGCGGTGGCTCTTGAAGATGTTAGCATAGATACTGTTATAGCATCACTTATATCAGACCTGGAGAGTATTTCTTCATTGAAATTAGAGCAAAGAAGGTACTGAAGGTTTTTATCTATGGAAATGATTTCGCTCTTCTTCTGAGCCATCCAATCAGCTGCCAAGTGTTGTTTGAAAGTGCCCGTCCTTTTCCAAACAGTTGGGTTTGTGACAAACTACCAGGTTAAGAATACCACCCCCCATCAGATGCAGATGACAGTGAGATGCATTCATTTACAAAGGAATCATATTTTGTTAGAATTTTTGTAATCTTTTTTGTAAGGTTATGTGGAACACTCAGAGCAAAGTGTGGTTTTATTCTGCCTAGAAACAAGTTGTCTTTGATTTTTAATGAACTCTACAAAAAAATGCAACTTTCTTTTGCAGTTCTCTCTTGCTACCACAACTTCATTGTAACAATCCCATAAAAAGCCTGCAAAATCCTGGAGGGATGCATTTGAATTTGAGTTGAATAGACTGTGACAAATATTGTAGCTGGCTGTCGTAAAAATGCTATTGTGACCGAGAACATCCACAGCTACTCAGACCAGTTGTGCTGCTCTTTATTTTGATTTCCTCTTTGCACTTCCCGAAACCAACATAATTTGGGAAACCAAAACAAAGTCGCACATGGCAGCTGGCCTGAAAATCCTCACCATCTTTTAGCAGTTTGGTTTGCCTCATGGGCTCAGGCATCCGACCAACAAACAAACAGCATATGAACAACAGTTTGTTATTGCGCTTTAGGTACTTTTGACCTCATCTCTGCTTGTAGCTCTGTGTCCAAACCACAATACTTAGTGACTTATTTCTGCCTAAATTAGTTTTTAACAATTTTTTAGATGTTTTCTTGGAATGTCTGACGTGCCTGTAGCTCCTTTGAACACAGAGGGTCAACCGTCCTTTGATATTTGCCAAAGAGGAAGTTGGGAGTTTCTGCGGTATTCAGATCCCAGTGAGAGAAACCACTGAAACCACCACTTGTTGTGAAATTCCTTTGCCCCCTCACCCCTGATGCCACAAACCATTCCACCTCACATCCCGAGGACAAGCACGTTATATACAGTATGCGTGTATGTGAATGTGCTTGATTGTTGGTGTGGGTGTGATTGTACGAGCACATGCACATTTGTTTTTCTGTGTGTGACCCCGTGTGCCTCCTGGGTGGTCCCGGCGCCTGGGGTACGTGGCGTATTGCATTTCCAGCTGAGGAGAGAGCCGGGGCTGCTGCGCGGAAGCGCTCCGGCGAAGAGCGTGATTTACTGTCCGCAGAGGACCAGACGTGACTGGCAGTGTTTTCTGAAAAACCTCCTCGTGCCCCGGAGGGAGACAACAACCTCCCCAACCTCGTTTGACTCTGTGCGCCCTCCATCCCCCCAAAAATCTCTAAACCCAAATCACTAGACAAACACAGGCCCCTCGCAAGTACGCCACGACTTCGCTCTGTCTTTATTTTGTTTGTTTGGCTCATTCAGTGTTGAAATAAAGTACAAATAAATCGCAAGCTGAGGCAAAATAGAAAACAAATACAGAAGAGTTATAAAGGCTTCAGAGTTGTGCATCCACATGTCATGCCATTAGAGGTTCCCTTGGTGTCAGTCTTTATACAAACAAAAGTAAGTCAAATCAACTTTATTACAAGGTTTCAAGAAAGTTGGGACAAGGTCTGCAAAAGACTGTGAAAGTTGTGGAAGGCTCAAAAACCCACCTGTTTGGAACACTGGACATTTAAACAGGTTCACTGGTGGCAGGTGACAGTATCATGATTGGGTATGAAAGAGGCTTTCTCAAATGCTCAGTCTCAGTTTATCTGAGATGGACTGACAGAGAGTGGAAAAGTGTGCTGTGGTCTGACAAGTTCACATTTCAGATTGTTTTTGGAAATCATGGACATTGTGTCCTCAGGGCTAAAGAGGAAAAGGACCATCCAGATTGTTACCAGCGCTAATTTCAAAAGACAGCAGCTGTGATGGTATGTAGGGGCGTTAGTGCCCATGGCATTATGGGTAACTTTCACATCTGTTAAGGCCCCATTAATAGCGAAAGGTACATACAGGTTTTGGAGCAACATATGCTGCCATCAAGACGACGTCTTTTAGAGAGACGTCCCTGCTTATTTCAGCAAGACAATACCAAGACACATTCTGCATGTGTTCCAACAGTGTGGCTTTGTAGTAAAAGAGTTAAGGTACTAGACTGACCTGCCTGCAGTCCAGACCTGTCTCCCATTGAAAATGTGTGGTGCATTATGAAGCACGAAACACAACAACAGAGACCCCGGACTGTTGAGCAGCTGAAGTGTTATATCAAGAAAGAATGACAAAGTATTTCATCGTCAAAACTGCAACTTTTAGTGTCCTCAGTTCTCGAACATTTATTGTTAAAAGAAAAGGTGATGTGTATGTGACTGCACACACGCTCCTGTCCACACTTTTTTACAACATGTTGCAGGCAGCAAATTCAGAATGAGTGTATAATTACAAAAACCAGTAACGTTTGTCAGTTTGAACATTAAATATCTTGTCTTTGTACTGTGTTCAATTGAATATAGGCCAAAAAGTAGCAAATCATTGCATTCTGTTTGTTTCTGTTTATCTCAGAGCATGTGTAGACTGTGCTCTTTATAAGATTATTATGATGCACTCTTTATAAGATTATATTTTACCATATATTCTATATCTAGCCTTTAGTGTTGCATCATATAAAACAAACAAAAAACTGGTCCAGATCACCTCAAGATATTGGAACAACAACAATTTAGAGTCTAAGCAGCAGTCTAAAAGAAAATCAATATTTTGAAATATTATGCTCCTAGCCGGCTTGAGAGGAGTCAAACACACTTTTGGGTAGCAAAGTTGCGCAGTTTCTGTTTCTGCTAACCACCACAAACTCTAGTCTCTAATATTAAACATTTAGTAATGCATACAACAAAGAGTGATGGTTACATCAGGTCAGCAAATACGATAAGTCATTTTATGTAAAAAAAAAAAATCCAGACATGGCTTCATGAACGATGTTACTGCGTTTTCTCCATCATCTAAGACTTTGCTCGGCCTGTGTCTGTCCTCGAGCTCATGTGAGCAGAGCAAAGGCAGACAGGCAAATTGCAGTCAATCCTAAAACTACAGAAGTGTCCACACATGCGGCAACTATGATCAAGTTGTGTGCAGTTGGGTTTTTAGAGCTATTTTGCCGAAAAACAACAATGATGTGAGCAATGAGAACAAACAACAAACAGTTGTGGGCTGTAAAACCAAACCCCCACCCCCAAAATGATACTGAAATGCTTTGAAGAACTACAGAATGATGTGATGATTATTAAACTAGAAGCAAGCCCTTTCATTTTCAATATACTGCATGGTCTACAGCAAAAATGAACAGTTGTAAATAGTGGTGTTACGACCCTGAGGTTTCGGCTAGGGGTGTAACAATAATTTAAAAGTAACCAGAGGGAAAAGGAAGAAAGATAAATCAACGTAAAGCAAATGTGCAAACAAAGGTTCTTTTATTAATAAATTAAGGTAAAGAAAACACTTAGACCAGTGTTTCTTAAACTTTTTAGACTCTGTACCACCTCAAAAATGTACCACCATCAGGACCAACATTAAAATACAGCAGTGTAAGTCGACCCTTTTTTCACTTTTTCCATGGTTCATCCTCCACTTTGTTTTCAGTATGGCTTTTTACATGGAAATATTCTCCCTGTGCTCTGCACCTCTCTTCCTAATAGTTCCAGTTTGGAGCCACAATTCATAGTTTTCACGTGATGTCACGTCTATATGGGAGCGTTCCCTTGGAGGGCAAAACAGGTGCTGACTTCCGCTGCCCACCAGCTCACTAACTGAGTGGTCTCTGTTGTTTCGGATAGTTTTTGTGCGATTGGATGCACTAATCAATGAAGAGACAAACCTGGGCTGTGTTTCTATACAATCCCATCCAACAAAGACAAGCGAGAAAGGAGGAGATTGTAGACTTGTGCCATTAAACGTGCCTCTGTCCCTGGGGAGGGCAAACAATATCAGCCGTCAGAATACATACATATTTGCAGCAAACGCTTAACCAAAGTTTTGATTCGATTTATGTCATGAGATATTATGTTCACCAAACAAAATGATACTGCCTTGTCGTTACTGCCCTACAACACTGACCACAATGACCCTGAAAGTAACTAAAACCCGTGGGTTAATGTTAGATAGCTAATGTTAGTTAATGACTAATCTGCTTTGCTTTGACAAACAGCAGCATTAAGGGGCCTTCACATGACAAGAAATTTGCTCTTTGCTCACCACCAGGTAGGGCGCAGAGGCGCCGAGCGGATGCGGAGGAGCTCAGGTATACGTCATCAACAAGTGCGAGATCCAAGCAGTGCGCCACGCGGAGGGTAGCGCTAGGTCGGGCGCTACCACTCTCTCCATAGAAAAATAATGGGACAGCCAGCGCAAAGTGTTTTTACCGCTGATCATGTGTAGGGGCCTTGACTGACCCATCAAGATGAAAAACACATATAACTGTCAGTACTTTTGTAGACTTTTGTCCAGATCGGCAGTGTAAGGAGAGAGATTCTCCACAAGATAGATGTAAACATCGCCGAAGTGGACCTCTGGCAGCGACTTTAGTGACTCAAATATTGTGGCGGGTGAATCGCAAGTGCCCAAAAATAGGGTTTGTTTTCATATCTTTGTTTTTCTTTAGTTGGGAGGTGATCCAAATATTTGTGGCTTGAAACAGAGAGAAATTTTAGCGGCTTGTGCTGCATCTCTACGGAGAGTCCAGCGTGAGCAGCCATGTTGTCCCATTGTTTTCGACCTCCAGGTCACTGTGCATGTCATATGACTGAAAACTATGAATTGCTGTGTTTGAGCCATTCATTTTCAGTCTCTATATTTTACCTCCGTTTACTGTCTACATGCATGGTTGTGAAATGTAGCTGGCTGATATTGGAACAAAAATACAGGACAGATAAAACTTATTTTAAATCACATTTCATTGATGTCTTTTCTATTTACATTTGAAATTTTGTTGCATTTTGATAGTATTATATAGTTTTAAGTTATTTATTTAATTTTTGCTATGTACCACTAGTGCTTGCGTATCACCAGTGGTACACTTGTACAGTCTGAGGATCTAGCCCGCGATTTCCACCAGGCACGGCTGCGTCATGTAACGGCTGTATCGTGGCAGCCAGAGTAATCTACAGCCATTCTAGACAATGCTTGTGATTCCGCCAGAAGCACTGTGACACTTCCCAGAAACAGCTCTCTGCTTCAGATATGCGCCAAGTCTATTCTTGATGGATGCCGCATCAGTTAGCACAGAACAGATTGAACAGGCAGGACATCAGACACAGAAAAGGCAGGGAGAATCTGGTTAATTTGCAAAATAAAACACCCCGTGCAGACTTTCGATCAGAAAGACAGATAGAAAAGAAACTATTTAACCACGTAGCCTGCTTATCCATGGTGGAAGCACAAAGAGCACGGAAAGAGGACCTCATCAACAAAATCTGAGCAAGTCAACATAATCAGGTGGGAAAAACGCTCTGCTGCTGAAACGCTTCTGAAACTGCTGTTGGGGCTTGTAGCCGTGCAGAGGACGGATCAGAACTCTGAAGCAGACATGCTGTGCTTGGTGGAATCAACTGGTAGAAATTAGACAACAAATCAACATTAATTTTAAATACTAAGATAACACACACAACACCCTCCCTCCGAAAAGGGGGACGAAGGTGGCCAAACCTGGCCCACGCTAGCATGGCACCAGCCATTAGCCAGGATTGTACTAGCCACACACTTGGCACTACAGTAGCCACATGAAGGACTATACTAGCACCACACCACCCACAATGTAGTACACTGTGTTACTGACTGCCTATGTGTGTGTGTGTGTGTTTGTGTGAGATTGTCTTATGGGAAAATATCCACCCTCACCAAGGCCCGGTAACACCACACATTGCCTGGACCCACAGTAACAGCCACACAACATACACACAGATGTACCCAGAAGTTGATATCTGTTTTTTCCTTCGTTGCTTTCATTGAAAGGAACAAAAGCTGAAGAGGCAGAAAAACACATCAAGAAGGAACTGCAGTTGTTTCCTTCTGCTGCTCAGGTAACAATGAGCTGCTGGGGGAGCGTACGCTCCGACGCACCGCTTCCTGCAAAATAAAAATGGTGGGGGACAATATTGCGACTGCTGCAACACGCCAGGGTCACGCACACGATCCCCACCTTGCACAGCTGCAGAGAAGCATGCACACATACACACACTTCGATTTTAGACAAGCACACACACCAGAAGCACGTTGTGATGGGGGTTTCACATCCTGTTTTAGCACAATACCAACCTGTTTATAGATCAGAGAGTATTTAAATCAATTCCTCATCTCTGGAGAAAGGCAGAGGGAAGGATGACAAGGCCAAGTGGCTGTTTAATGTGTGTGCGTTTTTTTTTTTTTTTTTTCTTTGTGACTATGTTTGTGTGTGCATAAGAATGGATGGAAATCTTGATGTCATTAGGGAAGTTTTTGTTTGTCCAGTCTGAATTACACCGAGCCCCAGAAACAACTTCTTGACGACAGATGTGTTATATAATCAGAGCCTGATTACAGTTGATCACGGATCAGCCAGTTTCAAATGTAACGTGATGCAAGAGCACGCTCATAGCAGATTTATTAAAGTCTGTTATATCAGATCCCTTTTAAGCCTCCACTGAGCACACAAATTATCATGAAAATCTGTGCTTTACATCATGTGCACTGACCGAGGGGATCCAGGTTGAACACTGTGATCCCTTAATGAAAGGTAGGATTTTTAAACCTGGAGAGAGAAAAAAACAGGAAATTGTCTCAGTATTAAAGGAGAAATCTGGAATATATTTACTGTAATTTATCATAATATGACCCTGATACTTCATCAGAAATTAAGGGAACTTGCTTAGCTGAAATTCTTGCCTCTCTGCCCCCCTTGAAAATTCTATTTGGGGCTGGAATAACTGTTTTTATTTGCCCATTTCATGTTAATTATAGGTGAAATCAATGCAGAATGTTTGCAGAATGATTAAGTTTCTCTTTATGAGTTGCAAGAAAACATTAATAATTATTTAGAAGGTATAGATGTTTAAAATGATTAAATTGAACAATGTTAATGGAACTGAAACTCATATAGATAGCTTGTGTATTAAACAAGGATTCAACCTATTTTATATACAGTCTATTCCACAGACTCGATATTGTGACTGCTGTACTTATTTCTGGATGCACTTTTGACCCTTCACTAAGCCCCGCCTCCAAACAGTAACTGTCCAATCATAGCTTCGCAGCCATAGCTAGAGCTGTCAAGCTTTACATTTCTCTCCATGTTGACAGTGTGCAGGAGGCTCTTTGTAGGAGGTGATGCCATTTTTTTTAATCATCTCTCAAAAATGTGAAACACAAGAGCACATGTGTGGTGAATGGATTAAACTGTCTTCATCTGCTCTAACATAAGCTGGCTAACTAACATTAGCTCACTGGCTGCAGTCACTTTACTTCCAGACAAACTTGTTAGATCCCACTGCATCTGTATTTGTTCTATGGGGGTTTGAGGAGGAGGATGTTGGCTGATGCAGAATCAAAGTGGGTCAGTGACGATGCATCTCACTCTGGCTCGCTGTCTCAGGTCTAAGCCAGGTTAGTTTAGCTCTTATCCTGGTTTTCTTCTGTGGTTGCAGTCCAGCTAGTCCAGCAGGGTGACCCGTGTCAAGGTCTGCTGCACTGATCAAGTCCCTGTGCTTCCTTTTTCCACATTAATGAGTGTATTTGCTGAGATGTAAGATAGGTTTAGCCTGCCTAGCTGTTAGCATTAATGTCACATCATGCATGCAGCTGTCAGGTAACTTTATATGAACACATGGGTTCTTGTTTTTGTTTCTTCTCAGCCAAATCAAGGAGTTAGCATTAGCTCACATCAGCCAGCTACACTTCTGAAATCTGCTGGTGAGTCATTTTAGCAAAAAATTCACCATCGTCAGTTAGAAATGAGAATCTGCTTTTATTTATGTCTCTAAGGAAATTACTTCCAATTTTAATGTTAAATCTGCCACCATTATCACTGTAAATTGCATAAATGCAGTGCTAGAATGGAAAAGTTGGTAGGTATAGCAACAGTAACTAAGGAGGGCGGGGCTTAGCGGAGGGTCAGTTGTGACATATTGTTCTTTAAGAGGACTCTGCTGTATTTACATGATATTGCAAAATACTTTGTTTGTTTGTCATAAAACTAATTAAAATAAAACTAAAATTACAAATTTATAATAAAGAAATACAAATCAAGGTCAGAGGAGGTTCTCCATTGATTGAATATTATCTATTTCTTCCCTAAAAGACACATAGATGGATAACAAATGAAAGGGAAATCAACATGAAGTGTCTTAGCAAGATATAAGTCTAAACACAAGCCTCCAGAAAAGTGTCAGTTCTTGGCATTAGCTAAAGAAGTGCAAATTTTAATCTAATTTTCAGAAAATCGTCAAAATTTAATATGTATTTATGCCCATTCCCATCCCTTATACTGTTACGGAAAAGGTATGATTTGGTTTGCTGAGATAAGCAATAGATGTTGTCAGTTCAATTGACTTACCTGGTTAAATAAAGGAAAAATATAAAAAATAATACAATCATACTCATGCTCCAGTCAGATGAAGCCACCCACAAGATGGCATAGTTAGACTAGCGCCAGTCAAACCTCAAATGGTGGGGAAAAAAGAAGAAATCATGATGAAAATGTGACATGAGGAACATTACAGTCTCCTCCGCATGGATCTGATTTTTTTAATCTTTTCAGTGGAGTGGAAGCTTAAGTGGACATTTAAGTCACATGCTTCCTGAAGGTCATATCTATTCGCTGAATCTGAATCCATTCGCATTTCACTTTGTTGCATTTTGTATTTATCAGTGCACCAACATACTCACATCACACAGGTGTAAAAACTTTTTGAAGCCAAAAATCTGTCATAGGTGTTCAACTTGGTTGAGAGTGAACCACTCAGTGGCTTTTCTCGCCCAATATGGATCGCCTGTAGTTGTGTTTAGTTAGTTTGGATAAAATTATGCTTATGATTCAAAATGTTCCAGTTTATGAATCCTTGCTTCTTTCTTGTGAAATGCTACAGTTTTTCACTATAAAAGGAATAACTAAAACACTAATACATTTTGATTTTTCCTCCCCTTATGTCCCATGGTAATCTCATGACTCACCAGGTAAGACAAGCTTATTTATTATTTTATTTATTTATTTATTTATTTATGCATAACACAATTCAGACACAAGGCAAAGTGTGTCTTAGTGGAGCTTAGTAATATATTAAAATAAAATATTAAGAGAACATTAAATTGGCTAAAACAAGACAATAAATAGTTAAAACATTACAGAAATTGCTGTATGTATGTGTGTCTGTGTATGTGCATGCGCGTTTGTATGGGTGAGAGTGTATGTCAGTAAAAGTCCCCTTATAGACACAAAGAACAGCTTTTGTGTGTGTGTATATATGAGAAGGTGTGTAAGTAAGCGGGGCAGAAGAACAATATGGCTGACTTTAAAAATGTCAGTAGGCAGCCATGGATATTAGACTTAGAGCGAGACATTCAGTTAAGCCAATCACAATCAGCCTTGTCAATTTCTGCCCAGCAACTGTGAGTGGACATGTATCCACTGTGTAGGCAAGATGGGCATTTCATGAATGAATGAATGAATGAATGAATTTAACAGTAACCAGCTCAAACTTTGAATTTATTAACAGTTAAAAAAAGACAGCAGTCCAAAATGTCCAAGTTGGACACAGAAAGACATACACAGACAGACAGGCAGTGTTTTTAAACTGATATAACTTCACACTTTGAGCTGCTTCAGGTGTAATTCTCTCTGTATGAGGTTTTAGCTGCCAAAAAACAGCTTTGGGTCAATCCACTAATCCGAGGACAGGACCAGCCTCAGGTTGGTGAAACTAACCAATTGCCTGTATGTAAGAGCACAGTGAAATCTGAATACTGAGATGACCTAACTGCTGTTGGTTTATTCAGCCAATCACCTGAGTGCTACAGCACATTCAATTTCAAATGCTCCAAAAGAGGCAAAAATAGAGACAGCGTACCTCTCAAACTCCAGCTGTTTAATGAAACACCATAATTGCTACAGCTAAAAACTGCATACGGTGAGCGAGACGACGGAATGCCACATGCAATAGTGCAAATTTTATTTCTGTTTCTGTATTCCACGATGGAAAAAACTGGCATCATCTGCTTTCTTCCAGAAATTTTGGCTGTCACTTAACATGGGAGTGAATGGTGCAGTTGGTTGTACTTGTTGTCCCTTTAGACCTCGGCCAGCCAAAACCATTTGACCAGCATGACTTTTCCTGCAATCTGATGTACTATTTGTGTATGTAGAGTGAACACTGTGGCCATGGCCACAAGTTTAAGAGAAAATTTCGACATGATTTTACAGCTCCTCTCCACTCTAGCGCTAATGACTGCACATAATACACACCCATTATAAAGTCTTAAACAGACTGAGAGGCTGTTTGAACTTGGTGTACTTGGTATTGACAGACTTACGGACTTGGCAGTTCGATTTGGGAGTACAGTCTCTCGAGGATTGGAGGACACAGGACGGTCATTCTGCTATTGGGACAGTAGCGTACTTGATGATGTCACCATCTCAGCTCGTCTTGGTTCACCCACTTCCAGTTATTTTTTACCATTAATGTATATTTGAAATAAAATTAAATATGATATAAAACACAACCCTGTATCTTTTGGTTTAAATGTGCAGAAAACAAATTCTATCTTGTTTTACTCCTACAGAGATATCAGAGCCAGCGGCCAGTTTCAAAAGGTCATGCCGGGATAAGGCTGTTTTTAGCGGGGTAACATGAATGCTAACAGCCCGGTCATCATTCTAGCTGGCGAGGTATGTGGCCATCCTGTTAGCAGGACGACACATCTCTGAAAACTATGGAGCAAATTTTAAACTACGCTCTATCGTGATGAATCGACCACAGATTTTAAGTTTTAATGTCTACATTCTCACATAAAATAATCTTAAAATTACATTCTGTGATACTAAAACAGTTGTATTTCGACACTTGTAACTTAAAGTTGTGGGTCTTCTCCTCTGCCATTGTTGCTATGAAATGCATTCTGGGATATGTGGCTGCCCCAAGTCCACACAAGTCACCACCCGATGCATCCTCGATAAAACAGGCGGGGCAAGAACAAATCCGGGTAATTTGACTGTTCTTGGCGAGATGCGGACTTCTGAATTGGAACAGTACTTGGACTGAGACTGATGATGTTTCTCAAGTACACAAGAACACAAGTACTGAGAAGAACACATATTGAGAAAGGGCTAGAATCTCCCAAAAGGAAATCTGTGATTTCGTTAAAACCATTGTAGTTATGACAATGCTGTTTACTGTGAATAAAGGCCACAGTCTGGTGAACTGCGGGACTAGTTACGCACTGAAAATCCAGCAGAAAAGAAAAAAATCCGGTGGAAGAAAAATAATAATAAGAATAAGTATGTGGGATTATGCCTGTGTGCACTGCACATCAGGCACACTGAATTACTTTAAAAATAAGTTACATATCTATCTACCGGAAAGCTTCAGGAAACAATCAAGTTTTAAGCCCCAGTTTAAATGAGCTGACAGTTTCGGCAGACTTGAAATATTCAGACAGTCGGTTCCACAGATGGGGAGCCGAGAAACTAAACGTTGCGTCACCTTGCTTGGTTTTGATCCTGGGGTCTGTGTTGTTCTTGTGACCCCTCATTGGAGTTCTGACTCTCTACCAGGTAGGGAACCACTAATTTATAGCAGTGGCTTCCAAATATTTGACAAGATTTGTGCAAAATAAAAGAAAAAAAAGATAGATCAATTATTTCATTACACTGGATCTGGACCCACAGGTGGGTCAGAGGAGATTTTATTTAGGTCACCAAATAAATAAAATATTATGAAAGAGATTCAGCAAATTTTAAGATTTAAATTGTGTGCATAGTTTTACTGATGAGAAGAAAAAAAAAGAGAGCCTGTGAATTCTGCTGAAATGCACTTATTTTGTCTCACTTGTGAAATAAAATGCATCAAGTCAATATAAGGTAATGCAGAAATAGCAGTAAAAATAGTCAGGAATGTTTATTCAAGGACAAATTAACTCTACTCAATATTTATTGTTAGGTCCTGAATTAAGTCATAATGGTTTATCATTTTTAAAGTGGGTCTCTGGGGAAAAAAAAGTTTGAGAAACACTTTAGATAACCACAGAATTTAAGTTAATAAGTTAGTAATGTTTGATGGAGATAAAGTTGCAATAGAAAATACTTTTTGCTGCAGAACAATAAAAAAAAGTTAAGTACAGAGTGAATTAGAGTACAATCACACCAAAACTCAACACTTAAAAATGTATAATTACATTCCATCAGTGCTCATTGCTGCAGGAGGAAAGGTCAGACCCTCTGAAGCTGAACTGTAGTAACCCTAAATGAGGACATCTAGTGGTCAGATATATTATTGCTAATGAGATAAATATCCAAACTCAAGCTGCAAGTAGTGAATGTAATGTCAGCGTGGAGGGCAGGTAGACTGACCTCCACAGTGAAATGGATAAAATCCACTAATGGCCTCTTCAGCTGTGCTCCAGAGAGATCCAGTGTGTAAATATTATTCTTTCTTTTTTTTTTTTTAATCTTTTTAACTTTTGAATTAATAACTCCATCAGGATTTTACAAGTCAGACTCCTTGTAACAATGAAACCGCACATCTCTGTAAATCTGCTTCCAGTTGTTGATGCTGACCTTCTTCAGGCTCACTCCTCCACCTCCTCTGAACTTCTTCTGTCTCAGTTAGTGTGTCTGAAGTGGACATGGCTTTCATCATGGTTTCTTGCAGGTTGACAGATTTACGTACACATTAAGATGATGTGCTGCGCTGTGTTAGTCACAGCAGAAAAATGTACAGCCTCCACGCCAGTAACTCTATTTATAAACATTTTTCCTGACAGCGTTTCTGCTGTATCTGATGTAGCTCCTCGTCACGTCATTCTGAGCGGGCTGTATGTCAGACGTGTGTCAGCACGCACACTGTTACTGGATAGGCTGATACAGATAAAGCTGTTGTAGAAGTCCCGTGTTTTATTGCTTGTTAGCTGCAGATCTGCTGCACCGCTGTCTGACTCACATAACTGAAATCTGTTGCCTCTCAGCTATTAGAAGATTCAAAGAAAGAGTGATGTTTGGTAGATTACAAACAAATATTACTAAAGTCTTACTACACATAATATCAAGTGAATATTATACTTTATGTGCTTTATAGTTTTTTTGTTGCAGTTTTCCTTATCCAGTAATACAGAAAGTGATGTAAGGATGAGACACATTAGTGATAGAGGGCTGTATAATTAACTGACTGAAAGTGTGTCCTTTATATCTTCATTGAAATAAAAACAACTTGTCTGTACAAGAAATCAGACTGTCTACAATCCATAGCGCAGTAATAAAGCCGTTTAATAAGAAAGAAGCTGAGAAAAATAACTAATCAACTTATTAGGCAACTTCAAAAAGAGAAAAGTAGTTACAGAAACACTAGAGTTGTGTGCAAAGGCCTCCACACATGATCAGCAGTGAAACCGCGCTGTGTTGGCTGGTGTTGTTTTCCTATAGAAAGAATGATGGCGCTCAAATTATTTGACCCCTTTCAAAGCACAACCAATGAGATAACAACTCTGCCCTTCTAATGAAAAGGCAGTAACTTTGTTTTAGTCAAAAATGAGTTATAATCATTTCTGTAACATTAAAGACATGCTTTGTCATGCAGACAAATATCTTCTCTAAAATGTACCTGCAAAAAGCCGTAGAGAAACCACAGCAAACCACCATAACTTCACTTACTGTATTCTAACATGTAAAATATCTGCAAGAAAATTAGGAAATATGTCATCTATGTGCATTACACTACTATATAGAACAACAGTATAGAAAAATATTAAAATAAGCACAGACTCTCAGACTCACTACTACAACAACTCTGATCCCAGCTGTGAAAATACAGTAAAATGAAGCAATCAGTGTCAAATTTGATCAGAAAAGGTATAAAATATAAATGTAATATAAAATGTAGCAGCTTCAGATGCTCAGAAACATCCCGAAACCATTGAAATAATTTGATCTTAAAAGTTACTTGGCTCACAAGCGCACTGTTACATAATAATAAATGTTGTAAATAAATAATGATAATGACAGTAATGTAAAGAATAACAGTAAACAGTGTAACTTCATTTGACATCATTATCAGACTGAGGATTTGATCATATTTGTCATTATTCTGCTCAGATAAAATGGAAGTTACTGCCTTTTGCTTTGGTATGACCCATTTATTTTTTGGTGAGCTCTGCAGAGGCAGAATACATGAACTTCCAAATAAGGTCAAAGGTCAAATCAGAGGTCAGGATTAATATGTAGAAAAAACAACCTGATATAAAGCTGTAAAACTGACACATATCCAATTATCTGCCTGCAACTATTTTGGCTCGACGACAAAAAAACGTTAAAGTCACTTTCCTCAGTTCTCCACCATAGATGTATGGAGGAGACAGGAGCAGAGGAGGGAGAGAGTGATGGTTGAGTGTTGAAGGAAACTCTAGACCTGCAAAAGATCTTGCAGGGCTGGTCGTTTTAACATTTGTACGTGCACAATTAAGAAACAAATCTCGCAAGAGTTTTGCAGAAGCATTTCCTTCTAGACACGACCAAGGGTGATGGAAGAAAAGTGTTCAGGATTCCCCAAACTCTGTAACACAACATTAAAAACACACCATGATCTTTATAGTAAATGTAATTCATGGTGAAATCAGCAGTTTCAGGCCACCAGATTTGTGAATCATGAAGTTCATGAACTTAGTTAAATCCAGTGCTACTGTTGGCTTAGCCATTTGTATACCAGTGAGACATGTACAGTGCTGTGCTTTGTCTCACATGATGAGCACGGGACAAATGTCTTATCATGTGAGTAAAAGCCAAGTAAAACACACTTAGACACAGAAAACACCAAAGAGAAATGAACATAAAAGTGGCAACAAGAAGTTAAAAGCAATAAAAGCCACAGTAAAAATTTAAACAAATAAAAATGCCAATAATAAATAAAAGCGGTTAAAACACAGGGCACATTAAACTGCTAAAACAGGAATGCCTAGAAGTAAAATATGATACTGTTAAAGGTTTAAATTGATTTATGGATAAAAATGTAGAAAGCTCTAAATTGTTCTGCATGTTGTTCCACAAAATGAAAAACTGGATTTTCCAAGTCGAGTAAAACCAACTGACACCTGCAGTGTGATCTGATCAATAGACTGAGTTTGGTGAGAGCCCACAACATTTTAGATCATAACTTGCTACTTTTACTTTATTTTATGAAAAAGGGAAGTCAGAAGCACTTTAATTTAAAAGGAAAAAGAAATTTCCTGCATGCAAAAAAAGCTGTACACATCAGATTTATTATTTAATTTAGGAGATCTTTTTAGTCTTTTTTAGTCTTCATTATTCTTTGTTTTTTACGGGCAATTATGTTGCGATAAATATCATATTGTGGACTTTTTAATCATGGTATTATCGCCCTAATCTGTGAGCAGTGGTTATAAATAGATGGTGCTTCCTATTAGGGGTGGTGAGCCAAGAAGATTTGTAGATTTGGATAAATTTAGAATATTTTAGAAAGACAATCTACAGCTGACTGTTGAAGAACCTGTGAATCTATTGTGTATACTGTGTATGTTCAGAAGTATAGAAGAAGAAAAAATGCACACATTAGTTGATGTGCTGATCTAACAACAAAGAGACAGCCAACAGAAAGTGTTGTGTTTATTTTTTTTGCAGGATCCCTAAAGAGATTTAACCACACAGGCACTGATTTCTTCTGATCTCGTTTTCCCCAAACGTTACGTTGACCCTGTTCCCAGCTCAGCCCAGATTACACAAAACAGCTCTTCATAATGAATCCCTCTAGGTGTTTTGTGTGGTATTGGAAGCTATCATGTGGTCTCGTGGAGCCTCACAGACTCTGGGCGTCTCTGTGTCGTCCTGTTTGGTGTTCAACTGATCCCGGTGCTCGCAGATGACTCATTTCCACAGTCTAAACAGTGCAAATTGTGTGTGTGAGGGCGCACGTTTGTTTCGAGCGTGCATGCGTGTGCGTGTTGTTTGGTTTGTGCCACATCCGGACACACTGTTTACAAGCCTCTCTAAACAGGGGAAGCCCACTGGAACAGAAAGGGCCAGTAAAATTGATTATGCGGAATAATAAACACACAACTCTGCACTTTGTCAGCTGAAACCTTCTCGGTTAGCCTCGTATTTGACGGCAAAGATCAGGCTCAATATTTAACATCCACTTCTCCGACTCAGACTAAACGGCCTAAATGATTTGCTTGGTAATGGTGCAAAGTGATTTGGCTAACACACTTGAGTCCTCCAAACCTAAATACTTAAAGCACGGTGTAGAAACGAGGAAGAAATACGGCGTCAAAAATGAGCTGAGTTTTGTGTGTTTGACATAAATTCTGCAGTAGAAGACTAAATGGGCCAAACACTGCTAAACGCTCGCTGATGTTTACAGCGGCAGCCTTGCCTTATAAAGCGCTTTTCCCAACTCGTCTGTCCTTTTAAAGACACTTCAGGAATTTCAGGACAGGTCACATAAATATCAGTCGGATCAGCATGTGAAGTTTATTTGAGGCCTCTGTTTATAAAATCCGGAAATGTGCTGCTTGTACTCCTTAACCCCGGCACTTACCTTCACCCAATGACAGCTGTGTGTGTGTGTGTGTGTTCTTGAGCCTGTACTGTATGTGTGTGTGTGTGTGTGTATGCCTGCACACGTTTTCCACATGTTTGGAGTGTGTGAGCACGTGTATTTGTCTTTGTCATCTCTGTGTTTGTGTGTACGTGTGTGCGTGCGCTTTAAGAGCACATATTATTGCGGTGTTTCAGCTCCGGGAACAGATGTTGGGTATTGTAAATACAGGTGCAAAGAGTGTTCCGGAAGCCCCGGCGAGTAATGAAAACGTTCCTGCAGTTTTGCGATGGTGTAATGCCCAAACTATTTCACAATTCATCTGAGGACAGCGTCGCCGGAGAGCTGCGGCTTCAGCTCGTGGGTGTTCGGTGCAGCGCCGCACAATGCATCGTAACAGCGCACACGGTGCCGATTCCTCCCTGTTGAAATGTGGAATGTACCGTTGAAGTGCAGATGGACTTCTTTTGACACACCTTCCTGCACTCTGTGGGTGATGATTCGCTGTCTCTGACAATGGAGCTCTGTGAGGTTTCTTCCTTTTGAAGTCTTCTACTGGAGCTTAACCTCCGGACGCTTCCTACCTCTTTTTTTTTTTTTTTTTCTTTTTCTTCCACCCTGGAAGTTGGGTGCAAGTCTCAGACGTTGCAGCTCCATGAATGAAACACATTTCTATCCAGTTTCCACACATGATCCAGCTGCACAGTGCACATGCAGTGTCCAATTGTAATATTTGCCTACCAAGAAAAGAGGAGCTATACTGTGAATTATATCCTGACTGATACTTTTTTCATATATAAAAAAAAAAGAAAATTTGTGTTAATATCAGTGCTGCACATCATATTGTGATTATTTTGACTGAAATTGCTGGATTAGTTGGAATGATCATTTTATCATCATAGGTTTCATTTTCACTGAAAAAAAAATCATAATAAAAAATTAAAATCATAATAATGTGACATTTGTTGGCGTCTTTATCAACAAACATGTTTTCTTACATCTGAAAAATAAGATTTGTAGGCCAGGGCATCTCTGTAGTTCTACAGTACTTCATTATGACACTGTTTTGTCAAACGTTAACTTTATCAAAAAATGGCAGGGTTCTACAATTTGGATATTGCACTTGACCATATTGCAGTTTTGATAATACTGCAATTAATTCTGCAGCCCTAATTAATATGCTTCAGCCTCACTGTATTTTATGTGATCATGCCAGTAAAGCCAATAGAATAGAATACTGGATTGTTTTTAGGCTGATATCAGCATTCAAAAGTTTTAAAAGTTTGACTTTCATTTATAGGCCATTTTTTCCAATGTATAACATAATTAGCAAATATATTTAATAATGATCCCATAAATATGTTGTCTTGAATGGTGCACTGTAAAAAAAGAAAGCTGAGACAGCTCAAAATTTCAAGGCAACTTGCTGTTTTGAACCCAAGTCAGTTTTGAAATTTAGTTTCACAAGTTTTGCCGACCTATAATCTTTGGTTGAGATAATTAAGTTTTCTTTTTTAGATAAACTTGAATCTTTGAGTCTTAGAAATTAAAAAAATGTATGCATAAATATAAAAAAATATATAAATAATATGTATAAATGTATTTAAATAATTTGCCACAGTAAGTAAGTAAGCTGTGAAATTAATTTGTCTTTATTTGAGCGCCTGAAAATGAATTAGTTTTAATTGGAATTATTAACTGTTAAACTTTGGAGTTTACTCAGTAATTTTTGAAACAGAATTTTAAAAGTTTATCTAAAGAAGAGAAGTCAATTCTCAACAAAAGATTAGTAAAAGTTGGTACAACTTTTTTCAAAACTTGAAGAGTTTGGACTCAAAAATCTGCAGTTTTCTTATCCTGACAAACATGCTAATAACAAAATATCTGTGATATGCTAACATCTGCTGATAAACGTCAGGCAGTTTTATTGTTCAGACTCCACTGTGTTGTGGCTGTAAAACACCTCATTCTGCATTCTGGTGAATATTTATGCATCATTGTTTTTGTCTTTTCTGCATAAATTTCTGGTGGAAATGTCTGTTATTATGTAAAAAAAAAAGACAGTTTTTAGAAAAATGTGCCAATATTGGACGTACTTTTCCTTCCTGTCTCCTCCATGGTTATCAACCCTACATAGTTGCTTGTTCTTTTTTGTTATGGCAGATTCCACCCATTGGTTTTCAGGTTGTGTACTGCCACCACCTCTGAGTTGTGTTCTAGTGGTTCGTCAAAATAATAGTACTTCAGTGTCTTTATTGAGGGGGGCAAATGTACGTGTTCTAAATATTGAGAGGGATGTGTCCCCTGCACCTATGCTTCTGTCAAACCCCTGTGTGAACAAAATACTGAAGTTTAAATGTTGTTTCTCCACAAACAGCTGCTCTGCCATGGTGTGGCTGAGAAATGTTGCTGAAGTGGAGGCAAACAATGCTTCTGTACCCCAGCATAGCTGCTCTTGCATCTTTTGTGGGTTCATGCAGACATAAGATTAACTGAAACTGCTGTCTGCTGCACCTTCTTTTGTTCCCCAGTTTTGTTTTTGAAGAAATGCAAAGTTGTGTTGTCTGTTTCTAACAGTTGGAGTATGTGGACAAAATGCGTATGGTAGCTCAGTTGGGTTTAACAACAGATAATCAATCAAAAAAAACACTTGTATCAGCCTTTTTTCATCCATCCATCCATCCATCCATCCATCCATCCATCCATCCATCCATCCATCCATCCATCCAGCCAGCAGTGGGTCCCTTTTTCCATCCATTCATCTCTCTCTTTTTCATTAAGGCTGTCCATATATCTGTCCATTTATCTTTTGGTCCTTCATCCATCCATCCATCCATCCATCCATGGGTCTATTTTTCTATCCATTTATTTATCTATTTATTTTTCACTACTCTTTTCCATCCATCTATTCGGTCCTTCAATCACTCAATCAATCATCCATCCATCCATCCATCCATCCATCCATCCATCCATCCATCCATCCATCCATCCATCCAGTAATCCTTGCGTGCAGCTATGACAGTACTCTGTTGTGGAACACAATCACACAGCTCCCAGTCTTTACAGTTTAAGATTCTTCCAGTCCTGGTTGCTGATAGAAGTTGATTTACGGATCATTTTTGATGTCGCTGAAACTCAATCTTAAAGCTGGCTGCATCAGAGCCTGTAAGCATCTGAAGATTCATGTCTTGTCTTGAAGGAACTTGCGGTGTCATCACGAGCTGATCTCTGAGTATAATGTTTAGCATCCAGGGGTTTTGATTCTTTAGTAGGACGGGCCAATTTGGTGCGAGGGTCAGTGGAGGTGACCCCTGAAGAGAAGGCCTTGATTTGTGGGAAGGTCTGTTTTGGTCCCACATAATTAAAACCATCCCTGGTGAAAAACCACAAATAACCATTCTCCTCTCTTCTCTCTGGCCAGCTTCAACTCTGTGAAATGAGTTCTTCCGTTTCTTCCATACCTAGTTTGGGCCCTGGTGTGATGTTTTGCAAATGTGCATTCTTGTACATTTAGGGGGCCCCTTTTTCTCTCAATTTCCATTGGGTCTCTGGTGAATTCGAAGCATTCTGGAAAAGAGGAGTGCAAAAAAAAAAGAAGAAGAAGAAGAAAATGAGTCCACATAAGGTTCAGATTAAATTGTGTTGTGTTGCCTTTTTTTTTTTTTTTTTTTTTTTTCCTCCTCCCTTCCCATCGGATGTTTTCATAACTAAACCAAATGTGTGCTCGGAGTCAGCCAAGAGCAGTCAGGAGAGAGAGAATCCCTAAAGCAAAATGTTAAAGTCACATCGTTGAATCAAGTTTCCGTTGCCCTCTGGGCGTCCAGGCTGCACTCAGAGCTCTGTGGCTTATGAACCCTATTTCCCCTCTGGTTGGGCTGTTTCTCTACAAGGCTTTTCATTACTGCTGGCAAAATGCTAGACTCACTCTGCACAGTTTTAAATGATTCTTGCTGAAACATTTATTAACATTTGTCATTTTGCAGTCCCCGGGGCTTTTATGCAGCCATGCTACTGACCAGATCCTTTAAATTAGCTGCCAGTCTGCTTACTCTAATAAATGATCATGTAGCTTAATGTGCTGGATTGAGGATTGAAATCTGGAAATAAAACTTTTGCAGAGACGTCAAGTTTTAACTCAAATAAAGCATCATATCTCAGCCTTTAGAGGACTCATCAGTGCTAAACCTATTTCTGATTGACTTGCGTGGAGCAAGTGGTTGTAGATTTTCCCTTTTTTATTTCTTAGAAATTACTAATGAGGTGTTTCTTTTTTTATGATTTCCACTTTGACTTTTTAAAAAACAAAACTATGTAACTGAATTCATCTTAAAGGGATAGCTGAGATTATTTGAAGTGGGGTTGTATGAGGCCCACATCTATGATCGGTGTATTATCTACAGCAGATGCCGCTCAGCAAAGCCCGTGTTTGGAGAAGCAGCAGAGTTACCAGCACAGCAATATCAGTTTAAATGTATGCTATATTTAGAACATTTTCACCACTTTACTTTGCTGTCAGACACTTTTTTTTTCCAAAGGGAAAGGGCTGTCATAGAAGCCACATATCACTCTCACCGAACCAACCAAACTCCATAGATGAAACATGTAATTTTATCTTGCAGAACATGGGAGTCGCTTGCCTACCACTGCCTCAGTTTGTTCGTTTGTTTGCATTATTGTGTGACTTCGGGGTTTTAACGGGACAGTTCAGACTCACTAAAGTCGCACAATAACACAAACAAACGAACAGATCGAACCAGCGGTAGACCAGCAACTCTTGCGTTCTGTAGGGTAAAATGACTGATTTCGTCTATGGAGTTTGGTTGGTTTGGATACAACAATATTTGGCTTATATAATGGCGATTTTCCCATCAGACAAGGCTGTGACGCAGCAAAGTAAGTCAGTAAAAATGTTACAAATACAATGCACACTTACGATGATATTGTTTTTTATAGGTGTCTATAAGTGTCTAAAAATACCTTTTGTTGTTTATTTTATTTTGGTGGTTTTAGTAATTCTGTATATCTTCATCAGCTGTCCATAAAATATATTTTCGAACGTGATCAGAGTGCAGCTGTTTCTCAAGTTTTCTGTCTTGTTGAAGGCGGCTGAGGCCCTCCACCCTTCACAGGGCAGCCGAGCTGATGGTTTGGGGTTTAGTGCATATGGTGTTGTGGCTGGTGCTCCTCATCTCCCTCCTCACCCCAGCTTCCTTCCACATCCTGTCCTGTCTTGCCGTGTCCCTTCCACTCAGACCAGATGTTTTTGTGCAGTCTAAGCAGCGCCGGTCTGAAGCATTAACGCAGATGAAGAGCTGAGGCGGCAGCCAGGTGGAATGATGGGATGTTTAGACCTCTGGGGATCGAGAGTGAGGAGGAGGAGGAGGGTGGGTGGGTGGACGGCGATCGAGAGTGAAAGAGCGAGAGAAAGACATCATACACCAGGGAGCTGGGACTGGGGAACACATTGACCTCAGTTTGGCGTGCTCGCGGAAGACGAACCTGCTTGCATTAATTGTGTTTCTCCTACTCCTCTTCTTCTCCTCCTCTCTGTCTCTGTCTGTCCCTCGCATAGTCAGAAAGGTCCTGGAAAATAAACAGGATGCAGTCATGTCTGATCATAAATCCCCTCTCGTCTGCTCCCTGGCCCCCAGCCCTGGACCACGTCCGTTCCCCTCCAGCCCTCGCCACCCCAGCTCCCGCCCCAACCCCACCCCCACCCCACCACCCCCTTTTTAGCTCAGAAGATGAAGCCAAGAGTTTCTGTGTGTATGTGTGTGTGTCTGTGCACATGTGCATCAGGAACAGTTGTGTGTCTAATATACTGTTACCCTCCACTGGGGCTGGAAACGTGGTTGTGGGCTGGTTTTGTAACTACTAATCATTGTCCACATTTAGCGTGTAATTCAGTCAGAGAAGACCTGTACTCCCACCTGTAGGGGTTAAATCTGCACAGCTGGACACAAGCTGATGCACACATGCCGTTTTCTGCATTGTCGCAGTTCTAATTTCTTTGCCTTTCTCACACATTCTTCTCTGCCTATTTAGTAATGATTGCATGCATTATTGCAACCAGACCTACCTGCACACCCTGTGTTCTATAATGTGAATTGGAGGAAATTACAAACAGAAAAAGACCCAAAAGATTCCCTGTGCACTTGACTGATTCTCTTAGTGAAGATGCAGATGTTTGCAGACCTCTACCATGAACATATCAGGCTTTTACTCTGATTCTGTAAATCTCTTTTGGGGAATGCCACAAACTCACCTCACACATGAAATAAGCTGCAGAGAATAATCCTTAATCAGTCTTCGTTTCCCTTTCGGGCAGAGGTAACCACTCAAGTGGTTGATGAAACAGAAGTCCTATAACAGGAAGGTCATCGATTTAAATCTTTGTACTGACTGACTAAAGATTTATAGGAGTGAAAAGGAAACTCCTGCTGCAGTGCTTACAGTGCTTCCTTTGAGCAAGGCACTTGAGCACATCTGCTTGGTGTCAAACAATAGAAAACCGAGAGGTTTTTCCAGATAGATCTCCAGTGGGTGAACAGATGCTGAATGAAGTCAGAAAATCAGAGGAGCCGCTGGTTTACTTTAAGGAAATCTTCAATGTACCTCAGCATAGAATCACTCGAAGCTACTGAATATATTTTGTAGATTTTTATGAGAGATGGCCTTGATCCAATCTGATTTTGGGGATCAGAATTGACAGATTTTAATCATCAGATATCGAACTAAGACAGATCCATGTGCCAATCCAATTTCAAAGTTCTACATCATTATTGAGACTATGTAACACACAATGGGATGTAAATAAAAGTTCTCATGCCATATCAAAATTGCTGTTTACCACAAGGTACACATCCTGTAACCCATAGCAAAATATATCTGCAGTGAAGAAATGTACTCACCACCTCACTAATGGATGAGAAGGAAAAAGAAACCTTTGCATTTTGGAACATAAAATGGCACACTTAACAAACTTTTTGTTAGTTTTTGTTGGTGTTTGTAAGGCATTACTGCAGCCTGTAGCGCCCCACAGTGGTTGGAGGAAGCCATTACAACTTTGATTGAACATGAAGTTC
The DNA here is from genome assembly GCF_056507025.1 of Lutjanus erythropterus. Classification (NCBI taxonomy): domain Eukaryota; kingdom Metazoa; phylum Chordata; class Actinopteri; order Lutjaniformes; family Lutjanidae; genus Lutjanus; species Lutjanus erythropterus. The sequence continues at coordinate 38,820,867 of NC_139321.1, read as the reverse complement.
ATCAAGATCAACTGACTGAAGTTCAGTTTCAGGCTCAAATAACCTTACACATAATAAAAAGAACTCCAATATTGTTATAGTATCAATGTCAACAGATATGTTAATTCATGCATCTAAATCGGATCAGAACAGATAAAAAGTGGATCAGTGAAGTGGTCTAATGAGTCAGCACCGGGCCCTAATGCAGGGTTATCAAACTGGGCCCTGCCCATCACAATCAGACGTAATATGACATAATGTCAGTAGTGAATGAAAGACGTGAAAGCATGTAGTTTTAAAATGACCAGCAACAGCAAAATGCACCGCAGTGATATAGAGAAGGAATCATAGTAGCAATGCCAAGACAATGATAAACAAAATGTGGTGTTGGAGCATTATAACAGATTCAAGCATCATCGCTGTCAGAGCAGCTTCTCACATACATAAACAATCTGGTGACAGTGTACCTTTACATTGATAACATTCTTCATGTCTACATGTCGGCATTAGCAAATAAACAAAGATCATAAATGTGCTGGTTGGTTATTTATAAAATAAAATAATAAATAAGTTGTACTCACATCATAGGTGCACTCCCCTTAATACATCCATGGAACCAGCTTGTGTTTGCTCGTTTTTCTTAAACTTTCTGAAAGAAAACTATTTTTGGAAGCAGCCCCTGGATCAGAACATCATGTAGCACACAACGGGAGTTTGTCAGTGTCAAACATGTTTGAAATACTCTGTATGGTTTAGCTGTGGGTGGTGAGGAGGAGAATCTATAATGCTGACTGTTTTTGCATTGATATCAGTGCAAACCCTCAACATGAACTGACTGTAATGGCGGTGCACAAGGGGGATAGAAACGAACGATGGCATGACTTCAGTCTGCCTTCATGATGCGCTGGGATTTTATAACATAACTGTGTACACTTTTACTTCCTCTGACTGGAAAACTGACGACAAAGAAAGGCATTAAACCTTGAAGTAAAGAAAGAGATTTCTGTAGGCTGATACTGATTATTAGTCTGTATGAAAAATAAATTTTACACGTTGACTCACCTGGACCTGGACTAGGACTAGGGAGATGGAACGGTTAAGTCCAAGGCAACAGATGTGGACATTAGCATTCATACATACAGCTCCTCCATGCAATGTTCAGATAAGTGCAAAGTTGCAGTGCATGTGTGAAAGGGGCTATACTGACTCAAAAATCTGGGACATTATGAAAGGGATCAGGCATCTGCTCGCTCCAGTACGCTACAGAGACGCCAATGACCCCCAGCCAAAGTTGAGAAAAGCTCAACAAGCAAAAGTTCTTGAACTTTCCAGAGTTGAAAATTCCACCTTGTTCTATATAATAAACTGCTGCACAATATTTTGCAGCCACTGGGTCTCCTGGATCTGGGGTGCAAAAAAAACTTTTTTGTCTTCTGACCAAATGCCTACTGAATGTTCAAATGATTGCGGCCATTCAGTAGACTGGCATTGGTTCTTTTGGCTGGTGAGGGGAGGAAATCTACCAGCCACTTGCGTATTTTAGCGGCTTTTGTCTGGTGCTAATTTTGTGCCCCTCCTGGAACATATTTCATCTTTCTCCTGTACCTAAAACACCCCCCCTTACCAAATCGGCACTGTGGTTTTTATCCTGCATGGCTGATTTTGGTCTTGGTGCCCTTTCAGCCACAATTGCTATGGAGAAGAAACCAGTTAAGCAGATCAGAGCTGGAGCAAATGCTGTGTAATTTGTAGTACATGTAAATTAACCAGAATCCGAGAGGGGACTTATTTAAACGGCTGAATGTTTCTAGAAAAACATTTAGTTTTAGTGTGACATTAGCGGTGCAGGCAACAACTTCTGACACAGCTGCTCATCTTTTGTACAGATAACACTTTTGTGTCTATCAAAGCCTTGGAAGTGCTCCAACTACCAGTCATCTAACATTATCAGTGCAGAACATGAACAGGACATTCGCTTTTGGCACCCTTGATGCACTTCACAGGTTTATTCGCAAGGTGCAGGAAGAGCATGCGTGTTTAATAACCCTTCGTGTGAATAAATACAGTGTTTTTGTGACTTCTGCTTTAGTATTCTTCAGCTCAGTGTGCGTTGTATGCCTCTACTCACTCATCACCTCTGCATGTTGCAGCACTGTCTGTTCCCAGATCTTTCTCCTTCGGATCAATCCACTATGACCTCTTTTTTAGGGCAAAACAAAGGCTCATTCTTGATAAAGATGCATCAGTGTTTGTTTTGCTGTCTTCTTTTTGTTCACATGCTGAAGTCTCTGGAACTGCGGGTATTCAAACCTTAAGCGCTTCAATTACACTTCCCTTCCCTTCGGCCTACTCTCTTTTCTCCCAAATAATGCCGGCCCAATTATTTTCGCGGTCAAAAGGGGAATTAGTGTTCATTTTGAGATTTGCATTCGCTAGGCGTGTATCATCACAGCGTGTACAAGCCTGAATGTTTTGAGTAAAAAAGTTGGACTGGTTGCATGTGGGTTTGGAATGAAAACCCTCAAGCCACAACGACACTAGCATTGCTTCTTAAGGCAAACAAACACCACTTTCACATCCCCTTTTTGTGCCACAAATAACAGTCTTTTATTTTTGGAATGATTCACCTTTTCACTTGTATTATATAAACATGAATATCAATCAAAACAAGTCTGATGAGGGATTATTATCATGGTTTTCCAGAGTCAAGCCAAACCAATTTTTTTTTATTGTGATTCGATATTACTATTATTGCGATTTTTGTTTGCACTTCTACACTTCTAGTGTTGGTATGTCATGATTCATATTTCCAACAACACTGCACATCACACGTCAGTCAGTCTTTGAGTTTATTTCAGCAGCGTCATTTCTATACTGAACATAAAAGTAGTAAATAAAATGCTTTTTGAAAGTAAACTTGAGCTATTTTTGAACATCATGCTGGTGTGATAAGAAAATAAATGAAATAAGATGTTCGGCCAAAATGAATAGAGTCCCTGAAAACTGCAAACTGCACAATATGAGCATTTTAACTCAAAGTCCTCACGTATGAAATTGAACTTGACAATATTGATGCTAATTTCTGTTAGCATGTCAATGAGAATTATGTGTTAGCATCGAGCTAATGGACCAAGCACTAGTTATTTATATCTATAAAAATCAATTTAGGAATCATTAAAAAAAAAGAAAAGAATCGTGATACTGAAGAAAATTGATTTTCCCAGAATACCATGCCCCTAATTTTGGTGGCAAAAGCACTTTTTTGTTGGCCAAAATATAAACTTATGTAAAAACAATACAGAAAAGGCAATTTAAGGCAACTTTTCCACATAAGAACGAGCTCAACGTCTCGGCTGGTTGAGGAGCGGCACACGCTGCGGTACTTTACATCCCTAGATGTGTGAGATCCTAGTCAATTAAATTCCTGCTTCCATTCACTTCTAAATTTCCATTGCTGCTTCATTTTTTGAGGTCCACTTTTTCATGTGGTTTTGGTTCTTCTGTAAGGATCGTACCTGGAGCTTGAGCAGGCTTAATAACCCTATACTTCAGTAGCCCTGACATATCAGTTGTTAGCCAGCGACGAATACGGTTCAGTGTTTTCATCAAATGTTCAACTGAAAAGCGTGGAGGAATTGGGATTTTTTGCAGTATCAGGATAAGACTTGGTGGCCTCATCACAATTTAATATCAATGCCTCTGCATGACTTACATGAGAGGATCAGCTATGTCTGTTTCTTGATGCCTGCCATTCTCCTTGAAGTCAGATGAAACAAGGCTTTTTTTTTCCATTTGCCTGTGAAAATGAAGCAGGAGGAGCTTTTTCTTTAGACAATTTTAATTTTGAAGTTATATTTTGTGGTTATAGCAGTGTGAACACTACCACTTATCCACAGGGGTTTCTAAAATCAGAATATAAGCGTTTCTTGTAGTTGCTTTACTGCTGAACCTTGTTTAAAATGTGTGAACCCTCTTTCTGCAGGTTTGCATGCACTGAGGCGAGCACTTGGAGGTTCCCACCAACCATTAGACCAGCAGCTGAAGGGGACAGTGACGGTCACTCTGCAGGACCTCCAGTGGGCCATGTCTGTTGTGAAGCCAAGCGCCATGAGGGAGGTCGCCATCGATGTCCCCAAGGTAGAGTAACCTCTGTAAAACACTGCTCTTTCTCTCTTTATCTCGCGCATTTGCTCATGAACGCACTATTTTTTTCTGTTTTTACACTACTGAAAACTCAGCAATATTGCTGTGTGCAACAAGTTTTTGTTGAAGCAGTCAGTGGTGCTGCAAACTCTACCACACTAGTTGCCATCAGAAAGTACCACCACTGGAGCAGGGACTTTTTTGCACCAGGAACAATGGCAGTAGATTTAAATTTAGTCCCTGGTTCCAATGGTTGCACAGGAAATCAGGGACACAGCAAAGGTTCCTGGTCCCATGTGGAGACAGACTGTGAGTGTGAATGAAAGGCTGTCTGCAGTTATTATTGTCAAAGAATGAAAAAAAGGACATAGAATTAGAAAACGGATGCTTTCCAGGCGTAGAAAAATGACAAAGCTCCTATGTTTCTTTGCCAAAATGTGTCCATGTTTTGCTCAGTAAGCCAAGAGGAGTTTAAGAAGTGCAGCTGGTCAAATTAAGTCATCAGCACCTTTCTAGAGCAAAGTGCATCAAAATAAAAGAAAAAAAGCAACAGATATGAAATACAGACACAGGAAGACTAAACAGATTTCAAAAGCAACCGTAAACAGGTGGGTCTTGGAATCCAAAGGGAGTGAATTCCAAGCTTTAGGACCCACGACCACAGTTTTAGTCTGAACCTTTCAGACTGGAATGAGCTCCAGTGAATCCAGTGAGACTTCAGAGATGTACTGGTGATAGAACAGAAGACTACTCGGACTGCAACTAATGATTAATCTTTGATTATTTTCTTGATTAATCGATTAGTTGCTTGACCTATAAATTGTCCGAAAATGTTGAAAAATGTTGATCATTGATTCCCAAAGCCCAAAATGACGTCCTCAAATGTTATGTTTTGACTACAACCCAATGATAGTTAGGGTTGTAGTTTATTGTCATAAAGAAGTAAAGTCACCAGAAAATATTCACATTTAAGAAGCTGGAATCAGATAATTTTGACAGTTTTTCTTAAAAAAATACTTAAACCTCTCAATTATCAAATTAGCTGCTGAATAATTTAGTAATCAGATTAATAATTGATTAACCGATTAATTGCTGCAGCTCTCAAGGCTACAGTAGCTGAAGCTGGGCTCTAACTACTGAAGTTTTAAGTCCTAACAGATTTTGAAAGTTGCATCACACAAGGTAGAAACTTCACAGATGTTCTTCTGTCTAGTCTTAAACATGCACACACTACAAGACTTGAAAATACTGGTGTAGTTTGTTGGCTAATGTTTGTCTCAAAGTCTAGGATGTTTACCGTTGCTTGGCAACACCATCAGCTCTCATTCACTTCCGTCTCCCTGTAGACTCGTCTCTCTCAATAGATATTGGGGTTAGATTGGATTTGAATTCCTAAATATCAAAAATGTTTTGAATTATTGGGGAGGCCCAGATGAGTCTGTGAGCAGGTCAGGTGGTTTAATACTGGAGTGCAACTGGGATAAATTGGCCCAGAACTCCTGTAGTCTGAGACCAACCTAACAAATGTCAGAATTTGATAGGTAGACAGTGTAAATGAGGTTTGTGTGTAAGACATTTTACAGGATCTGGTCAAACGCTTTGTGGCAGCATTCAGGACCACTTGTAAGCAATACAGGGAGATCTTGTTAAAGGGACACTTCACCCAAAGATCAAAAATAGACATTTTTCCCCTGGTCTGTAGTGCTATTTATCCATTGAGAGTTTTGGTGTGAGTTGCAGAGTTTTGGAGATATTGGCCGTAGAGATGTCTGTTCTCTCTCCAGTATTATGGGACTAAATGACACTCTGCTTGTTGTGAGCGCTTTTATATAGGAACTACTTTCTGTCTGCAGTAAAATCTATGGTAACTACTTTAGAATCCAACAGAACTACTTTCTCTCTACTTTCTACCTTCTCTGCTGTCTGCTCCTTTAATGTCTTAACACTAGTCTTTGAGTAATTTGCATAAAAAGTGTACACAGTTCATGTCACACTCTTCTCACAAACGCAGTTCTTTAGAAACTAAGTCAAAACATGATTGCGACCGCTACCTTTTGAGAAGATGAACTGTTGATAACTCTAACGCTGCATTGCCCTCACACCTGACTTTTTCACCATATCACGTGTATTAACATTAAGAAAATCTATTATCTATCTATCAAGTATTTCCCCCACCTCTACAGTTGATCACATTTATGGCACACACCGACTGGACATCTGAAGTTTCCCTTTAAGGCAAATCAATAGGCAGCTGGTGATTGTCTCTATCATGAGAGCATGAGATGCAACGTTTAGAAATGTTCCTCAGCTGGAAAGAAAACTAAAGAAGCCATCTAAGAGAGAAAAGCAAAAAACATTTGGTCATGCCAGAAAATAATAATCATTAAGAGACACATGAATGCAGATACCCCTCCCTTCATGCCTGCCTAGTTTATGGAATCATCCTTGATGGCAAGATCTGTATTGGCTCCTTTGCTTGTAATCAGCATTAGTTGTGTCTCAGTGGCATTCAGCCTTGCAATGGCCCTGTGAGGAAGCAGACTGGTTTATATCACACAGTCTTTGCTTCATTTAAAGCACAACAAAAATTATAACCCAAACAGCCACTAGAAAAAGAAAACTAACAGCTCATCAACAGCAGCCGTGCCTCCTCTTTTCCCTTTAATGCACATTCAGAAAATCCCCTAACTACTCTTTGGACCACTGACCACCAAATCACCAGCACTTAAAAGATGGGGTCAGGCT